>NC_092739.1:103136979-103817693 GCF_047496795.1 Chiloscyllium punctatum | reverse complement strand
ATTTGACATTCCACAAAATTAAACTTAGGTTTCAAGTCTGGAAAGACTTTACATTAGTAATCGTAAAATTAGTATTATGCTAAAATCTCAGTAAGAGTTTAATCAAAAAATGTAAATTATTCAAGGGTTGTTATTGTGAGATTTAGCGCATAAAATTTTCTGTCAATTTGATAACTTTTAGTTGATTGTTGGCTGAAGGAACATCGAACAGTGAAATCAATGGGTTGCATTTAAACATTGGCCACAGCTCTTGTGTTTTAATTTAACTGCACATGTGCAGACCTGAAAAGTTACTGCCATTTTCACAGCAATGATAGCAAATGCTGACACTTCCACCAGTTTCATTAGTGCAAACACAAAGTCAAAGTAAGTGGACCTCTATTTACCTCCTATCAACATTGCTACACAATCAACGAACTGGGAATGACTCTGGTGTGAAGGGAAGTTGCCAATCTCCCTTTTTCATAGCATCTATTTTCTGAGAAAATTTACTTCTAATATAATTACTGTGAACCAATTCTGAACAGGTCATTAGAACTTCTGTGAAAATTAGGTGTATTTAACTCTGAATGTAAGAGAGCGTAACTTACTAAAAGCAGGAGGATAATTTAGCAGACCAACTACAGACCAATAAAAGTAATGTGCAGAGCTGCTTGCAGTAGCAGAGAAAAGGACAGACAAATAATCCTTGTATTCAAACCTTACAAGCATCCGGTTGTAAAGCGTGTACTTCAATGACTGAACTGAGGGTGTTGACCTTTCTAAGTCATTGTATTCATGTGGTTTAGTGTACAAGGTGTCTCATGGTGTCTGGCAGGCAGCCGGAGGTACAACTGCTTTTGATTAACTTTAAGTGATAATGAAAACCAAGACATCGCCTTTAGTAGGACATTAGTTCTTTCTGATGTCTCATATAAAACAACGGAAGTTTGACTGTACTTTACACTTTCTGATCCTTTGCTCAAATTAAATATGGCATCTGCCAGAATGATTTCACTAGGTGCCATTAATTTTCTCAGACCTTCTAGAAGTCAAAGCCTCAGCATTGCTATGAGAGACAAACATGCTAATGAGAAGGCAGATCCTATTAGTTCTCCACCTATACTGGATGTATGGAAGTTATTAGGTGTAAGGTGCAAATATAAAATGGTTGGCGATGCCTACAGATGTCGGGATAATGTGTAAGGAGGTGCATATATGTAAATAATCATAGGTTAAAAAAAGAAACCTTGCAGGATCACACTAAAGTTCATTCTGGTTCAGTGTAACATTGTAGAAGAAAAAATAATTGAATTTCATGAAAGATCATCATTTTATACACCGACCTGCGTCTTATTTATTGTAATCAATTGGGCGGTTTCCATTATACAAAAGAATGGTGGGGCCACAGATCAGCAGAGCTCATTTGCATTCCATAGTAGTACATGTTATTCAATAATAAATAACCAGTCCAATGGAAAGGAATTCATGCTTATAGAGTACAAGGGATTCTTGCTGTTAAAAAAAAGTTTATAAAATAGAGTCATTTAAAAACAGTTTACAACTTGTTACAATTAATATTGATTGTTATCTGATTGTCTGTTACTGGCTTCATTCTTACTGGTTTGTTAAGAGCACAAAAGATAAGAGCTGCTGCCTCTAACGTCTTGTGGAGGTCTATCGTGGAAGACTTCCTCTGGTTAATATCGTTAGTAACACATTAAGTGGTAGTAAGATCTCACTAAATCTAATCAAATTGAGATGCACTTTTTAAAAGCAGATTAAAATTTCATGAGCAAAAGTGACCATAGGAAATCTCTCCACAATGCTGACAACGTACAAACTTACAGGAAGCAAAGGCAATCTTCCTGAAAAGCGATTTGCTGGTGGGAGCATCCATTGGTGAAATTTTGACACACAATTCATCAGTATAAAACTGCTTGACCAGGTGGGCAATTGCAACTTAACTGGCTGGCCTTTCTTTGGACTGGGATCAAATACACAGGCATCATCAGTGAGCTGGATCTCATGGTAGGAAGACACTCCAAAGTCTATAATGCCAGCATGAAGGCTTAACTTCGAGTTCCACTTTATAGCTACTAAAGTGAATATGATTGAAAGACAGATGAGTGACAGAATTGTTTAAAGAAGCTAGTATCCAGTTCTCTGAGAATGAAATCCTAAAGAACTGAGGATGTTATAAATCAGAAACAAAAACAGAAATTGCTGGAAAAGCTCAGCAGGTCTGGCAGCATCTGTGAAGAGAAATCAGAGTTAATGTTTCAAGTCGAGTGACCCTTCCTCAGAACTGGAGTTCTGTTTTTGTTTCCAGTTCCTCTCATGCTTCAATGAGGCAAAAGCATCTTCAGAATTTGATGTCATAAACGTCTCTTCATTCAATATGGGACAGAGGACTAGCTTTCAGACTTGCTCCAAAAGGATTAGCCTTATGCTCCGTACAAAAAAGCAGGACACTTGACAATGGTTTGGCATTCACAGCCACAACCCCATACAGCCGGTAATGATTCACAAGTTGGGAAATATGTATTTCATCAATGTTGGGAAATGTTATAACTTTAAAGATTAAATGACCAGGCAGAAACCTCTGGAAAATAGGCAATGCATTAATGAAAATAATACTTCACTGCCTTGTGAGGCCTTACGCATGTCTAGTAAAAGTAAGTTAAAAAATAAATCATCCCATGGTGTTTCAAAAAAGCATTATAAAGCAACATTTAACACTAATCTGCATTAGGGTAGACAAGCAAAGCCTTGGTCAAAGTTTAAGGGAAATCTTAAGGAAGGCAGAGGAAATTTCCTTTAAAACCTTCAGGGAAGCAATTCTGCCATCCTTACCTGGTCTGGCCTACAGGGTGACTCCAAACTCGCAGCAATATGGCTGATGCTTTATAGCGCCAGCCCCCTCCCTGGCAATAAATGCTGTCTTAGCCAGTGATGCCAAGAACACATATAACAATCCCAAGCAGAGCGACTTGACAACTGGACAACATCAATGATGGAGAGAGTTAAAGTCCAGAATGTTCAAGAAGCCACTATTAGAAGAGAGCAGGCCTTTCAATGGTTGTGCAGGTGAAGGAGATTGCAGCTGAAGAGCCATCTAAATTTGAAATGTTAGCCTGCTCTCTCTCCACGGATGCTGCCTGACCTGCTGTGATCTCCAGCAGTTGTTGTTTTCAGTACAGATTCCAACATCTGCAGTAATCTGCTCCGGAGGAGACCAGATCCAAGTAAAGCTTTGAAAACAGACATGAAAATTTGATAAATTGAACTTTTGCTTAATTGTGATCTAATGTAGATCAGTGAGCGCAGGGGTGAAGGGTGAATGGAACTTTATGGGGGGAAAGACACATATAGGTTTAGATGGTTAAAGGTACAATGTAGAAGGTTGATTTGGAATACATTGAAATAGTTGATTGTTGAGGTGACAAAGTTATTGGTGAGTGTTTAGTAGCAGGTGAACTGAGGCAAGACAGATTCAGATGATTTTATGGAAACAGGTGTAGATTTTCACACCTTACTGGACAAAGACCTTTGATGCTATTCCTGAAAATCATCACGTTACAAACTTTTTGGATACTTCAAACAAGTTTTTTTTTGTGTGATATAGCAAATGGCCTTGTGTTAACGTGTATCGCTGTCAATACATGTAACTGATTCAGTCTTTGTATTGGGTGAAGTAGTTCTTGAGTTCTTGGGGCTTCCCTCCTTACCTTGCCCCATATTGATATCATGGCAGAATCCACAGCCTCAGTCAGTCAGAGAGAATGAGAGAGACAGCAGGAATGATATGGGGAAGGGGCGTGGCTTACTTCATACTCCACATTCAATCTGCCAAAACCTCTACGACGAAGGAGAAAGGAAAGGCTTGGGCAGGACAGAATCTTCCAGTAGAAATTGGGCAGCGGGAGTGCAAGTGAGTGACCTTTACTCTTGGGGTGGGCTTGGGGGCTTAGAGGAGGACCCAGGCTGCTGAAGGGGTGGGTCTTCGGCCTGTTTTGTTGTCAGCTTGTCAGGGCTAAAGAGGAAATTATTGTCTTTGCATTAATGTCATGGTGTTGTTACTTCAAAGGCACCAGGGCACATTGACTGCAACCCAGGAGAGCACTCTGGCTCTCCGTTAGAAGATCTGCAGTGCTATATTGTGGCTCTTCCAAACTCTGAAGAAGAGTCATACAGCTCTTGAAATATTAGTTCTGTTTCTCTCTCCACAGATGCTGCCAGGCTTGCTGAATTTCTCTGTGTTTGTTTCCAGCGTACACAGTATATTGCTTTTATTTAAGGATAACATTTGCACTCTGCCAGGGTAAGAGGCACAGTCTATTCCAGCTATTCCCAAATTGTGGTCTGTGATCCAAAGTGTCAGGGCTGGGGTCAGGGCTCTGAAGCAGCTAAAAAATTTAATTCTGACAGTTGTTTTACAGGTGGATAAGGCCTAACTGATTAATCTTTGAGTAAAACAGAAAGAACTGTGGGTACTGTAAATCAGACACAAAAACAAGCATAGCTGGAAAAGCTCAGCAGGTCTGGCAGCACCTGTGCAGAGAAGTCAAAGTTCCAACTTCAGATCCAACCGCCCTTCTACAGAATCCTTCCAGGGCTCATGAAATGTTAACTTTTGATTTCTCTTCAAAGATGCTGTCAGATCTGCTGAGCTTTTCCAGCAACTTCTGTTTTTGTTTCTGATCAGTCTTTGAGGCCTGATTCTGCTTCAAAAAAAATGGTGGAAAACGTGCGTTTTTTAAAAATCCCCTCAAATGGCACAGCAGTCTTGATGGGTTGAATGGCATTCTTCTGCTTCTATGTCTTACAGTCTAATGGTGATCGAAGACTAGATTCAGGGGTCAGAGCATTCACGTCATGGTGTTCACTTGCTCCCACAGCAGCACAGAGACATTCACCTGAGTGAGTGGATGGTCCCCATTAGGTTCAGGGCCCTAGTTAGATTCAGGTCCCTGCTCAATCTCATTGTAGATGGTGAGCCTCAGGATTCAGTTATAAGAGGCCTTATGGAGAAGCAGATACAAACAGGAGAAAAGTGAAGCCAGAGGCCATAAATAGAATAACATGCAGCCTAGAGGAGTTCTTTCATGCTCTGTCTACTCTTGTTGCTCTGGTACATAAACACTTGACTGCTTCCATGAAAAGGGTAGTGATTGCCAGGTCCAGTAGAACACTCAGATATGTGAGATACAGCTGCCAGATATGTGCTCAGACATTCGCTCCATCACTGAAGGCTTGCGTGCACTGTAAGAATGGTGGGGTGAGAGAAGGGCTTGGCACTTCAATCTCCCATCAGGGTCTCTTCTCCTCTAAGAGTCAAAAATGGGCCAATGAGCACAGACAGAGGGGAGCAACACTGGACAGGTAACCCAGAGGGTTCACTCCTGGACGATCCAAGGGTGCCTTGCCACTGCACCTCCCTCTCCCAGTGACACCATCACTTCCAGCAAGTCATGGCTGAGTATGGTATGTGAGAGACCTTCAGCATGCTGGTCCCAGATCACCAGCAGACACATACCAAAGTCATCGAAAACTACAACACAAAACAGTTGAAGGGCTATCTCCCCCTCAGCTGTGACTGTTTTTTTAATATTCATTCATGTGATGGTCAGTATTTATTGCCCATCCCTAATTGCCCAAAGGGCAGTTAAGTCAACCCCACATTGCTGTGGGTCTGGAGTCACACATGTTGGCCAGACCAGGTGAGGATGGCAGTTTCCTTCCCTAAAGGACATTAGTGAACCAGATGGGGTTTTTCCCAACAACTGACAATGTATTCATGGACATCATTTAGACTCATTAATTCCAGATTTTTATTGAATTCAAATTCTACCATCTGCTCTGGCAAGATTTGAGTCTGGGTCCCCAGAACATTACCCGGGTCACTGGATTAACAGTCCAATGATAATATCATAGGCCATTGCCTCCCCACTGGGTGGATATTCAGTTGTCTTGGGAAAGAGTGAAAAGCAAAGACATTTTGTACTTTATATCACATGTATATGCAACTATGCTTTAAGCTCACTCATGTAGGTTGCCTTTCATTATGTTGCTAGATACTATTGATAATGGTGTCCATGTCAGCACATTGCACTTCATTCCTCTCAGTCTCCTGGCTGTTGGCCCATGGATAAATGATCTTGCCACATCCTTAGTAGTGGCATCATGAGTGTTATGCCACATGTAGGATTGAAAGCTGGGCTTTACATTTTGAATTTGAGGTCAGGGAATAGATCTGTCAACCCTTCAGATACTGTCCACCCTGTCATCAATTTTATGAGATTGCTTCCACGTCATTTTGACAAACTCTCACCTGATACTGGTTCAATTCATAGGTTTGTTTATTTAAAACAGTACACCACATTAGCAGTAATGAAGCAGATTATAATAAATCAACTAATTTGTGTGTGAGCAGCTTACACACCTCAAACACACTAACTGCATTGCAGAGTTATCACAACATTGTGCACAACATGCACACAACACACGATGGGCCCTTAAAGGTGACTCTCTTACAGATAAGATGAACATACATACACAACAGCTACTGCTTCTGCTGATCTGGCCATGGCTGTGACTGTTCTTGGGCCACCCTCTGTCAGTCCTCTTTAGAAGCACCACTGATAGTCGATCTAGAAGATTCACTTGAACTAGCCTCACATATGCATGGGGTGATTGAGGTGGATGTTTTTGGGATTGATCTATTCAGCATTCTCCCTCCATCCCTGAATCAGCCAACCACAAATGTCCTTCAGCTCAACTTTGACTGCAACCCTTGACAGTGCTAAGACCTCAATGATTTGAGGTCCACCTCCCCCCCAGCCACGACCACCCCCCACCTGCCGAGTACTGGAAGATGACCACCGCACCTGGCACATGCTAATTCTGCGCAATCATGAATCTGAAGGCATGCATTTTTTGCTTACATAGAATGTAACTGGAAAAGGCAACATAATTCTGACAGTATAATTAGTGTGCATGACATACGAATGTTGCCAAAGGGTTTTCTGACAACTGCTGCTGGGATGATTGGACCAACTTTAAGGTTCTAAGAACTTTACTGCAAACTTTCATCCCAATGTTGGGAATCTGATTATTTCGGCCCGTCATTCAATTAACTTCCCCAATCACCATTCTTCTCGCTTCCTGCTGCAACATAGTCTTTTGCCTATTGTACATAGTACATGATGCAGTGGGGTAGGTAGAAATATAAACAGAAGTCCCATTGTCTTTCTTAAATGAGAACTGCTTTCTTACCACAAAAAGAATGAATCAGTGAGTTTCATGTTGCTTGCTTTATTTAAAACATGCATTCCAATGGCTGCACTTCGGCATCAGCATGTTTACCAAAATTAAACCCAAAATAAAGAGTAGTATTCTTATATGGTTGCTGTCAGAGCACTGTTTCATTACACTGTAATTATTAGTGTGGTACAGACACATGGATTGTATGTTTGCAGACATACCTTTATTACATTATTTGTGCCTCAGGTAATTTATGCTGATTAAAGACCTAATATACATATTGCAATTCAGACTTTGGCTGGTGCTGATAAGTAGACTTTGAAGACAGATTAAAAGCTTGGTGGATAACACTTAACATTAATGCTGGATTGTCGAGTGAAGTAAACAGAACATGATCAATTGATGATGACTGTTGAAAAAGAGCAATACACTATTATTTAAAATGTTTCAATTTTCATTGATTGGATAATTAGAGATGTCCTTAAGTCTTACACAGGTGGAGAATAGAAGGTAAGACTTAGAAAGTAAATAAACAAGTACTGAAATAAAAAGCAAAACATCCTATAAATGTACAAGATTAAGTCTGTGCTTGCAAGAAGAAAATAATGTTTTGGTTGAAAAGTTTGATTAGGTCTTAAGTCTAATGCTGGAGATTCATGGGGAATATTAGCATTAATTCCTCTTTCTAATATTTATTAAATGAATATGTCTCTTCAACCAAAGTTAGCTTCAGCAAGAGATAGAGCTGACCAACTGAAATGACTCGAACATATGGATGTTTTACAGCACAAATTTCCTTCAGCTTAGAAGGGGGCAAGTAAACAGTTTTGATATTTCACATATAGATTGGTGAAAGTCTGTAAAGATGATGACAAGGCAGCTAGGTTGCTTGTTGTGGAAAAGGTAATTTAGGTTTATAAAAAGAGCTCGGTTAATACTTTTTATGGATTTGAATGAGACTAAGTGTACTGGAATACGGATTGTACTTCCTTTGTTTGTCAGTTTATAATATCCCCACTGAACCCAATTTTAAGATCTAGATGAGAACAGCAAAGCTGTTGCATCAAAGAATAACTTAATGATACTACAATTTTTTTCCTAATAAAATTACAGTCCAGAAGGAAAGTATGACAGCAGATGCAATGCTTTGATCATGGGCTTAGAATGATGAATTTTACCAAGAATTATAATATGATTTTCACGTTAGAATGCATAAAGTAAAAGATAGAAAGGACATTTTGTTAGTTCACAAACAATTTTCTTGGTGGAGTAACATTATGATCTTATTTGATGTTGCTTGCATTCCTCCACAGTTCACTCTCAAACCTGGCTAATAAAATAATCAGGATGACCAGTTATCTGCAATGTTAGTATGTCATAAGATCAGCACGAAAAATAGAATTCTGCATTTGTTGCAGTTAGGATATAGTAATGATTGAATTTGTGCTTTACTTCATCAACTGATAAAGACATCGATTTTACATAAAGATGGCACCTAAGCCTCTCTCAATCACAACTGCAGTTTGCACACATAATTCATCAGGAGCATTTGGCCAGCCCAATGACTATGGCGTCAACAAACTCAGCACAGAATGGGAACTGAATTTGAGACTGTTGTGGTCCATGGCTCATTACCAGACTCAGATAGAACCACAGGAACAGAAGTAGGCCATTCAGCCTGTCCAGCCTGTTTCATCATTTAATTTTGTTGTTGTTGGTGATCAGCCTCAAATCCGTTTTTCTCCATAACCTTTGATCCTATTAATGTCCTAAAATCTATCAATTTCTGTCTTGAGCCTGTTTCAATGATTAAGATTGCACACTCCTTTAGGGTAGAGGATTTGCAAAGATTCATCATCTTTGAAATGAAGAACTCACTCTTTTTCTCAGTCTTAAATTACCGACCTGCAACTGATTACTATGTTCCCTGATTTTAGACTCACCAGCCAGGAGAAACACCTTATCCACATCTGCCCTGTGCTGCCCTGGAATGAGTCTGTAAGTTTCAAAAGATATAATTCCTTATACATCGATTTCTAAGAAATGAAGATTCAGTTTTCTCTATCTCTCTTCATAAAACAATTTGGCCATCCCAAGGATGAATCTAGTGAACATCAAAGCACTCCCTCTCTGGTCAGTATATCATTCCTTAAATAAATGGACAAAAAGAAATTAAAAAACACCCAAAAAAAAGAACCTACACCATACTCCAGATGCTGTCTCACTAAGGCTCTATACAAATTTAACAAGACACTTATACTCCTGTACTGAAATCCCTTTGTGATGAAGACGATCGTATCATTGTCTTCCTAATTACTTGCTGAACCTGCATGTTAACTGAAAAGAGTCATAGAGTTATAGAGATGTACAGCATGGAAACAGACCCGTCAGTCCAATCCGTCCATGCTGACCAGATATCCCAACCCAATTTAGTCCCACCTGCCAGCACCCGGCCCATATTCCTCCAAACCCTTCCTATTCATATACCCATCCAAATGCCTCGTAAATGCTGCAATTGTACCAGCCTCCACCACATCCTCTGGCAGCTCATTCCATACACGTACCATCTTCTGTGTGAAAAAGTTGCCCCTCAGGTCTCTTTTATATCTTTCCCTCTCACCCTAAACCTATGCCCTCTAGTTCTGGACTCCCTGACCCCAGGGAAAAGACTTTGCCTATTTACCCTGTTCATGCCCCTCATAATTTTGTAAAACTCTATAAGGTCACCCCTCAGCCTCCGACGCTCCAGGGAAAACAACCCCAGCCTGTTCAGCCTCTCCCTATAGCTCAAATCCTCCAAGCCTGGCAACATCCTTGTAAATATTTTCTGAACTTTTCAAGTTTCACAACATTTTTCTGATAGGAAAGAGACCAGAATTGCATGCAATATTCCAACAGTGGCTGAACCAATGTCCTGTAAAGCCGCAACATGACCTCACAACTCCTGTACTCAATACTCTGCCCAATAAAGGAAAGCATACCAAATACCTTCTTCACTATCCTACCTACCTGCGACTCCACTTTCAAGGAGCTATGAACCTGTACTCCAAGGTCTCTTTGTTCAGCAACACTCCTTAGGACCTTACCATTAAATGTATAAGTCGTACTAAGATTGCTTTCCCAAAATGCAGCACCTCGCATTTATCTGAATTAAACTCCATCTGCCACTTCTCAGCCCATCGGCCCATCTGGGTCCAGATCCTGTTGTAATCTGAGGTAACCTTCTTTGCAGTCCACTACACCTCCAACTTTGGTGTCATCTGCAAACTTACTAAATGTACCTCTTCTGCTCGCATCCAAATCATTTATGTAATTGACAAAAAAGTAGAGGACCCAGCACTGATCCTTGTGGCACTCCACTGGTCACAGGCCTCCAGTCTGAAAAACAACCCTCCACCACCACCCTCTGTCTTCTATCTTTGAGCCAGTTCTGTATCCAAATGGCTAGTTCTCCCTGTATTCCATGAGATCTAACCTTGCTAATCAGTCATCCATGGGGAACCTTGCCGAACGTCTTACTGAAGTCCATATAGATCACATCTACTGCTCTGCCCACATCAATCCTCTTTGTTACTTCCTCAAAAAACTCACTCAAGTTTGGGAGACATGATGTTCTACACACAAAGCCATGTTGACTATCCCTAATCAGTCCTTGCCTTTCCAAATACATGCACCTCCTGTCCCTCAGGAATCCCTCCAACAACTTGCCCACCACCAACATCAGGCTCACTGGTCTATAGTTCCCTGGCTTGTCCTTACCACCCTTCTTCAACTGTGGCACCACATTAGCCAACCTCCAGTCTTCCGGCACCTTACCAGTGACTATCGATGACACAAATATCTCAGCAAGAGGTCCAGCAATAACTTCTCTAGCTTCCCACAGAGTTCTAGGGTACACCTAATCTTGTCCTGGGGATTTTTCCACATTTACTCATTTCAAGACATCCAGCACTTCCTCCATTGTTCTATGGACATTTTGCAAGATGTCACCATCTATTTCCCCACAGTCTATATCTTCCATGTCCTTTTCCACAGTAAATACTGTTGCAAAATACTCATTTAGTATCTCCCCCATTTTCTGCGGCTCCGCACAAAGGCCACCCTGCTGATCTTTGAGGGGTCCTATTCTCTCCCTAGTTACCCTTTTGTCCTTAATGTATTTGTAAAAACTCTTTGGATTCTCCTTAATTATATTTTCCAAAGCTATCTCATGTCCCCTTTTTGCCCTCCTGATTTCCCTCTTAAGTATACTCCTACTTCCTTTATACTCTTCTAAGGATTCACTCGATCTATCCTGCCTATACCTTAAACATGTTTCCTTCTTTTTCTTAACCAAACCCTCAATTTCTTTAGTCATCCAGCATTCCCTGCACCTACCAGCCTTTCCTTTGACTCTAACAGGAATATACTTTCTCTGGATTTTTGTTATCTCATTTCTGAAGACTTCCCATTTTCCAGCCGTCCCTTTATCTGCGAACATCTGCCCCCAATTAGCTTTCAAATGTTCTTGCCTAATACCGTCAAAATTGGCCTTTCTCCAATTTAGAACTTCAACATTTAGATCTGGTCTATCCTTTTCCATCATTATTTTAAATCTAATAGAATTATGGTTGCTGGCCCCAAAGTGCTCCCCCATGGACACCTCAGTCACCTGCCCTGCCTTATTTCCCAAGAATAGGTCAAGTTTTGCACCTTCTCTTGTAGGTACATTCACATGCTGAATCAGAAAATTGTCTTTTACACACTTAACAAATTTCTCTCCATTTAAACCTTTCACACTATGGCAGTCCCAGTCTATGTTTGGAAAGTTAAAATCCCCTATCATAACCACCCTATTATTCTTACAGATAGCTGAGATCTCCTTACAAGTTTGTTTCTCAATTTCCTTCTGACTTTTCGGGGTCTATAATACTATCCCAATAAGATTATCATCCCTTTCTTATTTCTCAGTTCCAACCAAATAACTTCCCTCGATGTATTTCCAGAAATATCCTCCCTCAGCACAGCTGTAATGCTATCCCTTATCAATAGTGCCACTCCCCCGCTCTGCTCTTGTCTCCCTTTCTATCCTTCTTGTAGCATTTGTATCCTGGAACATTAAGCTGCCATGAACTAGGCCAGACACATTCACATTCACTTCCCAAGATCAGGTTTATCTGGTGAACTATTGCAAAAACTCATCAATTTTATTTTCTGATTCAGCATTAGGTTTTACTTATAAGTCCATTTGCTCAAAACAACATCTCTAATATGCTCAATAACTTGCATGCATCTTTTAGAAAGACTTTATCAAAGTGATATTGACCTGTGTGTAACCCCCATTCACCTATTGTACTCTACGTTACTTTCTCCTCACCCCCACCCCCCTCTCATTTATCTCTCCACTCTGGAGGCACCCTGCCTCTATTCCTGGTGAAGGGCTTTTGCCCAAAACATCGATTTTCCTGCTCATCGGATGCTGCCTGATCTGCTGTGCTTTTCCAGCACCACTCTAATCTAGGCCATTAGATTATTGCCCATTCCTAATTGTCCAGAGAGCTGTTGAGAGTCAACCTGTGAGTCTGGAGTCACAGATGGGTCAAATGGGGTAAGGATGGCAGATTTCCTTCTCTGAAGGACATTAGTGCTTTTTCAACAATCAACAACAGTTTAAAGGTCATCATTAGACTCTTAATCTCAGGTATTTTTGATCTCCAAAGGGATTACTGAGCTAGGTTGAAACTTCTGATGGACAACACCCCTACTCTCAATGAACATCGTAAAAGTATCCAATTCTGAGTTAGGGCCAGAAGCCTTGGACTATTCCAATATACTTATTTGGGTGTTTACTTTAGGAATATTAGTGGAATATTACTAGTCCAACTCCTGGATAACTACAGAAATAACCTTCCAATCACTTACACTGAATTACTCCTGAATTGTTTCTTGACTCTCAGTTACCCTCCCAATTAATGTTTCCACTCTAAACTGTGTGCCTGCTCAGAGATTCCATGCACAATGGTTGGTGTGTCCATGCATTGGCTTCTAATTCTGGAAGCCACTCCCATATAACCTGGGAGGCCTGTGCAGTGGGACAAAGAGTGCATAGATCATAGGCATGACCTGACTATGTCCCAACCATCTAACTACCTTGTAAAATCCAAGTATCACCCAGTAATCTTGATGACAGCATTTTCATTAGTAGCTATATTGTAAAGCAGAACCTCAAAGTTAATCATCTCTGGATTATTGCCTGAGTCACAGGCAAATTGGCATTGATTGAATATGATTAGAGAGATGAAAGTGTGCATGTGGGAGAAAAGGGTTTTGATTCAATGCGAACTGACATTAGCATTGGGGAAAATTGGAATTGTCTTCTTGGGATAGTCTACATCTGACCATCCACGGTTCTGGTGAACTATAGAAGTTAGTGATGGAATGTGCCTTAACTAGTGGTAAGATGAAATAAAATGAGGCGAGATATGATAAAGTAAGGAAAATCACAAAATAATAGAACAGCCAGCAATGGGAGATTACCAGAGTGTGACAAGAAGAGACAGAACATGTAATTGTATAAGTGCATCAGTAGACAGAACCAGAGATTGTAGAAATTGTGGAAAATGTTTAAGGCCTTGTATCTGAATGCACACAGCATTTGTAACAAAAGAATAAATTGTGAGTTCAGATAGAAATGAACATGTATGACCTGACAGGAATTACAGGGAAATGGTGGAAAGGTGACCAAGGGTAGGATGTGAATAGTGAATGATTCGTGACAGATTGAAATTATAGGAAGCATGGAAAAGATAGGATTACAATGTTAATTAAACATGCCATTAGTTCAGTAGTGAGGGATTACCTTCAATGAGGAGTTCAAGACATAAAATCACTTTGGATATTGATAAGAAATATTAAAGTTAAGAAGTCCTTTGTGAGAAAATTTATTGACCTTCTAATAAAACTTACACTGTAGGACAGTGTTTACAGAAAGAACAAAATTGGGCACCTGCTGTGTGTAGATTGGAGGAACTAGATCGGTGAAGGTAGCCTGGAAAGTGAGTTAATGATGTTTTCAGGTTAATTTCTTAGGGCAGCATTCATCAATACCATCCTGGGAAAGAAGCTTGACGTGACAGTGATTACCTTGTGATAGGATTTTGTGTCTAGCTTGAAAGGAAGAAGAGTGAAACTATGATTTGTGCTTTGAATCGAAATATTGGTGACTATAAGGGAATGAAGATACAGTTGACAAAGATGACCTGCGAAACTGGGATAAGAGCTGCAGTGGCAGACCTTTCAGACCATATTCATTAACTCTGAGCAAAAAAAGGCTTGTTGAAAAGGATGCAAATGGATATAGGCTGGTGAATTAAGTGGACAAAAACGTAGTCGATATGTAATATGGATAAACGTGAATTCTCCTATTTTGGCAGGAAGAATGAAACTACTGTTTTTAAAGGGAGAGAGGTTTCAGAACACAGTAGAACAGAGACAAATTGAGGCCCTGGTAAATGAATTTTAAAAAAAAGTGAGTTTGCAGATCCAGTAATTGATAAGGAGGAGATATGAAATGTTAGTGTTTATTGCAAAGGGAATGGAATATATCATCATGAGGTTTTACTGCAGCAGTACAGGGTATTGCTGCACCTCCAGACTACATCTGGAGCACTGTCTACGATGTGATGGGGAAAAAGGATTGAATTGTTTGAGGAACATTTCAGAGAATCTTCAGTTGACCTATTCCTGGTATAAAGGGCTTTTCTTGTGAAGAAGTGTTGAGCAGATTAGGCTGAAATCCATTAGAGTTGAGAAGAATGGGAAAATGGTATTATTGGAATATGTATAATCTTGAGGAGTCCATGAAAGATTATTTCTCTTATAGTCATAGAGATGCACGGCATGGAAACAGACCCTTTGGTCCAACTCATCCATGCTAACAGATATCCTAACCTAATCTAGTCCCATTTGCCAGCACTTTGCCCATATCCCTCTCAACACTTCCTATTCATGTACCATCCAGATGCCTTTAAAACTTTGTAATTGTACTAGCCTCTACTATGTCCTCTGGCAGCTCAGTCCATGCACACACTACCCTCTGCATGAAATAATTGCCCCTTAGGTCCCTTTTATATCTTTCCCCTCTTACCCTAAACTTATGCCCTCTAGTTCTAGACTCCCCCATCTCAGGGAAAATACTTTATTTACCTTATCCATGCCCCACATGATTTTATAAACCTCTATAAGGTCATCCCTCAGCCTCTTGTGGAGGAGCTAGAACATAGAACATAATCAATACACCGCTGAACAGACCCTTCAGCCCTCGATGTTGCACCGACCTGTGAACTAATCTAAGCCCATCACCCTACACTATCCCATCATCATCCCTGTGCTTATCCAAGGACTGTTTAAATGCCCCTAGTGTGGCTGAGTTAACTACATTGACAGGCAGGACCTTCCTTACCACTCTGAGTGAAGAACCTGCCTCTAACATCTGTCTTAAATCTATCACCCCTCAATTTGCAGCTATACACCATTGGACAAGCAGATGTCATCATCCTAGGAAAAAGACTCTCACTTTCCACCCTATCTAATCCTCTGATCATCTTCTATGTCTCTATTAAATTACCTTTCAGCCTTCTTCTCACTAATGAGAACAGAACCAAGCCCATCAGCCTTTCCTTGTAAGACTTTCGCTTCAGACCAGACAACATCCTGGTATATCTCCTCTGCATCTTTTCCGATGCTTCTACATCCTTCTTGTAATGGGGCGACCAGAACTGCACACAAAACTTCAAGTGAGGCCGCACAAGCGTTTTATACAGTTGCAGCATGACATCACGGCCCCGGAACTCAATCCCTCTACTAATAAAACCTGAAGACTAGAGGTTGGCTAATGTGGTGCCACAGTTTAAGAAGGGTGGTAAGGACAAGCCAGGGAACTGTAGACCAGTGAGCCTGATGTTGGTGGTGGGCAAGTTGTTGGAGGGAATCCTGAGGGACAGGATGTGCATGTATTTGGAAAGGCAAGGACTGATTAGGGAGAGCCAACATGGCTTTGTGTGTAGAAAATCATGTCTCCCAAACTTGATTGAGTTTTTTGAGGAAGTAACAAAGAGGATTGATGAGGGTAGAGCAGTAGATGTGATCTATATGGACTTTAGTAAGGCGTTCGACAAGGTTCCCCTTGGGAGACTGATTAGCAAGGTTAGATCTCATGGAATACAGGGAGAACTAGCCGTTTGGATACAGAACTGGCTCAAAGGTAGAAGACAGAGGGTGGTGGTGGAGGGTTGTTTTTCAGACTGGAGGCCTGTGACCAGTGGAGTGCCACAAGAATCGGTGCTGGGTCCTCTACATTTTGTCAATTACATAAATGATTTGAATGCGAGCATAAGAGGTACAGTTAGTAAGTTTGCAGGTTTGCAGATGACACCAAAATTGGAGGTGTAGTGGACTGCAAAGAAGGTTACCTCAGCTTACAACAGGATCTAGTCCAGATGGGCCAATGAGCTGAGAAGTGGCAGATGGAGTTTAATTCAGATAAATGTGAGACGCTGCATTTTGGGAAAGCAAATCTTAGCAGGACTTATACACTTAATGGTAAGGTCCTAGGGAGTGTTGCTGAACAAAGAGACCTTGGAGTGCAGGTTCATAGCTCCTTGAAAGTGGAGTCGCAGCTAGATAGGATAGTGAAGGGGACGTTTGGTATGCTTTGCTTCATTGGTCAGAATATTGAGTACAGGAATTGGGAGGTCATGTTGCGGCTGTACAGGACATTGGTTGGGCCACTGTTGGAATATTGCATGCAATTCTGGTCTCCTTCCTATCAGAAAGATGTTGTGAAACTTGAAAGGATTCAGAAAAGATTTACAAGGATGTTGCCAGGGTTGGAGGATTTGAGCTACAGGGAGAGGCTAAATCGGCTGTGGTTGTTTTTCTTGGAGCATTGGAGGTTTATAAAATTATAGGGGCATGGATAGGATAAGTAGCAAAGTCTTTTCCCTGGGGCCAGGGAGTCCAGAACTAGAAGACATAGGTTTAGGGTGAGAGGGGAAAGATATAAAAGAGACCTACGGGGTAACTTTTTCACACAGAGGGTGGTACTTATATGGAATGAGCTGCCAGAGGAAGTGGTGGAGGCTGGTACAATTGCAACATTTAGAAGGCATTTGGATGGGAATATGAATAGGAAGGGTTTGGAGGGATATGGGCCGGGTGCTGGCAGGTGGGACTAAATTGGGTTGGGATATCTGGTCGGCATGGACAGGTTGGACCAAAGGGTCTGTTTCCATGCTGTACATCTCTATGACTCTGTGACTCTATATCACATTGTATGCCTTCTTAATAGCACCATCAACCTGGGTGGCAACTTTCAGTGATCTATGTACATGGAAACCAAGATCCCTCTGCACATCCAAATGACCAAGAATCTTTCCATTGACCCAGTATTCCGCCTTCCTGTTATTCTTCCCAAAGTGAACCACCTCACATTTAGCTGCATTGAACTCTATTTGCCACCTCTCAGCCCAATTCTGCAGTTTATCCAAGTCTCCCTGCAACCTGCAACATTCTTCCATACTGTCCACCACTCCACCGACTTTAGTGTCAGTCTGCAAACTTACTAACCCATCCACATATGCCTGTGTCCAAGTCATTTATGAAAATGACAAACAGCAATGGTCTCAAAACAGATCCATGTGGCACACCACTAGTAACTGGAATCCAGGCTGAATATTTTCGATCAACTACCACTCATTGCCTTCTTACAGAAATCCAGTTTCTAATCCAAACTGCTAAATCACCTTCGATCCTATGCCTTTGCATTTTTTCCAGTAGCCTACCAAAGGCTTTACTGAAGTCCGTGTACACCACGTCAACTGTTCTACCCTCATCCACATGCTTGGTCACCTTCTCAAAAAACTCAATGAGATTTGGGAAACATGACCTGCCCTTGATGAATCCATGTTGACTATTTCCAATTAAATTGTTGCTGTTCGATGATTATAAACCCTATCTCTTATAATCCTTTCCAAAACTTTTCCTACAACAGACATAAGGCTCACTGGTCTATAATTACCTGGGTTATCTCTACTGCCCTTCTTGAACAAGGGCAGAACATTTGCAATCCTCCAGTCCTCTGTTACTAAACCTGTAGACAGAGATGACTCAAAGATCAAGCCCAAGGGCTTGGCCATCTCCTCCCTAGCTTCCCAGAGAATCCTTGGATAAGTCCCATCTGGCCCAGGTGACTTACTACTTTCATACCTTTGAGAATTGATAACACCTCCTTCTTACTAACCTCAATCTTTTCAAGTCTAATAACCTGTATCTCAATCTCCTCCTCTACAATATTCTCTTTTTTCTGAGTGAAAATAAATGATAAATATTTGCTTAGCACCTCTCCAATCTCTACAGGGTCCACACCCAACTTCCCACTTCTGTCTTTGACTGACCCTATTCCTACCCTCGTGATCCTTTTATTCCTCACATACCTATAGAAAGCTTTAGGATTCCCCTTTATTCTACCTGCTAAAGACTGCTCATGTTCTCCCTTTGCTCTTCTGAACTCGGTCTTTAAATCCTTCCGAGCTGATCTGTAACTCTCCATCGCCTTATCTGAAACATGTCGCCTCAACGTCACATAAGCCTCCCTCTTCCACTTAACAAGAAATACAATTTCTTTATTAAACCATGGTTCCCTTACCTTATTACTTCCTTCTTGCCTGACAGGGACATACCTATCAAGGACATGCAATATCTGTTCCTTAAACCAACTCCACATTTCGATTGTCCCCATCCCCTGCATTTTGCTGCCCTATTCTATGACTTCTAAGTCTTGCCTAATCACATTATAATTGCCCTTCTCCCAACTACAACTCTTGTCCTGTGGCATGTACCTATCCCTTTCTATCACTAAATGGTCACTTTCTCCAAAGTGTTCACCTCTCACTAAATAAAACACCTGGCCTGGTTCATTACCAAGTACCAGATCCAATGTGGCCTCCCCTCTTGTCAGCCCTTTGACATACTGTGTCAGGAAACCCTCTGGCACATATTGAACAAAAGGTGATCCATCTGACATACGAGAGTTATAGCATTTCCAGTCAATGTTGGGGAAGTTAATGTTCCCCATAATGACCACCCTGTTCCTATCATTCCTACCCAGAATCAATTTTCCAATCCTCTCCTCCACATCCCTGGAACTCTGCTGAGGCCTATAAAAAGCTCCCAGCAGTGTGACCTCTCCTCTCCTGTTTCTAATATCAGCCCATACCAGCTCAGTAGATGAGTTCTCGTCAAATGTTCTTTCAGCCACCGTTTTACACTCCTTGACTAACAAAATCATGTCTCCCCCTCTTTTACCACCTTCCCTGATTTTAATGAAAGATCTAAACCCTGGAATCTGCAACATCCATTCCTGACATTGCTCTATCCATGTCTCAGTAATGGCCACAACATCAAAGTCCCAGGTACCTATCCATGCTGCAAGCTCACCTACCTTATTCCAGATATTCTTGACACACTTCAAACCAGCTTGCTGTCTGCCCGCACATTCCTGTGACCATGAAATCCTGTCCATGTCCTCCCTACTCTCATCCACCTATGTACTGGAACTACACCACAGGTTCCGACTCCCCTGCTGAGCTTGTTTAAACCCAGCTGTAGAACTAGGGGACATTGTTGAAGAGTAAGAAGCCTCCCTTATAAGTCAGAGATGAGGAGAAATCTTTGCTCATTAGAATGTAGAGTTGTTTTCCCCATAGCATTTGGTTTAAATTTATTTAAGGCTGCGTTGGATTGATTTTTGATAGCAAGGGAGTTCAGGGTAATTGGGCCCTGACATAAAATGGAGCTGAGATCTTGTTTTGATTCAGTTAGAGGATGTGGACATCACAAACTATGTTAGCTCCCATTCCTCATTGCCCTGGAGACGGTGGTGGTGAGCTGCCTTCTTGAACCTCTGTAGTGCATGCAGTGTCCGTGCACCTTACAGGGCTGTTTGGAAGGGAGTTCTCAGAGTTTGAGCCAGCATCACGGAAGGAATTGTGATTCTGATTCCAAGTCAGTGTGATTTCAGGGGGATATTGCAGGCGATGGTTTTCCCATGCTTCTGCTGCCCTCCCTTCTTCTAGGTGGCAAAGGTTGTAAGTTCACAAGGTACTGTCTGTGAAGCCTTGGTGAGTTGGAATATATCTTTTGGAAGCTACACCCTGCTGCTACTTTGCATCAGTAGTGGAGGAGGTAAATGTTAAAGGTAGTGGATGGTGTTCATCGAGTGGGGTGCTTTTTCATGGAGGGAATCATGCTTCTTGAATGTTGTTGGAGCTGCATCCAGGCAAGTGGACAGTATTCCATCACATTCCGGACTTGTGCCTATTAAATGGTGGACAGGTTCTGGGGAGTCAGGATATGAGTAATTTGCTGAAGAATTCCCAGCCTCGAAAGTGCCTTTGTCATCACAGGATTTATGTGGTTGGTTCAGTTCAGGTTCTGGTCAGTGGTAACACTTAGGATGCAGGTAGTGGGGAATTCAGCTATTATAATGCTATTAAACATCATGGAGCATTGGTTTGATTTTCTATTATTGGAAATAGTCATTGCCTGGCATTTATGTGGAACAGATGTTATTTCCCACTTGATAGCCTAATCCTTAATATTGTCCATATCTTGTTGCATTTGGCACAGACTGCTTCAGTATGTAAGGAGTGGCAAATTAGATTAGATTACTTACAGTGTGGAAACAGGCCCTTCGGCCCAACAAGTCCACACCGCCCCGCCAAAGCGTAACCCACCCATACCCCTACATCTACATCTACCCCTTACCTAACACTACGGTCAATTTAGCATGGCCAATTCACCTGACCTGCACATTTTTGGACTGTGGGAGGAAACCGGAGCACCCGGAGGAAACCCACGCAGACACGGGGAGAACGTGCAAACTCCACACAGAGAGTCGCCTGAGGCTGAACATTGTGCATCTGTCCCCACTTCTGACCTTATGATGGAGGAAGATCATTGATGATGCAGTGAAGATAGTTGGGACTAGGAGACTATGCTGAACACCTGCAGAGATGTCTTGTAGCTCAGATGACTGACCTCCCTCAACTACAACCATTTTCTGATGTGCCATGTTTGACTCCAGCCCATGGAGAGTTGCCCCCAGATATCCATTGTTTCAAGTTTTACCAGGGTTCCTTGATGTCATTCTTGGTCGAAGGCAGGTCTTCCTTAATGTTAAGGGCTGTCACTCTCAACTCACTTCTGGAATTCAGTTCTTTTGTCTATGTTTGAACCAAGGCTGTAATGAGGTCAGGAGCTGACTGCTCCTGGCGGACCCCAAACTGAGCATCACTGAGCAGGTGCTGCTCGATAGCATTGTTGATGACACCTTCTATCACTTTACTAATGATCGGGAGTAGATTGACAGGATGATAATTGGCCAGGTTGGATTTGTCCTGCTTTTTGTGTACAGGACAAAACTAGGTCATTTTCTACATTGTTGGGTAGGTACTAATGTTGTAACTGTATTAGAACTACTTGACTAGGGGTGCAGCAAGTTCTGGAGCACAAGTCTTCAGTACAGTTGCTGGAATGTTGTCAGGACCCATTGCCTATGAAGTATACAGTGCCTCCAATTGTTTCTAGATATCACCTCGAGGGAATTGAATTGACTGAAGACTGGTATCTAATGCTGGGGACCACTTGAGGAAGTCAAGATGGATCATCCTCTTGGCACTTCTGGTTGAAGATTGTTGTGAAAGCTTTAGCCTTGTCTTTTGCACTGATGTGTTTGGTTCTCCCATCATTGAGACATGGGGTTATTTGTGCGGTCTTGTTTTCCCAATGAATTATTTGATTGTCTACTACCATTCAGGACTGGAGGCAACAGAAATGAAAAGCTTAGATCGAAACCATTGGTTGTGGGATTGTTTAGCTCTATCTATCACTTGCTGCTTATACTGCTTGGCATGCAAATAGTCCTGTTTGGTAGCTTCACCAAATTGACACCTCTTTTGTAGGTACGTCAATTGCTGCTCCTGGCATGCCCTTCTGTCTCTTTATTGAACCTAACTGGATGGGGTAATGGTAGAGTGGGGAGATGCCAGGACTTGCAGTTACAGATTGTGGATTAATACAGTTTTGTTGTTGCTAACAGTCTGTGGTACCTCATAGGTGTCCAGTTTTGTGTTGATATTTTGATTTGAAGTCTGTCCCATTTAGCGTAGTGATAACGCCAGTCAAAACTATGGAGTGCATGATCAATTTGAAGTCAGAATTTCATCTCCATCCCTCCTAATACTCTCATGGACAGCTGCATCTGCTACAGATAGATTGATGAGGATGATGTCAGTAGGTTTATCCCTCTTGTTGGTTCTCCCACCTCCTGCATTGGACCCAGTCTAGCACCTCTGTCCTTAAGGACCTGACCGGCTCGATCAGTAGTGATTCAGATAGGCAGCCCTTTATCCGAAATCCTGAAATTCGAAAAGCTCCAAAATCTGAAGGTTTCTCGTAAGGTTTTATCTCATTTACAAGGTCGTTTGGTGTGCAAACAATTAACCCAACTCCACACCCACTCGATGCATGTCACTCAGATGCAAAGTGGGGGTGCATGGCCCAGTACTGGCAGGCCTCAATTCTGAGTCAGGTCCCATTACTCACAGTGAGTGTACTGTTTGGCAAGATTATTAAAAATTTCACCCTTAAACTGTGACTTATTCCAAAATTCAAAAAATTCCAAATTCCGAAAACCAGTCTTGAGTGTTTCAGATAAAGGATTGTGTACCTGTACTACTAAACCACACATTGAATTTCCTTACCTAGAATATCTTGTCTGCCTGCCATCCTCAGTACTTCTCCCCGAGTGTTGTTCAACAGGGAGGAGTACTTATTCATCAGTTGAGGAGGGGTACAGTGGAAAGCATTATCAGTAAGAGGTTTCCTTGCCCATGTTAGACCTGATAATATGAGATTTCATGTGGTCCAGAATTAATGTTGAAGACTGCCTTCATAACTCCCTCCCAACTTTATTACACAGTACTATTGCTTCTGATAGGTCTTTCTTGCCAATGGCACAAGGGATGATGATGGTGACCTTTTTGACATTGTCTGTAAAGGATGATTTCATGATTATGACTGTAAGGCTGTTGTTTGATTCATCTATGGGATAGCACTCCTAATTCTGACACAAATAAGCCCCAGATGTTGGTAAGGAGGACTTTGCAGGGTCACCATAACTGTTTGCGTGCTAGTTATTTCTCGTAATTTAGTTCATGCCAGATGTTCCATTCAGATTAATTCCTTTTATCAGATATTGTAGCAGTTTGTTACAACAGAAACCCCTGAAACCTACCTACAACCTATCCATTGATCACCTTACCAACCTGTCACCTATCGACATACCACTTTAACAACTTATAACTCGACCCATCTATCTTGCCCACCTACCACCTACCAAACTACCTATTTATTCATTCACACATTCACCTATGCACTAACATCCACACTGACATTTAATAACTTGCAAAATGTCAATTCATGCCATAAAATTGGAGCTTACCCAGTCTTCCCCTGACTCTACAATCACCGCCGCTCCCACACCACCAGACGCCTGGAGGAAGAACGCCTCATCTTCCGCCTCGGAACACTTCAACCTCAGGGCATCAATGTGGACTTCAACAGTTTCCTCATTTCCCCTTCTCCCACCTCACCCTAGTTCTAAACTTCCAGCTCAGCATTGTCCCTATGACTTGTCCGACCTGCCTATCTTCTTTTCCACCTATCCACTCCACCCTCTCCTCCCTGACCTATCACCTTCATCCACTCCCCCACTCACCCCATTGTACTCTATGCTACTTTCTCCCCACCCCCACCCTCCTCTAGCTTATCTCTCCACGCTTCAGGCTCACTGCCTTTATTCCTGATGAAGGGCTTTTGCCCGAAACATTGCTTTCGAAGCTCCTTGGATGCTGCCTGAACTGCTGTGCTCTTCCAGCACCACTAATCCAGAATCTACAGTTTTATGGTCTGTAAGACTATAGGATGGAGATGTAGAGACATATTCTTCGGTCCATCAACTCTGCTCTGCCATTCAGAGATCATGGCTGATCTGGTAAGGCTCAACTCCACTTTTCTGCCTTTTTGCCATAACCCTTGATTCCTTGACTGATTAAACATCTTTCTCAGCCTAGAATATACTGCATAATGCAGCCTGAAACTGTAAAGAATTCAACACTACTCTCTGAGAGAAAAAAACCCTCCTCATCTCAGTCTCAGATGGGTGACCCCCTGCTCAGAGATCCTCTGGTCCTAGACTCCCCCTCGAAGGGAAACAACTTCTCTGCATTGACTCTGCTAAGACCCCTAAGGGGGATTTTGTGAGACTGTACAGTTCACATTTCTGGAAAAACGTGACTCAAGCATCCCAACCAAAATACAGAACTGTGTCCAACTGCAGAAACACACAGTTAAAGCAGCAATCCATCTTGTTATGGGTGTTGGATAAAATATAATCCATTAAATACCTGAACTTTAATTTGAGCTGGATAAGATTACTAAAGATTACTAAATACATGCGTCTTGTTCAAACTACCAAATCTATTTTTAACAGATCACTTAGCTCCTTTTTGAAAATTCCGTCTGAAAGGATTAAAAATTTGAACTAAAATCAGAAGTTTAATATACTGCACAATATTACTTAATGGTGCAAGGATGCAGAAGTGAAGTATGAAAAAGGCAAACGTGCCTTTTAACCTGTCCATGGGGACAGTCCTTATAACCTGAGCAATATAAATTTAATTAAAAGTGATTCATATTCAAACACCAGTTCTAAAATTCTATTATTTCATCTAAATGAGTGACTCATGCTTTAAGATTCCTGGAAACAATGATTAGGGTGCAAATAAATTCATCAATTAAGTCAATTTCACGGGGAATACATCAAACGTGGTCTAACGCTGGCTGATGTGAAGGTATTTAGTGCATGACTACCTTTTATGTGGGCTGCACCAAGTGACCATTTAACAGCTGAAGGAACTCTTAAAAACTAAATGCTCCTAGTGGGATCTCTGAAATTGTTCAGTCTAAAAGCTGTGAAATTAAATAAACTGCTGCCACCCGGAAGAAGCGATGGCATGAGTGATTAGTCACACGCACATGAAAAAAACTACTCCCTTACTTGTTTCTCTTGTATAATAGTAGTAGAGGTGCTAAATTACAAGCATCAATGTAACCAGATGTGATTTGAAATGCATTATCCTGAATTAATTCATGCTTCAAATTGGCATAACTTTAAACGAATTCACATCAATGTCCATATACCAAAGAAGCACTTTCAATTATTAATCAGTCACTTGAACAGATTATTTGACAAATGATACTAGTCCAGATCTTTTGAAAAAAGCTAACCATGAGCTAATCCATTGTTTTATTTCGAGTAAATACTTTAAAATATACATTGCAAAGTTCCCATGCTTCACAGATCTAAAACAAATTATAAATTTCTATCTTAGTAAGCTCCACAACATAAATTAATGTTGATGGTGATTACCTTTAATTCATGCAGTAATTTGTTTTCCATAACATTGAAGCGTAAAACACTATGCTCAATGTCTTGAATATATTCACCAATATTCATATGCTAATTATGTGGTGACAAAGATGAATGGTCAGGGATATGCTGACTATATTGCAGATCTTAATCTAATCTATTTACATAGAAAATAGGAGTTTGAATAAGATCATCCAATCAAAACTCTACCCTTTTGCCAAAACTGCTTCCCTATTAACAGGCCAGCTAACCTTTCAATAACAACTTACACATGAACATTAATTGTGGTGTTGGCAAAATTGGATTTTTTTTGTGTCAAATAGAAAAAGTTATAAAGCTATTAGATTTTAGGTCCATTGAAAATCTTCACCTGTTTGTACAATTTTTTGGATGGAACATTAAATCAGATGAAAGCTATGCCTTGTGACAATAATGAATGAAATTCCAAAGGGCTTTGCTATGTCTCATGCGGTTTGTATGCCTATGGAGTGATTTAAAGAATAAATACAATTGAGGATAATGTTTGAAGCGATATGGATTGAGAATTCCTTTAATGTCATTTCTGTCAGGTGTGCAAATGAACCTTACAGCCCATTAATCTACTGCATTTAGTGGGAAACAGCACCTGGAAAAAATCCTCAGCAAATTCTTCTAGTCATATCCAGAAGCAAAGTAGAGATTCATTCAGGAAATAGCAATGTGTATATGCAGCAAATGGCTCAAAACAATTTCACAGCATTCTTTAACACTTGCCTCTTTCAAATTTATCTTTGGGAGAAATGACAGCCTCTTGCTTAACACGTTCAAACTCACCTTCTTTGAAGACACTTTCAAGCTAGGCAAAAGCACAGATCTCTCATGCAATTAACTAATCGGGATTGAGTGCTATACTTTTTTGTCAGTAGCATTCAATGTTATCATAGTCTTTCATTCATTATATCCTTTAACTTTATTCAGTTATAATCCAGCAATATAACTATTACTGAAGGCTATACAGAAAAATCTGGAGTCTGTCCAAGCTTAGTTTACAGATCTACCACATGATTCAATAACCTTGGTTCTGTATAGAAATTCCTGGCCGTTTTAAAATGCTTTTCTTTTCTCCCTCTTCTTAGGAAAAAAGCAGAAACAAACTCACCCTGCAGTGCAGTAGTTGAGGGAGGTCACAGCAGCCTAGCTTCTCAGTCTGGATTCCATTAATGTCACAGCACAGCAGATCCTACTTGGCAGCAGGTTGGTGTCTCTGCAGTTAATAGCCTCAATAAACTGCACCTCACCAGCTTGCTACAGTTAAGTAAACTCACCGTAACTCAAGAGTTTGTTCCAGTGCACAAATTGCAACAAAAGGATTGGTGTTAACACAACAGCCAGTGTGTAACTGTTTGAAGTTTTTAAATTGACTCTAGTATTACAGTATTTCATGGGGGGGTGGTGGTGTGGTGGAGTTTGCAGGGGGGTGGGATTTGTGCTCCTCCTCCAAGACTCTAACCCGCCCTCTTAAATGAAGCGTAAGATATGTCAACTTGTCAGCTTTGTATGAGATGAGACACTCTGCTGGTGTTTCTGAAGTTTAGCTTCTGTCTTTTATTCTCTCCTGCTATTTGAACCATATATTTGCTTTTGCAACTACACTTCTGCACCCATTACATTGCTAGTCAAGTGAACAGTAGAGGTTCTAAGATGAGAATTAAATGCAATTGCTTCAGGGCAAAATGTAGTCCTTTGAACTGTTGTGTGATGTTATTTTACAGGTAGGCTAAAAAAGAATGAAACAAATCTTTAAATAAATTATCACAGTGCTAGATGGTATAAAGTCCATACCTTTATTCCTGAGTAAGCAAATTCTTATTATTCAGCCCAGAGCTTTGAAAACCTCAGGGGTTTTTTGCACAGAATCTTTAAAGGATTTGCACCATCTGACATTACAATTCCAGTTATTTGGGCATGATTTTCTGTCAAAGTCGCGATGAGGCTAATTTGCTGATAGTGTGGTCTGTCCTTGTTCCTTGTTCTGTAAGTGCAAAAGTGCCCACAACAGGGCATATCTCTGCCTTAAGGCACACTTTGAAGAGGAGGTGACGAAGCTGGCAGGAGAGCAAGGCGATTGTGTCTGTGGAACAGGGAAGGTCAGAGATTATGCATATTGGGAAATAAATCTTCCACTTTGCTATCCAATTAATAACAAAACATTTTGGGTAATGGTGGTGGCTTGTGACTCTGAGAAATCTTTATGTTTTTCGATGCAGCTTCTGGATTCCATTTCCACTCCCAATCCAGGAGTAAAAAAGGAACAGCCACATCCCCAGGTACATCTGTACCATCGTTTGGGCACCCCCTCTGAGGGTCACATTCTGGTGAGCATAGCACTGACTCAAGCACACAGCCAGTGGGGGATGTTACAGCCAAGGTCTCTGACTCTCAGAGCCTCCTGGACAACAGGGGGCTGCTAAGCCCATTCAATTTCATGGGCCTCTGGTCACAGCCATTAATGAGCTGACAGAGGAATGGCTGACAGAGGGACCCACAACTCATGCGCATACTGGAACGAAGGTCGTGGATTCTGCCTGCATTCTGTCTCATCCTGTGGTATTGAAGTGGATGCCTTCTGGTAGCTGCTGTGGAAAGCCAATCCTGCAGAACAGTCAGTGTATGCTGGATGTTTGCAGGGGCCCCCACTTCATCACTGAGACAGTGGGTACATTCATTCGCAGGCTTAGATGGATCTGAGGCATCCTGTCCCCCTCTCTCCTTTCTCTCAAAGGGTAATATAGGTGCCATTGCACACTGACAGGGTGAAGCAGCAATACCAAGCCACTAAGGATTCTCATCTCCGGATAATGTGGAGGTGCCCTGTGTGTCTAGCACTCCTCTACCAGGAATCCAATCACCTCCAGCAGGTCAGAGCAAGGAGGCTACACCTCAATCTGTGCAGGAAACCCCCAGCAGCCCAGATCACTTAGAGAAAAAAACTGTTTTGGAAACTAATGATTTCCTAAAGAACAACCAGACAATGGAAACACATCTCCAGTTGACCAATGTTCAGTGCTGGCCCTGGTGGACAATTCTGGAGGCAGATGCACAGTTGCAGGAATCGCTGAAGTTTCTGAGCAATGGTGGCCAGTGCATCCATTGGCCTATCTTCCTGATGTGCCTTGTATTTGTGAAGGATTTCCCTCAGTGCCAAGACCACAAGGTCCTCTCTGCCGGGGGTTCAGCAGGTCGCTGGTGTCTGGCAGTTCTCGAAGTGCCAGTGGTCTGGGGTATTTCTCCCTCACCCATCACTTGTGATGCCTTCGCATCCACACTCTGTGCTGATATTGAACCAATGAAGTGTCAGGGTCTTAGCTGGTGAAGGTGTCTGAGACAGACTTGTCGGTGCTTTCTCCAGGGACCCAGCATCATCATCTTCTGAGCTTGTGGGTGTGGGTTGAGGGGGGGAGATGGGTGGGTCTCTGTTGATTTGACCTGAGTGGCTCAGTACTCCTGTATCACAGAGGAGGCTGAAGGTGTTGTGATCAATGGTTAGACATAGTGTTCACTGCAAGGCATTAACTGTGTGGTTAGTATCGGTATTGCCATGGAACGAAGAGTGATACTGACTTAGTTACTGGAACATGGATGCTTTTGTTTCCTGTAGGATTGATCCAAGTTCTCTCCTGTGAAAGCAATGATTCACTCCTTGTCGGATATGAGGACACAGACGTCCAGAAATTCCCCAATCCACCTACCTGGCATCACTCTATCCGTTTGTAGGAATTCTTCTTCTGCAATGACACAAGTGGGTGAATGGATTGGATGCTAGTGGATGGCACAGCTATTAGTGCTGGAGCATGTGGGGAAAGGTGTTGAGATGTTCAGAGGAACAGTGCAGAGGGGGAGCAGGATTGGGATGTGCGAGGATGATAGGGTAAGGAGAGGCAATGGGGGAGGGAGTTGTTTGCATGAGCCTTGGGAGTGGGTGGATGCAGCAAGTGTGAGGTGGCAGAGAGCAGAGTCTGGCCCTTATCCTGACTGAGTGGAGGACTTTCTTTCGGCACTGCACTCTGGAGACAACACCGACCTGGATGGGGATCCCTGACCAGGCTGGTGTCATCTGCTGGCATGGTCTCCTCTGACAGTTCTCTGGGAAGTATCAACAGAATTTCTGGGTCCATCTCAGAGAAATGTAATGACAGCTCACCTTTCTCCGCTATCTCTATTCACTCTCTGCCAAGCCAAGCTAAGCAGGGCGACTTCCACATGCCAAAGTTCCTCCAAGTGAACACCAGGAGTTCACAGATGGCATAGACATCGGTCTGAGGACAGAGATTCACTCAGCAGGAATGGGGCATGGTGAGATGGGATGGCATGAAGGATCCAAAGGGGATGGATCAGCAATTAATATAGTGATATTGGTAAGATACAGCAAGTGAATCTGCTGGGTCCCATGGTGAGAATCACTCCAAAAAAACCTGACATGACTCGTACTTAGCCAAAAACATAAGATTCAGCCTGTAGTTAAAGAATAAGGGAAAATTCATTTTAAATTCTGGTGCAATGGAATTCATTGACTTCGATTTGAATTGAATTGCATTAGCTTTCTTGTCACATGTTCTCACATGTCATATTGTCACATGTACTACAAAAAGTTTACAAGTACCACTTACAGCGTGATTTTAGGTCTTAAGTTAGTGAATGCCTCGAATCCTGTATTCCAGAGATTTGTGGACACTAAATCATTGAAAATATTTAAAGAGGAGGAAGATATATTTTTGAAACAGCAAGGGATTGTGGGCTATGAGGAGCTGGCATGAAAGAGGAGATGTTACCCTGGACAGGGTAGCTATGATCCTCCAGAATGTTGGGGCAGGCTTGAGGGATTGAATGACTTATTCCTGCTGGGTTTTCTGTTGCAGCCTCCCAGTGGGCATGATTACAGATGGGTTTTATGATGGACAACTCAACTGAAACCTCTGATGCACTCACCTATAGACAAAAATCTGAGAACTCCCACAGAAGGGCTTGGTGCATTGGGGAGCCTGCTACAGAGTTTGCCAACACTGTCAGGTGTCATGGGGAGGTCTGGCTCTAACCTGGTAAAAGGTTTTGCCAAGACCATGAAGCCCATCATTTCCAGTATGTTGGTGGTGAGCCACTCTAACGCCAGGCCTTCCAGATCTAGCTATAAAACAGTGTCTGTCTGCCTCCAACACAGGAGCCACCTAATGTCTGGATGGATGCTCAGGCTGTATTCATGAGATTTCTGGATGTTTCTATGCAGGCTCAGACTACTGCCTGTGGAGAGGAAGGCTCTCGAAGGAGCTTTTACCGCACTGGAGGTGTTTACTCAGATTTCTGAAACACATCCCTGTGAGACTGACAGGGTCCTCTGATGATGGCATTCAGACTCTCACCATTGCCATTCTGCCAGTGCTGCTGGCTCAGACAATCAGTCAGACTATCACCATGGAAATGATTCAGTCTGAAACCAGGCCTTCTCAGCGCAGAGCTGCTGAAGGCCATGTCTGACAGTCAGCAGTCTACCACCATCCATGTTACAGCCACTGGGGCAGCACCATTGTCAGAAAATCAAGAATTGGAAAGGTACGGAGAGATGGAAAAAGGTGGATAGTTTTGTATGTATTATAGGAAGTGTTGATTCATGTTGTTTTGGAATAGCTCTCTTCATTTTAAGACAACTTTGGGGTGGTCCATTGCAGATGATCTAAAAGGTCAGGAAGTGGAAAGCAATGCTGATGTGGTAATGTTTGCAGGATATTCTCAATGTGATGCATCATTCATGAACAGCCTGTTGGAAGAAAAGAAAATGATGTCTTGATATTTTCCATTCTTTCCTCTTGCTCCTCCCTTCCAGGTGACTGCTAAATGCCTGCTGGTAAAGAGGATACCTACATGATTTTGGAGCAATGATCTTTGGAGCATTTCCTCCAATCTCGCATTCCACCAACCCATCCAGCATTAGATCCATTGTTTGCAAACATCAATGGTTTATTTCACAGCATTCTTTGTTGCAACAAGGCTCTTTTGATACAGTTACTGTACACGTGTCAGACGGCAGAAGTGAGTTATAAGCCATATGTATAGTTGGTAGCCTTTGTTGCCAAGTGCCACCCTCTGGTTTATCAGGATGGTTTGAAGGTATCTGACAGCTGCCTGGCACAAGATAGAAGCATTGTGATGTTCTGTGTATGGGTGTGCACCAATTGTAAATAAAGAATTGGAACTCTTTGTGGCTTCGGTGCACCATCCTTCAAAAGAGGCAATAGCAGAGCCTAGTGAGGGCACCCACTGGTTCTCTGCACTGTTGAGAAGATGATGAAGTCCCTTCTCATGCTGTACCAGACCCCATACATTTACATGTCGGTGATCCCTTTCTGGAATGATCTTGAGACATAGACTTTGACGATTAGGAATGACACAGAATTTACTGTCCTTGATGTGCTTTACCATTGCAGGCCCTAGTTGGAGGAAGATCAATAGTTTTGTGACCACTCCTTGTTGAAGTGGACCCAATTACACAGAAACATAGAAGATAATAATGAGGCATTTGGCCAATTGAGCCTGTTGCACCATTTGTTCTGATCAATTCCCTGTTACAGCTTTTCACCCATATCTTTTGATCACTTTAGCCCCTAACGGCTTCACCCAACTCCTCCTTGATCTCATACAATGTTTTTGCTTTCTGCGGTAGTGAATTCCATGGGCTCACCACTCCCTATGTGAAGAAATTTCTCTTCATCTAAGTCCTAAATAGCTTTTAGGATACTGCTCCTGTCTGAGCGAGAACCTGGAGAAGTGGTTTCTGAAGGGTAGGATCTTTTGTGAGAGACTCTGTGCCGACTGTGTTCCATGTAGCTTAAGAGGAACAGCAACAAAAGCCTCCATGAGTGAAGTGAGCTTTCAGTTCAGATGTCTTTCAACTCCAGTTAATTCTAGTGTCACTCTTTTTTGACTCCAATAATTTGTGTGGGCTCCTCCTAGAATGCAGGACACAGTATTGCAGCGGGGCGAAAGTGAGGACTGCAGATGCTGGAGATCAGAGTCAAGATTAGAGTGGTGCTGGGAAAGCCCAGCAGGTTAAGCAGCAGCCGAGGAGCAGGACATTTCCGGCACCGTTCTAACCTTGACAGTATTGCAACAGTTAAAGTCTAAAAGCAGCTTCACTGGAAAGACTCTGTTTGATGCTTTTACATTGCATTGCAGGGGAGTCCCTCACACACCTGAATACATAAACATATGGTCAGCTCACCATGTTTCTAAAAGGGTTAAACTGGACCAGCAAAGCTCAAAATCTGGCAATGACTAGTATTAGATATTGTCTGATGTCACAAACGTCCCATTTGCTCTGCTTTTGGAAGCCACTATTACATTAGATTAAATTCTCTAAAATGTGGAAATAGGCCATTTGGCCCCACCGACCCTCTGAAGAGTAACCCACCCAGACCTATCTCCCTCTGACTAATGCACCTGATACTATGGGCAATTTAGCATGGCCAATTCACCTGACTGGCATGTCTTTGGACTGGGAAAAAGTGAGGACTGCAGATGCTGGGGATCAGAGCTTAAAAATGTGTTGCTGGAAAAGCACAGCCCGTACGTCAGGGCTTATGCCCGAAATGTCGATTCTCCTTCTCCTTTGATGCTGCCTGACCTGCTGCGCTTTTCCAGCAATATATCTTTGGACTGCGGGAGGAAACAAGAGCACCCAGATAAAACCCATGCAGACATAGGAAGAATGTGCAACTCCACATAGACAGCTGCCCAAGGTTGGAATCAAACCTAGGTCCCTGGCACGATGAGACTGCAGTGCTAGCCACTGTGTCACCCCACATAACACTATCATCCTTTGTAAGGTGGCAATTGTTATGTGTCACATTGGAAGTCAACAAAGCAGATGGTCTGCCATTCTAATAATTTCAGCTTCTTGTTACATTAATAACTTTGGCACTGCTGGTTGACTTTTGTGACCAGTGAGTCAAATACTACTTTCATGCTGAAGTACATCATATAAGGATAAATGCACAAGTCTTGGATTGCTGTTGTATACAGTTTTCAAAAAGAATCACTGGCCCACTGCCTAATCTTCCGTCCAGGGATTTCAATGAATGGAAGATTTCTGGCAGCATTGCTGCAATCTTGATCGAATACCTGCTGCCCCTGAGGCTCAACCATTAGCATGAGATCTTGGACAATGTTGCCATAAATACAGTGCCATGTATATTATATGCAAGGCAGTACCATTTGTAAAGCAGGACACCAACCCTATAATTTTCTTTCCAAAACATTTACTTTATGATCCATAAGCTGTTTTTCTACATGTACATCAAATGAACTTTTCTGAAGAAGAATGGAGCTCACCTTTCGTGAAGTGGTTCAAATTTGCTGTCTAGAGTTTGAAAAGCATGTATTATCATTGGAGTAAAATCGAATTTTAGCCCTGTTTTGGTGAAGTATAAATTACGTAGTTTAGGATCTTCCACTCACATTTTTAAATTAGGTGGTCGGGAAGCATTTGTGGAGAAAGAAACATAGGTAATGTTTTGAGTCTGGTATGACTCTTACTCAAACTTCTGAAGAAAAATCATAATCATAACGTCAGCTCTGTTTCTCTCTCTGTCTACACATACCTGCCAGACCTGCTGAGTTTCTCCGGCATTCTCTGGGTAGGTTTCCGATTTCCAGCATCTGTAGTATTTTGTTTTTATTTAAATTAGGTGGGTTTACCTGGCTATGTGTGTCTATAGTGATACCAGGGCAAAGTTATACAATTTGGTATAACATGACAGACAAGTGTCTGACCAAATGGCTAAACTTTGACCCCAAAACTACAATACTGACGGGAAATACATTTTCTCAGTTCAACAGCTTGGATATTTAGGTGGAAATTGAAGCTTCTAATTACTATAATGGAAACTAAATATCCTCAAACTACCCGATATTGGAACATTTCACTACAGGACTCTGATCTGTGTTTGGTGGGAAAAGGTAATGGAAGTATAACAGGTATATCTTGGTACAATTTCATCAATTATGAAGCTAGAAAGCTCCTGATGTTTGAATTTATATCAGATATTTTTAGTTCTCTTTCTTTTTCTTTTGTGTAGGTAATACATATACTTGACAATTCCTTATGTCTGGCTTATTCTATTCTTTGTAATTTTTTTAATCCTTTAGTTAGGCCATTCATTGTCCATCCTAATTTAAACCTCTTGTTGCTGACATATTTCCCTAACATATCGGCTTTCTAGTGAAGCAATTTTGAATTTAACATTCTTATCTTGTTTTCAAACCCCTCCAAGAACTGACCATCTTTCCATCTCTGCAGCCTCCTCCAGCCCCATAAATATCGGTACTCTCCTAATTCTGGCCATTAAACATTCCTAGAAGTAATTGCTCCACCATTTAGATTCAACGTTTCACTGCTCTAAAATCCACCTGCCACATCACTAACTATTCAATTCACTTATACAATACAATACAATATAATACAGCACAGGACCAGGCCATTCGGCCCATCAAGACTGTGCCAATTCCTAATCCTTATTTAGACCCATTATATGTTGCCCATGCATGGTATCTATCCCTCTGTTCGCCTCCTGTTCACATGTCTATCACTATATGTCTTAAACATTGCTAATGTGCCTGCCTCCACCACCTCCACTGGCAGTGCATTCCAGGCACACATCATCCATAATTTTCTCCATATTTTCCTACTCTCACCTTGAATCTGTGCCCTCTTATGATTAACCTTCCCACCCTGGGGAAAAAAAAACCTGACTATCCACTCTATCTGTGCCTCATAATTTTGTAGACCTATGTTAGGTCTCACCCACATCCATCTTTCCATTGAAAACAATCCGAGTTTATCTAGTCTCTCCTCATAACTAAAACCCTCCAGACCAATGATAATCCTGGTCAATCTGCTCTACACTTGACTGTTTATTCTGTTGCTAAGGCTGTAAACTATGGAATATTTAGAGTCATACAGATGTTCAGCCCAGAAACAGACTCTTTGGTCCAACTTGTCCATGCCGATCAGATATCCTTACCCAATCTAGCCCCACTTGCCAGCACCCGGCACATTTCCCTCCAAACTCTTATTAATCATATACCCATTTAGATGCCTTTTAAATGCTGCAATTGTACCAGCCTCCACCACTTCCTCAGGCAGCTCATTCCATGCACACACCACCCTCTGTGTGAAAATGTTGCCTATTAGGTCTCTTTTATATCTTTCCCCTCTCACCCTAAACCTATGCTGTCTAGTTCTGGACACCCTAACCCCAGGGAAAAGACCTTTTTTATTCATCCCTCTCATGATTTTATCAACCTCTATGAGGTGTCCTCTCAGCCTCTAATGCTCCAGGGAAAACCACCCAAGCCTATTTAACCTCTCCCTATAGTTCAAATCATCCTACGCTGGCAACATCCTTGTAAATCTTTTCTGAACCCTTTCAAGTTTCACAACATCTTTCCGATAGGAAGGAGACCAGAATCGCACAAAATATTCCAAAAGTGGCCTATCCAATATCCTGTACAGCAACAATATGACCTCCCAACTCCTGTACTCAATACTCTGACCAATAAAGGAAAGCATACCAAATGCCTTCTTCACTATCCTATTTACCTGCGACTCCACTTTCAAGGAGCTATAAACCTGCACCCCAAGGTCTCTTCTTTCTTCATATCTTTGCCTCTCTTTCCTCCTTGAAGACACTCAGTCAAACTTACTTTGTCTAAACCCTTATTCTTCTGCCTTACTATTTCCTTACGTAGCTTAGTGACGTTTAAACAAAAATGCTCTCCTATCTTGATATGTTTTACCATGTGATGGTGTCAACAGTTTCCTTTATTCTTTCATGCAATGCTGGCTTTGCTGGAAGGGTTGCATTTGTTGTCTATCCCTATATGCCATTGAATTGAATAGTTGCTGGGGAATTTCAGGAGCCAGTTTAGAGTTAATCACATTGCTGTGAGTCTGAGTCACTTTGTGGCCAGAGATAATAAGGATGGCTGATTTTCCTTTGCCAAAGGACATCAGTGAACCAGAGAGGTTTTATGAAAATTATGATAGCTTCGTGATCACCAGCAGTGAGACTAGATTTAAAATCCCAGTTTTAATTATATTTAAATTTCACCAAATGCCATGGTAAGATTTGAACCTATATATAAAATACACAAATTATTATCATGATCTTAGCCCCTTTTAAACATTCAGTAAGATCACAGAAGTTCTGATTATTCCACATTCCCACCTACTCTAGATAACCTTTCACTTCCCCCCACTTTGTTTATCAAGAATCTGAGACAAGGTTGTAATTGAACCCCTTTATCAGTCCTCAATCTTGGATAGTCAATAGCAATTGTCTCTAGTGGACATTCCCCTCATCCTGATTATTTTGCATTATCTGAAGGAAGAGTAGAAGGAGCAATTGTATTGCATGAAGCATAATGGCAAGAAACTGAACCAATTTCATTATTAATCCTCTCCCAGCTGCAGAGAAAAGAAGCCATTTAATGCATTATCATAGGAGCCTTATTTGTGCAAACAATGGCTCCCAAGAAATCATTTGCCTTTCTATGTGACATGCTCTATAAGGATCTAAAGCTCCAACATCCACTGGCTGTGCAATGACAATAAAAGTGGTGCCAATGATGCCAACCCTGAAGTGCTTCTGGTCAGACACTGGAGACTAAGTAGCTGTTTTTGCTTTATGGGAGGCAGGCATCGTTCGCTGGGCCAGCATGTATTGTTGATCCCTAATTGTCCAGAAGGCAGTTGAGTGTCAACCACATTGATGTGAGTCTGCAGTCACATGTCTGCCAGATCAAGTAAGGATGGCAGATTTCCTTCCCTGAAGGGTATGAGAGAACCAGATAGGTTTTTCTGACAATCAACAATGGTTTCATGGTGATCAGTAGGTTCTTAATTACAGATTCTTTTTAGTGATTTCAGCATCTGCTATGAGGAATTTGAACCCACGACCCCAGAACATTAACTGAGTTGTTGGATCAATAGTTTGGCAAGGTCATTGCCTCCCCATGCTGTGAGCACTTGTATTCCTCAAGAGCATCCAGCTTCATTAAATACAACATCTCCCCCACATTGGAACCTCTCCACATCTGTTTAAACAGCGAGCTGTATATGATACCATTTGAAAATCCAGTCTTGTACATCAATAGAAATTGTTGACAACCACTAATTCTCCTGCAATGTTCAGTTGAGAATTCTGCATATAAGCTCAGTGCATTAAGGAAGTGTTCATGGTGGACATATGAAGACACAAAAGAGTACTTTTCACTATCGTTTAAAAATATTTTTCAACTACAATTAACTTTTTCGAAGGTTGTTCCAGATGCTGAAATTCACCTTCTCTCAGTGCCATGTACAACCTGAGTTCTGCCATCTGATCTCAGTTGTTTTATGAGGTTGCCTGTAATTCACTAGTTGCACTATTTACAAAGCCTCTGGTTTATTGCTCATCTTACTCTGCAATAAATGAACTATCATCCCAGTAAATGACATTGTGTATAAGAATCAATATGAATGAGGAGTTAAAAAGTCAAAATACTAATGTGTGCTGTTGAGCAGGTGTCTCCAGCAGATATGATTCTGTTCTTCTATTATGACAATAAAACATGTTTTCCAGCTCAACTTAGGTACCATTCGCAGTATTACAGATATTTCACATCACTAATGAAATACTAAATCTTTTCATACATAATTTTGTATTTCACATTTCTTTCATTCTCAGTTCTCATACTAAAATGATGCCTAAGTCTGAATGGTTTGTCAACCTGGGATGGAGATAGGGGATGAGTAATTATTAAAGATATGAGCTGATGGACTATTGCAACCTGTTTTATAACAAGAAACAACAGAAAGCACGATAAGCTGTGACTGATTGACAACAATCTGAGAGCAACTTCAAGTCATTTCAATATCTTCATAATTTACCATTTGGTTCCCTTTTATTTTGCAATTGTATTGACTATTATATGATCAAGATGTAGTCAACTGCCAAACAATATACCATAAAAACTGTCACGTCTGAAAAAATAAGAGTCTGAAAGATATTGTGCCTGGGATCCTACTTGATTCTGTTTTTACTGTGAGATGAGGGTATGGATTTTCTGACCTGGAGAAGGAATTTAATTATGTTCGGAGGTAATAAAGTAAAGGCGCTTATTCTGTGTCATCAGATACATTACTAAGAATAATTTACGTTCAAAGCATAAGGAGGTTGAATTGTCGAGTAAGTTACTCTTGCCAACTCAATTTGTAATACTATACGGTAAAACAAAGCTCACTGTCACAAGGTATCAGAGCCTTATATAACATCTTGAGGATAAAATCTAGTTTGTGCAGCAGTTTAAAGTGGGTAAGAGCGAAACCAGCTTTATATTCCATGAAATGTTAACTAAATTACCATTTTGTAAATCGTTAATCAGCTTTATATCCTAACAATTGATGAGAATATTTACAATCAAAGAATTGGTCCAAGAATCATTAAACAGCTTCACATTCTCTGAATCGTTCACCATTAACCGTATCATTTGTGCGATATAAGGGCCAGGCAATAACCATCTACAATGAGAGTATTTAACCATCTCCCTTTGACATTCATATGAACATACAAATTAGTTGTAGAAGTAGCTCACTCAAGCCCTTGAGTCTGTCTTGTCATTCAGCAAGATCATGGCTGGTCTGATTTTAATTTCTATTCCATTTTCTAATCAGTCTCAATAATTTTTCACCCTTTTGCTTATTAAGAAGCTATCAACCTCTGTCTAAAACGTATTTGGAGACTCAGTTTTGACCATCTTCTGAGCAAGGATTCCAAGGACTCATAAACCTAAGAGAAAGAATATTTCAGAGTCAGAATCCTTATCTCTGACTTAATTGGCATCATCTTGTTTTTAAACAGCAACCCATAGTTCTAGATTCACCCATTAAAGGAACATCTTCCAACATAAACTGTGTCTAGACCCCCTAGAAGCTTATATTTTTCCATCAAGTCAACTCTTACACTTTTAAACTCAAGTGAATACAAACCTAGCCTGTCTAACCTCTCCTACAAGACAATCCACCCATTCCAAATACTAGTCTTGTAAATATTCCCTGAACTACTTCTAATGCATTTACATCCTTTTGTAAATAATGTAATCAATATTATACACAGTACTGAAGATGTAGTCTCACCAGTGTCCTGTATAACTGAAATATAAGCTGTCTATTTTTGTGTTTAATTCCATTTCCAATAAACGATAACATTCTATTCGCTTTCTTAATTAATTGCTGTATCTGCATACTAACATTTTGTGATTTATATACAGAGACATCCAGATGCCTCACACCTCAGAGTTCTACAATTTCTCTCCATTTAGCTAATATGTTTCCTTTTAATTCTTCCAGCCAAATTGGGTAATTTCCCACTTTCCCATGTCATACTCCTTTACTCAGATCTTTGCTCACTGTCTTAACAATATTCTTTTGCAGACTCTTTATGTCCTCTTCACAACTTACTTTCTGACTTAGTTTTGTGCCATCAGAAAATTTAGCAACCATGCCTTTGGTTCCATCCAACCTGTTTACATAAATTGTAAACAATTTAAGCCCAGAACAAATTCCTGTGTAACTCATTACATCCTGTCCATTTGCAAGTGATCCATTTGTGCCTACTATGTCATTCCTGTTAGCCAGACAATCTTCGACTGATGCAAATATGATACCCATTACACTATGCGTTTTTACTTTCTGCTATACATTTGACGTGGTATTTAACTAAATGCCTTCCAGAAACCTAAGTACAGCACATCTATTATTCTATCCATAGCACATGATACTTCCTCAAGGAACTCTGATAAATTCATCAAACATGAGTTCCCTTCACCTTTCACATGCAAAAATACTCCCAAACACAATCATTCAACTCATACAATCTTTGTTAAAGTGAATCATTACTTCTCTTCCTATGATGCAAATAATTTAGTTACTTAAAATTCAACCAAATCATTCAAGAGTGATGTTAGTAAGCACATTTCACACAATGTGGAGTTGAAATCTGGAACACTGTCCCCCAGAAAAGTGATTGAGTTTGGAATTGGGAAAGAGGTACCAATTGGAAATTTAAAACTGAAATTGAGATATATTTGTTCAGCAAAGACATTAAAGAGTTAAGGAACCAAGGCAGGCAAAAATAGATCAGCCATGATCTAACTGAATGGTGGAATGGACTGGAGGGTCTGAATGTCTGCTGTTGGTCCTGTTACTGTAGTTGATATAAATTAACTTAATGCAGGCCAGTGATGGAAGTTGGGAGAATCTCATGTCTTCTGCAACTTACTTTCCTTTAACCAGATGAGTTCTCAGGCTAACATTACAATTACTGACTTGTAATTCAGCCTGTTGACACTCCACTCACACCATTTTATTTACCTTTTGATATTCTTCATTACCTGGAATCAACTAACCATTATCTCTCTGTATAAGAGATGGTGTGCCTGTCTGCTTCCCTCCACTACATCGGATGAAGAACCAGTGCTCCAAATGCTTGTGATTTCAAATAAACCTGGGACTTTTGACTTTGTGGAGAGAGAAACAGAGATAACCTTTCGACTCCAGTGACTGCGTCAGAACTGTCCAGAAGCCGAGTTCCTGCTCCTGAAACATTAACTCTGTTACTTTCTCCACAGCTGCTGCCAGACCTTTTGAATTTTGCCAGTAATTTCTATTTGTGTTTGTTTCAGATCTCCAGCATTCACATTTCTTTGTTTTTTTTCAGCGATACACACAACCTGCAAAAAAACAGAAAATAATGCCATTTTGTGTATCAATAAAGCTTTACATTCCGAGTTGTTGAGCAGCTTTGTATTCCACAATTTGCTAACCACATTAACATTTTGCTTGTTTTTATTTCTACTGCAATCAAAGAACCACAGAATTTAAAGTTGCCCATTAACTCATTACTATCTGTACAGTGCTAATGCCCAATGGCCTATAATCTGTCATGCTAATTTGCTAAACCCAACATGTTATTAAACACATACCTTAAGGTGTAAATCATCAAAATTTAAATTAAGCAATGCTCGCAATTCGTCTGACATCAATCAAGGCAATAGGAAATAAGACTCTTAGGTTGAACAGTAGGAAGTGCAAAGGGCATGGTGTCATGGAAAGAGAGGATGACTGGCAACAGTTATTGATGGAATTAGTGCCAAAGGTGCTAAAGCAGTGAAGACAAAAGTTAAATGATTCATCTAGTGTCCACTAATCCAGTCAAGTTGATGTTGACATGAAAATGGCCAATCAGTTGACCTATTAAGAAATGTATTTTACTTTGACATCTTATATAATTAAGCTCCTACTTCAATGTTAGCAATCTTACAAATGATATTATACCAAGTAATATTTAAGTGCCTAAATTTGGGAATTTAAGATTTGGGGATGGCACAGTGGCTCAGTGGTTAGCACTGTCACCTCAAAGCGCCCGGGACTCAGGTTCGATCCTAGCCTGGGGCAACTGTCTGTCTGCAGTTTGCACATTCTCCCCGTGTCTGCGTGGGTTTCCTCTGGGTGCTCTGGTTTCCTCCCACAGTCCAAAGATACGCAGGTTAGGTGAATTGGCTAAGCTAAATTGCCCATAGTGTTCAGGGATGTGTAGGCTAGGTGTATTAGTCAGGGGAAATGCAGATAGGGAAATGTGTCTGGGTGGGATACTCTTTGGAGGATCAGTGTGAACTTGTTGGGTAAAATGGTCTGTTTCCACACTGTAGGGAATCTATATAAAAAAGATAAGAAAATCACAATGACAACTTATTCTTTCTTCAGACAAAGAAATTGTCCATAGATGTCTATAAGGTTAAATAGTAATAAATTTAAAGCTTAATCATCCTGATATAGTGAATATTTTTTAAAAATGTATTGAAGGGAAAGCTAGCTAAGTAGATGAGAGTCAAAGGAATGAAAAGATATCCTTATGTGACCAGAAGACATAAGATGGTGGAAAACTTGTGTGGTGTATAAGCACTGGCATAAATCCATTGAGCCAATTGGCCTGTTTCTGTGCTTATAATTCTAACCTTATGACCACTGGAGGCCTGTTCCAAATAAAATGTCTCATGCTCTGGTCAACAGGACATAGAGTCATAGAGATGTACAGCATGGAAACAGAACCTTTGGTCAAACTCGTCCATGTCAACCAGATGTTGTAAATTAATACAATTGCATTTGTCAGTATTTGACCCTTTATACCCTTCCTATTCCTATATCCATCCAGATGCCTTTTAAATGTTAGAATTGTATCAGCCTCTACCACTTCCTCTGGCAGCTCATTCCATACACACACCACCCTCTACATGAAAAAGTTGCCCCTTAGGTCCCTTTTATATCTTTCCCCTCTCATCTTAAACCCATGCCCACTAGTTTTGGAATCCCCTACCCCAGGGAAAAAAACCTTGTCTATTTACCCTATCCATCCCTCTTATGATTTTATGAACTTCTATAAGGTCACCACTCAGCCCCCGCCGCTCCAGGGAAAATAGCCCCAACTTATTCAGCCTCTCCTTATAGCTCAAACCCTCTGATCCTGGCAACATTATTGTAAATCTTCTCTGAACCTATTCAAGTTTCACAGTATCTTTCCTATAGTAGGGAGACTAGAATTGACTGCATTATTCCAACAGTGGCCTAACTAATATTGTGTACAGCTGCAACAGGACCTCCCAACTCCTTTACTTAATGTGCTGACCAATAAAGGCAAGCATACCAGATACCTTCTTCACTGTCCTGACTGTCTGCGACTCCACTCTCAAGGAACTATGAACCTGTACTCCAAGGTATCAGTGTTAAAAGTTAATTGTTCAATTTACAGACACTACAAAGAACATTATTCTTCTGGTTACTACACCTCTTACTGCAAAGATTTTTTTAAAAATTGCCTTGTTATACTTAACAACAGTTGTTTCTGTACACTCGTTGTTTGTCTGCAGTTTAACTGTCCTGAATAGCCAAGGATGTTGGTAAAGTGTGTCAAGGCCTCTTTGGTGAGGTTATGGAACGTTGCAAAATAAATGACTGGAGAAATGCAGTTATTTCTACATATAGAAACAAATAGTCTCACGCACAAATGGCATTTCCCTAATTCTAGTGAATTAACTGCAGTCCATCTGACTCTCTGTATGACCACGCTGGGGACTGTTGATTCCCTCCACCACAGCCACTGCCGACCGCAATAAAGTCATTTCTAACAATGAAGATCTGTTCCTTTCACTGAAAAAAATGCAATGGCCAACTTAGTCTCCCACAAAAACAACTCTAAACAAGAATAAAATGTACAGCTACATAAACAGATATTGAATTCTTGTTTTATCCTTTTAAAGAATAATTAAGAATGATGAAGTAGATCCTCACCACATCATCAGTTAACCAGAAATCTTTAAAATTAGACTATCTCTGAAACTACTGAGTGAGACAGTCGAAATTCAAACAGTCAGTACTGAATGGACTCAGTGCAATTGCTTTAGAAACTCTGGATATCTGTCAAACAAATACTTTATATTGATTTTCAAACCAGTTGCTTTTGGAATGTAGACCAATAAGGTGCTGAGGAATCCAGTTTGTTGGAGAAGTCAGACAATAGCATTGTTATCAAAGTCTATTGGACAATTAATTAGAAAATATTTCTGTTTATCTGATACCAGATGTTGGACAATCATACATAGTAGAGGACATGTATGATTGGTCAGAACCACCAGCATTCTGATTTTCCATGTCAATCTTGAAAAAAGAATTTCCATGACTGTCCTGAGCCATTTCTCCCTTTGTAATACATTCCATAAAAACATTGTATTTTTGCACCACTGCTATCATTTTAGCATTTATTTCCTTTCCTGTTACCCCCTCCTTAAGACTCCTGAGATTTTTCTGTTTACTGTGATCAATCTCGCATTTAGTTTTCAGCAATTTGCTTTAATATGTCCAGTCTTTTTATAATGGAAGTACATTCATTTCTTCACATCACATTTCAGCTCCAGCCATACTCCTTTATCACTTCAATGTCCTTCTCGTACAAATCGTACATAGTAGAGGAGTCTAGAGAAGTCAAAAGAAGTGATAGTTATCTTTACAAAACTGAAACAGGTCATTACGTCCATGTGAGTGTTTATGCTCCACATGATCCTCCTTCCATCTTCTTAATCCTTTTTGCAATATGAAGACCAGCATACCACATTGCACTCTCAATGTGAAGAATCCAACGTCTATGTAAGTAAATGCTTGGCATTATAGAACGTTAATGTTGCTAGAAGGAGAATAGAAGTTGAAGCTTTTCATCTTGCATTTATCAGAGTTGGGATGCAAGAAATGCATTTTAAAAGGGAACACTAATGTGTACAGAATGACAAAAGGATGCTAATTGGTGTGATTATAATTAACATGGTAATGTAACAAGAACAGTTAATTGCCAATCTTAATTCTCAGAACAGGCAAATAGATTCTGATTGCCATGAAGTTGTGGCAGGGGTTTTTGGGTCTATGACCACATTATTGAAAAAGATTTGGGTCTATGACAACATTATTGAAAAAGATGCAATTTGTGTAGAAATTCCTTTGTCTATATTAAACAGGATCCTAAGTATTTATATGTGTCACTTCTAGAACATGCAAAGGCATCTCAATCTGCCGGCCCAGTTGATGATCTTAAACCATACAATACTTTTCACTGTATTTTGGAACAAGATATATGGGGCAATAAATAAATAAATCAACAAAAAAATTCTAAATCTAAATTGGTTTTCAGTGTAACTTTTAGCACAGCCCAGATTATTTAATAAACGATTTCCAGAAATCATTTCTGACAATCTTGTTGATCCTAGAATAGGTACTGACATAATCAGTCTCACTTCAACAGAAAAACATATTGACATCACAGAAATATAACAAAGCAACGACCACTTTAGTTCTGTTATAGGACTTTAAACTTCTACTTCATCTTTGCATTGTTAATATAACTTAATAGGGTGTCATTGAGATCTTTAATTGTGTAGAATTTATTTTAAAAAAGCACTTGTTGAATCAATTATGGTGCAATGACATCCCAAATCCAGCAGAGCTTGTTTAGATGGCGAAACTCAGTATTTGCTGCTGATCTGGTGTATGTACGCTGAAATAATCAATCTTCAAAGCTTATGTATTAGAAGTCCTCTCTTACCATTATGGGATGGGTGTATTAAATATGCAACTTAGAGAAAGGCTAATAAAAAATAAAAAAGATGTAGGATATGAGGTTACATGGCATCATAATGCATGTAAAGTATCAAACAATAGAGGCACTGTTTGTAAACTTTGGGTCTCCTGCAAATACACGCTGTAAAGATATATCACAAAGCTTTCCTTGTTGGAGAATTTTGATTTTAAAAATGTATCCTTGAAGCCTGCTGCAAAATTGTATTTATGGCTGTACATTTTCCACAAAGTTATTCAGAAGAGGATCCAGTATGGATCAGCCTTCTCTATACTCCCGATGTCAATCAGGGCCATTTAACTGTTGAATATTTAATATTGACAATTTTTCACATTCAGTTTTGATTAGGAACAAGGATAAAAAAAACCCTTTGTATTTGATAGACACCTATTCTGGAATTTCACCAAGATTCCAGGGTTTCCATCATATTCTGAGTTAGATTAGATTACAATATAAAAAAGGAGCTTCTGTCACAAAGAGATTTCATTAGCTGGTTCACAAACACAGTTCCAAGTTACATTGCAAATCATCCACTTTCAATACATTTTAGGAAGCTGCATAAAATGCATCTAGCATAAGTTGTGGTTTAAGAAACAAAATTTTAATTTGAATACTTGTGTTTGAGATCATCCTGGATTGTTCCCACCAGAATCAGGGCCTGGAGAAGGACATTGAAGTGATAAAGGAGTAAGGCTGGAGCTGAAATGTGATGTGAAGAAATGAATGTACTTCCATTATAAAAAGACTGGACATATTAAAGCAAATTGCTGAAAACTAAATGCGAGATTGATCACAGTAAACAGAAAAATCTAAGGAGTCTTAAGGAGGGGGTAACAGGAAAGGAAATAAATGCGAAAATGATAGCAGTGGTGCAAAAATACAATGTTTTTATGGAATGTATTACAAAGGGAGAAATCGCTCAGGACAGTCATGAAAATTCTTTTTTCAAGATTGACATGGAAAATCAGAATGCTGGTGGTTCTGAGTATTTTAATCACAAAAATGGAAAGCATTTCTTTATGCTTCGAATCAAGAAGAGAAACTAATTGGGATATCGAGAGATACTCAAGCAAGTCAGTCACATCATGCTGGCTTATGATGCTATTTGCATTCCAGAGGTTAGATTAGATTAGATTAGATTACTTACAGTGTGGAAACAGGCCCTTCAGCCCAACAAGTCCACTCTGACCTGCCGAAGCGCAACCCACCCAGATCTATTCCCCTACATTTACCCCTTCACCTAACACTATGGGCAATTTAGCATGGCCAATTCACCTAACCTGCACATTTTTGGATTGTGAGAGGAAACCGGAGCACCTGGAGGAAACGCACGCAGTGGTGATGAAAGACAAAATATTAATTGAAACTATGATTACAAAATGGTCTCTTTATATGGAGTTGTATTAAAGGGTCACTTGTTAAATGGAAAAGTTGGAGTTGGTATTCCTAACAGAAGGAATTGACTTTATTTTGGAAAATGACCCAGCAGCTTCAAGAAACTGGCTTCACCAAGAATGGTAGAACAATTAGTGAAGGTAGAGGAACTGAAATGTTACAAAAGGAATATTCTGGATTATTTCCTGACTGTGATGTAACTACATCTCAGGTCCACAAAACTATACAAGATGAAAAGTAGTCCATGAAACAGGGGGCTGAAACTGAAAACTGTATTGGTATTGCTTGAAAAACCAAGTCTTAATGAGGGCATGGAGACCACCTGAAGACCATGGAGACCAACCAATGAATGATAGATATCATTCCATTAGATGGTGTATCTATCTGAACATCGTAACTAAATTTTATCAGTGACTCACAAAATCTCAATGCCAGTCACTTTATTAGAACAACATGACCTAAAATATTAAGATATTGTTATTAGTCAGAATTATATAAACATGTAGTCATTGTTTTATCAGACATGCTATGTATATCAGGTAAACTCAAAGCCTCAATTAAATATACAACTTTAATTCCACTACCAGCTTTTGAAGAATTGTTGATCAAGGGCTTAATAGATCGTGTAGGATACTTATCTAAGACCAGGACTGAGAACCAGTATATTCTCAGAATGATCAACATTTCCCCTAAATTTCCTGATACACTGTCTCTGTAAAAGTTATGAAAAAGAGATAGTGGGAACGTTTTTTTTACAAGATATGTATTTCCTGAACAAAACCAATCAAATCATGGATCAACTTTCATCTAACAGATACTACAGAAACGATGACTTTATTTAGAATTAAACAATTTGCATATTCTGCAGATAAACCAAAATGTCAAGGTGCATTTAGATAATTACATCAAGCTTTGAAGACTATAATTCGACTTTATTGTTAAGAATGTTCTAATCGAGTCATAGAATCATACAGCATGGAAACAGACACTTCAGTCCAATTAGTTCATGCTGAACATAATCCAAAATTAAACTAGTCCCACCTACCTGACCCATAATCACTCCAAACTTTTTCCATTCATGTACTTATTGAAATATCTTTTAAATGTTACAATTATATTCACATTCACCACTTCCTCAGGAAGCTCTTTCTGCAAACCACTCTCCGTAAAAAAAATTTAAATCTCTCTCCTCTCATCTTAAAAGTGTACCCCCTAGTCTTGAAATGCCCCATCCTAATCATAAAATCATAGAATCCTTACAGTGTGGAAATAGGTCTTTTGGCCCAACAAGTCCATACTGACCCACTGAAGAGTAACCCACACATTAACTGCTACCATCCACCAGTTAATGGTAGATACCATTAACTCTATCCATACCGCTCATTATTTTATGAACTTCTCTAAGGTCACTTCTCAATCTCCAAAATTCCAGTGAAAATAGTCTGAGCCTATCCAACCTTTCTTAATAACTCAAACCTTCCATACCTGGCAACATTTGGTAAATCTCTTCTGAACCCACTCCAGCTTAATAATGATGATTCGGATAAGGGAATTCTTTGTTACTGCTTGATATTAGGGTGCTCTGAATGAATCCACAGGATTGAGTTCTTTTGAATTAATATTTGGACATGAGGTAAGAGGGCCACTTTAATAATTAATTTTTCATCACTATTTAAGTTATGAAAGACAACTTCATTAAAATATTAAAACTAAAACTGAACAAAATATGATCTATCAAGCCAGGCTTCATTTCCAGTGATAACATCAGCTGGGGTAATTACATCATTGGCAGTTAAAGAAAATAAATCCTACTTCTCCACATAATTTTCTCAGTGGTATGGTGCGTGTGCATGACTACTGCAGCATTGGTGCCTTTCAAGTTCCAAAAAAACCTCTAGTGTTTGTGTTAGATGGCTCCTTCCTTGAAACACTGCTCTCACTGTGGATTCTCTCTTACTGTCATACTTGTTTCAATTCTAGATGGTGTCCTTTCTCAGTGCTCAACCCTGGAAGCACTGCTAGCCGAAACATTTGATGGCCAAATATTGAGGAAAAAAAGGTACTAGAAACGTTGGCTGTATTTTAATTGAATAAGTCACCTGGACCACATCAGATGCATCAGATGATAAACATAAAGGAAGAAGTTGAGAGATACAAGCTATAATTTCCCAGTCCTCCATAGATATGGATGTTGACAGTTTGCAGACTTGCAAATGCGACACCCTGTTGTAAAATAGGTGCAAGGATAAATCCTAAAACTACAGGTTAGTCTGATTAACTTTAGTGGTAGGAAAGGTTTTTACAAACAATAATCCCAGCCAAATTAACAGTCACTTTAACTGTATAGATTAATTGCAAATTTGTTAAAGGTAAATTGTGTTATACCAATTCATTTGAATTTTTTATGGGGCAATAGATTTGCTTGATCAGAGAAATATGGTTGATATGGTGTATACAGACTACTTGAAGGTGACTGACAAAATACCACATGATAAGTTTGGAAGCAAAGATGAAATCCAAGAAGCAAAAGGATGGTACAACCAGTAAAACGTTGGCTAAGCAATAGGAAACAGCCAGCCGTGGCAAAATTTTATTTTTGTTTGGTAAGCAGCATATACTGAGGTTCCCTAGGGTTTACTTGAGCTATGTTAATGATATGAGCATAATGTCAAAATTTGCAGATGACACAAAACTTCAAAACTATATTAACTATGAGGAAGTTATTGAAAAATTTCAAGCCAATATAAATTAATGATATGGATATGAAATTGGTTAAGTAACAGGAAACAGACAGTTAGAATAATGGGTAAGTACTCAAACTGGCAGGATGTGACGAGTAGTGTCCCACAGGGATTTGTGTTGGGACCTCAATTCTTCACAATATTCATTAACGATTTGGATAATGGCATAAAAAGTCAAATATTCAAATTTTATAATGACATAAAATTAGGCAGCTTTGTAGACAGTATTGATGAAAGCATAAAATTACAACAGGAAATTGATAGATTAGGAGATTGTGTCAAGCTGTGGCAGATGGATTGTAATATAAGCAAGTGTGACCTTATCCATTTTAGACAGAAAAAGACTAGAAGGCACAAGTTAAATAGAGTGGATGACCAATGAAATTTCAGGTTCAGGTGCATAGTTCTTTAAAATGCCATGAACGGGTGCAGAAAATAGTCAAGAATTAGTGGAAAGCTGGCTTTTATAGGCGGCACGGTGGCACAGTAGTTAGCACTGCTGCCTCACAGCGCCAGTGACCCGGGTTCAATTCCCGCCTCAGGCGACTGACTGTGTGGAGTTTGCACGTTCTCCTCGTGTCTACGTGGGTTTCCTCCGGGTGCTCCGGTTTCCTCCCACAGTCCAAAGATGTGCAGGTCAGGTGAATTGGCCATGCTAAATTGCCCGTAGTGTTAGGTAAGGGGTAGATATAGATGTAGGGGTATGGGTGGGCTACGCTTCGGTGGGGCGGTGTGGACTTGTTGGGCCGAAGGGCCTGTTTCCACACTGTAAGTAATCTAATCTAAAGGGCTGGAGTATAGGGATGCAGAAATTATGCTGGAGTTATACAAAACCTTAGTTAGACACCACTTATAGTACTGTGAACAGATCTGGGAAAAGCATTTTAGGAAGGATGTTTTGGCCCTGGTGCAAATTCACTGCAGGTTTATAAGGAAGATACCTGGAACTTCAGATGTTAAATTATGAGAAGAGGTTAGACAAATTAAACCTTTATTCTTTAGAATGTTGAAAGTAAAGAGTGATCTAAGTAATGTCTTATTCCTGCAGCAATAATTCTAAACCTTTTCTGCACCCTCTGATTGCTGTGATGACCTGAAAGATTTGACCATACAGACCTTGCATGCTTGTTGCTAGTTGCACAAATATAGTATCCAACAGCTGACATCCCATGAGTGCATAGAGACCCCAAACACTACTTTGGATATCTAAGGACACTTGTATGTACAGGAATTTATATAAATTAGTAGACAGGCCCACTGTTCTTTACCAACCATGAGAACATGTAGACGCATTGTGCTGTTCCAATATATCAAATTGGTGACAACCATTTTGGACAAACTTTGTCTAATCAGAGAAAAACTATCTGAGTTACAATTCAAATAAAGCTTGACAATTAACTGTCAATCATTATTAGCTGATGCTTTGACCACAGTTTATACTCGTGAAGTAAGTGGCATTATCCTCTCATACTTTGGTATTTCATAGGTATTGTTCTGATGAGTGCAAGTCAAAAAGCTTTGTTTTGTTACACCAAATGATAATTAGGGAAGATTTTCTCAAAGTCTACCCTTTCAACTCCCTTTAGAATCTTATGTTTTAATTAGGTCACCCTTCTCTCACTCTTCTAAACTCCAGGAAATGTAGATCCAGTCTACTCAATCTTTCTTCAAGATTCTCAGTTCAGAAACCAGTTTAGTGAGTCTTTATCATACCCCTCAAGAACAAAAGTTTCTTTCCTTTGATAAGGAGATCAAAATTGTACACAAAATACCAAACATGGCCTCGTTTATGTCCTGAATAGTTAGATTCCATTAGTCTCATTTTCTTTTCCTTTGTGACAAAACCTAACATTCCATTTGCTGTCCTCATTGATTGTTATACTTGCATGCTAACATTTTTGTAATTATGGAGTCATAGAGTCATAGAGATGTACAGCATGGAAACAGACCCTTCGGTCCAACCTGTCCATGCCGACCAGATATCCCAACCCAATCTAGTCCTACCTGCCAGCACCCGGCCCATATCCCTCCAAACGCTTCCTATTCATATACCCATCCAAATGCCTCTTAAATGTTGTAATCGTACTAGCCTCCACCACATCCTCTGGCAGCTCATTCCATACACGTACCACCCTCTGTGTGAAAAAGTTGCCCCTTAGGTCTCTTTTATATCTTTCCCCTCTCACCCTAAACCTATGCCCTCTAGTTCTGGACTCCCTGACCCCAGGGAAAATACTTTGTCTATTTATCTGATCCATGCCCCTCATAATTTTGTAAACCTCTATAAGGTCACCCCTCAGTCTCCAACGCTCCAGGGAAAACAGCCCCAGCCTGTTCGCCTCTCCATGTAGCTCAAATCCTCCAACCTTGGCAACATCCTTGCAAATCTTTTCTGAACTCTTTCAGGTTTCACAACATATTTCCAATAGGAAGGAGACCAGAATTGCACGCAATATTTCAACAGTGGCCTAACCAATGTCCTGTACAGCCGCAACATGACCTCCCAACTCCTGTACTCAATACTCTGACCAATAAAGAAAAGCATACCAAACGCCTTCTTCACTATCCTATCTACCTGTGACTCCACTTTCAAGGAACTATGAACCTGCACCCCAAGGTCTCTTTGTTCAGCAACACTCCCTCGGACCTTACCATTAAGTTTATAAATCCTGCTAAGGTTTGCTTTCCCAAAATGCAGCACCTCACATTTATCTGAATTAAACTCCATCTGCCACTTCTTAGCCCATTGGCCCATCTGGTCCAGATACTGTTGTAATCTGAGGTAACCCTCTTCACTGTCTGCTACACCTCCAATTTTGGTGTCATCTGCAAACTTACTAACTGTACCTCTTATGCTCACATCCAAATCATTTACGTAAATGACAAAAAGTAGAGGACCCAGCACCGATCCTTGCAGCACTCCACTGGCCACAGGCCTCCAGTCTGAAAAACAACCCTCCACCACCACCCTCTGTCTTCTACCTTTGAGCCAGTTCTGTATCCAAATGGCTAGTTCTCCCTGTATTCCATGAGATCTCACCTTGCTAATCAGTCTCCCATGGGGATCCTTGTCGAATGACTTACTGAAGTCTATATGGATCACATCTACTGTTCTGCCCTCATCAATCTTCTTTGTTACTTCAAAAAACTCAATCAAGTTTGTGAGACATGATTTCCCACACACAAAGCCATGTTGACTATCCTGAATCAGTCCTTGTCTTTCCAAATACATGTACATCCTGTCCCTCAGGATTCCCTCCAACAACTTGCCCACCACTGAGGTCAGACTCACCAGTCTATAGTTCCCTGGCTTGACTTTACCATCCTTCTTAAACAGTGGCACCACATTAGCCAACCTCCAGTCTTCCGGCACCTCACCTGTGACTATCGATGATACAAGTATCTCAGCAAGAGGCCCAGCAATCACTTCTCGAGCTTCCCACAGAGTTCTCGGGTACACCTGATCAGGTCCTGGGGATTTATCCACTTTTAACCATTTCAAGACATCCAGCACTTCCTCATCTGTAATCTGGACATTTTGCAAGATGTCACCATCTATTTCCCTACAGTCTATATCTTCCATGTCCTCTTCCACAGTAAATACTGATGCAAAATATTCATTTAGTATCTCCCCCATTTCTATGGCTCCACACAAAGGCCACTTTGCTGATCTTCGAGGGGAAAGTGAGGACTGCAGATGCTGGAGATCAGAGCTAAAAAATGTGTTGCTGGAAAAGTGCAGCAGGTCAGGCAGCATCCAAGGAGCAGGAGAATCGACGTTTCAGGCATAAGCCTGAAGAAGGGATTATGCCCGAAACGTCGATTCTCCTGCTCCTTGGATGCTGCCTGACCTGCTGCGCTTTTCCAGCAACACATTTTTTTGGCTCTGATCTTTGAGGGGCCCTATTCTCTCCCTAGGTTACCTTTTTCTCCTTAATATATTTGTAAAAACCCTTTGGATTCTCCTTAATTCTATTTGCCAAAGCTATCTCATGCCCCTGTTTTGCCTTCCTGATTTCCCTCTTAAGTATACTCCTACTTCCTTTATACTCTTCTCAGGATTCACTCGATCTATCCTGTCTGTACCTGACATATACTTCCTTCTTTTTCTTAACCAAACCTTCAATTTCTTCAGTCATCCGGCATTCCCTATACCTACCAGCCTTCCCTTTCACCCTGACAGGAATATACTTTCTCTGGATTCTTGTTATCTCATTTCTGAAGGCTTCCCATTTTCCAGCCGTCCCTTTACCTGCGAACATCTGCCCCCAATCAGCTTTCGAAAGTTCTTGCCTAATACCGTCAAAATTGGCCTTTCTCCAATTTAGAACTTCAATTTTTAGATCTGGTCTATCCTTTTCCATCACTATTTTAAAATGAATAGAATTATGGTTGTTGGCCCCTCATTTGTAGGCACAACCAAGTCCCTCTGAATGCAGACATTTCTCAGTCTCTCACTATTGAATTCTTTAAAAAAGATTTCCTCCCAGCATGGACAATTTCATACCTTGCCACATTACACTCAAACTATCATTTGAATCATATAACCAATCATATAACCTTTCTCTATCTTGCTGCTGCATTTTCACTTCCTGTCGCTTCTTATTTCCAACCCAGTTTTGTACTATCAATAAATCTGGAGGATTGCACTAAGTTCCATGTGTAAGTCACTTAAACAGGTTGTAAATAGCTTAGACTCGATTATTGATCCTGTTGAGTATCCTACTATTTGTAGCCTGCCAATTCAGGAATGTTCTAGGATCTGGAGTGCAAAGGGAGGATATTGCAAACCTGACCAGAAGCAAATTCTTTTTAGGTTGTAAGTTTTTTTTCCCTCAGTGATCCAAGTTGATTTGGGTGACTCTGGACTGAAAGCAGAGGATGCTGGGTGGAGAGTTGGATTAAGTGGACAGCCTGCCTCACAGATGTTCAAGCACCCTTATACAGAGGGGTAGCTTAGCTCTTCAAAAGGGAATCCTAGTTATCCAATGAATTCACAAAGTTCAAATCTGCTCCTATCAGGTCTAATCTGTGCAATTTATGCCTCAGAAATTCACATCACTAATCTCACACAGAGGTGGAGGCAACTCCCTCTGTATATGTACCCTTTACCATTCCAGCCCCAAGCAAAATGGTAGCTGACATGACTGGAGGAAGAACTTGAGATTTTTAGCCTCAACTGCCATTTTTGCAATGTCAGAGATATTTCTTGCAAAACATCCAAATCCTCTCTTTCCTTCTATTAGCCAATCTTCAGTCTTGTTAAGATAGTGCCTGGTGAGTTGTTGAGAATATTTGTAGTTCAGGTTGAGGTACTGGATGTAAGTTTGCTCACTGAACTGGAAGGTGCCTTTTCAGATGTTTCGTCACCATACTAGGTAACAACATCAGTGAGCCTCTGCTGAAGCACTGCTGGTATGGCCCTCTTTTTATTTAATTGTTTAGGTTTCCTTGGGTTGGTGATGTCATTTCCTATGGTGATGACATTTCCTGTTCTTTTTCTCAGGGGGTGGGAAATTCTCAGGGATCCAAGTCAATGTGTTTGTTGATAGAGTTCCGGTTGGAGTGCAATGCTTCGAGGAATTCTTGTGCGTGTCTCTGTTTGGCTTGTCCTAGGATGGATGTGTTGTCCCAGTCGAAGTGGTGTCCTTGCTCATCTGGATGTAAAGATGCTAGTGAGAGAGGGCCATGTCTTTTTGTGGGTTGCTGCTGCTCTTGTATCCTGGTGGCTAGTTTTCTGCCTGTTTGTCCAATGTAGTGTTTGTTAGTTCTTGCATGGTATTTTGTAAATGACATTAGTTTTGCTTGATGTCTATATCGGGTCTTTCAAGTTCATTAGCTGCTGTTTTAGTGTGTTGGTGGGTTTGTGGGCTTAGTGGGCAGCATAGTGGCACAGTGATCAGCACTGCTGCCTCACACCGCCAGAGACTCGGGTTCAATTCCCGCCTCAGGCAACTGTCTGTGTGGAGTTTGCACATTCTCCCCGAATCTGCGTGTGTTTCCTCTGGGTGCTCCGGTTTCCTCCCACAGTTCAAAAATGTGCAGATTAGGTGAACTGGCCATGCTAAATTGCCTGTAATGTTAGGTGTAGGGGAATGGGTCTGAGTGGATTGCTCTTCGGAGGGTCGGTGCGGATTTGTTGAGCCGAAGGGCCTGTTACCACATTGTAAGTGATCTAAAGATGATGCCAAGGGGTCTGAGTAGTGTGGCAGTCATTTCTGAGGTGGCATTGATGTAGGGAAGAGTGGCTAGTATTTCTGGATGTGTTTTGTCTGCTTGTTTGGGGTTGTTGCTGAGAAATCAGTGGACTGTGTTCATTGGATACCCGTTCTTTTTGAATACACGGTATAGGTGATTTTTAGATTAGATTAGATTAGATTAGATTACTTACAGTGTGGAAACAGGCCCTTCGGCCCAACAAGTCCACACCGCCCCGCCGAAGCGCAACCCACCCAGACCCCTACATCTACCCCTTACCTAACACTACGGGCAATTTAGCATGGCCAATTCACCTGACCTGCACATCTTTGGACTGTGGGAGGAAACCGGAGCACCCGGAGGAAACCCACGCAGACACGGGGAGAACGTGCAAACTCCACACAGTCAGTCGCCTGAGGCGGGAATTGAACCCGGGTCTCTGGCACTGTGAGGCAGCAGTGCTAACCACTGTGGTGCAGTGTGCAGTGATTCATTGAAATAATGTTCTAATACAGCTTTGTTTGTGGGTGTTGGGATGATTAATTCTGCAGTTCAGTATTTGGTCAGTATGTGTTGTTTTCCGGTAGACATTTGTTTGAAGTTCCCCATTGGCTGTTTGCTCTACTCCAACATCTAGAAATGGCAATTTGTTGTGGTTTTCCTCCTCTTCAGTGAATTTTATGCCAGTAAGGGTATTACTGATGGTCTTCAGGTTTCCTCGAATGTGTTTTGTTTAGTGATGACAAAGATGTCACCCATGGAGCTGTATTAGAACATTATTTCAATGAGCCACCACACACTGCAGCACAGAGGAACTACGCAGAGCAGAGGAAAATCACTTTTACAGTATATTCAAAAAGAATGGGTACCTAATGAACACAGTCCACCGCTTTCTCAGCAACAAACCCAAACAAGCAGACAAAACATGTCCAGAAACCGTAGCCACTCTCCTCTACATCAAAGACATCTCAGAAATGACTGCCAGACTACTCAGACCTCTTGGCATCATGGCAGCCCACAAACCCACCAACACACTATAACAGCAACTAATGAACTTGAAAGACCCTATACAGAAAACAAGGAAAACTGACGTCATTTACAAAATACCTCACAAGAAATGTAAAAAACACGACATTGGATAAGCTCATTCCAAGTTCACTTGGAAACCCATGGGACCTCACTTTACTAATTAGTCCACCATGCAGAAGTGTGTCAAAGGCTTTACTAAAATTGTAGTTTTGATGGTACTTCTGAAAATTAGGGTCACATAGTTTCTAATCTTGTGGAATTTGTATTGAATTTACGAAAAATGCCCAAAAATGGCCTTGCAAATATTGAGTCAATTCGTTTAGAACTATTGGTAGAAGCTGGCTAAGAGACAGAAGTATCACTTACCTCGGGTCATTACCCTCTCCAAATTTTGTGATTTTAGTTTCATCACTCTTCATGTACTTTTAAACTTGTCACCCCAACTCTGACATTCTGGCAGAGTTGGAAGATGGCGGCGGAGCAGGATGCTCCAGCCAGAGCTCATTTGTTCCGCCCAGTCTTCTTTCTCTTTTCCTCTTTCTCTTCTCTTTTTCTTCCTCTTAGTGTTTCTTTCTTCTTCTTCTCCTTCCTCTTCTTTTCTTCCCTTTGACTTCACACTTTCGACGATGACACCTGGCCTCTCCCTGCCTCCGGCAAGTAACGAACCCTGGCCTCTCACGATGAACCCTGGCCTCCTGAGAGTGACGATTCCTGGTCTCAGGTGATGACCCCTGGCCTGGTGCAGCAGCCTCCCACAGCGGCAGCCCAGCATGGTGTAGCACCCTCCCGGCATCCCACAGTAGTTCCTGGCATGATGTGGCTTCCTCCTGGCATCCATAGTGGCTCCCGGCATGGTGTGGCACCCTCCCGGCATCCCATAGTGGCCTCCCTGCATCATGTAGCACCCTCCCAGCATCCCATAATGGCCTCTTGGTATGGTGTGGCATCCTGCCGGCATCTCTCAGTGGCTCCCGGCATGGAATGGCATCCTCCTGTCATACCACAATGACCTCACGGCATGGTGTGGTGTCTCCCCAGCATTCCACAATGGCCTCCCAGTGTGGTGTGGTGTCTTCCTGGCGCAGTGTGACAAGCTTCTGGCTCCTGCAATGACCTCCTCCTGTGGGGACCTCCCGGCCTGGTGCAGTGGACCCCTAACGTGGTGTGTCGCTGGTGCGGTATGAAGGCAGGGCCAGGTGTGGATTGGAAGCTAAGTGCCAGCATAGTCTGCTGTACTGAACACTTTTCTGCAATGCTGGACATTTTATTTCTGTAATAAGTCTTGTAACAAAAAAAACTGTGCCTAGGTATCTAAGTCAGCACTGTAACTGGCGACATATAAACTTTTAACCATACTCATTGAGTATATGTGACAAGAAAGGCTACTCTATTCTAATCTATTCTCTTTTACATCTTCTGACCCCACCCTACCCCTAATTCTTTTATTAAGACTGTTAAATAAACTGGCTAAGGGGTGTTCAGAACAGGTGGATTTGGGTGTTCATGTGCGTAGATCTTTGAAGGTGACAGGGTATATGGAGTGAGTAATTGGCAAAGCATTTCAGGTCTTTGGTTTCGTGAATACAGGCAGTGAGTACACAAGCAGGGAGGTTTGGCTGAACTTGCATGAAGCTCTGATTAGATCACAATTACCTTCTGTTGAGGTCACCACACTTTATAAAGGATGTTGGGTCCTTGAAAGGGTGGAGAGAAGAATTGCCAGAATGGTTCCGTCTTTGGGGGATTATAGCTACAAGGTTAAATTGGAGAAGGTGAAGCTGCTCTCTTGAAGCAAAGGACCTTGAGGAGAGAGATGACAGAATGTGTAAGAATGTGACAGATTCAGATAAATTAGGGAAAGGCTATTCCTTTTGCTGATGCAATAAGGGAGGCGATGGCCTTATGGCATTATCACTAGACTGTTAATCTAGAAAACCAGATAATGTTCTAGGGACCTGGGTTTGAATCCTGCCACGACAGATGGTGGAAATTGAATTCAATAAGGAAAAAAATCTGGAATTAGCACTCTATTGATAACCATGAATCTGTTGTTGATTGTTGGAAAAACCCATCTGGTTTATTAATGCCCTTCAGAAAAGGAAGCTGCTATCTTCACCTGGTCTGGCCTACATGTGACTCTAGAAATGTGGATGACTCTTAAACTGTTTGATGGGCAATAAATGCTGCCTCATCCCATGAATGTATAAAGGGACACAAGTAAAAGACTTTGGACAAGAGATGTAGAAATGGGAACAGGGTTTTTTTTTATATAGCAAGAAAGAATAACCCAGAACTTGCTGCCCAGATATACCAGTGGAAGTTGAAACAACCAATGATTTCACAAGGAAATTGGATGGATATGAATATTACAGAAAACATATGAGGTAGGAGCCAAAGTAGGCCTTGGACTTTCTCCACCATGCAATAAGATCTTGGCTAACCTAGTTGTGGCCTCATTGCAAGCTGTCCTCAGTAACATCTGACCCTCTTGAACTTGAAGGAATTAAGCTTGCAGGATGAAATGAGACTGAGTGGATTGCTCTGAAGGGAGCTGGCATGGGCCTGATGGCCCAAATGACTTACGTCAGTGCTGTAAATGACTCAATGACGTTACTTGAGCAATTCTTGATATATGGACACTTCCCCATTGGCAGTTTTGAAGTGGACGCATCCTTATTTACATATTTTGTTTATTCCAGATAAAGAAAACTTCACTGTTCCCATCTATGTTTCCAGCTATGTTTTCTCATGGTACTGTTTTTATGGCTTTTATTAGAATTTTGGCATTCCTCATTCTCTTTCTATATTTCATTGTCCTATTCTTTTTCTGAAGACTTAAATAGATTTTAAGTTTTCCTCCTTCTCCCTAAAGCTGCTTACAACATTGTTAGTAATCCATACTGATCTGAATCCTTCAATTTTCTTCTGACCTATTTCCAGGAAAAATACAATTTGAATCCTAAAAACCAAGGGGCTAGATTTCATAGTCTGTAAAATAATTGTGAACATTGTGAAATAATTTCCTGCCATTTTCATGATTGTTACATGTAGCCAATACTAAATACATTCTTGACTGGCTGCAAACTTATCAGGGGACATATGTTGATGTGAGATGAATAGTTGCAGATATCTGAAAGGAAGACCCTTCTACCTGGAACTAGTATTATGCAAAATAATTTGAGGAGCAAGAAAACCGAATCACAGCACAACAGGGACAAAAGATATTCTCCAATGCTCTCTGGTTGATGGAAAAGTAAGGAGTGCTGGAATACTCAACAGGTCTGACAGCATCTATTGTAAGACAAACAGAGTTTGCTTCTGTCTTCATTTTAGGTTGCAAAAACAAATTCCAGTAATAGCTGTAAATCAAGAAGTGCACGGAATAGAGAACTTAGTGGAATGACAATAGCTAGGAATACAGCACTGAGAAAACTGTTGGACTCTGGGTTGACAAGTCTCTGAATCAGAAGGACTTCATCCAATTGGCAGGCAATTATTCACAATGTTCACATTCAGGTTAAGCTCCACCAGACTGAGAAGTAGAAAATGTAAAATCTTCTATTCAAGAAGGGAAGAAGGCAGGAAACAGGAATCTGAGTCCAGTTAGTTTGTATAGGTCATGGAGAAGGTGTTAGAATTGATCATGAAAGAGATCATAGCTGTACATTATAAAAATCTCAAGGATTTTGGGAAGAGTCAACATGTTTGTTTTTCAAAGGGGAAGTCCTGTTTAAAAATTGGTTAAACATATTTGGAGGAGGACCATGCACTGTAAATAATGTGGAGCTGATTAACATACGTATTTGGATTTCAAGAAGCATTTAATAAGCAACTACATCAAAGTGTTTTTGTGTGAAATAAAAGTTCATGTTGTGTAAGGCCAGACATTAGCATGAATAGAAGATTGGCTGGCTGGGGAAAAATAGAGAGTATGCATAAATACACCCTTTCTAATATGTGTTGAGTGGGGTCTACTGGAGTTTAAGTTGGGGCTTTGACTTCCAACAACTAAATTAATGACTTAAATGTGGGCAGTGAAGCTGTAGCAGATAAATACACAGATGACTCAATGATAGGCAGGAAAGTATGTTGTGAAGAAGGCCTCAGGGGTTTTCAGAATAATATAGATATATTGAGCAAGTGGAAAAATAATTCGTAGATGGAACATGATGTGGGAAAATATCAAGTGAGCACTTTGGCAGGAAGAATGAAAAAAACAAGGTATCACTTGAATGGAGAATGGCTGTGGATCTTTGAGGTATAGAAGCATTTAATTGTATAGTGTATCAGTCACAATAAGTTAGTATACAGGTGTAGCAAATAATCAATAGGACCATCGGATACTGTCCTTTGTTATGAGAGGAGTTGAAGATGAAAGTAAGGATATTATCCTGCACTTGTAGAGAGCATTGGTAAGACCTGTATGCAGTTTTGGTTTCACTATTTAAGAAAGGATATGAATGCCTTTGCGGTGGTTCAGAAGAGGTTTACTACACTGATACCTGGAGCAGTTTTATGAGGATAGGTTGGACAGGCTGGCCTTGTTTACACGAGCATTTGAAAGAATGAGTGTTGACTTGATTGTAGTGTATAAGATCCTGATGGTTTTGACAAGGTGGATATGGAAAGGATGTTTCCTCTTGTAGGCAAGTCCAGAACTGAAGCATATCCATGGCCTTTCACATCATGAACTTTTATTTCACACAAAAAAGCTTTGATGTAGTTGCTTATTAAATGCCTCTGGAAATCCAAATACATATGTTAACCAGCTCCACATTATTTACAGTGCATGGTCCTCCTCCAAATATGTTTAAAAATTGGTTAAAAATTTGTTTTAAAAGTAAAGGTAACCCCTGTTGGAGGATGTACAACTTTGTAACTCCCTGCATCAGAAGGCGATGGAAGCGAGGACATTGAATATTTTTAGACAGAGTTGGATAGATTCTTGTTAGACAAGGGAAATCAAAATTTATTGGGGTTGATAGGAACATGGAATTGGAAGAACAAACAGATCAGTCGTGAATGGCTGAGTGGGCTATTTCTGCTCATGTTGCTTTTATTCATCTGCAGTTCTATTTATCTCTCCACACATGCTGCCTGGCCTGCTGATCGTTTCCAACATCCTCCTGTTTTATTTCCTGCATTTCTAGCATCCACTGTTAAAGATAAACTCCATGCTTTCTGAACAGTTTCATCTGTCGTCAAACTGGCTTCAATATCTTAGAAAGTTGAAACATTCCCACTTGCACTATATCTCAAGATTAATACGTCTCAAAATTAGTTAGGGTAATGCACAAGAAGCATTCGTAATGAAATTAAAAACTAATAGTGCATATTGAAGCATATAAATATAATTAGACAGCCATTCCAGAGATATGGCTATAGGCTGGCAAGGAAGGAATCCTAAATATTGAGGAGTATATGACATTCAATGAAAATAAGAGGCTTGGTAAAGGTGGAGGGGTGGCTCTTCTGATCAAGAATGGCATTCGTGCAGTAGTTAAGATGACCTTGGTTCAGGCAACCAGGATGTAGAATCAGTTTGAGTTGAGGAATAGTAGGAGAAAGACGTTACTAGTGAAGATAGTCTACACATCACCTACCAGTCACAGTAATGTAGGATAATACATACAAGATATATTGGGTACTTGTGATAAAGGGGTAACAATAATCGTGGATGACTTTAATTCACATATAAACTGAAAAAAAAACATTGGCAGCAATGTTCACAGAAAGCTTTTCAGATACTTTCTTAGGGCAGCATGTATTCGAACAGAACAGAGAGAAATTTATACTAAACTACATTACATTAGAATTATCTGAGTATAAAAGATGAGCTAGTTGATGTACACTGGTACACTAGGTGAGGGAATGGATAGAAATACAGAGTTGACTTTTAAACAAACATTTCAGAATATTCAGAATAAGTATATTCCAAACACATACAAGAATTCTAAAGGGAGCACCTACCATCCAGGTTTAAGTAAAGAATTTAGGAAAAGCATCAAGCTTAAAGAAGCACCTAATTGTGAAAAGATACTCAAGTGGCAGATGAGATGATTGGTCAGAATATAAAGATCAGCAGAGAATGAATGAGATATTAATCAGGAGGAAGATATTGGAGGAAATTATCTTAGAAATAAAAATGGATACCAATGTTTCTATGTAGTTAAAAAGGAAAAGAGCAAAAAAAGAAAAAAAAGTGAATAAAGTGAGTTTTAGTCCACGAGAGAGAGAGAGAGAGAGAGAGAGAGAGAGAAAATGGAACATCATTTGTGGATAATAAGGAAATGGTGGATGAAATGATCATTTTTGTTTTTGTCTTCACTGAGAGGTTACAAAAACTTCAAATCAGAGATGGAAGGAAGACACACACATACATATGTATACAACTCCTTTATTCAAGAAGGGGATAATGGTATCTATAACCAAGTTGGCTTGATGTCTGCCATGGGGAAGGTGTTAGAACTAATCATTAAAGAGATTATAGATACGCATATAGAAAAACTCAAGGTAATGGGGAGAGTTATTATCAGAGGAGTTGAACACAAAAAAGGCAAAGATGGTGTGTGTCAGTTACACAGGGCATTGAGTAGATTACAACTTGAAGACTATGCACAGCTTTGTATCTTTCTTTAAGGAAGAATGTAAATGAATAGGAGGTAGTTCAGAGAAGGTTTACTGCAGAGATACCTAGTCTGAATAGGTTGTCTCATGAGAATAGATTTAAAAATCACACAACACCAAGTTATAGTCCAACAGGTTTATTTGCTAGTATAACCTTTCAGAGCACTGCTCCTTCATCAGGAAGCTGACATACCACCAGCACTTCACCGGTGACTCTCACTGATGATGTCACCTAGTATGGTGATGAAACGTCTGAAAACAAACCTTCCAGCTCAGAGAGCAAACTTACATGCATATCGATTCATTTTAGGCAGCGAATCAAGGATTATCAGCTGTAGATGGGAATATGGAATTTGAAACACAAACAAATCAGCCATGAAGTGAGGAGGGGGGGGGAAAACTGCACTTAAGGGTCGAATGGTCGACCTCTTCTCTGTTTTCATATGTTCGTAAACACAGATGTCACCCCTGAGGCTAAAGTTCTGGCCGTGCCAGCAAAGGCTGACACTGGTGGCAAAGGCTAGGAGCAGTAACAAATACTTGAAGTAGGGGGAAAGCTACATTAACCGAGGATGCTAAGGCCAGGAACTAAGAAAAAAGCTGGGAATGAGGGAAATGCTGGGAACAGGGGAAATATTGGATGCAGTGGCAAAGGTTAGGTGTGCTGGCAAAGGCTGGGAAAGAGTAAAAGACCAGAAGCAGGGGGCAAAGGCTGGGAGCAGGGGGGCAAAGGCTGAGAGTGGGGGGCAAAGCTCACAAAGTGGCACTAGCTAGTCAGCTGAGCAGGTTCTCTTGGTGGGCTCTGCGTTGAATTTGGATTTGGGAAAGGCTGATAGTTCTAGGTGGAAATGGGTGGGTTTACACCACTTCACTAAATACCTGAGGGTTGTCTTGATGAGCTATTGCTCTGGTTGGAGGGCATCTGTGTCTATCACTTGGCAGTGATGTAACCCAGTGTGCTCCTTGTGCTACCTCGAGGCAGCATTCCTACAAATCACATCTTTGAGAAAAGCCATGAGGATAGCTGATGGACATTTTAATTTGTTTGTTCAGAACATCACAGAATATCTTGACAGTCCAACTTCTTTTAATGAACACAAGTACACAGTATTTTCTCTTCAGTCTCTCAATTTTCAGAGTTATTGACAAAGTATTAATCCTTAAAGAGACAATCAGTTGTTAAAAAATTACCATCCATCAAATGATGACTCTTTTGTTGCATTTAACATTGGAGTACAAGGTGGAATAAACGTTGTCAGGAAGAATGCAATTGCCTCCGTAACCTTGGTAAAGATAATGCCCAAAAAAGGCAGACAACAGAAAATGTAAAGAGCGTATTTCTAAATGTGTTCTCACTGAATCACCATTCCGAATGTGTTGTAACCTACTTGCATTCTTGAATCTAATGTACTTGATCTGCATTAGTAAAAGCTGAACAGGTAATCAAACACAGCATCAAAGAGCACCACTATATTTGACCGGGTTCACCTGCGTGTTTCCTTTCAAGGTTTATCATCTCAATAGGATTAGTTATCGTACTTTTTTGGCAAGTTAATATCGGCTTTCTGATAAATTCTTTGTAGCAAAGCTTTTTGCTTCCCCCTACATTTGGAGAGTCAATGTGTGAAAGGAAGTCTCCCATGACAGCTTATACTTTTTAGACAATAGACAATAGACAATAGATGCAGGAGTAGGCCATTCTGCCCTTCGAGCCTGCACCGCCATTCAATATGATCATGGCTGATCATTCCTAATTAGTATCCTGTTCCAGCCTTATCTCCATACCCCTTGACTCCACTATCTTTAAGAGCTCTATCCAATTCTTTCTTAAAAGAATCCAGAGACTGGGCCTCCACTGCCCTCTGGGGCAGAGCATTCCACACAGCCACCACTCTCTGTGTGAAGTAGTTTCTCCTCATCTCTGTCCTAAATGGTCTACCCCGTATTTTTAAGTTGTGTCCTCTGGTTCGGCACTCCCCCATCAACGGAAATATGTTCCCTCCTGCCAGAGTGTCCAATCCTTTCATAAGCCTATACGTTTCAATCAGATCCCCTCTCAGTCTTCTAAACTCAAGGGTATACAAGCCCAGTCGCTTCAGTCTTTCCGTGTAAGGCAATCCTGCCATTCCAGGAATTGACCTCGTGAACCTACGCTGCACTCCCTCAATAGCCAGAATGTCTTTCCTCAAATTTGGAGACCAGAACTGTACACAGTACTCCAGGTGTGGTCTCACCAGGGCCCTGTACAGCTGCAGAAGCACCTCTTTGCTTCTATACTCAATCCCTCTTGTTTCTTCTTTCTTAGAGGATTTGATAGCACTGCCCATTTCCCATACTAATGTCTAATTTTGCAAGTGGACAGCAGAGTGGGAGTTTATTGTTTATTATGTGTTTTATTGTAACTGAATTCTGCTCCTAACAGAACCTTAACATTTTAGTTACAGATGTTTCCAGTTGGATAGTCCAGCTACTTGGCTATCACCATTTAGTTTCCTACTTTGGAATAGCCTGGATTGTTTCATAATGATTTTTCTCAACTGATAGAGAAATGCACTAACTGTGGATTTATATTCACAAATTGCTGTTTCAGGGAATGTCATATCAACCCCTGTGTCTCCCTGTCATTCACAGCAAGGTACGTCTGTAGTTGGGACCATTAGAATGGAATAACTTGCGCACAGCCCAAGTTAAAATGTACACAATTAAATGTTGTGTCATTGGTGGAAACGTCTGAGTTCCACCAAGAAGTCTACTTCAGGTTCCTATAATTTACCATATGAGGAAATGAAATAACTACACAGAGGCCTGTATCCCATCACCAAGTCACCCTTTATTTACATGTACACAGTACACTGGCTGTGACCAGCCAGCTTGGAGTCAGTCCCTGCAGTGAGGAGATTTTGAATTCCTTTTTTAAATGTGTCAACCAGACAGGCCCAGGTTAACAACCCAATTAGGGATCTCATAGTCACTAAGATCCACCTGGTTCCAATCACTACAGAGAAGGAACAGAAAAAGAAACATTGCAACATACTGTTTGCAACTTCAAAAATAGCATTATTTTTACATAGCATTAGTGATGCTATAACTATCTTCATTTCAGGCTTGGCTTGGTCTACAAATGGCTATCGCACTAACACCCAGAAGTGTCATTTTGAAATATTAGAATTTTATCTTAATGTCTCATGTTAAAAGCTTAACTTGGTTTAGAGATATCACAAATTAAATTGATTGTGTTAGTGCAGAGTGAACCTTTCTGGGCTAACTTAACAATGTGTCATCTTAATGCCGTTGTTTCAGTTGTGAATATGATTAGTAGGAATGAGTGGTCTATCAAATTTGAGTTAAATTCCTTTTGTAGTTTCAGACACAGCTGAACATTCTGTGTGTTTGCAAAGTTATATGCTTGACTTCAGTTCACATCAGCAATCTCTGCAATGCTTCTCAACTCCTCCAATGGGTTGCCAGGTTAATGGCACAATACCAGCTCAAAATCATGAGCACTCATGAAAGTAAGTAATGTGGAATCTCAGGATCATGTTTTTGTAAATATGTAATGTAGTGATATCAGTAATGTCAGGAATGTACTTTGTAATCTCATTGCTTACATTGCTGTCAATTTGGTGACTCAATTAAAAAATATCCTTTCTGACTATTTTTATCCCCAGTGACAATGCTGCTCTTTTGAATATGTTGATTCCTCGAACCTAATTGCTCGTATCCATTGCTCCCATGTGGCGTCCTCTACATTGGGGAGAATGAAGGCAAACTCACAGAACGGTTCAGGGAACAATAATGGCCTGTATGGTCCAATCAACCCTACTTTCCAGTCGTCATCCATTTCAACTCCCCCTCCCACATCCCCAATGACATGTCTACCGTGGGCCTCCTCCACAAGGCCACATGCAAACTGGAGGAAGAATACCTCATCTTCTGCCTTGGGAGCTTATAACTATATGGCTTAAATATAGAATTCACCAATTTCCAAATCTCCCCACGCCCCATCTCATCCCAGGCCCAGCCCTCCCTCTCCCCTTATCTAGTACCTGCCTGTCCATCTTCGTTCCTACCTAGTCGCTCCAACCCTCCCACTGACCAATCACAGCCACCTGCAACCTGCATCCATCTATCACCACCCCACCCACCTTTCCCCTAGTCCTACCATCTTACTGTATTTATTTTGCAACCCCCTTCCCCTCCCCCAGTTTTGATGAAAGGTTCTGACTTGAAATGTCAACTCCCCTTCTCCTTTGATGCTGCTTGACCTGCTGTGCTTTTTCCAGCTCAACTCTCTATCCATATTGATAAAATCACCAGTAGCTTACTGAAAGAAATAGTGTGCGTGCTTATGTTACAAGATTTCATTAGAAATCCATTATAAACCTCAATAAATCTAAAAATAAATCTAATTTCAAGACCAGAAACTAAAATGGCCATGTCATCTCCCTTTGCAGAGAGTTCCCACACCCTCGTCTGCAACATGATATAACCTGAAGAGTTGCATACAAAATGTAATGGCGTATCTTTGCTTCCAGAAGTGGAGATCTGAGCTCTGTCTGCAGAAGCAAAGCACATCTTTGAAATCAAGAAGAAAGAATGAATTGGTTCCCTCTCATACTGAGAGACATATAGGCTGTAATGAGAAAAGCAACTCCCCCCTAGATGGCAGCCAGGCACAAGAGTTTCCAACAGCGTGGAGTAGATGGACACCCTTCAGGACCACCTGCACTCTGCTGCTTCCCATGCAGTTTTGTGGCTTTTAATTATGTTTTAAATTCTTTCCATTTTTGATACTGGTATGATGTAGTCATGTGCTCCATGATCCTGTACATAATGGTTCCTTTTTCTATTTACATGCCTTCTCAATGAGATATGAATTCCATTACAAGCACCATATCCTTTAACCGTTACACACACAGACAGATGTATCAATGGAGGTGTTTATGATGGAGGAAACAGCATAATTATTTTCAATACCTAAAAACCTATTGGATGATATTAAATCAGCAAAAAAACTCAACTATATTTAGTGTGATTCCCACAGAAACTGATAACATTTAAAAAGAGATTTGGATTCTCAGAAACTGACTCAAAGGATCACACAAAAGATTAAGTCTTAAGAGTATTACTGTAACAAACAAATGAAAATCACCATGACCAAATACTACTTAGTGGGTGACGAATACATAAACTGCAGAAAATATTTCCTCCTTAACTTCCTAATACATCCAAAATCCAACCGGCACCCCCATCCCCAAGATTTATACACTTGAAATACTGCTATATTCTCAATAAAATTGTAGTTTTACACCAACCAGTCCAAAGTTACTGCTAGTTGCCAATGAGTTTATGACTTTGCTGAGTTATAAGGTCCAGTGTCTGTCGAAGGTTGTTTCCCTTACTCTGCTGAGAAACCCTGCCAGTAAAACTCATTGTCGTGACTTCAATTTCTGGTGATGTCAGGGCAAGGTTTCCAGTGCCTCAAATCTCTGCAGTATCACCAGAGGACAACATCTCTCCAACACTATGTTAGCTAATGGAGAAGCTTTGTTATCCCTTGCTGTCTACAACAGCAGTTGTGTTTCCTTTTTCCCCTCTGGGACACACTCTCTCTCACACTCTTCCATTTTGTATCCAGGATTTCTGCGTCAGTAACTCAGAGATTCTGTAGGCCTGCACAAGTCCAAGCCAGTTGGTTTTGCTTTTCTGTTCACTTGCGTTTCAGTAGAACTTGACCTGGGCCTAGGTCCTCATGGCAGCCTGATCACAGTGGCTTATTAGCAGGTACAACTGTGAAGGACTTATATGTTTCATTTACCTTAAATTAAAAGATAGATTAAAGCAGAAACATCTTACCTGTGAACTTTTCAATGGATGATGCACACCTATTTTCTCAAAATTGATAATCCGTAGGCACTGGTATTTATTACTAACACTAACAGGTTCATAACAATTCTACTGATCCCCTTTATTCATCTTCAAAATCTCTTCTTCTGGGATGATTAATTTGAATGGAACTTAGTTTATACTTTACAGGGTGTTTACAAGGTGCGGCAGATTTCTGAATGTACAGTCCCTGAACACTATTTAGATAAACTCAACCAATGGCTGGTACAGTGACAGCTTTGCCAGTCCAGGGGAGATGATGGCCTAGTGGTAATATACACTAGACTAGTAAGCCAGAGACCCAGATAATGTCTTGGGCACTCAGGTGCAAATCCAGCTATGGCAGAGTTAGAATTTGAATTCAATAAAAAAACCTAGGATTCAGAGCGTAATAATGGCCATGAAATCATTACAAACTGTCAGAGGAGAAGTACATTTGGTTCCCTGATACCCTTCAGGGAAGGAAGTCTGTCAGCCTTGCCTGGTTTAGTCTACATGTTACTTCACTGTCACAGCAATGTGGTTGGCTCCCCCTAGACAATTATGCCCAAAACATCGACTCTCCTGCTCCTTGGATGCTGCCTGACCTGTTCTGTTTTTCCAGCATCAAAAACTTTTCGGCTTTGGGTCCTTCCAACCACATGGTATCAACATCAACTTCACTAGTATCCTTATCTCCCTTCCCTATGCCTCATCCCAGATCCAACCCTCCAATTTGGCACTGCCCTCTTGAACTGTCCTACCTGTCCATCTTCTTTCCCTTTTAACTGTTCAACACCCCCTCCAATCTATCACTAGCACCTCCCCATCTCCATCTACCTATTGCCTTCCAAACAACCTTCCCCCAGCCCCACCCTCACCCTCCTATTTATTTTTCAGCTCCCTTCCCACCCCCCCCAACACTCCTGGTGAAGGACTTATGCCTGATATGTCGATTCTCCGGCTCCTTGGATGCTGCCTGACTTGCTGTGCTTTTCCAGTGCCACACTTTTCGACTCTAATCTCCAGCAACTGCAGTCCTCACTTTCTCCCACGTTAAAAAAAAACTGACATAGCCAGTGGTGTCCATATCCTGGGAATGAATAAAATAAATTCTCATTTTCCATTGACTTGTTCAATTATTTAATGGATTTGTGTTTGATTACATTAGTCTATTGACTGGTCCAAGGTCACTGTGGTTGATGGGTTTAACTTGGGTGTAGCCTCTGAGAACTAAAATAACCAGAAGTTTCCAAAAAGATATGAGAAACCAAAACTCTGAACATGCATGGATTCACCTTATAACCTTGTATTTTAAGGCACTGGAAATAAATCTATTGTAAAGTTAAACTGAAGTCATCTTTGCATTGCTCTGAGGTAAATCAGATGTATAAAATATACAAAAATAATTAGCAAATACACAAAACAATTGACAATGACAATGGTTGAGAAAAGTTTACTTTTATCAGCTCCATCATTATTTCTTTCCTCACTGGGAGATCATCCCATGTCACATTGCCACAACAATTCTGCCAGTTTCACTGTATCAGCCTGTGTGAAAATGTCAAGGGAGCTGAAAAGTCTAGAAGCTCATTACTGGAATCAGCCCATCATTGTAGATATCAAACATAGCCATTGTTCAATGAGAAAAGGCAAGTGTAGACTATGCCTGGCCTACATGATCATTATCACCCAAGCAAGTATCCACTTCTTACAATCCAAGAACTGCCAGCATCATTTCATGAATCCCAAACCTCTTCAAATCTTGATGTTCAATTGAGCTGTCTTCAGATACTTAAGCAGAGCAAATCTGACACCTACAGCTTCTGTTCCTCATTAAGGCATGCTTCAGTAGTACAGATTGCACAATGGACTAAGTTCAGTACCTGAAACATTATGTAAGAATTTTTTAAAACTCTTGTCAAATATTAAAGTGTTGCACAATCTACTTGATGATATCCATTGAAAGATAAAAGTTGAATGCAATCAGCAGTTATTTCTGATGTTCGCTGAATCAACTAACACAATTTGATATTCACCAAAGACAAACGCTCATTTGTAGCAACTAAGATTGACTTTACAGGGCACAGAGTGAGACCAGCTGGTGTAAAGTTTCCAGAATAGAATAACATCACAGTCATTCATACAATTCTGACTTGGTCTAATTAGAAATTATTGCCATTATGACTTAATACCAAGTTTTACCACAAATTCTTTCCAAAGTATTAGGGATCATGGAGCTTCTTTGGGAGTTCCTACTCAAAAGATACACAATAAACAATTGTACAGTGAACACTTAAAGGCAAAAATATCATCTGCTCCCGTACTCTCACATTTCTACAAGCATGTGGAAACTAGACCACAACAGATACATCAGGAAATATGATTGGAGCTGTACTCTCACAGTACAACAAAAATGACCAATGAATTCTCTTTCACACCCGCTGTCATAACCTAAACTTAAATACCCTAATTGAGAGCAGAAAGTACCAGCTGCATCTGCACATGAACATTGACACGTGTATGGAAGAAAGTTCAGTATCTGCACTAAGTACATCATTAGCTACTAGAGGTTAAGGTAATCAAACTCTATGCATAATGATTCAAACAGCTTCATCAGAATGACTTTGATGTTGAATATCTTGCAGTTTCACATAACTCAGTCTATGACTTACTGAGTTCTAACTATTGCTGACAGTGTCAGTGAGACTAAGCCATATTTCATAAATCATGGCTCCCTGCGCCTGTTGGCTTAAGGTTGGGGGTTGGGTACACATCAAAAATAAAGTCCAACTAGCTGCCCATGAAAGCATCATTGGAGAAATGTTTCAATGGCAAGACTTAAAATAAAATCTTCAGAAGAATCACTGCAGTACTGAAGGTCTTCGCTGGACCTTGCTCAGCCTGGTCCCTACTTCCTAGTTGTTCATCTCTCTTTCCAACCTTTTGCCACCTTTCTTGGTCATCCCTGTACCTCCCAATCCCTATCATATCCTCTCTCTCAAAACCTCCTCAAGAGATGTCAGAAAAATAATTGCAATTTGAAATGGAAACGGTTTCTTTGTTGGTGAGCTTGTGGATGCCCAAGATCTGCCAGCAAGGTAGAAGTCGGTACTGCAGATGGGATTTAGGATTAGAGTGGTGCTGGAAAAGCACAGGTCAGGCAGCATCCGAGGAGCAGGAAAATTGACGTTTTGGGCAAAAGCCCTTCATCAAGAAAGGCATTCCTGGTGAACGGCTAATGCCCGAAACGTTGATTTTCCTGCTCCTCGGACGCTGCCTTACCTGTTGTGCTCTGCCTGCAAAGTGACAACTTCAAGTAAATGTTATCCAATGTTGCACGGAGGAAAAGTCGTTCTGTTGGCAAGGTGAGCTAGTGTCCATTTTCTACTTCAAATCTTTCACTTCTCAGACCTCAAAGTTATGGAGCCTCTTTCCCTCCTATTATTTCCATTTACCATCAATTTAAAGGCGATTGAAAAGCTTATTTAAGCACTATTCCTCGACTAACTGCACCTTCTAATCTAATTGGTTTTCGTCCTAGTTATGTTCTGTAAGATGATCTTGGATTTTCACAAATAATCCTTAATTTAAAAATGATAACTTTTGTTTGATTGTGTTAAAGAGCTTAAATGATTAGGACCAGGACTTAAAATAAAAAAAAATTCTCTGAGATAAGCTTTTCTCAGAAATGGTACTTTATGCACTTGCCCTTGTCAGAATTATTAAGATTGTTAATTTTCTGCTTTGAATAGCAAGAGTAAGGCAGATTGCTAAAGAAAGCTAAATACGTGGCTGCGCAGCTGGTGTAGGAGGGAGGGCTTCAGATATGTAGATAATTGGGATGCCTTCTGGGGAAGGTGGGACCTGTACAAGAAGGACAGGTTGCATCTGAACTGGAAGGGGACCAATGTCCTGTGTCGAAGGTTTGCTCGAGTAGTTCGAGAGGGTTTAAACTAGTATGGCAGGGGGGTGGGAACCTGAGCTGTATATCAGAGGGGAGAGTTGACGCAGATGAGGCAATAGCAAGAGGTAGACCAGCTAGTGGGAAGGATTTTCCTGGCAAGGAACCAAGGTATCAGTTAAAATGTGTTTGCTTTAACCCAAGGAGTATCAGGAATAAAAGTGATGAACTTAGAGCATGGATCAGTACCTGGTGCTATGATGTTGTGGCCATAACAGAGATATGGGTTTTCAGGGGCAGGAATGGTTGCTGGATATTCCAGGGTTTAGAGCATTTAAAAAGAATAGGGAGGGGGGCAAAAGAGGAGGGGGTGTAGCACTACTAATCAGAGAGGGTAGCATAGTTACAGAAGCTTCCATTGTCAAGGAAGATCTGCCTACTGAGTCAGTATGGGTGGAAATTAGGAACAGCAATGGAGCAGTCACCTCTTTAGGGGTTTACTACAGGCCCCCCAATAGCAGCAGGGAGATGGAAGAAAGTATAGGTCGGCAGATTTTGGAAAAGTGTGGACGTAGTAGGGTTGTTGTAATGGGTGACTTTAACTTTCCCAATATTGATTGGAACCTCCTTTAAGCAGAAGATTTGAATGAAGCTGTTTTTATAAGGTGTGTTCAGGAAGGTTTCCTTTCTCAGTACGTTGACAGGCCGATAAGGGGAGAGGCCATTCTAGACTTAGTACTCGGAAACGAGCCGGGGCAGGTATCAGATCTTGTGGTGGGAGAGCATTTTGGTGATAGTGACCACAACTGCCTCACATTCTACATAGCTATGGAGAAGGAGAGGATTAGGCAAAATGAAAGGATATTTAATTGGGGAAGAGGAAACTATGATGCGATTAGACATGAGTTAGGAAGCATAGATTGGGAGCAATTGTTCCATGGTAAAGGCACTATAGACATGTGGAGTCTGTTTAAGGAACAGTTGTTGCAAGTGATGAATAAATATGTCCCTCTGAGACAGGCAAGAAGTGATAAGATAAAGGAACCTTGGATGACGAGAGCGGTGGAGCTTCTCGTCAAAAGGAAGAATTTAGCTTACATAAGGTGGAGGAAGCTAGGGTCAAGCTCAGCTCTAGAGGATTACAGGCAGGCGAGGAAGGAGCTTAAAAATGGTCTGAGGAGAGCCAGGAGGGGGCATGAGAAAGACTTGGCAGAACGGATTAGGGAGAACACAAAGGCATTTTACACTTATGTGAGGAATAAGAGAATGGTCAAAGAAAGAGTAGGGCCGATCAGGGATAGCATAGGGAATTTGTGTGTGGAGTCTGAGGAGGTAGGGGAAGCCCTAAATGAGTTTTTTGCTTCTGTCTTTACGAAAGAAACGAACTGTGTAGTGAATGAAACCTTTGAAGAGCAGGTGTGCATGCTGAAATGGATAGAGATAAAGGAAGCTGATGTACTGAAAATTTTGTCAAACACTAAGATTGACAAGTCGCCACGCCTGGACCAGATTTGTCCTCGGCTGCTTTGGGAAATGAGAAATGTAATTGCTTCACCACTTGCGAAGATCTTTTCATCCTCGCTCTCCACTGGAGTCGTACCTGAGGACTGGAGAGAGGCAAATGTAATTCCTCTCTTCAAGAAAGGAAATAGGGAAATCCCCGGTAATTATAGACCAGTAAGTCTCACGTCTGTCGTCTGCAAGGTGTTACAAAGGATTCTGAGGGATAGGATTTATGACCATCTGGAAGAGCATGGCTTGATTAAATACAGTCAACACGGCTTTGTGAGGGGCAGGTCATGCCTCACAAACCTTATCGAGTTCTTTGAGGATGTGACTAGAAAGGTTGATGAGGGTCGAGCTGTGGATGTGGTGTATATGGACTTCAGCAAGGCATTTGATAAGGTTCCCCATGGTAGGCTCATTCAGAAGGTCAGGAGGAATGGGATTCAGGGAAACATAGCTGTCTGGATACAGAATTGGCTGGCCAACAGAAGACAGCAAGTGGTAGTAGAAGGAAAATATTCTGCCTGGAAGTCTGTGGTGACTTTTTATTAATGACTTGGATGAGGGGATTGAAGGATGGGTCAGCATGTTTGCAGATGTCACAAGGTTGGAGGTGTTGTTGACAGTATAGAGGGCTGTTGTAGGCTGCAGTGGGACATTGACAGGGTGCAGAGATGGGCTGAGAGGTGGCAGATGGAGTTCAACCTGGATAAACCTAGGGCGGCACGGTGGCAGAGTGGTTAGCACTGCTGCCTCACAGCGCCAGAGACCTGGGTTCAATTCCTGCCTCAGGCGACTGACTGTGTGGAGTTTGCACATTCTCCCTGTGTCTGCGTGGGTTTCCTCCGGGGGCTCCGGTTTCCTCCCACAGTCCAAAGATGTGCAGGTCAGGTGAATTGGCCATGCTAAATTGCCCACAGTGTTAGGTAAGGGGTAGATGTAGGGGTATGGGTGGGTTGCACTTCGGCGGGGCGGTGTGGACTTGTTGGGCCAAAGGGCCTGTTTCCACACTGTAAGTAATCTAATCTAAAATGTGAGATGATGCATTTTGGAAGGTCGAATTTGAAAGCCGAGTACAGGATTAAGTATAGGATTCTTGGCAGTGTGGAGGAACAGAGGGATCTTGGGGTGCAGGTACATAGATCCCTTAAAATGGCCACCCAAATGGACAGGGTTGTTAAGAAAGCATATGGTGTTTTGGCTTTCATTAACAGGGGGATTGAGTTTAAAAGTCATGAGATCTTGTTGCAGCTCTATAAAACTTTGGTTAGACTGCACTTGGAATACTGCGTCCAGTTTTGGTCGCCTTATTATAAGAAAGATGTGGATGGTTTGGAGAGGGTTCAGAGGAGGTTTACCAGGATGCTGCCTGGACTGGAGGGCTTATCTTATGAGGAGAGGTTGACTGAGCTTGGACTTTTTTCATTGGAGAAAAGGAGGAGAAGAGGGGACCTAATTGAGGTATACAAGATAATGAGAGGTATAGATAGAGTCACTAGCCAGAGACTATTTCCCAGGGCAGAAATGACTAACATGAGGGGTCATAGTTTTAAGCTGGTTGGAGGAAAGTAGAGAGGGGATGTCAAAGGTGGGCTTTTTACACAGAGTTGTGAGAGCATGGAATGCATTGCCAGCAACAGTTATGGAGGCAGGGTCATTGGGGACATTTAAGAGACTCCTGTGACATATGGTCACAGAAATTTGAGGGTGCATACATGAGGATCAGTGGCCGGCACAACATTGTGGGCTGAAGGGCCTGTTCTGTGCTGTACTGTTCTATGTTCTATGTTCTAAAGCTATGCTTACTTTTCACAGTGAAAAAAGATAAAATGATTCACATTATATAACAAAATGATTAAGTTTCACTAGCCAGTTGATCTTTAACAGGACTCATCTCTGAATTCTGAACCAGGTTTTGTGGCTGAGACTGAGGTGGTAAAAATAAGTTAATGACCCAAAATCTAATGATCTTCTTCAAGTAATAATAGCTTGTTACATTTTGCCGGTCGATTTGCAGCTCTATATTGTGTTTTGTAAATTAGGAGAAAGTGAGGACTGCAGATGCTGGAGACCACTGTTGAAAAATGTGAGGCTGGAAAAACACAGCAGGCCAGGCAGCATCCGAGGAGCAGGAGAATTGACGTTTGGGCATACGTCCTTCTTCAGGAATTCCTGAAGATGGGCTTATGCCTGGCATGCTGTGTTTTTCCAGCATCACATTTTTCAATTTTGAAAATTAGGGGCAAGTTTGTTAACTACATTGTATTTATAATTATTGGCTAATGTTTCTTCTTTGATCCCTTAAGTGTTTTCATTAACATTATTAAGCTTCCCATCATTCTCCATCTGTCTTTCTCCATTTTAGCCTTCACGCTGGTGAATTAGTTACTTCCTTTTTGTAAATTATATTGAATTGTTGCATTTCATTTTAAAATGAGTCTAGTAAGTTTCTTCGATCTAAACGAAAAAACATCAAGGTTTAATTTTCCAGCAGTTTCAATAAATTCCTCAACAGCTGTGTGCCTCAATGTTTTCAGAATATTTGCCAATTTTACAGAGATAAAAATAATTTAATGAGAAAGCAGAAATGATTCAAAGCCGCTCCTGCAAGGACTGTTTATTCGGGCTGCTTTGATAGCACCTTCCAAACATTGGAACTGCGATCTCCCAGAAATACAAAGACAGCAGATTCATGGCAATACCACGAGCTGCAAGTCACACACTGTCCTGACTGTTCACTGTTGCTGGGGCAAAATGCTGGACCTCTCTGAATGCACTAATTCAAATCCTTCAAAGAAGAGGCTCACCACCACCTTTTGCAAACTTTCTAATTCGCTCGGAACCAAGAATTATACGCAACGCAAAACTGTGAACAGGAACACTTTATTTCAGATGCTACCACCAGACTCAGTCTGTGCTCTTCCAGCACCACTAATCCAAAATCAGTCCCAATTCAGAGCCTCGTGAGTCACCTGATCAGCTCTCTTAAAGGGGCAGCACTCCAACTACATACATAACAACCTTCTCATCACCTGGTCACCAAGAAGGGAATGTGTGTGTTTTTGGGTATTCATTAAGGGTAACAGGCTGAGCCTGAGACTCTCGGTATGAAGCATGATTGCTATTTCCTTCCGTTTTGCTGCAAATAACAAGTGTACAAGGGAGCTGGAAATGACTGGCACCACACCCTTCATGGGTGAGGTAACTGTTTCATTCTGTGTGGTAGGGGACTTCACTTTTACAAAACAAAGAAGAAAAGCAACAGCATTACCCAGACACCAGTAGAGTATAGGTGAAAGTCATCTGTGAGCACCACATGCTGTGTTTGAACTTAAGCATTAACTTACCATGTGAACTTGGAGAAAGTGAGGACTGCAGATGCTGGAGATCAGAGTTGAAAAGTTTGGCGCTAGAAAAGCATAACCAGTCAGGCAGCATCCGAGGAGCAGGAGAATCCATGTTGTAGGCATGAGCCCTTCATCAGGAATATGGGGGCTGAGAGATAAATAGGATGGTGGGAGTGGGGAGGTAGCTGGGAAGGCGATAAGTAGATGAAAGTGGGGGGTGATGCTGATAGGTTGGAGGGGAGGGTGGAGTGGATAGGTGGGAAGGAAGATAGACAAGTATGACAGCTCAAGAGTTAGAAGATTGGATCTGGAATATGGTTGGGGGAGGGAAGATGAGGAAACTGATGAAGTTGACATTGATGCTGTGTATTTGGAGGGTCCCAAAGCAGAAGATGAGACATTCTTTCTCCAGGCATCGGGTGGCTTGGATTTGGTGGTGGACGAGGCTCAGGACTTGCATGTCCTTGGTGGAGTGGGAGGGGGAATTGGAGTGATTGGCCACAGGGCAGTGGGATTGTTTGATGCATGTGTCCCAGAGATGTTCCCTGAAATGTTCCGCGAGTTGGTGTCCTGTCTCCCCGATGTAGAGTAGACCACATTGAGACTCCAAATCCGACGTTGAAGTACTCTTGACCATATTGTGCAGCATCAGGGATCATTGCCATTAATGGTTGTGATGCACAAGCAGCATATTGCAGTCTGCAAAGATTCATCCTCATTGCCAAAGTTGCAAGCATCTTCCAAGTTCATGTAACATACTCATCTGGGCTGCAGAGGAACTTGGAGTGGGAGAGGACAGATCCAGTTTTGTGGTCCAAGTGGTTACCAATGATTTGGGTCGAAAGAGCAAAGGGTTTCTGCTGAGGAAATATGAGCAGCTATGAGTTAAATCAGAAAGCAGAACCAGAAATGTAATTATCTCTGGTTTATTAGTGGGGGAGGGCTCAGCAAAGGTTCCTTATGTTTTCAGAACAAGTAATAGAACAGAGAATATGAAAAGGGTCTGCCATCTAACTTCAGGAACAGCAGATAAGGGGACAGAAGGGGGAGCAGTCAATGTGGGGCTGAGGGTGTTTAACTTAAATGCACACAGTATACAAAACAGTAAATGAGCTTGAATTGCTGATTGAAATTGGCAAGTACAATAATGTGGGTGTTACAGGGATGTGGCTGCAAGGGGATTAGGGCTGGGAAATAAATATCCTTTTAAAAGTATAGGCAAATAGGCAGAGGGGGCAGGATTGCCTTGTTAATAAGAAATGAAACAGAGTCGATCGCAAGAAGTGATATAAAATCAGAAGACATAGAATCTGTGAGAGTAGAGTTCAGAAATCACAAAGGAGAGAGGGATCCTGATGGGAGTTGTATACCGGCCTCCTAGCAATAGTCAGGATGTGGAGAAGCAGTAACTGGGAGATAGAAAAGGCATGTATGAAAGACACTATTATGATAATCATGGGGATTTCAATGTGCATGTGGATTGGGAAAATCACGTTAGGAGCAGACCTCAACAAAAGGAATTTGTGGAATGCCTACGAGATTTCTTTTGGAGCAGCTTGTGGTAGAGCCCACTAGGGAAAAGGCCGTTCTGGAATTGATGTGTAATAAAGCAGACTTAGATTAGATTACTTACAGTGTGGAAACAGGCCCTTCGGCCCAACAAGTCCACACCGCCCTGCCGAAGCGCAACCCACCCATACCCCTACATCTACCCCTTACCTAACACGATGGGCAATTTAGGATGGCCAATTCACCTGACCTGCACATCTTTGGACTGTGGGAGGAAACCGGAGCACCCGGAGGAAACCCACGCAGACACGGGGAGAACGTGCAAACTCCACACAGTCATTCGCCTGAGGCGGGAATTGAACCTGGATCTCTGGCGCTGTGAGGCAGCAGTGCTAACCACTGTGCCACCGTGCCGCCCACTTGATTCGGAAGTTTAATTACCTTGGAGGCAGTGACCATAATATGATAGAATTTACCCTGCAGTTTGAGAGGGAGAAGCTGGAATCAGATGTAATGTAAGAGTGAAGAGAACTACAGAGACATGAGGGAGTAGCTGGCCAGAGTTGATTGGAAGGAGAGCCTAACAGGCAAGACAGGGGAGCAAAAATGGCAGGAGTTTCTGGGCGCAATTCAGGAGGCACAGTAAGGAAGAAGGAATATACTAATGGCTGACAAGAAAAGTCACGAACATCATAAAACCAAAAGAAAAAGCATACAACAAGGTGAAGATTCATGGGAAGCCAGAGGATTTGGTATCATTTAAAAACCAGAGGAGACCGAAAAAGCAATAGAGGGGGAAGAAGATGAAGTGGAGCATAAACTAACTAATATTATGATAGAACGTTGCAAAAGATTTTTAAGATATCTAAAAGATAAAAGAGAAGCAAAAGTGGACATTGGCCCACTGAAAAATGGAACTGGAGATGTAGTAACGGAGAACAAAGAAATGTCAAAGGGACTGCACAAGTGCTTTGCATTAATTTTCACAGTGGAAGATAGCAGCAGAGTACCAGCACTTCAAAAGAATGAGGGAGCAGAGGTGAGTGTAGTGGCCATGGCTCAGGTGAAGGTGTTCAGGAAGCTAAAAAGCCTGAAGATGGATAAATCACCGGACCAGATGGATTATATCCCAGAGTTCTGAGAAGATAGCTGAGGAGGTTGTAGAGGCGTTGCTGGTGATCTTTCAGGAATTACTGCTAAATAAGAGCCCATGGTGTTAGAGACAAGGTATTGAATGCAATAGAATAGAATAGAATAGAAATTCATTGTCACTTGTATTTTTACAGAAAATACAATGAAAAGTGTTTCAGTCCCATACTCTGGCACCTACATTAATAGCAGAAATCATATATTAAATAAAATGAACACAAAGTCCATCTTTGTTCAATTCACAGTTCCTGGGCTCCCTAGGCTGAGGAAAAGACCTCATTGCTGGAGCTGTCGCTGAAGCTGAGTTGAATGCTGAGTTGTTGGAATCCTGGGCCGCATCCACTACACCGCCAAAGACATCAGAGCCGATGAAGCAGACCACCACTGTGCAGGATACACCAGGACGCGGCTGCAATGGCCACATGGAATGGTCACACCACCTTCATCACTGCAGGAGCTTCCCAAAACATCCTTCCTCCATTGAAGCTGTAAAAAGAGATAAGATCAATTTTGATGTTAAACATTAATAAATAAAAATATCTAAAAAAAGAATTCGGCAGGTCTGGTAATCAGAAGCAGGCAGGCTCAAGTCCTGGCAGGGATAGAGGTTTGGGTGACTGGCAGAAGGCAGAGAGGGTATTATTCAGGATGGCATCTTATCAGTGTTGGTACCCCAACTATTCATGTCACACAGTAATGATTTGGACAAAGGAGCTGAGGTATTGTTGCAAGGTTTACAGATGACACAAAGATAGGTGGAGAGGCAACCAGTGTTGAGGAAGCAGCGGGGGGAGCTGTAGAAGGATTTGGACAGGCGCAGAGATTAGGCAGAGAAGGGGCAGATGGAATACAATATGGGAAAGTGAGGTTTATGCACTTTGTTAGGAAGAATAGAGGTGTAGACTATTTTGTAAATGGAAAAAGATTCTCAAGGTTAAAATGCAGCTTCAGTTGGCAGTTAGGCAGGCAAATGCAATTCATTTCAAGAGGGCAAAAATACAAGAGCAGAGATATACTGCTGAGGCTTTATAAAACATAGAGTCATAGAGATGTACAGGTTGACACCCAGGTTGATAGTGCTATTAAGAAGGCATACAGTGTGTTATTGAGTCACAGAGTCATAGAGATGTACAGCATGGAAGCAGACCCTTCAGTCCAACCTATCCACGCTGACCAGATATCCCAACCCAATTTAGTCCCACCTGCCAGCACCCAGCCCATATCCCTCCAAACCCTTCCTATTCATATACCCATCCAAATGCCTTCCAAATGTTGCAATTGTACCAGCCTCCACCACTTCCTCTGGCAGCTCATTCCATACATGTACCACCCTCTGTGTGAAAAAGTTGCCCCATAGGTCTCTTTTATATCTTTCTCCCCTCATCCTAAAACTACGCCCTCTAGTTCTGGACTCCCCAACCCCAGGGAAAAGACTTTGTCTATTTATCCTATCTATGCCCCTCATGATTTTGTAAACCTCTATTTGGTCACTCGTCAGACTCTGACGCTCCAGGGAAAACAGCCCCAACCTGTTCAGCCTCTCCCTGTCGCTCAAATCCTCCAACTCTGGCAACATCCTTGTAAATTTTTTCTGAACCCTTCCAAGTTTCACAACATCTTTTCAGTAGGAAGGAGACCAGAATTGCACGCAATATTCCAACAGTGGCCAAACCAATGTCCTGTACAGCCGCAACATGACCTCCCAACTCCTGTACTCAATACTCTGACCAATAAAGGAAAGCATACCAAACGCGCATATTTAGAATATTTGTGAGCAGTCTGGGCCCCATATCTAGATAAGGATGCTTACAAGCAAGATTCAGGGAGGAAGGGCTTGTCATATGAGGAACAGTTTAGGACTCTGAGTCTAGAAGGATGGGGGTGGAGATATGATTGAAACTTACTGAACACAGAGGTATGGACAGAGTTAATATGGAGAAGGTGATTCCACAAGAAGGAGAGACTAGGACCTAGTGACACAGCCTCAAAGTGAAGATACAATGGGATGAGGAGGAGTTTCTTCAGTCAAAAGATGGTGACTCTGTGGAACTCATTATCACAGAGTGTGTGGAGGCCAAGTCATTGAATGCATTTAGAACAGAGATAGTTAGGTTCTTAATTAGTAACGGGATCAAAGATTACAGGGAGAATGCAGGAGAATGGGGTTAAGAAACACATCAGACATAATCGAATGGCTGAGCAAACTTGATGGGCTGAATGGCCTAATTCTACTCCAAGTTTTAGACTATTATGTTTATTGTGGAGGGAGCAGGAGGCTGTCTTGTCAGCATAAGCTCTGAAGATTCTGTGACTTCTTCTTCAGGGGTAGAGGAGGTGATGTGTGGTAGTGCCATCCAATTGGCCATTGAGATTGTACAGATGCCACTGAGGAGACAAAAGAGGAAATAGGTCACAAACAAGGGGAAGAAGTTCGGCCATGTTAAGAATATGTGCACAGTGGCAAGAATGAGAGAGTGGTACTGCATTGGACAATGATTCTTCCTTGGTTACCAGGACATGGTCGGCCATGTTAAGAATATGTGCACAGTGGCAAGAATGAGAGAGTGGTACTGCATTGGACAATGATTCTTCCTTGGTTGCTAGGACATGGATGTTTTGGCATTATCACATTGTCGTGACTGACCAACACTAGATCCCTCGTCATTCAAGTTGTGCAGTCAAATGTTCCACTACAAGTTCTGGTTCTCTTCACCTTATGGTCGGCTGTTTTCTTCTCAAATGAAACAATGAAACAAAGGGAGTGGTTAAGTTGTTTGAAAATAGTTGGCACAGCCATTAGTGCTGTAGGTTGGGGAAAGATGATGAGGTGTCCCAAGTAAGTGAGTAGAGAGCAGTAAGATGATTTCTGGGAATATTCAACACATTGTTATGGTAAGTCAGGATTAATCTATGTTTTACATGTGTTCAAGTCTGTGTATTATGGTAAGACAACCACAAACCCACAATTGAACGTTCTAAATTGACCCACAGCCAGAGAAATCAGGCCTGACAAAAAAATGGCTAAGCTAATTTAAATTAAACAATAATCAACAGCTATTGGCTACAGAAAACAGTGGAAACCAAGGTCAAAGAGGTCACAAAAGTTCAGGGAGGACCAGCTACAACCAGCCTAAGGGTTGCATTTTGGATAAGTATCATTCAGACTTTCTGGTCCCTTGACTTTCAGTCAGTGCCTGAGGACATGCACTTTACACCTCCTAGGCATGGCAACAGTGAAGGGTGTTAGCACGATCCCACTGGATGCTTTGAATCCCATTGAACGCTCATGACCCCATTGGCCAAAGGCCACAGAACATTCAGGAAGTTCTAGAGTGAGGGGCACAAAAACACACTCACCTGGATACCAGTCCCTCTGTGGAGACTTGCAGCAAGAGTTATGGCAGAAGATCATGTGGCAAGCCAAGAAGACCCAGGAGAAGATTTAGAGAGGGTGCAGAGAAGATTTACCAGGATGCTGTCTGGACTGGAGGGCATGTCTTGTGAAGAAAGGTTGAGGGAGCTAGGGCTTTTCTCATAGGAGTGAAGAAGGATGAGAAATGACTTTATAGAGGTGTACAAGATAATGAGAGGCATAGATAGAATGGATAACCAGAGACTTTTTCCCAGGGTGGAAATGGCTATCATGAGGGGAATAGTTTTAAGGTGATTTGAGGAATGTTTAGGGGAGATGTCAGAGGTAGGTTCTTTACACAGAGAGTGGTGGGTACATGGAGTGCACTGCCAGCTGTGGTAGTAAAGTCAGATATATTAGGGACATTTAAGTGACTCTTGGATAGGCACATGGATGATAGTTTAATGAAAGGTGTTTGGGTTAGTTTGTTCTTTGAGGAGGATAAAAGGTTGTTACAACATCGGGGGCCGAAGGGCTGTACTGTGCTGTACTGTTCTATGTTCCAGAAGATCCACCCTGACCTGTGAAACCCACCTTTTGGAAGAGAGCCAGTCCTACATCAGAGAGACCAAGCTTAAACATATCGATTGTTGTGGGTAATATCCCTTCTCAGACAATTATTCAACCATTTCAGAAAGTGGGTGGGGACTTGTCCTCAGTCCAGTCAAATGGGATTGTTTTCAGTCAGAGGTTCATGTTGTTAGTCATGGGCACAGTCTGCACATAGTCCAGTCACGGTAATGGTCAATCATCCACTTGGGTGTGTCAGAGTCAGGGGATATGTCTAACTATGGTCCACAGAATGGACAATGGTCAGTCCTGTAGGGCCAGCTCAAACAGTCAGCGGAGTCACACACTCTCAGATGGAGAGCTACAAAGACAACAGTACAGAGTCTGCTCATTGAGGTTAGTCATAGTACTGTGTTAAAGGCAGTCCTGCATTTCTGAACTTTGACCATTGAAATGGGGACAAGGTGGTCAAGATGGGCAAAGGGGGAGTCATTTCCAAATGGGGGTGAGGCAGTCAAGGCTGGAGGGGAAATGCAAAAGCAAGTATGGAAGTGGCGACATGAGTGGTGACAGGGGCAAGCACAAGTTAGAAGGAGGAGTTAACAAAACAGCATCAGATGGCATGAACGGGGGAAAGGTTGTAATGATGCCCATCTAGAACAAGGTGGTTATCATTAAGATGTAATGTCAGGGCTCAGGAGCCAGGGAGTTGAGATTCCATGTTGTGGGTCTCCACATAAGGAGGACAGTTGGAGATGGGCTGTCAGGATAATGTGATTTGAAAAGGGGCATGGAGACTCTGGAGTGGTACCTGATGATCAGATGGAGCCAGTGTGGATGGCATTCATACCAAGCTTTGTTCCCTGACATCACTTGCTGTTCACTAACACTAACTGCAACAGGAAAATGGCTGGGACCACACTCAATGTACAGAGTCAGTGTTTATTTGATGGATGAAAGCCCGCGATCTGTGTCTGCTGGATGCTAACTCATTGAAGGGGTATATACAAGAAGCACGAGTCTGCAAACAACAATTAAATATTGTTACAATTATTTCTTTGCCCATTTGCAATCCGTGCAGAGTGAACTTGTAGATGTTGATCAAAAACAATTTGTACCATACCACTGGTTCTTATAAGTTGAACATTGAGATCTCAATGATGCAGACTTTGTGCAGTGATTTAAAAAGAGGCAAATGCTGGTCAAAAATGACTCATATATTGTAAAACTTCCAAAGGTGTTGTGGGAGACAGAGACTGTCACTTCATCAGATGTTAAGTATTTCCCTTTGGCTGCTGTCAGAGGATTTCTTAAAGGTGTCATTAGCCAGGCATGGAGAAGGTATTTCTTTTCACCCACCAACCATCTTTGTAAGGTCTAGGTTCAAATCTCATCTGCCTCAGACATGTGTTATAATATCACTGAACAGATTGATTACAAATGTCTGTGATGCAGAGATTTAAAATCAGAAATGTACTCTCACTCAGTTCGAGATGTGATTAAATTAGAATTGGACATTATACATTTGTTGACATAGAAAAGAATCTGAGCAGGCATAGACTATTTGACCCTTTGACCCTGCTCTGCCATTCAATATGATTATGGTGGATCATCCTGCTTTCTCCCCATACCCTTTGATCCTTTTAGCCCTAAAAACTATATCTAACTCTTTCTTGAAAACATTTTGCGTTTTGGCTTCAAACCCTTCCAAGGCAGAGAATTCCACAAGCTCACCGCTCTCAGGGGTAAGAAATTTCTTCACAATTAAGTCCTGAGTGGCCTATCACATATCTTTTGACTGTGACCCTCAGTTTTGGATTCCTCAGTCATCAGAAACATCCTTCCTATATTTACCTTGTCTAGCCCTATGGGATATTTCAGTTTTTTTTATGAGATCCCCCACCTCATTCTTCTAAACTCCTGTGATTTGTCTTAACCAATCCAGTCTCTGTTCATAACTCAGTCCTGCCATCCCAGTCTGGTAAACCTTTGTTGCATTCCCTTCATAGCCAGAAACATCTTTCTCACAAAAAGAGATCAAACTGCAATAGAATACACCCGATGTGATCTCACCAAGGGAGATGCACAGTAGGAGAGAACTGAAGGAATTGTCATATATGACCAAGTTATAATGGTGACTGGCTTAGAGGGAAACTTGCAGTTTGTGGAATTCCCATATATCTACTGCCTTTGTCCTTCCAGATGAAAGTAATCATGAGTTTGGAAGATGCTGTCTAAGGAGATTTGGCAAATTTCTGGAGTGCACCTTGTAGACAATACACACTGCTTATACTGAGCATTGGTGGTGGAGGGACTGACTGTGATGTTTCTGAATGTGGTGCCAATCAAGTGGGCTGCTCTGTTGTATTGGTGTTAAACTTCTCGAGTGTTATTGGAGTCACACTCGTCTAGGCAAGTGAAGAGGATTCCATTACTCTCCTGACGTGTGCCTTGCAAATGGTGGACAGGCTTTAGGGACTGAGGAGATGCAGGTGCAGTATTCCAAGTCTCTGACCTGCTCTTGTAGTTACTTAATTTATATGGCTGGTGCACTTGAGTTTCTGGTCAATGGTAACACCTACGATGTTAATAATGGAGGATTCAGTAATGGTAACACCATTGAATGTAAATGATTGGTGATTAGATTGTCTCTTATTGAAGATGGTCTTTGCCTGGCAATTGTGCGGTGCAAATGTTACTTGCTACTTCCCAGCCCAACCCTGGATATTGTCCATATTTTGTTTCATTTGGACATGGACTGTGTCAGCAGCTGAGGAGTCATGGATAGTGCTGAACATTGTACAATCATTGGCTAACATCTCCATTTCTGGCCTTATGATGGTAGGAACATCATTGATAAAGCAGCTGAAGATGTTTGTGCCCAGGACACCACTCTGGTTGATAGGAGTTCATCCTCACCCCATGAAGTATATTTCCCCTTTCCCTTTCACACAGCTCCATGTTCTTCATATTCATTGAGTGTGTTTGCTGCATAAGGTGCACACACATACATCACCTGACATTGGCACAGCACCAGGCCACACAACACACACTTCCCCTTTCACATTGATACTTTACTGTTTACTTCAGCTATAAGCTCATACTTGCTTTCTAAGTGAAAATGCCTGCTAGACCTGGAAAGTGCAGCATACTGCAGTCGACTGCAGTTGCTGAGTTTGTAACAAAGGTGAAGATGAGGGCCATTGAGAAAGTTTATCCCAACAATGAGGTTCTGATGTTTAGATCCTTGCTCAATCATCTCATCATACTGGCCATTATTCTTCCACCTATAGGAATGGGAAGTCATGCTGTATGTGTCTTCTGAAATGATCCAGCAGGCCACTACGCTTGTCAACCACAGTCAAAAGAATAGTGTGCCAAACATCAATGCAGAAAAGTGGCATAGTTCTCCTCACTAACATCTGGAGAATTCTGTGAAAGTTGAGAAAACTGTCTCCCACTCTAGAACAATACCAATGTATTCACGACCCTACATTTTCAGCTCATTCCCCACATTCCTTCATCATAACACCCAGTTTGGCCTGTCCCACTGGCAGGGTAGACTGACCAGAGGTAGCAGCACTGTGGTCAACAATTGGGAAGGGGTTGATCTTGGGGTCCTCAATATTGAGTCAAGATCCCATGAGATCTCATGGAATCAGATCAAACAGAATGTAAGGAAACCTCCGACTGGTTCCCCTCAGTTGATTAATCCTCCCCCTTCCAACATGAACCTCGCTGGAAAGATGAACTGAGGGTGGCAATAGCACAGGATGTAGTTGGGGTAGGATTCTTCAACAACCATCACCATTAGTGGCTTAGTAGTGCCACGACTGCTTGAACTGGTTGATTCCTAAAGGACAAGGCTGCTCGACTGGGTTTGGATCAAATGACGAGGGAACTAACAATTGGGAACTCTGCTTGAAATCACCATAACTAAATCAACTACTGCAAATGCGTTTATCCATGACATTACTGGAAGGAGTTACCACGGCACAATCCTATGACTGTGCAAAATCCCTATATAGAACAAAGAACAAAGAAAATTTACAGCCCAGGAACAGGCCCTTCGGCCCTTCAAGCCTGAGCCGATCCAAATGTACTGTCTAAACTTGTCGGTCCATTCCAAAGCATTTGTATCCCTCTGCTCCCCACCTACTCATGCATCTGTCCAGAACCATCTGTCCAGTAGCAGTGGTGGACTCTCCCTCTTTATGGGCATTTAAACGGGCATTGGATAGGCATATGGAGGATAGTGGGCTAGTGTAGGTTAGGTGGCTTGGATCAGCGCAACATCGAGGGCCAAAAGGGCCTGTACTGCGCTGTATTTTTTTCTATGTTTCTATGTTTCTAAATGAATCGACCGTGCCTGCCTCTACCACCTCTGCTGGCAACGCGTTCCAAATGCCCACCACCCTCTGTGTGAAATACTTGCCGCGTGTATCCCCCTTAAACTTTCTACCTCTCACCTTGAAAGCACAACCTCTGGTTATTGAATCCTTCACCCTGGCGAAAAACTGATCTCTATGCACCTGTCTATACACTTCATGATTTTGTAAACCTCAATCAGGTCCCCCCTCAATCTCCTTTTTTCTAGTGAAAATAAACCTAAGCTCCTCAACCTGTCTTCATAGCTAGCACCTTCTATACCAGGCAACATCCTCGTAAACCTTCTTTGCACCCTCTCCAAAGCGTCCACATCCTTTTACTAATGTAGCAACCAGAACTGTACACAATATTCTAAATGCGGCCGAACCAATGTCTTGTACAATTTTAACATGACCTGCCAGCTGTTATACTCAACACCCCGTTCAATGAAGGCAAGCATACTATATGCCTTCTTGACCACTCTATCCACCTGTGCAGCAACCTTCAGGGTACAATGGACCTGCACTCCCAGATCTCCCTGCCCATCAACTTTTCCCAAGGCTCTTCCTTTCATTGTATAATTCACTCTAGAATTAGACTTGCTTAACTGCATCACCTCACATTTGTCTGGATTGAAAGCTATCTGCCACTTTTCTGCCCAACTCTCCAGTCTATCTATATCCTCCTGTATTCTCTGACAGTCCCTTATACTTTCTGCTACTCTGCCAATCTGCAAACTTGTTGATCATACCAACAGTGTCCTCTTCCAGATCGTTTATGTATATTACAAACAACAGTGGACCCGGCACTGATCCCTGTAGAACACTACTGGTCACCTTTCTCCATTTCGAAAAACTCCCTTCAACTACTACTCTGTCTCCTGTTGCTCCACCAGTTCTTTATCCACCTAGCAGGAACACCCTGCACACCATGTGACTTCACTTTCTTCATGAGTCTACCATGGGGAACCTTATCAAACACCTTACTAAAGTCCATGTATATGACACCAACAGCACTTCCTTCATCTAACAACTTGGTCACTTCCTCAAAAAACTCTAGTAAGTTGGTAAGGCACGATCTTCCCCTCACAAAACCATGTTGCCTATCACTGATAAGCTAATTCTTTTCTTTGCATCAGTGTTCACTGAGGAGAGGAACATGATGAATCTTCAGATTAGAGATAGAGGTTTGATTAGTCTGGATCACGTTGGCATAAGTAGGGAAGATGTGTTGGGTATGCTAGAGGTTATTAAGGTGGACAAATCCCCAGAACCGGATGGGATCTATCCCAGGTTGCTGAGGGAGGTGAGAGAGGAAATAGCTGGGGCCCTGACAGATACCTTTGTGGCATCCTTAAATACAGGTGAGGTGCCGGAGGGCTCACTGGTCTGTAGTTACCCAGAATATCCCTACTACCCTTCTTGTACAGGGGGACAACATAAGCTACCCTCAAGTAATCATTCAGAATCTCACCCATTCGCTCAGGTTCGGCACATAGCCTTCCTTCATTATCTTTTAGTGGATCAATCCTTTCCCTAGTTACCTGCTTGCTTCTTATATAAGAATAAAATGCTTTGTGATTTTCCTTAATTCTGCTTGCTAAAGCTAATTCAGGACCCCTTTTAGCCCGCTTGATTCCTTGTTTAAGACTTGTCCTACTCTTCCGATATTCCTCCAGGGCCCATTCTGTTCTCAGCTGCCTAGACCGTATGTACGCTTCCCTTTTCCTCTTCACTAGTCGTACAATTTCTCCTGTCATCAACGGTTCATGAGTCTTGCCCTTCCTATCCTTTGCCTTCAAAGGGATATGCCTATCCTGCACTACCTTTAACTTATCTTTGAAAGCCTCCCACATCTCAAATGTGGACTTCCCTTCAAATAGCTGTGTCTAATCCACATATCCCAGCTCTTGCCTAATTTTGATATAATTGGCTTTGGGCCAGTTTAGTGCTCTTCCCTAAGGACCACTCTCTTCTTTATCTATGAGTATTCTAAAACTTACAGAATTGTGGTCACTGTTCCCAAAGAAATCCTCCACTGCAACTTCTACCACTTGTCCTGGCGCGTTCCCCAGTACCAGGTCCAATATGGCCCCTCCCCTTGTCACACTATTGACATACTGCTCTCGAAAACTCTCCTGGACGTTTCTTACAAATTCTACTCCATCCAGACCTCAGACGCTAAGTGTATCCCAGTCAATGTTGGGGAAACTAAAATCTCCCATCACCATACCCTATTGTCTCTATATCTATTCATAATTTGTTTATCTATTTGTCCTTCTACCTCACTGTTGTAATACAGCCCCAACAGTGTGACTGCACCCTTCTTATTTCTCAGCTCCACCCATAATGCCTCACTACCCAATACCGCCATAGTGTCCTCCTTTAGCACAGCCGTGATATCGTCCCTGACCAGCGATGCAACTCCACCCCCTCTTTTACTTCCCTCCCTGTCCTTTCTGAAGCGTCTATATCCTGGAACATTTAGTTGCCAATCATCATGCCCTTCCTTCAACCAAATCTTTGTGATGGCATTAATGTCATACTCCCAGGCACCAATCCAAGCCCTAAGTTCATCTGCCTTTCACACTTATACTCCTTGCATTAAAGTAGATGCATTTCAGGCCACCAGTTCTTTTGCGATCACCTGCTCTCTGCCTATTCTTAACTTTATTAATGTTATCTTCATAATTCTTACAATCTCCAGCCTCCACCTCGCTGTCTATTTGTTTTCTCTTCTGGTTCCAGCTGAATGCATAATGTCCTAGTTAAGGTTTTGCAGATAAATCCCAAATTCTTCAGGGGAAACAGCTACTCATTGAAACCTCCAAAACCCACCTGTACATGTCTGCTATCCATGCAGATCTGTTTTGAAAATAGCATCCAATGAATAGCTGTGAATAGCTGTGAGTGTTATTCATACCATTGTTCTGTTATTCGCAAAGTTATTATAATTTCTAATGTCTCCTAAATCTTATTAAGTTTCAATCTGCATTTTATTGCTTAGAGATACTCTAATCCAAATCTCATAAATACTATGACATTGTATTGTATAAAAAAGGCATAGGCAGTTTTCTTTACATCTCACCTTACTTTTGTTTTGTCTAGATTATTGATGATGTGTAACTTTGATCTGCTTAAATGGCTTGCATCAATTTGATAATGTTACAATTGATATGACCAATATTCCATCAGTAATTGCATAAACCACTGAAAGGGAAATGAAACTTCACTCACCATTATCAAAAAATCAGGACAACAAATCCATAAGCTAATATATGTTTATTAAATTTAAAATCACAATTAGTGTCACTTAAAAAGGATCTAGAAATACTCAAAGGAGTTAGTGGGTAAAATAATATTGCAGAGGTAGATCAGTTGTGTCATGACAAGACATTAACTGTCTTAAAATTAGTTTTTGCAGTGTTGCTGGTACCAGTGCAATGGAGATGTTAAAAATTGTGTATGCAATGCTTCTGGCCATTTCCAGCATGGCCTGTATGTTTTCCCCATGCTGCAAAGGGTTTCTGTATAGTGTGTATAGCGGAAGGTTTCGCTGTAGCAGATTGTGATAAACCCAGGTGCTTTAATGCATGTTTCTCAAAATTAGATTGCATGTGCACAATCACACAACTGATTCAACTGCATGAGGGAAACACTTCAGCCACACCCCCATTACTATCGTGATTTAAAGAAACCACAAAGTGAAACCTATGTGAAGTGCTTTTGACTTAGTTCCACTATACAAAGTTTGTGTACGTACTTTGGATGCATTTGAAACTTTTCTGGTAAATTGCTCGATTTGGCAGAGAGAAGGGGCTGTAATTGTAGAGCATTTGATATGCAATCTGACAGACAAATGGAGCAGAGGCTGTCGAGGGGCTTAATTCTGCACAATGGGAGGTGGAAGATAGCTCTCCATGGAAAGCACTGAATGTCACAAATTTTCAGGGATTCCTTCTCCTCCCTCGAGCTCAGACAGGGTCAATGTCTCAGGCATGAGAGACTTATTAAGGATATGGTCACAGGACTGTGGCACTTCCTTCAACAGAGCCTCCATCATAAAAGCAGATGAAGGATGGTGCTCTCAGTAACCATCAACGTTACCACTGCTCCAAACTTCAGTACACCCTGATTTTTCCAAGCAAGATCAAATAGCTTGGTGCACATGTTGTCGTACACTTCCCCACTTTGTATGCAGGAGTATATGCTGTAAGTGAGATCATCACTTTCCTTATAACCAGAGAGGAGCAAGTGAGTGGGCCTATAGTGTCATCGGTGTCATGAACTTTCCAATGGTACAGGGAGTCATCAACAGCAAACATGTGTCTCTATGGGTCCTACATCTCAAAGGGAAAAGTTACTGGAACCACGAGCTGTCCCACTTTGTTAATCAGCAGTTGTCGTGTGACCAAATTATCATGTTGCAAAATGTGTGCTATCCTGTCAGTCAGCACAAACCTTCACCTGAACAAAATCTCGAGTTCTTGTCACTTTAATAAGCTAGTAGCTCAGAGACGAGAGGCACCCTTCTACGTATGTCTGATCCCTCCCCCCACCATCTTTCCATTATTTAGAATGGTTTTATTTGCTAACTATCAGGTTCACAACAAATATCACTAACACTGAGGACAATGTCAAGGGATAGTTTTTCTCTGTCCTGCACATGTGGACAATGCAGCCCCTTGGCAAAGAGTCAGATATAAAAGTGACAAGTAGCCAATACATCACTGGGTGGGTGAGATTACATTCACTCTCACACTGTCCTCACGTGACATTACTAAGATGAGTCATAAAAGTAGTCTAATTCTGTGATGTTGTTAGAGATGTTGTTACCCCATTTATATTAAAATTATTTCTTATTTTAATGCTGGAGTTAAACCATTCAATTAATGTAGGTTAATTCAATTGTGAAATAATAGAGCACTTTAGACGTTTCTTTATGGTAAATGCCATAAACAAAATTAAACAAATGTAATGTTCTATAATTTAATAAATAATGATTTTGTGAAGTCAAATTCTTCTCCTTTTTGTAGTTCAGAAGCACTCAGCCTTTCAGATATAGGAGTTGTAAATCAGACTGTCCTGTCAGACAAAAAGGCTGCAGCTTCATTTCACAGCTCGACTGGACGGTTGAAACTCAATCCACAGCACACAGGCAGTGATGCTATCAACCAGAACTGTTAGTTCATTTACACTTTGTGTAGCTGCTGAATTCCAAAAATTAATGCAGAAATATTGGTGAGAGAGAGGAAACAAAGAGTTCAGTTACTTAGGTGTTGCTCAGATTGGAACAAAACTGGCTGCGGTGCACTCCAGAAATCAGTACTTTGTCCAATACTGTTGTTGGTGTGACAGCAAAGATGAAATGGGCATGCCAAACAGTGAGGAGAAAGAGTGAGAGTGGTGCTGGAAAAGCACAGCAGGTCAGGCAGCATCCAAGGAGCAGGAAAATCGATGTTTCAGGCAAAAGCCCTTCATCAGGGCTTGACTCTAATCTCCAGCATCTGCAGTACCCACTTTCATCTAGTGAGGAGGAAGAATTCAGGAAGATATAGATATGTAGATATGGGTACACAGGTGGCAGATGCACTTTGACATGATTCAGTGTGAGGTAATATATTGTGTAGGGAAAATAAGGGTTAAGAAATGAGGAGCTTAAAAATGTGTTGCTAGAAAAGCCCTTCTTCAGGCTTATGCCCGAAACGTTGATTCTCCTGTTCCTTTGATGCTGCCTGACCTGCTGCGCTTTTCCAGCAACACATTTTTAAGCTCTGATCTCAAGCATCTGCAGTCCTCACTTTCTCCTTAAGAAATGAGGATTCATAGACTCCTTAGAGCCTCAGTATGATGTTGGTGCCAGGCAGAAAGGCATACGAAGGGGCCAAGTGTAGAGAATGCCAATTTGCTGCAGGAGTTAGTGTGCACAGTGAATATCCATCAGGCTAAGCACTGCCTTCAGGATCATGATGCTGCTCTGAAGCTAACACTCCCATTTTGGAGCTCTACCCTTCCACTCTCTCGAGTTCACACAACTGAATTGTGGGTTGCAACCTCTAGTGGGGTCACCAGTCAAAACCTTGGAGTTGTGGACTCTGATACAAAATCAGAATGAAGTCCTGATGAGAAAATATTTGGGAAGCAGAGCACTAAGCACCAGGACAGGAATAAACTCCCCTCAATCCAGCACTATCTCCTCCCAGTACTATTTAAAGGAGTCAATGACAATGCATAGGTTGGTTTATTTCTTCTAGCTGTTGATACAATTCTACAGTTCTTTCTTTTTTCATGGCTAATTAAGATTTTAAAAGTTTATCAAAATTTTAAGCTAGATTCATAAAGTCTCACTGTTGCTGGTGATATGATCCCTGGCCCATGCTCTGGGTAATTGTGGCTATAGCAGATTTCAATGAGGATCTTCTTGGGGAAGTACAGATGTTTGACTCATTGCTCTTCATTGAGCCTCAGGCATGAGGATTGCTCCTTAAACATCTTAGGCAGATATGACCATGCTCAGAGAAGTCTTGTCTCATTTTCCTCCCTTTTCACGCATTTCAACGTACTTTGTAAGCAATTCATATGATGGTCAAAGGGGAATGCCTGTTAATGCGTGCATCTGTTGGAGCAATGGGTTTATAAGAAGCCTGAAGTCAGCAAAATATCCTTCATCACCAGCCAAATCAATGTTAAATGCTGATGAAGATATAATCTGTCTTCTCTGTGTAGACCCAGTGGATGTTAATTGTGCTAACCTTATTGTGTTGGTTTACTAATATGGCATATGGCATGACATACTCCAGAAGTTGGACATTACTTCAGAAGCCATTTTAAACATTGGACTGCACCCAGGCAATGGACACTACCAATTTAAATTTGACCCTACACATTTATGAATATGATTTTCAGTAAGTTTAACAGATATTAATACAATGCAAATGAGGTTCTTGATATAACTTGCAGCACAACAGGAATAACAAAGCATCTGTTTTTGGTCCCTTTCATCAATATGCATCTGTGCCAAGCCCACTCAATTGATGTTAGGCTATATTTTTTGGAACAACACAGTGTAATTCACCATGTCAGATAGTTGGAATTGTACTGGAATCATAATTTTTATAAATTCAGATGCAGATTATTTGGGGATTTGTGAACTCAAGGGTATTAAGTTAAAGTTAAAGTTTATTGAACCATGTAGTCCCTCAGCACTACATGGATTGTACACTCATGAATCATTTCTTACACTATATGGCATTAAAGGATTGTAACACAAACACATGTAACATCAGAGTCTAGGAACTGATTGGAAACATAAGAGTTATCCAACTTCTTATACCAGATGGTGCTTGAAGTGGTTAGTTTATTGATGATATGGCTGTACATATGTGAAAAAAAACAAGACAAACAATTCTATTCTTGCATGGAATTTTACACATATATAGCATATAAGTGAAATTTAATTTCTTTTTCTCTTTGTAATCTATTGCTTCATTTTGTTTCCCTGAACTCTTTTAACTGTAGTTTCTGAAAAGAGAAGAATGGCAATTTGAATATACCGTTTATGTAAGAAAATGAATGATTCTGTCATTATCAGCAAATATTATTATCCAACTTGTCTTTGTGCATTTTTCCTCACTTTAGGATCTTCCTGTCTGTCCTATTGCACAGCAGACAGGCTGGTCGTGATTTTATACTTGTCTGCAGTGAACACTACTTTTTACCATGCCACTAGAGAAACATAAAGGTGATCTTTTCTTTGGTGAGTGGGAATGTTAAATCTTTTGTTGGTAGCTTCACTGACAACTTGACAGATATAAATGCATTTTCAATGGCAGGAATGCGATAGTGGCCTAATGCTGAACAAGAATGCATTCATCCATGACATTACGTTGTACTAATTGTGAAATATAATGAAGATAATTGCTTTTTATTAATTGTATACTACCCATCTTTGACAGAAATTAAGATTTAACAAAATAAAACAGTGTGTGGTACGATCATTTTTGGAATAAGTGGTTTCTTGCTTGATTGGTATGAGTTTCAGTGTATATTTTCCTTTTTATGGGAGACCTATTTAATGAGTAATTCTGATCTTCTCCTGTATCCTGCAGCAAAATGAAAACCAGACCACATTAAAAAAAGTCTTGGAGAAATATTCTGAAGGGATTAACATGTACAAATTGGAGATGAAATGAAACTGAATTGAATTGTTAGAGGAGAGTTGATAAATGACTGGATCTAGATTTGCAGCTATGTCCAACCTTCGAAGACTGAAGGGACTAATGTGCTTACGCAAAATACTGGGCATCAATTATAGGCTTAGAAGTATTAAAATAAATCTTGTCGTAAGAATCAATCATATTAGCAGATGCATTTTATATTTATTGAAAAAGACCTCATTTATATTTAATATATTTGTGTTACTAGGTTGTAGGTTGTCTAATTACCAGAGAACTGAAATTTTCACTGACAGCTACCATTCAGATACAATTATCTTATAACATTATTCTACGTAGCTTTGGGGGTTTATAGTAAAAACCACTGAAGAACATGCAAGTCATGAAACAAAGTTAGTGTAAGTGGTTGCAAATGTTACCACATCAGAACTTTTGGAATCCATTAGATCTCTTAAAACAAAACTTGATGCAGATTAATTTGGAGAGCAATAAAAGCTGGGAGAATTTTTTTTTAACAGATCCATGAGCAGTTTTAAGTTAAGCCAGCAGAGTATAGATCTCTGCAATAGAGACTGTTTGAGTAAAAAGAAAAGAAATATTTAGATATACAAACAAAAGGTAGCATAAATAATAACAAATTTATGCTTGTTGTCTGCCACGCTATACTTTTAGCTCTGTGGTTGGAATTTGAATCAAACACATAAAATGACGGGACTGGTTTGCAAGTCCAACCATTGGTGATTCTTACACATACTTTTTACTGCAAATTAAACTGTTTACGAGCAATGATTAAGGATTACATCTGTGTGGAACAATGCCTTATGCACTCAGTAGCTAGGTGAAACTTGATATTCATTTTGTATTAATATCTTCTACATTCTTTTCCTGGGTTGTTTTGTAAATTGATGATATAACTTGTGAATCACTTTAAAAGAATATTTAGTTTTAAAATTTTGTAGCTTTTATACAATGAACTATAAATTTTATTTGGCTTTTCATGAAATCAAACTATGTGATTTGATGAACAAATGATCACATGCTAATATTTCAAATTAACCATGTACTTGGTCTGGTGGTAAAATATTTATAATCCATGATTTTACTAAGTGTAATCTTGTTTCACATTTAGCGCTACATGATAATTATCATGCTCATTAGACACTAGTACTAATGGAAGCATATTTCTTCTGTAACTTTCACCAGCATATCAGAATGAGGTTGTTGGAACTGGAGCAGATGTTCATGCATGTACTTTCATGAATATCAACTTCTCCCATTAGGATAGGATATCAAAGCAAATGGGATAATGACAGGAATTTTAGTGTCCTCAAAAATGCAGTTTTACCAGTAAATTATTTCAACTATTGGTTAATGTATGACGGTACCTTTCTTAATTGTCCATGAATTGTTTTTAATTTTTAAGACAATTTTCTAAAGAAAAATTTGTAATGTTCTGATCTTATTAAACTTTGGAAGTAGGTTTTGTCACCAAGCATTGCGCATTTTGCAATGAATTTTTAGTTGATATTTTTGTATCTGGTCAGAGGTTGCTTTGTATGGTGAGTCGAACTACAATAAAGTTTTGATCCACTCTTATTTCATCCTTCAACAGAAACCTTTTCTGCTTTTCCCTTTGTCATATCAACAGGATCACTATAGGACAGTCAGTGGACTATTTCTCTCTCAAGATGTACACTTCAGTCACAACAAAATATCTCTCCGTTACCCTTTCCCTCTGTGACAGGATCTTTCTTTGCCTTAAAAAAGGATCTGTTTTATCTAGTACTCTACCTAATCCTTTTATATCTTATCTGCCAGGAAGTACAGTGGCAATGTGACAGAACTAGCAGTAATCAAGAGAACAGAAGTTCAAAGCTCACCATAAATGCTTGAGAATTTGAAATCAGTTTGGAAACAAAACAAAAAGATGTTACACTCTTTTCGTGACCACTTATTCTCTGAAAGTATTTAGAGTCATGGAGTTAGAGAGATGCACAGCATGGAAACTTGTCATCCAGATATCCCAACTCAATCTAGGCCCACCTGCTAGCTGCCCCATATCCCTCCAAACCCTTCCTATTCATATACCCACCTAGATGCCTTTTAAATGTTGCAATTGTACCAGCCTCCACCACTTCCTCTGGCAGCTCATTCCACACACGCATCACCCTCTGTGTGAAAAAGTTTCCCCTTAGGTCCCTTTTAAATCTTTTCCCTCTCACCCTAAATCTATGCTCTCGAGTTCCGGACTCCCCGATCCCAGGGAAAAGACCTTGTCTATTTATCCTATCCATGTCCCTCATGATTTTATAAACCTCTATAAGGTCACCCCTCACCTCCGACGCTGCAGGGAAAACAGCCCTAGCCTATTCAACCTCTCCCTATAACTCAAATTCTTCAACCCTGGCAATTTCCTTGTAAATTTTTTCTGAACACTTTCAAGTTTCGCAACATCCTTCTGATAGGAAGGAGATCAGAATTGCACACAATATTTCAATAGTGGCCTAACCAATGTTCTATATAGCTGCAACATGACCTCCCAACTCCTGTGCTCAATGCTCTGACCAGTAAGGGAAAGCAAATGGGAAGTATTCTGCCTGGAGGTCAGTGTTGAGTGGTGTCCCACAGGGCTCTGTTCTTGGGCCTTTGCTCTTTGTAGTTTTTATAAATGACTTGGATGAGGACGTTGAGGGGTGGGTTAGTGAAGTTGTAGATGATACAAAGGTTGGAGGTGTTGTCGATAGTATAGAGGGCTACTGCAGGCTGCAGCGTGACATCGACAGGATGCAGAGTGGGCTGAGAAATGGCAGATGGAGTTCAACCTGGATAAATGTGAAGTGATGTGTTTTGGAAGGTCAAACTCGAATGCTGAATATAGGATTAAAGACAGGATTCGTGGCAGTGTGGAATAACAGAGGGATCTGGGTGTGCAAGTACATAGATCCCTCAAAGTTGCCAAGTGGATAGGGTTGTTAAGAAAGCATATGGTGTTTTGGCTTTCATTAATAGGGGGATCGAGTTTAAGAGCTGCGAGGTTTTGCTGCAGTTCTACAAGTCCCTGCTGAGACCACGCTTGGAATATTGTGTCCAGTTCTGCTCGCCTTACTATAGGAAAGATACAGAGGCTTTGGAGAGGGTGCAAAGAAGGTTTACTAGGATGCTCCCTGGACTGGAGGTCTTGCCTTATGAAGAAAGGTTGAATAAGCTCGGACCTTTCTCTCTGGAGAGAAGGAGGAAGAGAGAAGGCCTGATTGAGGTGTACAAAATTTAGAGAAATAGATAGAGTCAATAGCCAGAGACGTTTCTCCAGGGCAGGATTGACTGGTACGAGAAGTCATAGTTTGAAGATATCAGGAGGAAGGTATAAAGGAGACATCAGAGGTAGGTTCTTTAGGCAGAGAGTGGTGAATGCATGGAATGTGTTGCCAGCTGTGGTGGTGGAAGGAGAGTCATTGGGGACATTTAAGTGACTGCTGGACATGCACATGGATAGCAGTGAGTTAAGGGGTGCGTAGGTTAAGTTATTATATTTTACATTCGGATTAAACCTCGGCACAACATCGTGGGCCAAAGGGCCTGTTCTGTGCTGTACCTTTCTATCTATGTTCTATACCAAATGCCTTCTTCACTATCCTGTCTACCTGCGACTCTACTTGAACTATGAATCTGCACTCCAAAGTCTCTTTGTTCAGCAACAATCCAACGGACCTTACCATTAAGTGGAAAGTTCTGCAAAGGATTGCCTTCTCAAAATGCAGCACCTCACATTTATCTAAATTAAAGTCTATCTGCCACTTCTCAGCCCATTGGCCCATCTGATCAAGATCCGGTTTTAATCCGAGGTAACCTTCTTCGCTGTCCACTACACCTCCAATTTTGGTGCCATCTGCAAACTTACTAACTATGCCTCTTATGCTCACATCCAAATCATTTATATAAATGATGAAAAGTAGTGGACCCAGCACTGATCCTTGTGGCACTCCACTGGTCACAGGCCTCCAGTCTGAAAAACAACCCTCCACCACCACCCTCTGTCTTCTACCTTTGAGCCAGTTCTGTATCCAAATGGCTAGTTCTCCCTGTATTCCATGGGATCTAACCTTGCTAAATAGTCTCCTATGGGGAACCTTGTTGAACGCCTTACTGAAGTCCATATAGATCACATCTACCATTCTGCTCTCATCAATCCTCTTTGTTATTTCTTCAAAAAACTAGGTCAAGTTTGTGAGACATGATTTCCCATGCACAAAGCAATGTTGACTATCCCTAATCAGTTCTTGCCTTTCCAAATACATGTACATCCTGTCTCTCAGGATTCCCTCCAACAACTAGCCCACCACCAACATCAGGCTCACCTGTCTATAGTTCCCTGGCTTGTCCTGACCCCCTTTTGTAAACAGTGGCACCACGTTAGCCAACCTCCAGTCTTCCGGCACCTCACCTGTGACTATCGATGATACAAATATCTCAGCAAGGGGCCCAGCAATCACTTTCCAAGCCTCCCACAGAGTTCTAGGTTTACACCTGATCAGGTCCTGGGGATTTATCCACTTTTAATTGTTTCAAGACATCCAGCACTTCCTCTTCTGTAATATGGACATTTTTCAAGATGTCACCATCTATTTCCCTACAGTCTATATCTTCCATATCCTTTTCCACAGTAAATACTGTTGCAAAATACTCATTTAGTATCTCCTCCATCTCCTGCGGTTCCACACAAAGGCCACTCTGCTGATCTTTGAGGGGCCCTATTCTCTCCCTAGTTACCCTTTTGTCCTTAATGTATTTGTAAAAACCCTTTGGATTCTCCTGAACTCTATTTGCCAAAGCTATCTCATGTCCCCTTTTTGCCCTCCTGATTTCCCTCTTAAGTATACTCCTACTGCCTTTATACTCTTCCTAAGGATTCACACAATGTATCCTGTCTATATCTGACATATGCTTCCTTCTTTTTCTGAACCAAACCCCTCAATTTCTTTAGTCATCCAGCATTCCCTATACCTACCAGCCTTCCCTTTCACCCTGACAGGAATATACTGTCTCCGAACTCTCGTGATCTCATTTCTGAAGGCTTCCCATTTTCTAGCCATTCCTTTACCTGCGAACATCTACCCCCAGTCAGCTTTTGAAAATTCTTGTTTAATAGCGTCAAAACTGGCCTTCTCCAGTTTATAACTTCAACCTTTAGATCTTTTTCCATCACTATTTTAAAACTAATAGAAATATGGTCGCTGGCCCCAAAGTGCTCCCCCACTGAAACCTCAGCCACCTGTGCTGCCTTATTTCCCAAAAGTAGGTCAAGTTTTGCACCTTCTCTTGTAGGTACATCGCGCACTGAATCAGAGAGTTTTCTTGTACACTTAAGAAATTCCTCTCCAGCTAAACCCTTAACACTGTGGCAGTCCCAGTTTATGCTTGGAAAGTTAAAATCCCCAACCATAACCATCCTATTATTCTTACAGATAACTGAGATCTCCTTACAAGTTTGTTCCTCAATTTCCCTCTGACTATAATACAATACAATAAGGTGATTATCCCTTTCTTATTTCTCAGTTCCACCCAAATAACTTCCCTGGATGTATTTCCGGGAATATCCTCCCTCAGTACAGCTGTAATGCTATCCCTTATCAAAAATACCACTCCCCCTCCTGTCTTGCCTCCCTTTCTGTCCTTCCTGTAGCATTTGTATCCTGGAACATTAAGCTGCCAGTCCTGTCCATCCCTGAGCCATGTTTCTGTAGTTGCTGTGATATCCCATTCCCATGTTCCTAACCATGCCCTGAGTTCATCTGCCTTCCCTGTTAGGCCCCTTGCATTGAAATAAAAGCAGTCTAATTTATCAGTTCTACCTTGTTCTCTGCTTTGTCCCTGCCTGCCCTGTTTGACTCACTTGTGTTCTCAACTGTACTAGTCTCAGATTGATCTTTTTCCTCACTATCTCCCTGGGTCTCACCCCCCACCTTACTAGTTTAAATCCTTCCGAGCAGCTCTAGCAAATCTCCCTGCCAGTATATTAGTCCCCTTCCAATTTAAGTGCAATCCGTCCTTCTTGTACAGGTCACTTCTACCCCAAAAGAGACTCTAATGATCCAAAAATATGAATCCCTACTATCAGCCATGCATTCATCTGCTCTATCGTCCTACTCCTGCCCTCACTAGCTTGTAGCACCGGGAGTAATCCAGACATCACTACTTTCGACGACGTCCTTTTTAAATTCCTGCCTAACTCTCAATATTCTCCCTTCAGAATCTCAACCTTTTTCCTTCCTATGTCATTGATTCCAATGTGGACAATGACCCCTTGCTGGCCCCTCTCCCCCTTGAGAACATTTTGCACCCTCCCTGAGACATCCTTGATCCTGGCACCGGGGAAGCAACACACCATTCTGATTTTTCGCTGCTGGCCATGGGAATGTCTGTCTGTATCTCAGACTAGAGAGTCCCCTAACATAATTGATCTCTTGGAACCTGAAATACCCTCATTGCATTAGAGCCAGTCGCAATACTGGAAACTTGCTGTTCTTGCTACTTTCCCCTGAGAATCCATCACCCCTTACACTTTCCAAAACAACATACTTGTTTGAAATGGGGATAGCTACAGAAGAGTCCTGTACTACCTGCCTACCTGTCTTACCTTTCCTCGAGTTAACCCATCTATGTGACTGTATCTGTGACTTTTCTCCCTTCTTATAACTGCCATCCATCACACCCCCTTGTTTTTGTAAATTCCTCATTGCCTCTAACTGTCAGTCCAAGCATTCCATTCGATCTGATAGGATTCATAACCAATGGCACTTATTGCAGATATAATCCTCAGGAACATGTAAACCCTTCCTAAACTCCCACATCCAATAAAAAAAAAGCATATCACTCTACTAAAGGCCATTTTTGCTTCTTCCAATCTGCAGACCTAGAAAATAGCACCATCTTAATCCTCTACAAAACACTGCTCCAGGCTAACTTAATATTTATGGCTTATAAGTTTAATCAAGAGACATATCTCAATAAAAAATATAGTATAGAAAGAACCCACTCTATTCACTCCTGCAGACTTAAAGCAAGGCCCCAAGGCCATACTTAAAACTATTCACTTATCTGTCTCAGTGTTGTGACCTCTCCCAAACCGGTTCCTCTGAGATCTGTTGTGAATTTCATTGTTTGTTAATTTGCTCTGATACACTCTGATGTCCAGCGATATGTGCAAAGGCAGTAACTGCGCAAGTTCACTGCTGTGTCAGTTAGCAGTGTGATTTCTTTCTCTCTCTCTCTCCTGCATTGACCTCACCATGTGCTGCCTTTGTCTGTTCCTCTCCCTTTTAAAAGTGCTGTTGTTTTGACTTTTTTTAAAGTTCCAAAACAATGCAACAGCATATAAAACAGTAATTACTGCTCCTGTAATTCAAGGAAATCACCTCCAACACCTAAAATACCTCAAAAAAGGAGTAGCCTGTTACAGCCAGAAATTTTTCCTCTCCTCCATTGTGGATTTCCCAGAATCCTTGACAGCCATTGAAGTACTTTTTGAGATGTAGTTACTTCTGTAATGTAAGAAGCGGAGCAGTTAACTTGCACTCAACAAACCTCCATCAAAAGCAACGTGACAATTCAGGGTTTTTTTTAACGTCATGTTGATTGACAGGTGAAAACTGGCGAGCATTCCAGAGACATATCCTACCTTTTCCTCAAATAATGGTATGAGATCATTTACATTCACTCAAGGAGGCAGCTTGGGCCTTGACTTCATGTCTTATCTGAACAAGACAGCATCTCAGACTGTGCATTTCTCCCTTAGTACAGCAATGGAGTGTCAGTTTTGTGAATTGTGAGTGTGAATTCAACCCTGAATTTTGGGATTCGGAGGTGTGGGCTACCAACTGAGTCACATTATTACTTATAAAAAGATATTAAGTAAAAAGTTGGTTTCCGTAAAAGCCACCAACAATTTGTTGCATTATCGTTAAAAAAACTAAACAGGTTCAATAAAAGAATCTCCTTTCGAAGGGAAACCTGCAGGTCTCATCGAGTCTCATTAAAATGGAATCGCAGACTCAAAGCAATATGTGTGACTCCTAACTGAGCTCTAAAATAGCCCAGAAAGTCACATGGCTGTATCAAAACCTGACAACCAGAAAAAAAACAAACAGATCACTTGGATGAGATGTAACAAAGGCAAACCCAGCCCAGCTGACCCTGCGCAGCCCTTCTCATTCACAACTGGGGAGTAGAAGAACTGATCCATTGACTAGTCACACTCACAGAATAATACTCATCAGCCAAAGTTCTAAAAATGCTGTTCAACATCCCTAAATGCAGCTTGTCTTACTGGTAGACAGTGTACAATTAGGTAGAAGTCGTTCTAGCTCTCATCGACTGCTAATGATTATTAGGCAAAAGTGAGGACTGCAGATTGTCTATAGTATTAATCAGTACATTTCCACACTTGAGGAAGCACTAGGTAAATATTCTAAGTGAAGGACTAGAATTTTCATAAAGAGCCTATCACTATTGACCAAGCTGTCATACATAAGACCTACACTTGGCTTGGCCAGATGCCAAATGCATATTGCACCATTTTGAGGAATTTGCCATAGCATTAAGCAAGAAATATTAAGAATAGCTCTGTCCTTATAATCTCAGCACGAACAAGCCTCCACTTGTAATGGGGGCCAATTTTCAGTGAAGTTGTCTATTAAAAATTATGGAGGAGAAAGTGAGGACTGCAGATGCTGGAGATCAAAGCTGAAAATGTGTTGCTGGAAAAGCGCAGCAGGTCAGGCAGCATCCAAGGAACAGGAGAATCAACGTTTCGGGCATAAGCCTGAAGAAGGGCTTATGCCCGAAACGTCGATTCTCCTGTTCCTTGGATGCTGCCTGACCTGCTGTGCTTTTCCAGCAACACATTTTCAGCTGTTAAAAATTATGGTTTCAATACAGGCGTGTTCTGACTCTCTGGCAACTCACCATCATTTTGATTGGGGCTTCTGCAAAGGAAGCCAAGGTGCATGCCTTTTCCAGCTGATACTTGTTTAGAATTCGTGAGTGGGATATTCTTATGACAGGCATCAGATTCTGATCCAATGTTGAAGTACCAGTGAGTGCAGTGTTACCAAGCAGTCAAAGACATAACCAGTTAGCACAACAGCTCAGTGGTTAGCTCTACTGCCCCTCAATGCCAGAGGCCAAGGTTCAATTTTACCCTTGGGCGGCTAGCCGCGAAGAGTTTGCACATTTTCCCTGTGTCTATGTGGGTTTCCTCTGGGTGCTTCAGCTTTCTCCCACGTTCCAAAGATGTACGAGTGAGGTGGATTGGCCATGCTAATTTATCCATTGTGTCCAGTGATGTGCAGGCTAGGTGGGTTAGCTATGAGAAATGTTGAGGTGAGATGTTCTTCAGAGTGTAGATGTGGACTCAATGGATTGATTGGCCTGTTTCCACACTGTAGAGACTCCTCAAGACTCCTGTAGGATGCTCCAAGATGAAGGATTGTATGGAAAAATTAGTTTTAAAGCTTGGATACACCTACTGGCTTTTCAAAAATGACACCAAGATGGAGCTAGCAACCACCTGAGTGGTGTTGAAATGAACTGTTCAGTTTCAAAGCTGATCATGGGTTTGGAAGGTTCTGTTTAAGGATCTTTGGTAAATTTCTGCAGATTATCTTGTAGATAGTACCCACTGCTGCTACTGAATGTCAGTGGTCGAGGGAATGGATGTTTTTGGATGTGGTGCCAATCAAATGAGCTGCATTGTCTTGGATGGGGTCAATCTTCACGTGTTGTTGCAGTTGCACTCACCCAGGCAAATGAGGGATATTCCATTACATGCTTGATTTGTGCCTTGTAGATGGTGGACAGGTGTCTGGAGTCAGAAGGCGGTTTGCTTGCTGCAGTATTCCTAGCCTCTGACCTTCCCTTGTAGCCACAATACTTATGTAGTGAGTCCAGCTGAGTTTCTGGGAAATGGTTGCCTCTAGAATATTGATAGGGGGGATTCAGTGATGGTGACATCATTGAATGTCAAGGGGGTGGTGACTAGATTGCCTCTTTCTGGTGATGATCATTGCACGGTATTTGTGTGGCACGTATTTATTTTCCAGTTGTCAGGCCAAGCCTGGATATTGTCCAGCTCTCATTGCAGTAGTATAAGGACTGCTTCAGTATCTGAGGAGTCGTTGAATGGTGCTGAACATTATGCAACCATTGGTGAACATCCCCACTTCTGGCCTCATATTGGAGGGAAGGTAATTGATGAAGCAGTTGAAGATGTTTGGTCCTAGGAAACTACCCTGAGGAACTCCTGCAGATCTGTCATGAATCTCAGAAGACATATCTTCAATAACCACATCCATTTTCCTATGTAGTGGAAAATGAGGACTGCAGATGTTGGAGATCAGAGTCAAAAGTGTGGTGCTGGAAAAGCACAGCAGGTCAGGCAGCATCCAAGGAGCAGGAGAGCCAATGTTTCAGGCATAAACCTGATTCCTGATGAAGGGCTAATGCCGAAACATCGATTCTCCTTCTCCTTGCACGCTGCCTGACCTGCTGTGCTTTTCCAGCAGCACACTTTCAACCCATTTTCCTGTGTGCCAAGTATGAGTCCAACCAGAAGAGAGTTTGCTCCTGATACTCATTGATTCCAGTTTTGCTAGGGCTCCTTGATTCCACACTTGGTCAAATGTGGCCTTTGTGTCAAGATTTGTTATTCTCATCTCAGCTCTTTTGTCCCTGTTTGAACCAAGACTGTAATGAGGTCCGGAGCTGAGTGCCCTGGTGGAACCCAAACTGGGCATCACTGAACAGGTTATTGTTGAGCAGGTGCAGCTTGATAGCACTGTTCATTACCACCTCCCATCACTTTACTGATGATCAAGAATGGACTGATGGGGTGGTAATTGTCTAGGTTGGATTATCCTTTTTTATATACAGGACATATCTGGGCAATTTTCCACATTGTCGGGTATATGCCAGTATTGTAACTGTACTGGAAAAGCTTGGCTAAGAGAATAGCCAGTTCTGGAGCATAAGTCTTCAGTACTGTTGCTACAATATTGTCAGGACCCATAGCCTTTGCAGTATCACAGGTTTCCAATCATTTCCTGATATCACTTGGAGTGAATTGAATTGGCTGAAGATTGGTATCTGTAATGCTGGGACCACTGGGGGAGGCCAAGGTGAATCATCCACTGGGCATTTCTGGTCGAAGATTGTTGTGAATGCTTCAAACTTATCTTTTGCACTGATTTGCTGGGCTCTTCCATCATTGAGGATGAGGATATTTGTAGAGCCTCCTTCTCCAATGAGTTGCTTATTTGTTGACCAGCATTCACAACTGAATGTGGCAGGACTGCAGATCTGATCCATTGATTGTGGGATCACATAGCTCAGTTTATCACTTGCTGCTTATGCTGTTTGGCATGTAAGTAGTCCTGTTTGGTACCTTCACCAGGTTGACATCCCTTTTTTCGGTATGCTTGGTGCTGTTCCTGGCATGCTCTCCAGCACTATCCATTGAAACAGGGTTGATCCCCCGGCTTGATTGTAATGGTTGAGTAGAGAATATGCTGGGCCATAAGGTTACAGATTGTGCTGGAGTAAAATCTATTCAATGCTAGGTGGTCCATACAGTTCTTTGTTGAGACTTGGAGTCTTAGAGATATACAGCACGGAAACTGACCCTTCAGTCCAACTCATCCATACCGACCAGATATCCTAAACTAGTCTACTCCCAGTTTCCAGCACTTGGTCCATATCCCTCTGAACCCTTCCTATTCATATACCCATCTAGATCTTTCATATTTTGTAATTTCACCAGCTTCCACCACTTCCTCTGGCAGCGCATTCCATACATGCACCACAATTTGCATGAAAAAGGTGCCCCTTAGGTCCCTTTTATATCTTTCCCCTCTCATCCTAGCCTATGGACTCAAGTTCTGGACTCCCTTACCCCAGAAAAGGATCTTGTCTATATACCCTTTCCATGCCCCTCATGATTTTTTAGACGTATATAAGGTCACCCATCAGCATCCAGCTTTCCAGGGAAAACAGTCCCAGCCTCTCCCTATAGCTCCCTATAGCTCGAATCCTCTAGTCTTGGCAACATCCTTGTAAATTTTTTTCTGAACCCATTCAAGTTTCACAACATCCTTCTGATAGGAGGGAAACCAGAATTGCACACAGTATTCCAAAAGTGGCCTAACCAACATTGTGTACAGCCACTACACGGCCTCCCAACTCCTGTACTCAATGCTCTGACCAATAAAGGAAAGCATACCAAATGCCTTCTTCATCGTTATTGATACAACTGAGTGGCTTGCTCGACCATGTCAGAGAGTAATTGAGCATCAATCATATTGCTGTGGGTCTGGAGTCACATGTAGGTGATACCAGATGAGGATGGCAGATTTCCTTTCCTGGACGGCAATTTTGAGTCAGATTGACTTTTCCGGCAATCGATAACCATTTTATGGTCATCATAGATTCTTAATTCTCGATGTTTTTATTGAATTCACTGTCTCTCATGGCAGGATTTGATCCCAGGTCCTCAAAATATTCAAGCAACAGGCCCTCCCTTCAGCGTCTCCAATGGGATTTATTTTATTTGAACCATTCTCATAAAGTTAAGGCTTGGACACAAGCAAATCCTGTGGGTTTGGAGCTCTCATGCTGATACTAATTGGAAAACTTGTCTAAGTTTAAACGCTGAAATACTCTGCAAAGAGACCAGTTGTATTATTATATTGCTGGTATGTTGCTAATTGCAATACCTCCCGAAATGAGTAGCAATATAAACAAAGCAGTTTTCAGGCTGCCACAGGCAGCTCACTCCATCATAAATGGTGCACTAGACATTAAAGTAACTTGTCTCAAGAGTCCATTTAGGTACTAGTGAGGGGCTGCATTGAATAATTCACAGTTCTTTGTAAGGACCACCAATGTAGGTTGAGTCATGTTGGACTTTATGACCATCTGCAACTATTGGGAAAATGACTGACCCTTGGAATATAGTAACATCAAAACAACAGTACATCTCTTTTAAAATACACCTGGTTGCAGTAAAAATTACCTTGCAGAGTTTTTTTTTAAGAAGCACAAACATTTGAACTGCTTCAGGAAATAGTACTGCAGTAATTGGTTCATTGACAGAGGAAATCAATTTGGAGTGTTATCCAATGATGAAAAATAGGTTTAATAATGAGTAGTCACAGCAAGATTATAAATACAGCAATATAATGCAATGTCATATTTATTAAACTAGCTCCAGCTATTTTTGTTGAGTTTTAGGTCTTCCTTTATGATAATGATTTATCCCTTTCCTACTTGTGAAAAACAACAAGGTGAACTTTACAGGGGGATATATTCCTTGTACCTTTAACTGCTCTCCATCTGTCAGAACATTAACCAGCAGCTTGATGGTTTCAATTTGGCTGCTTTATGATAATTATAGGCAGTAGCAGATTTGATTACTGGAGAGTGGGATTTCTGATCCTCAGGGGCAGAAGGTTCCACATTCCCAGCAGTGACACAATATTGTGGTGGTCACACTGGTAATACAGATAGTCACAAGAAGAAGGATAATGTCTTGCAGATTTAAAAGTAAGCCTAGGGATTCTGGCCAGTGAAGGATTGGGGATTTTAATGCTGGGAAAGAGTAGACCTTCTGATATTGGAGACTTGGGAGGCAGGGGGGAAGGCACAAAGGAAGGGTACAATCATTAGGGACCTGCACATTTACTCTTTGCTTGAAATTTCCCAACCATCCACCTGCCTTTCCCAGTTGCATGAATTATTGAAGCAGAGGTGGAATCCAGTTCTTCAGTGCCTGAGCCTCAAAGGATAGAGGAGAGGGTGGGATGTCTGTGCCATACCCATGTCTAATAACATGGGGGGGAGTGGGGTGGCAGGTAAACTGTGGGTGGCTACCTGATTTACTTTACTTGCACTCTGCCTACAAACATGTTGGTAGTTAGGTTGTAAAATATGACCCACTTGCACCAAATCTTCACATGGTTTCTCATTAAACCTGCAGCAGGGAGCCACTGCAAATGAGAAGGACTCAGTTACAAGAGGTGCCTGTCAATTTAGAGATTGTCTGATCCTGGACAACCTTTTAAGAGGCTGAGCCTCTCCCTCTTCCTTACAGGACTGATCTAAAATGGCTGCTCCTGTGACTGATGCTCCCCACGACAGGAATTTCCTGGACAGGTCTGGCTCAGGGAATAGCATGGAGTGCCACAGGCATAATTAGAATAGTACTTTAAATACTTATTGACATGGTCCTTTCTCAGTGCATACATGAAAGCGTATATAAAATCATATAATTTTGCAGCACAAAAGGAGACCATTTGACCCATTGTGTCTATACTGGCTCCCAAAAGAGCTATGTGCGTGTTTGCATGCTTGTATCTGTGTGCTATAAAGGATCCAGGTGTGATTGCATCATACATGTTTGCAAACATAACAACGATGTACAAATGCTGGAGAACCAGAACAAAACTTCACAAAGTGGAAATATACAATAGCTTATTTATTATTAGTAAACAAAATCTTCAACTTTAACAATTTTAAATAGACTACTAGTTTTTTTGGCAGTTAAGTTAAATGTCAGTTCAAAACTCATTCACTGCAGTTAAAAGAAACAGACCCAGGATATTTTAACTTCAGGGCGCATTTAATTGCTGCAGGTGACTTTCTAGCCATTGTATGCAGGCAGGAAGTGTCAGTAAGTTCACACTGTCTGCTGGAAGGAAATTAAGAACTGAGTAGCAGTGTTGGGCTGTCCTTCTGGGGTCATCACAATGGGGAGAAATGTACCCTTGAAACAGGAAATGAACAAACCTTCCTCAGGAATCCCAAGAGGCACTCCTTTTTCTTCAGGCCAAGTGGAAAGTTTAACATAAAAGTGGAAGCACGGGAAAAATCTCGGAGGGGGCTGAGTGATTGGGGCTGTAGAAGATTTGAGACAGAATCATGCAGTAGGTCCAGCAAAGCCTGTGTTGACTTTGGGAACACCCCTTTGCATCTTTTATGCCTTGCTGAGCAATGAAGTGAGAATCCTTCCAAAAGATCTGACACAACTTACTCTTTGCCCAAAGCAATGTAAACTTCAGCCCAACATCTTTTTGGATTTCTTTAGACTACAATCATTTCTCCTCAGTGGTGGTTTCGAGGGAAATTCACTGCCAGCTTGTGTATAGGTCACTTAAAATTGTAGCTTTGTCCCAGTCTTGTCATTTTAAGCTTTTTGCTTCCACTTGCCCTGCCTTCCCTATTATCCAGTTCCCCCTTTGCTTCTGTCTGTTTTATCTGAACATTGATTTCACCTTTTGATCTTTCATCTAAAGCAATTTTCCTCACCTCCTCAAAATGCTTTGAAATACTTCTCACTTAGCTCCATGTCTCCCTCCTATTCATTTTGGGGAGATTCCACAAATTGGTCTTTGATTGGCTAAATCTGACTAAATAATTCCTTTCAAGTGAAAAACGTGCAAATGCCTAGAAGTTTGATGCAGTCAGATCACAGCTCTCAGGATGCTCAGTGTTTGGAGATTCCCCCGTTCCAATTTCAGAGAGGTCCTTGAAGCAAAGATCAAGAGAGTTTTCAGAGTCATGCAGTTTTTTACAGCCCAGAAAGCATATCATGTCTGTGCCAATGATCGAATATCCCTTGATTCAAATCCCATTTTCCAACTCTTGACCCATAGCCTTATATTGCTGAGGTGTTTCAAGTGTTCATCTAAATCCCTTTTAAATGTCTTGAAAGTTCCACCTTTTCAGGCAATATCTCAGATACACATCACCCATGGATTCAACTTACTTTTCCTCAAGTCCTCTCTAAACCTTCTGCTCCTTTTCTTAGTAACCTCCTGGTTATTAAGCCCTTTACTATTTATAACCTTTAGACCTGACTACACCAACCTGTCATATTGTGTAAAGTGATTCATCAGATACATTGACTAACATCTCTCTATGAGCCATTTTTGTGGACTACTTTGCTTCTTTGCAGCTAAACATTTCTACGCAAAGTGATGCAGATTTTTGAAGGTAGGGCCCCGCTTCCTCCATATTGGACATCTTCTTTTTTGGTTTGTGCAATAGCCTAGTGGCATTACCACTAGATTGTTAATCCAGAGATACAGATAATGTTCTGGGGAACTGGGTTCAAATCCAGGCAAGGCAGATGGTGCAATTGGAATTCAATGAAAAGCTCTGGAATTAAGAATGTAATGATGGCCGTGAATCCATTGTCACTTGTCTGAAAATCACAACTGGCTCAGTAATGTCCTTTAGGGAAAGAAACTGCCATCCTTGCCTAGTCTGGCCAACATGACTCCAGACCCACAGCAAATATGGTTGACTCTTAACTGCATTCTGGGTAATAGGAATGGGCAATAAATGCTGGCTTAGCCAGTGATGCCCTGAAACCCTGAATGAGTAAAAAAGAGGCCTCCATAATATGTACATATCCTCTGGCCTCGGCTTTCCAAACTGAGAACACATCATGTAACTTTGATGTCTTTGACCAAAACTACCTATGTACAATTCTCTGACTAACCTACTAACTTTTCTTAATCATTCATATGGCTCTGAGGAAGCAAAAGCTGTCGCTTGAAGAATGAGAAAAAAATGTCCCTCCTACATTCAGCCTATCAACACTTCAGTGCAAGCATGATCTCCCGTGTAACACCAGCTTAGTGACATCTGGTTCGAGAGAATGAGGGAGGTGCACTGAGTGAGAGAGAGTGTAAGTGACCGGGTAAAAATATCAGTGACTTGAGATTCAGGATACATTACTTATGGAAGAAGAATCAAAGAATGTTGAATTCATACATCCAGCATTAAAAATAAAAGATGCTGGTCAGACTATAAGACCATAAACCACAGGAGCAGAGGCAGGACATTCAGAAGTGATTCCTAACTTCATTAGTTAGCCAATCCTCTTCTGTCTTAATGTACTATGTCCAACATCATGGACTCTTATCTGATACACTAGCCTAATGTGTAGTACTTTATCAAAAGCCTTCTGACAACAGTGACAGTGAAAGAATGGTTATACACTTCCAATTCAGGATGGTGTTACTTAAGGTGATGGTATTTCTATCTGTCTAAACCTTTGTCCTTTAAGGTGGTAGAGTAGATGTTATGAATTTTGGAGATGCTGCATAAAAAGCTTTGACCAGTGTTTGTAGATAGTACACAATGAAGTCAATTCTGAAGAATGGTCACTAGACTCAAAATTTCTCTTCACAAATGCTTTGTGATCTGCTCAGTTTCTCCAGCAATTTCTATTTTTGCTTCAGATTTCCCTTATCTGCAGTTCTTTGTCTTATTGCACATGAAGCCAATGTTGGAGTTGGCGAATATTTAGGCTTAGTGCCTTTTTCCTGAAATGTGTTGAACTTCCTCACAGAATCATTGGTTTTGATAGTAATGCACACATCTCAAGAACTCGTCTTAAAAGCTCCAGTTTCCTAACACTTATTAGAATAAAAACAATAGATATGTCACTTTCCTATCTTTCCAGGCACTTGAACCTATCTATTATGAAGATTACGAACAACATAAATAATTATAATTTTTGTATTCAGTTATGAGATGACAGCCATATTGCCCATTCATAGTTGAGACATTTGGGGTGATTCACCTTCTTGAATCATTGAAGTAGAGTCTGTGAGGTCATACAGTATTTGGTGGTGAGTTCTAAGAGAACTGAGACTGCCTCTCTGGAGGGAAAAAGTTAAAAGTCTCACAACACCAGATTGTAGTCCAACAGGTTTATTTGGAAGCACTAGCTTTCGAGGTGCTGCCTCTTCATCAGGTGGTTGTGGAACAGGACCATAAGACACAGAGTTTATAGCAAAAGGGTTACAGTGTCATGGAGTTGTAATGATATATTAAACAAATTTATATTAAGTCTTTCATCTTTTAGAATGGGGTACACTAGTTTTGGTTCTTTAATATGTAAATCCCAGAACTCCTTTCACGAGTTCTCAAGACAACTTCAGCTTTTCTAACAACAGGTGCCATCTCAACTCAGATAATGCATTAAAGGTGTGAGGTTAGTGTGCCTGTGTCCCAACTGTGATTCAAACTGGTTCTATTTCTAAAATGGGACTTATAGTATCTTACATGGATTTATGCCGTTTTTGAGCAAAATAAAATGTAATTCTCAAGTATAAATTCACCCCATAAAGTTATATGTGTGTGCGAGCAGGAGAGACAGCTCAAAAACGGCATAAATCCATATAAGATTCTGTAAGTCTCATTTTAGAAATAGAACCAGTTTGAATCATGGTTGGGACACAGGCACACTAACCTCACACCTTTTAATGCATTATCTGAGTTGAGATGGCACCTGTTGTTAGAAAAGCTGAAGCTGTCTTGAGAACTCGTGAAAGCAGTTCTGGGATTTACATATGTTAAAGAACCAAAATTAGCGTATCCCATTCTAAAAGATTAAAGACTTAATCTAAATTTGTTTAATATATCATTACAGCTCCATGATACTGTAACCCTTTTGCTATAAATCCTGTCTCTTATGGTCCTGTCCCACAACCACTTGATGAAGAGGCAATGCCTTGAAAGCTAATGCTTCCAAATAAACCTGTTGGACCACAACCTGGTGTTGTGAGATTTTTAACTTTATCCACCCCAGACCAACACCGACATATTGAAATCTCTGGAGGGAGATAAAGGAACAAAGACTTAACATGATTAGTCTGCTGATCCACCAGCAAAAAATGATCACTTCAAAAAAAAAGTTAACACCCTTGGTGTGAAGGCTTCTAATATCCAGTAAGACAGCTCAGTCTGTTCTGGTGAATGAAAATCAACCTATCATAAGAACAGGATATATTCTCAGATCACATCTTAATCATCTTCCCTGTCTCAAAAATCTTAACATGCAAAATGGTTTATATCTGGGGGTGAAACTTTGAAGCTGAATTTGGTCTTATAATCCGAATAACCTTATTGAGTTCAAAATCTTTCAAAGTCAGTATTTAAAGAAAAAAAATCTACAGAGAGGACAAAAAGTAGCAAGAAGCATGCTGCCAAAATATTAGATTAGAAAATGCTCAAGGTAATGATAACATAAAAATAGTTTTAAACTATTCCAAAGTGAGCCAGATGTATTTAGCAATCACACATCCACTCTGTTTAGCAAATGTTTGGCTGGGTCTGGGTCAACATAAAGCTCCAGCATGGGAGCTCATTTTTCTGAGTATGGCATTTCTAAGCTCACTTTTAATTTGGCTTCTGTTTCCCTCAAAAACTTCCATTGGAAAATTGGATAGTTAGCGTTTTAAAAGTGTCAGAACTGTAACTTTTTGCAGGAAGAACCAAATCTGTTAAACGTATGTCATGTGTTTTCATTCCAATAATTTATTTTAAATTCAATCTTAGTGTTAGTACCAAAAGATTGGAACATGCTTAGAAAAATCCCAACATATTTTTTTAAAAAATGCATTAGCAGAAATAACCAAATATTTTATTATGTTGCTCTCATCAACAATCTGCAAAACAATGATCCATAGAATAGTTACTAAGGTAATGTCTGTGTGACATAGTTATTTTACTGTGTAAAGGATAATTCTGACAGTGTACAAGTAGAAATTGGAATGTTTTTCAACAGAGAAATATCAGGCTTAATAACGTTTAGTGTTGCACATATGTCAACAGAGGAATAATAGGTCAACTATCATTGTACATGATTGAGCTAGCTGACAGCCAGAAAGGTTAAAGTATGTAGTCAACTGGACATTTCCTATGTCCTTTGGTCACTATTAATGTTATGTTTAAGTCCTCTGAGCCATTCAGCTCCCATCAGGCACTATCTGATAAAAAAAAGCACTAAGTGTGTTTATTTACCAGATCCTAGGGATAAGGCATCCTGGATCATATAACAGACTTGACATGAATTGTGTGTGATGTGGCCTTTTCCTTTAGCCCCTAAATCAGCAGCCCCTAAATTCTACTCCACTTCCTATTGCTAGCTGACAAGAAACAGGCTGTTTCATTCGTAGTACTGAGTAACGGCAGATGTAATGAGCTGCTAATACTTATTCCCCAGACTCGAATTGTCTTCTTTGGAGCTGGTTATTATTGCATTTAACTTTATATCACTCATTCTGGTTCAGCTCTCTGAGTCTTCTATTACTAGGTGATTTACATGGATGCACAAATCTAATTAAAGATATTTAGATGATTTCCTTTCTTCAAAATGAGTACTTGACATGGTCAAATCATACAGTTAAAGTACTGATCTAACTCTGTACTGAAATTGAAGGTACAAAGAGATGTTCTTTAGAGATGGATTATTGAGCTAACAAATGCTTTCTGATTTTTGCTTTTTGGATAAATTTGGGAATTATTTTGCCAATCTTGATATTATGTTTTGAATTACAAAGAGGGGAAAACTATTTCATAAAATAAAGCACCATCAGAGCTTATCTTATAGCTAAATGCCATTTATTTCATTGTTCAGAACATCTTGACATAACTGTTTATAAATGGACTACATTTTAAATTGTGTTTGCTGGAGAATAAAATGGCACACTGTTAATTTATTATTATAGTACACTGGCTTTGGAATCAATATATTTAATGATGCCTTTCAGGTACTATCAACATTTCCAGAAGCTGACAGGTCATTGCCTGCTCTGTGTGTTTCTTAGTTCAGTTTTGCTGAAACTTTGAGTGGTACATCATTGAGATAGCTAACCTTTAGGAGCTACTGATTACAACAGAATGATCAAGGTGAAGTGGCATCAGTTAGAGATTTATTTACTAACTTAGGGTACTTCAATGAATGTGCATGAATAAATCAGTCTGCCTCCTCACACCTACTGTATTAGCAAGTGCTTTGTCAAAGTCATCAGAACTAAAACAGGTAACATCAATCTTCTCAGAGACAAAAACCCAATATCTCTAGGGAGATTTAAACTTATTGATACCACTTTTTGAGGAAATTGAGATCATATTTTATGTTTTTTTTAACTGAAATCTTATCAGGCTCAATACTCTGTATCACTTCCAATTTCTCTCTCCTTTCTGCTCAGTTTGCTCACTACTGTCATTCTGATTCTTTCTAGAAGTGATCAGCAAACAGGAGTTTGCTGCATTTATATGAATCTGAATGTATGCAAATTTATATCAAAGGCTTTTAAGGAGCAGGATCTGAAGCCACAACTTTGAATATTTTATACCAGGTATTTGAGCAATATTTTTTTGGGTTTAATTTCTTTTTAGTAAGACCTGCATTGTATTTTCTGTTCTTTTTAATCTTTCTCATGATATCATGAAAAGTTTCCATAACAACATTTTCTTAAAGATGCTGTGATGACTGTGCAGAAATGCTCGTCCATTAGCTTCAACCATTAATCATTGTGACATCAAAATGCTTAAGATTGCAGAAAGATTTTCCTCAGATATTGACCTAGGAGTATTATCACTAGATTATTAAACCAGAGACCTAGGTAATGTTCTGGGGACCAAGATTCAAATCCTGCAATGACAGATAGTGCATTCAACAAAAAAAAATCTGGCATTACAATTCTAATGATGACTATAGCTGAATTTTGGGAAAAACTCATTTGGTTTACTGATGCTAGTTAGGGAAGGAAATCTGAGTTGAAAAATGTGATGCTGGAAAAACACAGCAGGCCAGGCAGCATCTGAGGAACAGGAGAATCGGGCTTATGCCCAAAACGTCGATTCTCCTGCTCCTCGAATGCTGCCTGGCCTGCAGCATCACATTTTTCAACTCTGGTCTCCAGCATCTGCAGTCCTCACTTTCTCCTTGGGAAGGAAATCTGCCATCCTTATCTGGTCTGGACTACATGTGACAAGAGACCCACAGCAATGTGGTTAACTCTTAACTGCCTGCTGGGAAATTAAGGATGGGTAATATATATTGGCATGGCCAGCAAACTCCACATCCTCTAAATTAATTTTAAAAATTCTGATGATAGTGTTGTTTTCTTATATTCCAATATGTCTTAATGCAATTCACAGGCAATTCAGGATTAAGTTACCACTGGCAAGATTTCTGTAGAAACTGCATAAATTTCAATGTAATTTTTACATAAATGCAATCCTGTAAGCTCTATTCATTCATTCATACAAGCTTAGAACACAAAGTAAACAGAAGTTTTACCTTTGAAAGGAGTGCCCCTTTTAAAAGATTATTGGGTTAAAATTTCTTTCCAATATCTTTAAGTACGTGAGCAAATAGAACCTTAGATATATTTGTGGGATAATAACTGCAAGGATAGTGGTTAAATAAATATTCCAATCTCCTAGAATTTTCTACCATACATGGCGCTGCCATTCTAAAATAGTTTTCAACTTAAAAATTCAATTAATTTTAAGGAAACAGTAATGAAAATTTAAAAATTGTCAAAATGTGAATAATCTGCCAAAATGCTTCAAATGACAATAAAATTGTGGTTCTGGTATTTGATCTTTTAGTTTGCAAAGAGTAAAACATAAATGTAAAATACTGTAAGACTATTAGAAAGTATATAGATGGTGTTACTACATTGTAAAACGAAGAAACTTACTTATCCTGAGAAGCAATTGGTACTTTGCTCATAAAACACATACTTTAATCGTGCATCAAAGCCACAGATGTACTGCAAGTGATGTAAAATCCAGTGGTCTTTATCATTTCCTGATTAGCAAATGGAATCTTCTACATGCACCCTTATATTTGTAAAACTTGTGTCAAATCAGCAAGTAAAGATAAACTTTGTTTTGTGGCTAATTAAAGTACTTGCTCCTTGCTGACAGTAACATTGGTATTTCAGTAGGTTCATCCAAAGGGAACAAATCAGTTATGATGTATTAAGTTGACTGGATGTTTTGAAATGTTTCTGATTGCTATCATTGCCATTTCACTGTCATTAGATATGTGAGGCAGGCCTGCTTCAGAGGAGCAGAAGCTTAATTTAAATGGAGTTTCATATAGCAAACATATCATTGGGACACATGACATTTTAAATGTGGCTCTACCAGCCTAAGCAAATAGTAAGCAGCAGAAAGGTGAGGCAAATTTTCATTTTTCAATACATAGTGTTCCTCTGCCTGGCTCCACATTGACACTGAGCCATGAATAAATCCTTAATTGCAAACTGCCAAATTTTCTGCCCATTTTATCATGTCCTGGGATGGTGGCATAGTGGTCTACCTTCGGGAGGGAGTTGCCCTGAAAGTCCTCAATGTTGACTCTGCACACCAGAAAGTCTCAGGGGGGTACCAGCTCAAACAGTGGCAAGGAAACCTCCTTATTATCTCTGACTACCATCACTGATGAATCAGTGGTCCTCCATGCTGAACACCATTTGGAAGGAAGCATTGAATGAGGTAGGAGTGGAGAATATACTCTGGGTGTGAGACTTCAATGTTCGTAACATATGGCTCAGTAGCACCATTACTAATGAACTGGCATTGTGCTCAAGGACATAAATGTTAGACTCGGGATGAAGTAGGTGATGAGGATCATCAAGAGAGGAAAAAATCAATTTGATCTCGCCCTCTCAGATCTGTCTGTTCATGACAGTATCAGTTGGAGTGACATCTGCAGAGCTGCAGAGATGAAATCACGTCTTCAAGTGTGGTATGGCACTGTCATCATCCTAAAATAAGATAAATTTTAAACAGGCATAAGACTGGGCACTGTGGATCATCAAAACAGCTGAATTCTATTCAACCACCAGTTATAATTTCAAGGCTCAGCATCTCTCCCATTCGACAATCAAGCTTGTTCAATGAAGAATGAGGAGGGTATGCTAGAAGGCATACCTAAAATTGAGGTATCAAGCTGGTGAAGCTACAAAAAAAGGGTAACTTGCGTACCAAATTGCAAAAGCATCATGCAGTAAAATGAGCAAAGCAATTATACAACCTAAGGATCAGATCCAAGCTCGACTATCCTTTCACAGTCTTGAATAATGATGAACAATAACTAACTAAAACAAGAAGGAGGAGGAGGAGGCATCACAACTATCCTTATTCTCAAAGACTGTTGAACCCAACGCATCAGTACAAAATACAAGGTTTAAAGATTTGCAATATTCTTTAGCCAACTGTGTGGAGTGGCCTCCTCCGGAGATTCCCAGCATTATAGATGTTAATCTTCAATCAATTTCATTCAATTCATGTGATATCAGGAACAGCCACAGGAACTAGATGCTGTAAAGGCTATGCACCCTGAGAATACGCTAGCAATTGTACTGAAGACTTGAGCTTCAGACTAGCCACACCTGAAGTTGAGTTGTTCCAATACAGCTACAACACTGGCATCTACCTGAAAATGTAGAACATTTTTCAGATATTTCCTGCTCATAAAATAATATGATAGATCCAACTTAGCTAGTTATTGCCCTTTTAATTTACATCTGAACATCAACAAAGTTGAACAACCAGCGTCAACAAATAATGTGCTATTATTTAAGAAAAGCTGCAAGGAAAAACCTGTGAACTGCAAACCGGTGAGTTTGGGGTCAGTGGTGGGTAAGTTATTGGAGGGGGGTTGTAATAGACAGGATTTACATGCATTTGGAAAAGCAAGAACTGTTTAGGATTAGTCAGCCTGGCTTTGTGCATGGGAAATTCTGTCTCACAAACGTGATTGAGTTTTTTGAAGAGGTGACTGAGAAGATAGATGAAGGCAGATTGGTAGATATTGACTACATGAATTTTAGCAAGGATTTTGACAAGGTTCCGCATCGTAGACTCGTTAGTAGACTAGATCACATGGGATCCAGGGAGAGCTAGCCAACTGGATACAAAATTGGTTTGACAGTAGGAAACAGAGGGTAGTGGTAGAGGGTTGTTGTTCTGACTAGAGGCCTGTGACCAGCAGTGTGTCACAAGAATCAGTGCTGGATCCACTGTTGTTCATCATTTTTTAAAATGATTTGGATGAGAAAATAGGAGGCATGGTTTGTACATTTGTGGATGACAGCAAAATTGGTGGAATGGTGTTCAGTGAAGAAGGTTATCTAAGAGTAAAACAAGATCTTGATCAACTGGGCCAGTGAGCTGAGGAATGGCAGATGGGGCTTAATTTAGATAAATGTGAGATGCTCCACTTTGATAAGACAAACCAGGGCATGATTTACACAGTTAATGGTAGGGCCCCAGGGAGTGATGCCAAATAGGCAAACCTCAGGGTACAGGTACATGAAAGTGATGTCACTACCTTGCCACATGATAAGATGGTGAAGAAGGCATTTGGCATGTTTCCTTTCATCAATCAGAACATTGAGTACAGGAGTTCGGATATCATGTTACAGCTGTACAAGACATTGGTAGGGCCATATTGGATGCAAAAAAGATTTATAAGGATGTTACCAAGATTGGAGAGTTTGAGTTATAAGAAGAGGCTGTCCAGGCTAGGACTATTTTCCCTGGAGCGTAGGAGGCTGAGGGGTGACCTTATAACGGATTATAAAATCATGTGGAGCATAGATAAGGCAAATAGTCAAGGTCATTTCCCCAGGATAGGGGAGTTCAGAACTACAGGGCATCAGTTTAAGATGAGAGGGTAAGATTTAAAAGGGAACTGAGGGGCAACTTCTTCACATGAAGTGCATATGGAATGAGCTGCCAGAGGAAGTAGTAGAGGTGAGTACAGTTACAACATTTAAAAGATATTTGGACAGGTACATGGATATGAAAGGTTTAGAGGGATATGGGCCAAACACAGGCAAATGGGACGAGTTCAGTTGAAAAGACCTGATCAATGTGGAGGAGTTGGGCCAGAGGGCCCGTTTCTGTGCTGTACATCTTTCTATAAAGTAAAGGAAGATGTCATTGACAGTGCTGTCAAGCAGTATTTGCAATGCCTACTGCTCACTGATGCTTAGTTTTGGTTCCCCAGGACCAATAAGCTCTTTTTGTATATTTCCATAGATAATAGGGCATTTATACAATTGATTATTTGGAATATGTGTACATTCCTACAAACATCAGATATATTAGACAACCTTGAATGTTTTGATACTTGGAGTTAAATTGTTTGGAAGCATAACTCCAATGAATAGTATAATGATTGTCCGTAGAGAAACAATATATTATCGATATTTACCGTTGTACATTTGAGGCAAAATTAAATTTATAGATTGCCTAATGCTGCTGTGTAATTTTGCAGCAGGAAAAGGTTATACCTTTCAATATAAATAACACAAGGGCTGTGTTTGGAAGTTTGTTTTTTTTTATACGAGCAGCACTCTGGCAGCAATTGTTGTTGAATACGTAAAGTTAATCTCAGTACGTTCAAATACATATCACCACTAATTACTTAAATCTGAAAATTATTATTAGGTTAGAAGCAGTTTAATTGAAAAGACTTGAGTTCACCAGTTCAGGAATTTAATAAGAATGATTTTCTTGTGCTTGCTTCATGATTATATGACCACCCACTTGAAATGATTTGTGAGCAGAATATCAGGGGCTAGGGTAAGAAGTTACCATTTTTTCCTCTCATGGTTTCATTTAAATTATGACCTTATTCCAATAACTATTCCTTAACTTATTGCCACTAAATAATTAATCTTCTTTGGTCCTTGATAATGAAGAATGTGCGCTGATCAGAATAATTACAGAGAATTGCTGTAATGAACCCGAGGAAGTACTTTCCATGAAGCCATCATGTGTGGTCCTGCATGGTCAAATATATAACATTAGGAAATTCCTCACTGAATTTATGGCCCAGTTATATGACAGTCTTTTTTTACTTGTGGGGAAATATGGTTCGCACATTATTTCATAATGTAACTGTAGTTGCCAATTTGACAGATTGCACCTGAGTAAGTGGGACAAGATCCTTTAGTGAAGGAATAGCTTGTTGCTTTGACTTTGTACTGAAACTTCAATTAAATTACAACCATTCTGGAACAAATATTAAGAAGTAATGGAATGCATGGAAACTTTTGAATATCAGTCTGAAACTCTGGGATTTATATTAGGGGCACAGAGAGGACAGAACTGGGTGGAAATCTCAATTAAATTGATGCTTTTAAAAGAAGTTAATTTGGGTCTGGAAGAAATGTGTTTAGAAGGAATGGGATCCTCTTTTATTTATGCCTGTTGCATTCAACCAAACAGGTGGGTAATTAACCAAGGGGAGCCAGTTCAAGCTTTCTCACTTGGGAACTTAACAATTTGGGATATCCAGTCTGCAACTGGAACGAATTTGGGAGCCTCATCTATTGTTTGGTTATAATGTCATTACCACTGGAGAAGGAGGTGATTTGTTGTGTTCTGAATTGATGTAGTCTACTTGGTGTAGGCACACCCACAGTACTGTTAGGAAGGGAGTTCCAGGCTTTTGACCCAGTAACAGAGATAGAAATTGATCTAGTCTGAAGTCAGGATGGTGTGTGTCTTGGAGGGAAATTTGCTGAAAGTGGTGCTCCTACATAACTGTTGACCTTGTCCTTCAAAGTGGTCGACGTTGCAGGTTTGGAAAATGTCAAAGAAACCTCAGTGAGTCGATATTGTAGATAGTACATGCTGTTGCAATTGCATGTTGGTCTTGAAAATTATGGATCCATTAGAATAATAACAACAGACCTTAAAAACAGTGATCAGGGCATTGCCATGAGTACACACATTACTTTGGACAAAGGACTAGGTCTTCTGTTCACCACCAGTGATTTACTCTGCTTGAATTCCTTTACAGGCACCAAGTGCAACATCCTCAGAGACTAATCAAGAAAAGGGATTTCAGATAGCAGGAAAGGGTCTCCATGTTAGACGCCATAGCAGAGTTCCCACAGCAACTCTTCCAAGCCTGTGAAATGGCCTGAGACCACTTGAACATTTCCCAAGCAATGATGCAACAAAAGGCAGACAAGTGAAGGGCCTGAAACTTTCAGCCTGGCTTGTTAGTGCTCTACTAATACCATGCAAATCATTGAAGGCCCAGTTCAGTGTTTGTATACAGTCGTTGATATGCTTTGAGAAATGAATTGTCTGACTGAAACTCCAGATCAGAGAAACAGGGCTTTATCATGTCAACAGGTTACAGAACTACAATTGCTGAGAGGGTGACAATCAGGTTCACATTGTCCCATTGTCACTGGTCTAGGGAATGGGGGGGTAGCAGTAGGAATGAATTGGATGGAGCCATGGGGGTGTCCAGCTAACCACCAGCTAATGAATACTGAAATATTAGAAAACTTGGATCACCCACATTGGTGCAGAATAACAAACAGACTTGACAAGGCTGCTCTCTGTATTTCAGCATTTGTACAGAGGCAAGTCAAATTGTAGCAACCTAGTATTATATGAAGTGGAAGTGGGAGAGGCACCTCCCTTAACACATGAGAAGACATGCAAAATGCTAGAGGACTAATAATACAGGTGAGTAGCAGGAGCTGGAACTCCTCTGTTGTGCTCATGCCAAAGACACATGCCTCCATAAAACTCTACATCAACCAGCAAAAAGCTAAAGCAGTGACCGGAGCCAAATCTTACCCAATATCCCAACTGGAAGGTTGAATATGTACAGTCGGTCAAGCAATAGCCTACATTAGGAAGAAAGACTTACTGAAAGGACATCAACAAGTTCCTTAATCGTGGAGAAAGTGAGGACAGCAGATGCTGAAGGTCAGAGTCAAAATGTGTGGCACTGGAAAAGCACAGCAGGTCAAGTAGCATCTGAGGAGCGAGAGAGTTGATATTTCAGGTGCAAGCCCTTCATCAAGAATTGCTGATGCCCAAAACATCAACTCTCCTGCTCCTTGGATGCTGCTTGACCTGCTGTGCTTTCCCAATGTCACACTTTTTGACTCAGATTCCCCTATCTAGCTGTGTGAAGAAAATCCCTACCTTTGTCACACCAGATGAGTTAGATCAGTTTTGAGTCATACCGTTTGGAATCTAAAATGACCTGGCCACATCACAAAGGCCAATAAATGACAAGCTTATCGAATTGAATAGTGTTCCTAATGTACAGAGACATCTGGGAAATGCTTTTAGAACAATAGACATCCTCTTCCAGAAAATAGTCAGCTGATTGAGTGGTCAATTTTGCAATGAGAAAATTTACTAAACCCAATTCATATATCTTGGACACATCATGGGGTCAAGCAGGTTTGTTTGTTCCCCCAACCATGCAAACCATCCACAACACTGGCAAATTGAATGTATCCAATTTTTTTCCCTTTGTAATTAAATGAGAAAGCATCTAAATTCATTTGTGCTGTGATGGAAGTGTTACAATGATGGATTCGAAACTCAAAGTATTTGTGGACATGTTTTACTTTTACCTTGAAAATGTATTTGTTTATTAAAATATAGGACCGCTGCATAAAAGGCAACTGAGAATGAAACTTCAGTGACTGACCGACAAAGCCCAGGGGAAGTCACATTTTTGAAATGCCAGGGAAATTTGAAACAGGTAGAGGCTTAACGAGAAGATATAACAAGGGGACGACTATCCCATCCCACATAGCAGAAGCTAATCTCTGACAAAAATGATTGTATTACCCTCCATAAAAATCCGAACAAGTTAAAATCTGAATGCAAAACTAGTCAGTGTGTGTTATTGGCCAGACAGTGAGGGCCAATACTTTGAGAAAGGCCATTTTAAATACTCCTGCAGTGTAGATAAAACCAAGGATAAACTTCTCTGATACTGAATGCTGGAAATCAGTCACTGTCAAAAGAAACAGAACTTCTGAGTTACCACCAACCTGAAAAAGCAAGTATTTCAAAATGATTACTCAGCTGCCAGTGTCGATGCTACCAATGCCATCCAATAATGGCCACCATTTTGTATTATCTGCTCTTCATGATGCTCTACAGAGGCTCCTCTGTACTTTTTTCCATTTTGATTATTTTGGACTCACATTTTATTGTGAGTCTGTGGATGTATGTTGTGGTACTGATTCTTCTCATAGATCAGCACTGATCCATAAGACCACAATAAATGAGGCAGCACAGTCATCTCAGTGGTTAGCACTGCTGCTTCACAGCGCCAGGGACCCAGGTTCAATTCCAGCCTTGGGCAACTGTCTGTGTGGAGTTTGCACATTCTCCCCGTGTCTGTGTGAGTTTCCTCCGGGTGCTCTGGTTTACTCATATGTACAGGTTAGGTGGATTGGCCATGGAAATACAGTTACAAGGATAGGGTAGAGGGGTGGGTCTGTGTGGGATAGTCTTCAGAGGGTCAATGGGCTGAATGGCCTGTTTCCACACTGTAGCAATTCTATGATTCTAAATAGGAACAGGACTAGGGCACTTAGCTCCTCAAGCCTGCTCCATTTAATAGGGTCAAGACTGATCTGACATTCTCTTTATCTCAGATTTAAATTGGTTCCCCTTAATTCTGAGACTGTGCCCTCTGATCCTGGACACTTCAATGAGTTGAAACGTCCTCTTAGCATTTCCATCCTAACTACACTAAACCCATTTTCCAGATCTTGGTCCATAGTCCTGGAGCCTATAGTAAAGGAAGTGAATATATAAGTTTTGTTATGAGAGTTTCTGACTTAACAAGCTTTTTTGGCAGTGAGTTCCAGTTCCTCACTATCCTCCTAGTGATAAGGCTTCTCTTCAACTCTCCTCTTAGTCTTCCACCTGTCTGCTCCCTGGTTATTAACTCTTCTACTAACGAGAAAAGTGACTTCCTAGCCATCATATCTGTGTCCCTCACAATCCTATATATCTCTAACAGGTCGCCTCTCAACATATGCTGCTCCAAAGAAAACAATTCCAGAATATTCAATCTTTTCTCAGCTGAGACCCTCCAGCCCAGGCAGATTCCTGGAAGATCTTCTCTGCACCCTCTCTTGTGTGATCACATCCTTCCTAAAATGTAGACTGCATGCAATACTCAAGTTGTGGCTTAAGTACAATTTTATACAGTTCCAACATAACTTCTTTGCTCTTGTATTCTATGCTTTGCTGATGCATAGAATTTGCACATTTATTTGTTAATAAACTCAATAAATAAATAAATTCGTGCAAATCTGATTAAACAGAATGCTTTAACACACGTTTGTTTGTGTGTCGGAAAACAGTATTGATAAGGAGAGAGATTCTTTCTAAATCAAATATATTGTGATCACCCAAGCAGGCTGGTGAATAACCAAGGGGAGACATTCATTCCTGCTCACCCTTAAGCTTAATAATTTGAGGTCTGAAACCACTACAAATGAGGGAACCTTGCTGAGGGTCTGGGCATAATAACTTGGGGACTTTTGCCCCGATTTTACACAGAGACCAAATAAAAGAGTTAGAGTGGGTAAATTGCTACTTTGAAATTAGTTTCTAAATGCCAAAACAAAACAACAAAAGGTTTTCCTGACTTTGTGTTAATATAAAAATGCCTGCATTTTATGTTGGAACATTTCTAGCAGACTTAGACAAAATTGCTTTTGAATATTTAGAAGTTCTGTCCCTTAAACAGTTGAATGTTACTGTGAGGCATTTGGAATTGGAATTTGAAAGCCATGAAACCCAACACTTTAAAAGGGTTAATTAATCATTTGCAGATAGAAATTGAGGACAATGAAATGGAGCGAGTAAGGTAGAAAGATTATGATTGGAGATGGGGAATTGGAATTTCAAGAAAAAGAAAAGGAATGGGAAAGACAAGGAGGGAAAAAGAAGGAAGGAGAAATGGGCAAGAGAGGAAGGAACAAGGAGGGAAGAGAAAGGACTTTAGAAAGAACAGTCACATGTTCCAATGCAGTAACAAGTGCCTATCAGACCATTTTTTTCATTGGCAGCAAATGCCAAAATGTGGTACTTGCTGTCGAAAGGGAAGTGTTGTGAAAAAATACAGAGCCAAAGAATATTGCAGGGAGATGTTGAGAAGAGTCTGTGTAGGTGGATGATAAAAGAAATGTGTTTTAGGTGCTTAGTGAGTTCAATCGCACTGAACACTGCAAAGAATTCAAGGACAAGAGATAATGCACAGCAGTCACAACTGGCCATTATTTAACTTGCATACACATCAATGTATGGGTCTATATGAATAGCCAAAGTGGTTCTGTACCTCTAACACAGCAAATGCATCAAAATGTGATGTGAGAAAATAGTTTCTTCATTTGCAAATACTTATTGTAAACCTAATGGAAACAAATGGTTCCAAGTAACTAGATGAGACAAGATTATTGCATGCAAAAATCTGTGGCCCATGATAGCACAAGCAAAAATATACTAGAAGTGCTGAAATAGAAGAAAAACTAGATAAGTTTAAAAATCTGTACAAGATTTGAGAAGGACCACTGAAAGTATTTACTGCATACGAAAAGAAGCATATTAGAAATACAGGCATAAAAAATGGGAGCAAGAATAAATTGAGGACTCTTGATCTGTACTCAATGGAGTTGAGAAGGATGGGTGGTGGGGGGGGGGGCGATTTCATTGAAACTTACAGAATATTGAAGTGCCTGGATACAATAGATGTGGAGTAGACCTTTCTGCAAGTAGGAGAGACAACGACCTGAGGGCCCAGCCTCAGAGTGATGGGGAAACTCTTTAGTACTGAGATGAGGAGGAATTTCTTCAGTCAGAGGGTGGTGAATTAGTGGAACTCATTACCATATAAGGCTGTGGAGACCAAGTCACTGGTGTATCTAAGACAGAGATAGATAGGTTCTTGACAGGCAAGGGAATCAAAGGTTACAGGAGAAGGCAGGAGAATGGGGTTGAGAAACATATCAGCCATAATCGAATGGCAGAACTGACTTGATGGGCTAAATAGCCTAATTCTGTTCCAAAATCTTATTGTCTTATGGTTAGTTAATAGATAGAGATTGCCACATCTGATTGCCTTTTCTCATTCAGGAAACATTAATAGAATTCAAGGATAATCTATAGGCAATCTATTTATTTAATTTTCTACTGTGGATATTTAATATTTTTTATCTGTTCACATTGCCTTATATATACGGAGGGCAGTAACATTTAGCACTATTGAGGTGGCAATGATAAGACAAAGTCAAAATGGTTTAATTTAACTGTATGCACCTGTATGTGGCTGGGTGGTCTGACGTCTGGTGCAAGCTAGGCTGGTAATTTCAAACCCATGCAAACATTGGCAGAGATCCAGCAGGACAGGTGCAGCCTAACTTCCTAAAATGTGCACATTCATATTTGTTGGGGAATTGACTTTATTCCCTTCATTTAGTTTTGTATTCTGTTGCTAGTTTTTCTGCAAAGCTGCTGTATTTTCCAAGCATACATCTGTGAGATCTTGAATAATGGATTTATTAGTTCCAATACAGAAATTAGCAGCCATAAAGACACTGCGGAAAAAAGGTTTTCCTCAACGCCAATTTTAAAACTACTGCACTGGGGTTATCCCTGGTGTGGTCGCTTGCTCTAGGAGTTAGGTATATAAGGAACCAGCAGCTGAAAAAAGTATAAACTCAGGAGCAATGAATGACAGAAAATTTATTGCATTGAATGGTAAACCACTTCAATTAGCATGAAGAGATATTAATGGGCACTTAGTTGACCTTAGAAAATAGTTCTCAGGAGAGTAGGGATGGGTATCAAATTTAGCTAAAGGCAACAACTGCTGCCAAGAGAGCCGCCAACACCTCAGAGGAGAAGAAAATAGTAGATAAATGTGGTAACAATATCAAAACATTTGGTTAGGAGGGATCAGGCAACTCGCAAATAAATAAGCGCACGGAAGGTTAGATGTCAAGAGGTTTAATTTTCACAGAGAATCTCTGATCTCCAGAGTAAATTGTTGGTTTGTGCAGAGAGTGCAGGTTGCAATACTTGTTCAGAGATACAGCTGAGAGCACAACTTTGCCAAATGGAGGTAAGCTTCTGAGCAATGTATCTCCTCGTCACTGTAGACTCCTGTATGTTTACGAGGCTTGAAAACTAACTTCCCACATTTTAATACTCCCCCCCCACCCCTCACAAATCAACTTAGAATTTCTCAAATCTCTCTCTCTCTCTCTCCCTAGTGATTGCAGAGATGGCTGGTGATGGGAGTGGAGTTGTGGGGAGAGATGCAATTGGGGAGCATTGTATGAAATTGCATATTGACAGGTCCAGTGGTCTAATACTAGTGACAGTTTAATACAAATGATTTTGTGATCAGGAAAACTAAAATAATAAACACAAATAATTTTCCTGGTGTTATACCACATTAAATGCTGAGCTTCCAGCAGCATTAAAACATGTACATAAGCTTCTTTTAACAAGCTTCTACAATCTGAGGTTACCACAGGAGCTACAGTTACGGTTCATAGGGCAAATTGTGTCTCTCAGGTTACATCTGATGATTGATCCTTGCTATCAAAATAAAACAATGTGTTGAATGTACTAATTACATGTCTTACTTCTTATATTTGAGAAGAAATGTAATTCTTTCTAATGGAGCATTTTTCAGAGATCCAAGAAAGACTCAGCCTGTGATACTGTTAAGTGTCAAAAGGGAAAGAAAATAAATGTTGGCATTTTAAAGAGCACAGACTAGCACTTCACCTTCCTCTTATCAGATGGATTAATGTGGCATTACCACTCATTCTGACAAGCTGCTACAAATGAAGGAAACAAAAAGTTCAATACGTTTACTTTGGCATTGGCAGATAAAGACTAGGAATGTGCATTTCCCTTGTCAATAATTTGAAACAAATAGACTGTTGCAGTTCAACAAGATCTTAAATAAGCTGCATAAATGTAAGGATCAAATACCTGCAACACATTAAAACAGGAAGTTGTCATGTTCTTTTGAGTATCTGTAAATACTTGAAAAAATAGACAAGCAAATGGAAAAGGTTGTTTAGTCAAAGAATGATTATAATTTTTCATCGTGATTAGTTTAGTGTAGTGCAAAACCTAACTGTGACAGTGTATGAACAGCAGTATGCATTTATCTTGGCCTACATAGATATATGCAATTCATGGATTTTTTACTAAAAAAAGACTCAGAGAGGGACATTTTGTATCATCAGCCAGTAGTTCCTTCCCTGAATAATAAGCATCAAACAGATAAAACTTGGGGGACCAACAACAGTATCACTGGCACCCAAGTTTTCCCCAAAGTAATTTTCAGATAGTGTTGTAATTGGGTTAGCAGAAAACCTGGCTGTTTATGATGAGACCTTCTTTAAATATAGATCAGGAGCCTTAGCTGATGGCATTGTTGTATTTCCAAGTAGAGGCCTCCATTGTATAATAATTGCTCTGCCTATTTTGATATTAATCCACAAGACTGATAATAGAATATGGTAAAAACAATGTAAAAACAATGACTGCAGATGCTGAAAACCAAATACTGGATTAGTGGTGCTGGAAGAGCACAGCAGTTCAGGCAGCAGAGGAGGGTGGGGGTGGGGAGAGAGTAGCATAGAGTACAATGGGTGAGTGGGGGAGGAGATGAAGGTGATAGGTCAAGGAGGAGAGGGTGGAGTGGATAGGTGAAAAAGAAGATAGGCAGGTCGGACAAGTCCGGACAAGTCAAGGAGACAGTGCTGAGCTGGAAGTTTGAAACTAGGGTGAGGTGGGGGAAGGGGAAATGAGGAAGCTGTTGAAGTCCACATTGATGAACTGGGGTTGAAGTGTTCCGAGGCGGAAGATGAGGCGTTCTTCCTCCAGGCGTCTGGTGGTGAGGGAGCGGCGGTGAAGGAGGCCCAGGACCTCCATGTCCTCGGCAGAGTGGGAGGGGGAGTTGAAATGTTGGGCCATGGGGAGGTTTGGTTGATTGGTGCGGGTGTCTCGGACATGTTCCCTAATGTGCTCTGCTTAGGAGGTGCCCAGTCTCCCCAATGTAGAGGAGACCACATCGGGAGCAACGGATACAATAAATGATATTAGTGGATGTGCAGGTAAAACTTTGATGGATGTGGAAGGTTCCTTTAGGGCCTTGGATAGAGGTGAGGGAGGAGGTGTGGGCACAGGTTTTACAGTTCCTGCGGTGGCAGGGGAAAGTGCCAGAATGGGAGGGTGGGTCATAGGGGGGTGTGGACCTGACCAGGTAGTCACGGAGGAAACGGTCTTTGCGGAAGACGGAAAGGGGTGGGGAGGGAAATATATCCCTGGTGGTGGGGTCTTTTTGGAGGTGGCGGAAATGTCGGTGGATGATTTGGTTGATGCGAAGGTTTGTAGGGTGGAAGGTGAGCACCAGGGGCGTTCTGTCCTTGTTACGGTTGGAGGGGTGGGGTCTGAGGGCGGAGCTGCGGGATGTGGACGAGATGCGTTGGAGGGCATGTTTAACCATGTGGGAAGGGAAATTGCGGTCTCTAAAGAAGGAGGCCATCTGGTGTGTTCTATGGTGGAACTGGTCCTCCTGGGAGCAGATACGGCGGAGGCGGAGAAATTGGGAATACGGGATGGCATTTTTGCAAGAGATAGGGTGGGTAGAGGTGTAATCCAAGTAGCTATGGGAGTCGGTGGGTTTGTAAAAAATGTCAGTGTCAAGTCGGTCGTCACTAATGGAGATGGAGAGGTCCAGGAAGGGGAGCGATGTGTCAGAGATGGTCCAGGTAAATTTAAGGTCAGGGTGGAATGTGTTGGTGAAGTCGATGAATTGCTCAACCTCCTCGCGGGAGCACGAGGTGGCGCCAATGCAGTCATCAATGTAGCAGAGGAAGAGGTGGGGAGTGGTGCCGGTGTAATTATGGAAGACTTCCGTTTCCCCGGCCCCCAACGCCTCATCTTCACCATGGATATCCAATCCCTCTACACCTCCATCCGCCATGACCAGGGCCTCCAAGCCCTCCGTTTTTTCCTCTCCAGACGTCCCCAACAGTACCCTTCCACTGACACTCTCATTCGTTTGGCCGAACTGGTCCTCACCCTTAACAATTTCTCCTTTGAATCCTCCCACTTCCTCCAGACCAAAGGCATAGCCATGGGCACACATATGGACCCCAGCTATGCCTGTCTCTTTGTTGGCTAGGTAGAACAGTTGATCTTCCGTAATTACACCGGCACCACTCCCCACCTCTTCCTCCGCTACATTGATGACTGCATTGGCGCCACCTCGTGCTCCCGCGAGGAGGTTGAGCAATTCATCGACTTCACCAACACATTCCACCCTGACCTTAAATTTACCTGGACCATCTCTGACACCTCCCTCCCCTTCCTGGACCTCTTCATCTCCATTAGTGACGACCGACTTGACACTGACATTTTTTACAAACCCACTGACTCCCATAGCTACCTGGATTACACCTCTTCCCACCCTATCTCTTGCAAAAATGCCATCCCTTATTCCCAATTTCTCCGCCTCCGTCGTATCTGCTCCCAGGTGGACAAGTTCCACCATAGAACATACCAGATGGCCTCCTTCTTTAGAGACCGCAATTTCCCTTCCCACGTGGTTAAAGATGCCCTCCAATGCATCTCGTCCACATCCCGCAGCTCCGCCCTCAGACCCCACCCCTCCAACCGTAACAAGGACAGAACACCCCTGGTGCTCACCTTCCACCCTACAAACCTTTGCATAAACCAAATAATCCACCGACATTTCCGCCACCTCCAAACAGACCCCACTACCAGGGATATATTTCCCTCCCCACCCCTTTCCGCCTTCCGCAAAGACCGTTTCCTCCGTGACTACCTGGTCAGGTCCACACCCCCCTATGACCCACCCTCCCATTCTGGCACTTTCCCCTGCCACCGCAGGAACTGTAAAACCTGCGCCCACGCCTCCTCCCTCACCTCTATCCAAGGCCCTAAAGGAGCCTTCCACATCCATCAAAGTTTCACCTGCACATCCACTAATATTATTTATTGTATCCGTTGCTCCCGATGTGGTCTCCTCTACATTGGGGAGACAGGGCGCCTCCTAGCAGAGCGCTTTAGGGAACATCTCCGAGACACCCACACCAATCAACCAAACCGTCCCGTGGCCCAACATTTCAACTCCCCCTCCCACTCTGCCGAGGACATGGAGGCCCTGGGCCTCCTTCACCACCGCTCTCTCACCACCAGACGCCTGGAGGAAAAACGCCTCATCTTCCGCCTCAGAACACTTCAACCCCAGGGCATCAATGTGGACTTCAACAGCTTCTTCATTTCCCCTTCCCCCACCTCATCCTAGTTTCAAACTTCCAGCTCAGCACTGTCTCCTTGACTTGTCCGGACTTGTCCGACCTGCCTATCTTCTTTTCCACCTATCCACTCCACCCTCTCCTCCTTGACCTATCACCTTCATCTCCTCCCCCACTCACCCATTGTACTCTATGCTACTCTCTCCCCACCCCCACCCTCCTCTAGCTTATCTCTCCACGCTTCAGGCTCACTGCCTTTATTCCTGATGAAGGGCTTTTGCCCGAAACGTCGATTTTGCTGCTCGTTGGATGCTGCCTGAACTGCTGTGCTCTTCCAGCACCACTAATCCAGTATCTGATAATAGAATAGGTCGAATCTGTGCTCAATTAATTCTTCATTGCTTATAAAGTACATTGAAATATCCTTGGGACATGACTAAATACTATATATGCACTATATTTTCTTTCATTTTCATATAATTGCACAGAGTATCAAAATAATTTTAGATCCAATATCATACCAAAATAAATATTTAGGGATTAAAGACAATGTGGCTATTTACTCTACTGCAAGTCACAGAAATGCCTTGAAGGATGTTTTAGTTATTGGTTGACTTATCATGATGGCATTGATTCCAATCTTCAACTGACAAGTGGACGTGTTACAAATAAATCACTATGTATCATGCATGATGGGGTTGGTTCTCTTGCTCTCCCCCTTCCTCTGATTAACAGTTCAGTGTTAATCCAAAAATTTCACTAGGCCATTGCTTCCCCTGTTTTGGTAAATAATGCATTATGCCTGCTCTCATCTATTACCGATGTTTGAGCAAAATAACCAACAACAAACTAAGAATTCTGTCATAAATGTAAATGAATTATAGAAACATGGACACATAGAAAATAGGTGCAGGTGTATGTCATTTAGCCCTTCAAGCCTGAACCATCATTCAAAGCAATAATGGCTGATCATGCAATCTCAGTATCCCATTCCCACCCTCTTCCCATACCCCTTGATCCTTTTAGCTGCAAGGGCTATGTCTAGCTCCCTGTTGAATATATCTAATGAACTAGCCCAAACAGCTTCCAGTGAGAGAGAATTCCACAGGTTCGCAACTCTCTGAGTGAAGAAATTCTTCCTCATCTCACTCTGAATGGTTTAACCCTTATTCTTATAATGTAACCCCTAGTTCTGGACTTCCCCAACACAGAGAATATTCTTACCACATCAAGCCTGTCCAGGTACGTCAGGATTTTATATGTTTATATTGAACTGAATTGAATTGAATTTATTGTCACATGTACCGAGGCACAGTGAAAAGCTTTGTCTTGTGAGCAATACAGGCAGATCACAGAGTTAAGTAGCATAGATAGTAAATAATAGGTAAACAGCGGCAAAAACAAAAACACAGGTACAGGCGAATGTTAAGAGTTTGTGAGTCCATTCAGTACTCTAACAACAGTAAGGTAGAAACTGTTACGAAACCAGCTGGTGCATGTGTTCAGGCTTCTGTACCTTCTCCCCGTTGGTAGAGGTTGTAGAAAAACATTGCCAGGATGGGATAGATCTTTGAGAATGCTGGCGGCCTTTCCTTGATAGGGGGCGTGATAGATGGATTCCACAGATGGGAGGTTGGCCTTTGTGATTGTCCGGGCCGAGTTCCCCACTCTCTGTAACTGTCTCTGATCTTGAATGATACAGGTGCCATACCAAGTAGTGATACATCCAGACAGAATGGTCTTGATGGCACCTATAAAAATTTGCGAGGGTATTCACCATCATGCCAAATTTCCTCAGCTACCTGAGGAAGAAGAGACATTATTGGGCCTTTGTAACCAGTGAGTCCACTTGAAGAGTCCAAGAAAGCCTGTTGTGGATGACCATTCCCAGGAGCTTGACACTTTCCATTCGTTCCACCTCTGTGCTGTTAATGTGTAGGGGGCATGAATAACATCCTGCTGAAAGTCAATAATGAGTTCCTTGGTTTTGCTGGCATTGAGAACTAGGTTGTTCTCAGTGCACCATTTTTCCAGGACTTCCACCTCCCATCTGTAGTGTGTTTCGTTGCCATCTGTGATTCAAGCGGCTATGGTGATGTCATCAGCGAACTTGTAAATGGCATTAGTCTGGTATTTGGTGACGTAGTCATGGGTATAGAGTGAGTACAGTAGGGGGCTGAGTGCGCACTCCTGAGGGGGCTCTAGTGTTGAGAGTTAGTGAGGATGAAATATTGTCCCCAATCTTCACTAATTGTGATCTGTGGGTCAGGAAACTGAGGATCCAGTTGTAGAGAGTGGGGCTTAGTCCGAGATCACTAAGTTTAAGTAATCAGTCTTGAGGGGATAGCAGTGTTGAAGGCTGAAGTGTAGTCAATGAATAGAATTCTTATATAGCTGTTCTTGGTGTTAAGATGTTCTAGGGAGGAGCGAAGGGCAAGTGATATGGCATCTGACATGGATTTGATGGTCTGATAGGCAAATTGGAGTGTGTCAAGAGTAGTGGGGAGGCTGGAGTTGATTAGTATCATGACCAGCCTTTCAAAGTACTTCATGATCACTGAAGTTAGGGCCACTGGGCGGTAGTCATTGAGACATGCTGCATGAGCCTTCTTAAGCAGAGGGATGATGCTGGCCCTCTTGAAAGAGGCAGGGACAGTGGACTGCTACAGGGAGAAGTTGAAGGTGTCCGAGATATGTTATATATTATGAGATGTTATATGATGTTATATAATGTAAAAAATTTAAAATAGTTTTAACACATAAAGCAAATCAGCAAGAACCCTTGTTTGAAAATAGAGACATAACAGGATCACTCACTGAAAGCACTGACAGCATTGATGGATACAAACAGCATCTTCTGTGCTGTACTGTTTTGTGATTCCATTCCATGAAAAATAATAACTGAGGTGAAAACTACTTCAAAATGGATAGGTTTCTTTGTTTATCAAGCGAATGGCACCAGATCAAGCATACAATGACACTGTCACATCATCCGTCAGGCCTCTGTACTCATAATAAAGTGCACACGTTCTGTGTGTTGACAATTCACATTGGTACAATTCAAAGCTACATAAACCATTTTCAAAAGCATTTGCATTCTTCAAATGATTACGATAAATAAGTCAAAAACTGCAAATATAATTCAATTAACATATTCTACTTTTAATAATAGCCATAAAATTTGGATGGCAAGCATTCATGTAACTTCCAGGAATTACGTATACTGCAGCACGCAGGAAGTCAATAAACTCACTATATTCAATGAGGAGACAGGTCAGACATTTGCTTATGATTTTGTCTCTATAAATTTAGAAATAAGTGATCACACTTGAAGACAGGTGTGTAGAGGGCAGAGTGGTGATAAGATACATTGCAGCAAAGGAGGCAAAGAAAACAACATTGTGATAAAGTTAAGTCACATTTACAGGAGATTAAGCAAAGGTTTCACTTTGAAATGCACAGTTTTGTCCTAAAGACGGTCAAAAACTAATCTTGTTCATCAAAGAAATCAGGCAAAAGAGAAGTAGTTTAATGTCCTTGGCAGAAAGCAACTTAATCTCTTATCAATAGCATGTGATCTTAATCCGAGTGGCATCCAAGTTTAACTAATCTAACACAATTTCACAGGGGCCAAAATCAGCTTTGCAATTAATACTTGAAAGGATTATATATGAATGGCTTTTGGTCTTGTATAAACTTGCACAAAAATGTGACAGTTTCATATTTTGTTTAGTTATGCCCATAATTTCCAATAATTTATAACCAGAAGTGTGGGAGATGCCAGAATACTGGAGAACAGCTAATGTGGTTCTACTTTTCAAGTACAACATCATAATATGACAATACATGACATTGGTAAGGCCACATTTGGAATATTGCATACAATTCTGGTCACACAGCCATATGAAGGATGTTATTAAACAGAAAGGATACAAAAAACATTTATAAGGATGTTACTGAGACTGGAACTTTTGAGTTATAAGCAGAGGCTGGATAGGCTGGATTTATTTTTCCCTGGAGCACAGGAGACTGAGGGGTAACCTTATAAAGGTTTATAAAATCAGGTGAGATACAGATAAGGTGAATAGCCTAGATCTTTTCCTTAGGGTGAGGCAGTTCAAAACTAGAGGGCATAGGTTTAAGGTGAGAGGAGAAAGATTTAAAAGGGAGCTGAGGGGTAACTTTTTCACATAGAGGGTGGTGCATAAATGGAACGAGTTGCCAGAGGAAGTGGTAGAGGCGAGTACAATTACAACATTTAAAAGACACTCAGACAGGTACGTGGGTAGGATAGGTTTAGAGGCATATGGGCCAAGTGCAGGCAAATGGGACTAGGAAACCTGGGTGACATGCATGAGTTGTGCCAAAGAGCCAGGTTTCCGTGCTTTATGATTTCATGATTTTAATTTCAACTTTTGCATTCAATATTGGCTACACAAGTAAGTGAAAACACATTATTTTATGAAAATTGACACAGGTTTCACTGAATCCTGGTGGGAGAAATTCCAGCATGCTAGCACAAAATGGTGGTACATAACAATGTCTGGGCAGGAACAGGTGGCTTAAGGTCCAATTGAAGTTGCATGTTGAGCCTCATATAAAATGATCAGAAATTTGTGGGCAGCCGGTACCCATCCCCAGGATGTGTCCACAGATTAGATATCAATTTTGGTCTGTTACAATCATGACAGCAACCCTCAGGTAGGATCTGACATGGGGAAATCTGACAGGGTCATGGTGGTGGGGTGATGTGGTTAGACAATAGGGGGCCAACAACATTTGGGGACTTCTGTGCAGTTTGCAGAATATTGCATGCAATGTTATGAAACTTGAAAGGGTTCAGAAAAGATTTACAAAGATGTTGCCAGGATTGGAGGATTTGAGCTATAGGGAAAGGCTGAACAGGCTGGGGCTGTTTTCCCTGGAGCGTCAGAGGCTGAGGGGTGACCTTATAGAGGTTTATAAAATCATGAGGGGCATGGATAGGATAAATAGACAAGGTCTTTTCCCTGGGGTGTGGGAATCCAGAACTAGAGGGCATAGGTTTTGGGTGAGAGGGGAAAGATATACAAGGGACCTAAGGGGCAACGTTTTCACACAGATGGTGGTGTGTATATGGAATGAGATGCCTGAGGAATTGGTGGAGGCTGGTACAATTACACCATTTAAAAGGCATCTGGATGGGTATATGAAAAGGAAGGGTTTAGAGGGATATGGGCCAAGTGCTGGAAAATGTGACTAGATTAGGTTAGGATATCTGGTCGGAATGGATGAGTTGGACTGAAACTTCTGTTTCTGTGCTGTACATCTCTATGACTCTACGTGCTCCACATGCAAGTAACTTTTAAAAAAAAACAAACCTAATCATTTTGTTCTGTTCACCAGGTGTCCTTTAAGGGCTGCTGATTAAATTGCATGTCGATTTGGTTAATCCTGAATGGAACAGACCTTGACCAGCTGTCAGGTACCCAGTACCAGCTATCCAATGTCAGGTAGCAAGTGTTTAAATAAGTGTTGCAGTTTCTGAAATTAAAAAAAAAGCAGGGAATGCTGAGAAACTCAACATTTCTGGTAACGTCTGTGGAGAGAGAAACAGAGTTAATGAATTCAGATGAAGAGCCATTGGACTTGAAACATTAACTCTGTTTCCCTCTCCACAGATGCTCCCAGAAATTTTGAGTTTCTCCACCATTTCCTCTTTTTAGTTTTGATCTTCAGTATCCACCATATTTTTATTTTATGTGAAACCTTTTATTTTCTTAAGGCCCCCTAATGCCTCTAGGATCTTACTATTGTGTAGGGAGGTGTGTGTAGGGAGGTGAATTCTGGCATGGAATGTATGCCTCTCACATAATGGACTATTGGCACTTGTATTATGCCTCTAAAAATGTATGTTGCAAATGAATCTCTTGTCCCACATCTTTAAGTAGCATTGACAACATAATTGTCATAATTATAGAAGCCTATATTCACTTAGTTATTTTATGTTCTGTCTTGATCTGTACTCAGTCATGGTGGTGATAAAGGCTTCAGATTTGATCAAGGATCTGGGCAATGTGAACTGGAAATGTTGCCTGCACGTACCAGATCACCATTAGTATAAGCTGCTGCTCATGATTAAAGTTGCTGCCACAATTCTCTATTAGTGTAGAAAAACCAGGGCTTACTTTAGTGTAATAAAAGAAAAGTACTACAGTCACTTCTTCTATAACGCAATGGTTGCGTTCTTGTGCACCCCTGTTTTTTAGGAAAATCATGCTATAGAAACAGTGCTTAAAGCATTGGCAATGTAATCACATTACAGCCAACACGCATTTTAAAAGTTTGCACCTTAGAAACATTGTCCCCAATTTGTCGATGGTATTAAGGTGAATTCGCATTGACGAAAAGCATGTTATAGCAGAACAATCTGTACTGCTCTCTTGTATTTAACAACATATAGAATTGAATTTTCCCAACCCTGAGTGACATTGGCAATATCAAAGTTGTTGGGAAAACATGCTGCAATTGAAAAATGAGATTCTCACTTTCAGAAAATAATTCCAATTTTTCACCTAAGGTTTCAATGCTGAGATAAGACTCTCAACAGTGAAAAGCAAGAGTCCTATTTTAATGCACTTATGTTCCATTAATACCTAATCTCACATCATTAGTATGCAGTATGTTATTCTCCTATGCAGTGGAGAGAAACTGGAGGTGCCAGTTCCTAACATGAATCCGAATGGGTACCTGGTGGATGTGACTCACCACTGGCTCATCTGGATCTCCCTCTTGGCCATCATTCCCAGCATCTCGGGGTATGCTCCAAGGGTAGTGACCACTTGCACCCACCCTCCATGGAGATCAAACACACATCCGTCTCACCATATCATCAGGACATAGTTAGGAAAACCTTGCAATACATGTCTCTACTTCAATGCTGCTCTTTGGAGTGCACCACCACCTTGTAGAGTTGCTGCCAGGCCCCTTTGCAGGAAGGGATAACTATTCATTTATGTATTGGATCAGGGTTGATCTCAGAGCTCCTGACTTGCTGTCTTAGTGCTCAGTCATTCTGTGCCTGTTTGGATGCTCACAACATCTCTGCCTTGCCATGCTTTACTTTTTTGCACTTTGCCACTTTGTTCAGAGTCTAAAGGCTAATAGTATTTCTGCCTTGCTTTGCCTTTTGGTGCACACACAAAGCCAGACAGCTTGCTATGTTTGCCAGCAGCCATCAGTCAAGAGGGTGGAAGTATTGTGTATGGCAAGGAGAAAGTGAGGACTGCGGATGCTGGAGATTAGAGTCAAAAAGTGTGGTGTTGGAAAAGCACAGCCAGTCAGGCAGCATTTGAGGAGGAGAGTTGACGTTTCGAGCTTAAGCTTTTCCTCAGGAATCGAAATGTCGATTCTCCTACTCCTCGGATTCTGCTTGATGGGCTGTGCTTTTCCAGCGCCACACTTTTTGACTATTGTGTATGGCACCAGGCTATATCAATGTCACACCTACAACAAGTGTCAACATACAACAACTGCATGTGCATCAGCCAAATGACCATCTCTTAAAGTCTAAGAGGATCAATCTTCGGTCAAGTCAAAGGAGACAATTAGTCAGGGGGAAAGTTACAGTCAGTCAAGGTTAGTGTTTGATTTCAGTCCATGGGTTGGACAAGGTCAGTTGATTGCTTGGGGCAGTCAGGGGCAGGGCTCCATATCACTGCAGTCCCAGAGTGGGCCATGGTCAGTTCCCATGTAACTCGTCCCCAAGTTGCTGCCAGGGAGCTGTACATCTCTCAGTCAGAGTTCTCTCATCAGTCAGGGCTGTGTTTCCAAGTCAGTCAAGATATTAGTCACGATTAATCTACTGAAAGTCAGGGGCTACTGCTGCGGTAGGGAATTTGGGGCGGTCAATTGTCAGAAGCAGCATGCTGAAATGAAGAGAAAACAATAATTATAAAGGGAGGTAAGTCAGTATATTGTGGTATGAGATGATAGTGCAGTGGAGAAGATGTTATTTCCATGTTGGGGGCTATCGATGGTCCCCACCACAGTGGTTTAGACTGGGGAATAGTGCAGAATGATGGCTGGGTATGGCAAAGCTGTTTGGCCAAGCTCAGGGATTAATGTAGGGAGATGAAGACTTAAATGAAAGTATTAGCCGGGAACATGTGGAAACTCAAAACTGATGGGGTTAACAGGGAAGGAAGAAAGGACCATGAAGGTACAGTAAGCCACAGCTCAATCTGTAACTTACACTGTAAAGCACAACTTAGAATCCTTATAGTGCAGAAAGAGGCCATTCAGCCCATTGAGTCAGCACCAACCATCTGAATAGCATCCCACTTAAAAACCCTGTAACCCTACATTTCCCAAGGCTAATCCATCTAATCTGTACAGCTGTGCACACTAGGGGCAATTTACCATGGCTAATCCACTTAACTTGCATATCTTTGGAGTGTGGGAGGAAATACAACAGACACAGGGAGAACATACAAAATCCACATAGACACCCAAAGCTGGAACTGAACCCATTTCTCTGGCACTATGAGGCAGCAATGTTAACCACTGAGCCTCTGCACTGTCCTGTGTTACCTTTGATTTATCAACTGAATTGCAAATGCACAGTGGAAATAGAAGATGTTTGCAACTATACCCAGAGTGAGCAGAGTAAGTGTTTTTTTTCCCTGTCTGAGCACTTGGGTTGTACTTTATCAGTGATGTTTGGCCCTTTAAGGGGCAATTTTATTAATCAGGCACTTACATGGTCCAAGTTGAAGTCACCTGTAAACATACCAGCCTGAATGTGCAATGCATGCAGTGTCTAACTACATGGGATACAAATCCTGCAATCTTGACCATGTCATTTGTTATTATAGATTGAAGGTAGTTATCTGTGTAAAGCAGAAGTGGACACAGGCAATTTTAAAAGTGGCACCAGGGGACCACAATTCACAAAGATAATCCCAGGCTGCACAAGGGCATGGAGCTGATAACCTCACACCTTGAACTGGAAATATTCACCAATATGCAAAGATGCCTTTCTTGGGTTAATGGGGATTGGTGGAATGGGGGACAAGTTTCAATAATCTCATTGCACCTACAATCTCCGACTGTAATTGTGCGACATGTCCTGTGCTGCACCCATTAGAATAAAGATCACTGTGTCAAAGATCCACATAGAGGTCTACCATCACTTATCCTGTCAGAATTCTCCATGTCCCATTGTATGTAGGACTTTACTAAACTACTGTTTGTGATTGATGCAAACCTTGACTGCTCAGATTACTAAGAACCGGTTAACTTTCTGACATTGTCCAGTAGGTTAATAGGAATCATGAATCCAGTCGCACAGGGATTTATTGTCACTGTAGCTGAGGTGCAACAAAGGCTCAGTGCAATTGAGGAAGAACAAATGCATCTGCAAGCTCAGGACAAGCACAATGCCCGTTAGCTGTCCAACAGATTCCATATAGTGAAATCACAGCTGAAGGTCCCATCAGAGGCCATTTCCTCCAGATGAGCAAGGCACACTGTCACTGCAGACTGAGGATGTCCTGAGACACTGTCACAGAACTGTGTATTCTGTTGGAGCAGAACTTGCAACCTGAAGATAGATGGCCATCTGAATCCCAGTGGTCATCAGGTGCTTCCACTGCTTCCAGTCCAAGATGGCTGCAGAGTAGAATTTCTTTGCCGGAGCTCATCTGCTCTGATCGCTTTTCTTTTTTTTAATCGTTCTCCCACTTTTTAAAAAAAAACTTACTTACGTTGTTCTGAGTATGGATGGCATCGGTGCCGGCAAGAGCCCAGCGTGTGGACCTCGATCCGGACCTACCATGGACCTCGAGCCGGCCCAGCGCAGTCCTTGGGCTGGCCTACCGTGGAGGACAGTGAGTCACTGCTTGCTTTTCTGAAGCAAACACAGCACCTGGAATTGGCGGCTGCTACATCGGTAGAGGCGAGTTCGGCGAGATAGGTCCTGCGGCAAACTATGGCGCCTGAGGATCAGCAAGTTCGTTGTTGTTTGGGTTCAGAGCTGGTGGTGGTGAAGCAGTGGCAAAAGGACATCATGGCAACATTGATGAGGTTGGCCCAGTGGTGAGAGATGCAATTCTGACATTGGGGGTGGGTCCAACACAGGAGGCAGCAAGGTGGTGGTGGAGGAGTATCAGAGGAGGGGAAAAGATGGTGCCTGATCAGTGCCATTGATGTTGATTGGGTCTGGTAATGATGGCGGTGAAATGGTTGCAGACGGATGGTGGCACAGGTGTCACTGATGGTGATGACCTGGCTCAGGATTGAAGGACGCTCTTTAAGCTATATCTTTCTTTTTGCCATATCCTTAAGTTATTTAAAATGGTGCCATTTTGTGGCAACAAATGAAAGCTTTTAACTGTTATTTTATTGTATATTTACTGTAAAATACATGTGACAATAAAATCAGGATCAAAATCAGATAATCGGCTTGCTAAAGATAAGGTTCAGATGCTTGGATCAGTCTGGGGTGGCACGCAGTGCAGTCCAGACAGAGTATTCTGTCACATAATCCTTGCACCCTCCACAACTGAACAGGCAAAGGGGGATGGGATGGATGCTGAACAGCTGAGAGGGCTTCAGCAGTTTTGTGAGGAAGAAGGTGAGGACATTGTGCTAGAGCAACATTACCTTCAGCATGATAGGGCATGGCTGGGTAGGACACAACAAACCAGATGGAACTGAATTGAGCCCGAGTTCTGACAGACATCAGTTGGATGAAATGATCATTCTGTAAACCTGTTGTTGCTTGTAAGGCAAGCTTTCCCTGTTTGTTTGCAGAAGTAAATGAGGCTCTTTTTGCTTATTTTTGTTTTGCTTTGCTGTTGTAATATAAAAGTTATCATTTTTATTGATTGTACAGTTTCCCATTCTCCTAACTGCTGGATAGAAACTAGATATTGAGAATTCACAACTTGGAACTCCAGTTCACTGCTTGCTGCTCTGGACCTGTACGTTGAACACAAGGCACCAACATCTCAGGGCACACTACATAGGTAATGACCACGCACACCTCACACCCAAGGACTTTGGCATCATTGATACATCCCGATGATGGGTTCTACCCGAAATGTCAACTCCTCTGCTCTTCTGATGCCGCTTGACACACTGTGCTTTTTCCAGCTCCACACTTTATCAACTCTGACTTTCCAGCATCTGCAGTCCTTACTAACTCCACATAGAAGTAGTCTCATTGCATCAGTGTATGGCACACTAACTCCACATAGAAGTAGTCTCACTGCATCAGCGTATGGCACACTTACAATACACAGACCTTCAATACTGCACTTCACAGCACCTTTCAGTGGAATGTCACTGCTAGGAATGGACATTCATCTCATAAATTGGACCAGGAGACATTTCATGTTTCAAGGCAGTGAGTCGTGGCTGTCAGTCAAAGAGGTGGACACATTGATGCTAACAGTATGGGTACAACTCCTGTACTGGCTAAGGTTACCACGAGAGCAGCCTATTGGTCTGCTACGACCACGGCAACATTAACCTTTATAATAATATCAATCAGGAAACATTTATGGCACTACAATTAGTTATGATATATCTGCACTTGAGATGAAATAAAAGAGACAGTTTTCTCCCCTTTTGATAGATATTTCAGCGCCCCTCCCGAGAAAGCAAGTACAGGTACTTGAATATAGGTGAAGGATATCAACAATCTAAGATGTAATGTCATCAATAGGCAAACTACACTCACTTGGGCTTCTTGCTGAGATATTTGTATCATTGATAGTCACAGGTGAGGTGCCGGTAGACTGGAGGTTGGCTAATGTGGTGCCTGTATTTAAGAAAGGTGGTAAGGACAAGCCTGGGAACTATAGACCGGTGAGCCTGATATTGGTGGTGGGCAAGTTGTTGGAGGGAATGCTGAGGAACAAGATGTATATGTATTTGGAAAGGCAAGAACTGATTAGGGACAGTCACCATTGCTTTGTGCATGGGGAATCATGTCTCACAAACTTGACTGAGTTTTTTGAAGAAATAACAAAAAGGATTGATGAGAGCAGAATGGTAGACATGATCTATATGGATTTCAGTAAAGCATTCATCAAGGTTCCCCAAGGGAGACTGTTTAGCAAGGTTAGATCCCATGGAATACAGGGAGAACTAGCCATTTGGATTCAGAACTGGCTCAACGGTAGAAGACAGAGGGTGGTGGTGGAGGGTTGATTTTCAGACTGGAGGCCTGTGACCGGTGGAATAACACAAGGATCAGTGCTGGGTTCACTACTTTTTGTCATTTATCCAAATGATTTGGATGTGAGCACAAGAGGTATAGTTAGTAAGTTTGCAGATGGCACCAAAATCAGAGATGCAGTGGACAGTGAAGAAGGTTTTCTCCGATTGGCAGATGGAGTTTAATTTAGAGAAATGTGAGGTGCTGCATTTTGGGAAAGCAAATCTTAGCAGGACGTATACACTTAATGGGAAGGTCCTCAGGAGTGTTGCTGAACAAAGAGACTTTGGGGTGCAGGTTCATAGCTCCTTGAAAGTGGAGTCGCAGGTAGATAGGATAGTAAAGAAGGCGTTTGGTATGCTTTCGTTTATTAGTCAGAGTATTGAGTACAGGAGTTGGGAGGTCATGTTGCGGCTGTACAGGACATTGGTTAGGCCACTGTTGGAATATTGCATGCAATTCTGGTCTCTTTCCTATCAGAAAGATGTTGTGAAACTTGAAAGGGTTCAGAAAAGATTTACAAGAATGTTGCCAGTGTTGGAGGATTTGAACTATAGGGAGAGGTTGAATAGGCGGGGGCTGTTTTCCCTGGAGCATCAGAGGCTGAGGGGTGACCTTATAGAGGTTTATAAAATCATGAGGGGCATGGATAGGATAAATAGACAAGGTCTTTTCCCTGGGGTGGGGGAGTCCAGAACTAGAGGGCATAGGTTTAGGGTAAGAGGAAAAAGATATAAAAGAGATCTAAGGGGCAACTTTGTCACACAGAGGGTGGTATGTGTATAGAATGAGCTGCCAGAGGAAGTGGTGGAGGCTAGTACAATTGCAGCATTTAAAAGGCATCCGGATGGGTATATGAATAGGAAGGGTTTAGAGGGATATGTGCCAGGTGCTGGCAGGTGGGACTCTATTGGGTTGGGATATCTGGTTGGCATGGATGAGTTGGACCGAAGGGTCTGTTTCTGTGATCTACATCTCTATGACTCTGTGACTCTATGCTGAAGCTCATACATGATTGTATGAAAGATTGTCAGCACTGATGAAACCATATATTTAAGCACCTTAATTAGTGACAGAGAAAGAAACAGGACAATATTGGGGATGTGCTGTGGTAAGTCATTTAATGTAGTCCTGTGTATTGTTTTGCCATGAGGCTCAACATAATTTTTTTGTGCATGTGCTGCCATCTATACCTTTTGAGTATATGTTTCTCCAGGGCCTACATGGTCTGTGTGGTTGAGGATAGCGAGCTCCTGGTCTAACTGGAAGAGTGTCTTTTTAGCAAACAAGATATAGTTTATTGTATCTGTGTAGCTCCTTTCATGATACAAAGACATAGTATGTATTGTAAGAGGTACTGTTAAAAGGATCTTCTTTTCAGTCAGACTTCATTCTGATCCTGTTACTTACTCCACCTGCCTCCATGATATCATCACAGTGGTGATGCTTTATGGCAATAAATCCTTAAGAACCCTTTCAAATCTGTTCAGACTCACATACAATTATCACATTGCTATGTATGTTGTATTTCCAAGTCTATAAATCATTTAAAAATGACATAATTTGACTTGTACAACAAGATCAACATTTATCACCTCATCGTGACTACCTTGAGTAGTTGGTGTGAGTTGTCTTATTGAATTGCTCTAGTTTTTGCAGGTTAGAACATAGAACATAGAAAGGTACAGCACAGAACAGGCCCTTTGGCCCACGATGTTGTGCCGAGATTTAATCCTAATATAAAATATAGTAACTTAACCTATGCACCCCTCAACTCACTACGACCCATGTGCATGTCCAGCAGTCACTTAAATGTCCCCAATGACTCTGCTTCCACCATCACAGCTGGCAATGCATTCACAACTCTCTGCGTAAAGAACCTATCTCTGACATCTCCTTTATACCTTCCTCCTAATATCTTCAAACTATGACTTCTCGTACCAGTCAATTCTGGGGAAAAGTCTCTGGCTATTGACTCTATCTATTCCTCTCATTATTTTGCATAGCCATAGTGCTGTTAGGAACATACGAACAGAAGTCTGCTATTCAGCCAGTAGGCCTGCCTATCATTTAATTAAGTCATGACTGATCATCTCCACAATGCCACATTCCTGTATTATCTCCGCTTTCCTTAATATCATTAGTCTTCAAAAACCTATTAATTTTATCTTGAACAGACTCAATGATTAAGCTTCCACAACACTCTGAGGTAGAGAATTCCAAAAAAAATAGAAGCGCTGTCAGAACTCCCCAATACTATAAATTATATTCATAACACTTCAACTACAGCTCAAACAATATGTCACTGTCATCAGTGCTTATGCCAGAGACTTGACTTCTATAAAGTTGCTAAGGAAAAGTAGTATTCTGATCTTGATGAAGTCCTCACTACCATCCAAAATGTAGAAAGCACTATCACTCCAGCCAGTAGTCTGTTCTATCTACAAGATACAGAAATTCACCAAGGCTTCTTCGACAGCTAGGATAAGGGCAGCAGATACGCTGGAACCCCATCACCTGCAAATTCTCGTCTAAGCTACTCACTATGCTGATTTGGGAAATGTATCACTGTTACTTCGCTGTCGCTGTTTATCCTTCTTAATGTGTTTTTATATTGAAAATCAGGGAACAAATGTTACTTAACATGTGCGTTTCTGATTGCAGCTTCAAGAATGAATGTTAAAAAATGAAAAAAATAAACATTGAAGTCCAAAAGGAATGCATTAATCCATCACTTAGAAACTGCTTTACTGCATAAGAATAAATGGTTGAGAAAGTTAGAGAAAGTTTTCTATTGGAATGTCTCACTAAGTGTCGGAAAAACTGAATAATTGTTGGCAAACTGCACAGTGCTGGCACTTACATTTAAAAGTTATTATTAACACGAATGTAAAGGATATAATTTTACTACCCAGTGCTAGTGAATGATTTTGAAACATTGATTGTGTTTAATATAAGTATTTATCTTCTCATCCCTTTGAAATTACAAAGATGTAGGCAGCCAGTTATCACATCAGCTTGAAGCTGAGATTCCAAGGATCCAACATGTTGTCTAACAAGACATTCGTTTAGAATATACATTGCTGAAAAATAACCCTGTGGTGGACATACTAAATAGCAATTTAAAATGTTGTGGGTAATCCTTATCTGATGGAATATTGCAACAATGCAAATCATCACTGGAACAACAAAGTAATTGAAAATTCATGAAATAAATAAACATGGCTCCATGTTGTCTCAAGCTCTTTTCTCATAGAAACATTAGAATTTAAGCATTTTAACCATTTGGGTGTTTGATTTGAGATGAAATACTGAGATGAAACTCAGTATCCATATTACTGTAAAGCATTGTTATCATTCAGTAATCCAATGCAGAGTTTCTATGATAAAATTTAACTCTTCAGTACTTATATTTCTAGATTCTGCTTTTAGAAGAGTTCCTTTCTGTCTGAAAAGTCAACTCATAAGGATTTCATTATTGTAAAATCATACAATGATGCAGTGAGGATGGGAAACTTTTGTCTCTTTGTACAGTTTTTTTTAAAAGAATTATTCAATTTTACATAACCTAACCTTTCCCTGACAGCCTTGAGCTTTTTTCTCCATTCAGTACTTGCCTAATTCCATTTTTAAAAAGTTATTATTGGACCTGTTTCCATCACACTTCTCAGAAAGACATTACTGATCATAACAACCCAAAAAATTCTCACCCGCCTCTGATCCTCTTAATTTTGTGTTTTCTGTTTGCCGACCATTTGAAACTGGAAATAATTTTGCCTTATTTAAAATCAAAATCCATCATGATTTTTAACCCCTCTAATAAATCTTCCTTTAGTGTTCCCTTCTTCAGGGAACACTAAATCAGGAATCTACTCTTTCAGCTGTTGGACAGAATATGAAAAATATGCTTGACAACTGTTATGACCAGATAAGGAATGGTCACGGCTCCCTTTGTTGTAATAAGTATCTTTTTATGTTTTTTTTCCTATTTAGCATCACATTTCAATTAAATATACAATATAAAAGAAAATCTTTGAGAGTTATCCAATTTGAGGATGATATTGGACCTGGATAATAAATGAATTAGTTAAAAATAAACCATAACAATGATGATCGTGTCAGATAGGGAAACATTTGTATAGACCAGATGGGCTGAATACGTTGTTTCTGTGCTGAGAATTCAATGCAAATCTGCAATTGTGAAATATACCTGAGGATAAAAAGCTGAGGATAGGGCATCTGCTTGGCTCTTGTTCAGTGATGTAGTGAGGTTAGGTCTTGGTTGTTAATAGAAGGTAACCCACACCATATCAGTGAACATCAACAACCTTTATCTAATATAACTATATGGGGGCCAGGTGATTTGCTTAGAAGGTTGGTTGGCAATGCAGATTGACAACAACAGCATGTGTTCAGTTCCTGCACCAGCTGAAGTTAACATGAAGGACTTTCCTTCTCAACCCCTCCCCTGAGGTGTGGGACCATCAGGTTAAACCAACAATAGTCATCTCTCTCTAATGAGAGAGCAACCCTCATCTGGTCTCACTGTGCTGGCAATACATTTTTTTTTGGAACTACATACAAGCAATGGTAAGAGAGGATATCTCTGGGACTCTATAGAGTCAGGTTGTGGTTCCATTGTGATCAGATGGCATTACATCATAGCAACTTATACACACGCCTAGCAGCTATTATTAAAATGAAATTATAGATAATTTCTTACTCCACCTGTATGGCTATTTTGAGCCATTAGAATGTTGTGTTCGTATGTAATGATGGTCTGATACTGATGAACGTGGACAAATGAATGAGCAGAACATTAGTGGTGAATGAGCAGAATGTTAGTTTAATGAAATGAATGAAAACAAAATACTGTGGATGCTTACATTATTAATTTAAAGAAGAACCAGAAACATGCTGGAAATACTCAGCATGTGTGGTAGCATCTGTGGAGGGAGAAGCAGACTTAATGCTTTGAATTTATAATTCTTCTTCAGAAATGAAGGAAGGTAGAAATGTGATAGACTTTTATGAAGTGAATGCTGATCAATTATCTCATGTGTGACTCCAGATTAAAAGCAATATGGTTGACTCAGAGTAAGTACAAAGAGACTTGAGAGTTTTAGTTCAGGATTCTCTTGAGGTAAACTTGCAGCTTGAGTCAGTAGTTAGAAAGGCAACTGCAATGATGGCATTTATTTTGAGAAGACTTGAATATAAAAGCAGGGATGTACTTCTGAGGCTCTATAAAGCTCTGGTCAGACCACAAATGGAGTATTTTGTGCAGTTTTGGGCCCAAAATTAGATTTAGATTACTTACAGTGTGGAAACAGGCTCATCGGCCCAACAAGTCCACACCGACCCGCCGAAGCGCAACCCACCCAAACCCATTCCCCTACATTTAGCATGGCTAATTCACCTAACCTGTACATTTTTGGACTGTGGGAGGAAACCGGAGCCAGAGCAAACCCATGCAAACATGGGGAGAATGTGCAAACCCCAAACAGACCCAGGTCACTGGCGCTGTGAGGCAGCAGTGCTAACCACTGTGCCACTGGGCCACCCATCTTAGGAAGGATGTAATGGCCCTGGAGTGTGTTCAGAGGAAGTTCACAAGAATGGTTCTAGGAATGAAAAGATTAACTTATGAGGAATGTTTGAGGACTCTGGGTCTATACTCGATGGAGTTTAAAAGGATGAGAGGGATCTAATTGAAACATACAGAATACTGAATGACCTGACAGGGTAGATGTTGGGAAGATGTTTCCATTGGAATTCAATTGAATTAAATTTATTGTCACATGTGCCGAGGCACAGTGAAAAGCTTTGTCTTGCGAACAGTACAGGCAGATCACAGAGTTAAGTAGCATAGATAGTAAATAATAGGTAAACAGCGGCAAAAACAAAAACACAGGTACAGGCGAATATTAAGAGTTTGTGAGTCCATTCAGTATTCTAACAACAATAGGGTAGAAACTATTTTGAAACTGGCTGGTGCGTGTGTTCAGGCTTCTAAACTTTCTCCCCGCTGGTAGGGGTTTTAGAGAAACATTGCCAGGGTTGGATGGATCTTTGAGAATGCTGGCGGCCTTTCCTTGACAGCGTGCCTGGTAAATGGAGTCTATAGACAGGAAGTTGGTCTTTGTGATTTTCCGGGCCGAGCTCACCACTCTCTGTAACCGTCTCCGATCTAGAATGGTACAGTTGCTATACCAGATCGTGATACATTCAGACAGAATGCTCTTGATGGTGCACCTATAAAAGTTGGCAAGGGTTTTCGCTGTCATGCCAAATTTCCTCAGCTACCTGAGGAAGAAGAGACGTTTAGATCAGAGTGGTGCTGGAAACGCACAGCAGGTCAGGCAGCATCCGAAGAGCAGGCAAATTGACGTTTCAGGCAAAAGCCCTTCAACAGGAATGAAGGCAGGGAGCCTCCAGGGTGGAGAGATAAATGGGGGAAATGGGGCTGAGGAGAAGGTAGCAAAGAGTATAATAGGTAAATGGGGGTGGGGATGGAGCTGATAGGTTAGAGAGGAAGGTGGGGCGAGGTAGCAAAGAGTACAGTAGGTGAAAGGGAGTGGGGATGGAGATGATAGGTCAGAGAGAAGGGTGGAGCGGATAGGTGGGAAGGGAGATTGACAGGTAGGACAGGTCATGGGGACGGTGCTGAGTTGGAAGGTTGGAACTGGGGTAAGGTGGGAAAAGGGGAAATGAGGAAACTGGTGAAGTCCACATTGATGCCCTGGGGTTGAAGTGTTCCGAGGCGGAAGATGAGGCGTTCTTCCTCCAGGCGTCAGGTGGTGAGGGAGCGGTGGTGGAGGAGGCCCAAGACCTGCATGTCCTTGGCTGAGTGGAAGGGGGAGTTGAAATGTTGGGCCACAGGGCGGTGGGGTTGATTGGTGTGGGTGTCCCGGAGATGTTCCCTGAAGAACATCTGTGAGAATGCGTTCAGTCTCCCCAATGTAGACGAGACTGCATCGGGAGCAATGGATACAGTAAATGACAAGTGTGGACATGCAGGTGAAACTTTTATGGATATGGAAGGCTTCTTTGGGGCCTTGGATGGAGGTGAGGGGGGAGGTGTGGGTGCAGGTTTTACAATTCCTGGCACCTTCCTCCCCCCACCCCCCCCATTTATCACTCCATCCTGGAGGCTCCCTGCCTCCATTCCTGATGAAGGGCTTTTGCCCGAAACATCGATTTTCCTGCTCCTCTAATGCTGCCTGGCCTGCTGTACTTTTCTAGCACTGCACTAATCTAAACTCTAGTTTCCAGCATCTGCAGTCCTCACTTTTGCCTCGAAGAAGAGATGCAGTTGGGCCTTTGTAACCAGTGCGTCCACATGAAGAGTCCAAGGAAGCTTGTTGTGGATGACCATTCCCAGGAGCTTGACACTCTCCACTTGTTCCACTTCTATGCTGTTAATGTGTAGGGGGAGGCATGAGTAACGTCCCGCCAAAAGTCAATAATGAGTTCCTTGGTTTTGCTGGCATTGAGAGCTAGGTTGTTCTCAGTGCACCATTTTTCCAGGTCTCACACCTCCTGCCTGTAGTCTGTTTCATCGCCATCTGAGATTCAACCAACCAAGGTGGTGCCATCAGCGAACTTGTAAATGGCATTAGTCTGGTATTTGGCAACACAGTCATGGGTATACAGTGAGTACAGTAGGGGGCTGAGTACAGACCCCTCGGGGACTCCAGTGTTGAGTGTTAGTGAGGATGAAATATTGTCCCCAATCTTCACTGATTGTGGCCTGTAGCAGAGACTAGGACCAGAGAGCTTAGCCTTAGGGTAAAGGGAAGACCTTTTAGAACAGAGATAAGAAGACACTTCTTCAGCCAGAGAGAGGGGAATCAATGGAATTCATTGTCACAGAAGGCTATGGAGGCCAGATCATTGAGTATATTTATCACTGAGATGGATAGGTTCTTGAGTATCAAGAGGTTAAAGGGTAATGGGGAGAAAGTGGGAGAATGGGTTGAGAAACTTATCAGCCATGATTGAATGATAGAGCAGACTCGATGGGCTGAATGGCCTAATTTCTGCTCGTAGGTCTTATTATCTAATGGGTGGTGAAGAAGGCATTTAACCTGCTTCGCTTCATTGGTCAGAGCATTGACTATGGGAGTTGCAGCTGTACAGGACATCGGTGAGGCCACTTTTAGAATACTGCATAAAATTCTGGTCTCCCTTCTATCAGAAAGATGTGATTAATCTTGAGACAGTGCAGAAAAGATTTACAGGGATATTGCTAGGGTTAGAAGGTATGAGCTATAGAAAGAGGCTAAATAGTCTGGGCCTTTTTTCCCTGGGGTGTCGGAGGCTAAGTGGTGACCTCTATAAAATTATGAGGGTCATGGGATAAGGGGAATTTTTTTTATTCATTCAAGGGATGAGAGCGGTTAGGCCAGCATTTATTGCCCATCCTTAACTGTCTTGAAGACAGTTGAGAGTCAACCATATTGCTGTGGGTCTGGAGTCACATATAGGCCAAACCAAGTGATGATGGCAGTTTCCCACCTTAAAGGGCACAGGTAAACCAGGTGGGGTTTTCCCCGACAATTGATTCATGATCATTATTAGACTTTTAATTCTAGATTTTGTTTTCCTATTGGATTCAAACCCACATCCCCAGAACATTACCTAGGTCTCGAGATTAACAGTCCACTTGGCCATTGCCTCCCCAAGCCAGGGGGTGTTTACCCAGGGTGGGGGAGTCCAAAACAAGAGGACATAGTTTTAAAGTGGGAGAGGAAAGATTTAAAAATGGATCTGAGGTTAACTTTTTCATGCAGAGAGTGGTGTGTGTATGGAATGAGCTGCCAGAGGAAGTGATTGAGTACAATTACAACAGTTAAAAGGCACCTGGATGGGTAAATAAATAGGAAGGGCTTAGAGGGATATGGGCCAAAATCTGGTAAATGGGACTAGGTCAGATTGAGATCTCTGTTCACTGCAGATGAGTTGGACTGAAGGAACTGTTTCTGTGCTGTATGACTCTATGACCCTAAGTGCAATCATCTTCACTACAATCCCTTAAACTCACTGTATCTCTGCTACTGTACCAACCTCCCACCAAGGCTCATGCTCCACCACCATTCTGACCCAGCCTGATACCCGACACCATGAAGCCTGCATGTCCTCTGTCTGCTGACTGTCTCTGCCCACCTGCATCAACAGTAATGACTGTGCTCTCCACTTTCATCTGAATTGAATCAAAACATTTATTGTCACCTGTATTCAATATGAAATACAATGAAAATTTATACCGGTGCTATACATCAGTGCCATTCTCATTAAAATAAAACAAAAAATAAAGCAAGATAGTTTAAGAGAGTCCAACTTTTTCTTCTCAGCAGCCAGAGTTCCACTCAGGGCTTCCCCAGCCCATACTATGCCATTGCCCCAAAGTGCCACTTCAGGGATTCACAGGCGACCGACTCTGTAGATATGCTGCCTCCAAAGATGCTGTTGCTCTGCATTCCATCGAACCTAACTCTCTACTGAAGAGCTTCTTTTTAAGATAAGTTTAAGTAAAAGCTAAAAAAAACTGAGAAAAGAGAAAGGGGAAGAAAGGAAAAGAAAAGAAAAAGCTGACGTAGAGGACATACCCGAGCACAGGAGACAGGACGTTGCCTACTTTGCTGCCGACATCTTTGTGATTAAAGATCTCCCATTGCAGAGGAAAGCAGCAAATAATAGGACAGAAAGACTCAAGGTGAGTGGTGGTCTGCCCAACATTTGGCTCCTCACCCTTATGTGGACAGGATCCTCTCTTTAATCACTCAGGTGAATGCCTGGCCATATAAGAACCCCAGGACTGGTTTTCGAGACTGGCCTTGCCTTACTAGGCTGGGATACCCTGAGGCAAGGCTATTCCCCTTGAATGGCTGAGGTTTGTTAGCCACACGGCAAGCTTCCTGGTTTTGTGGCTGCACCAAATAACAAGGCAAGACAGAAGTAACGTGAGCCTCTGGCTCAGGGACAAAATTTAAAAGGCAAGGCAAAACAATACAAGGCAGTGCTACTGTGAGCATCTGGATAGGCCCAGAATGAATGCGTCCTTTGACAGTGAGTGAAGAGCTCAGAGAGGCAGCCTAGTCCAATCCATGAGGTGAGTGTATGTCCCTGAGTACACAGTGTCTTTGCTGCAGCATTGCTATTCTAATTGCCGGTTCAGTCCAAGGTAGAGCATTGAAATGCAGGAGCTTCCTAAACGTAGGTCAGAAATGAGCCATGAGGATTGTTAGAGGCTGTGCCTATCAGATGCTAATGTTAGTATGGGTACAGTGAGAGTCCATGTACCATACCATATGATGCTGGTGCCCATTGTCCAACATGGAGGGCATGCAATAAGCTGAGTCATCATCCAACCACTCTGGCTTACTTGTTGAGTTTTCTCAGCCTCTAACTTGTTTGGCAAGTTTGATAAGATAGAACATTAATGAGTAGAGTCGGAGCAACATTAAGGCATTTAACTCCTCAAAGCTTGCTCACTGTCTAAAGGACACACGTCAGGAGTAAGATGGAATACTCCAAACTTGCCTGGATGGATGCAGTTCCAACAACACCTAAGAAACTTGAGGCCATCCAGGATAAAGCAGCCTGCTTGATTTGCATCCCATTCACAAGCATCCATCACTCCAGCCCTGATACTCTAGCAACAGTGTATACTAAATACAAAATGCACTACAGAAATTCACCAAAGATCCTCAGATGACACCTTCCAAATCCAAGACTATTTCTATCTAGAAGAACAGGGGCAAAAGATACATAAGAATGCCATCACCCTCAAGCCCCCTCCAAGCCTCTCACCATCCTTACTTGGAAATGAATTGCTGTTATTTTACTGTCATAGAGATGTACAGCATGGAAACAGACCCTTCGGTCCATCTCGTCTATGCCGACCAGATATCCCAACCCAATCTAGTCCCACCTGCCAGCACCTGCCCCATATCCCCCCAAACCCTTCCTATTCATATACCCATCCAGATGCCTTTTAAATGTTGCAATTGTACTAGCTTCCATCACTTCCTCTAGCAGCTTATTCCATACACGTACCACCCTCTGCATGAAAAAGTTGTCCCTCAGGTCTCTTTTATATCTTTCCCCTCTCACCCTAAACTTATGCCCTCTAGTTCTGGACTCCCCGACACCAGGGAAAACACTTTATCTATCTATCCATGCCCCTCATGATTTTATAAACATCTATAAGGTCACCCCTCAGCCTCCGACGCTCCAGGGAAAACAGCCCCAGACTATTCAACCTCTCCCTATAGCTCAAATCCTCCAACTCTGGCAATATCCATGTAAATCTTTTCTGAACCCTTTCAAGTTTCACAACACCTTTCCGATAGGAAGGAGACCAGAAGTGCAGGCAATAGTCCAACAGTGGCTGAACCAATGCTCTCTACAGCCGCAACATGACCTCCCAACTCCTGTACTCAATACTCAGAACAATAAAAGTAAACATACGCCTTCTTCACTATCCTATCTACCTGCGACTCCACTTTCAAGGAGCTATGAACCTGCACTCCAAGGTCTCTTTGTTCAGCAACACTGTCTAGGACCTTACCATTAAGTGTATAAGTCCTGCTAAGATTTGCTTTCCCAAAATGCAGCATCTCGCATTTATCTAAATTAAACTCCATCTGCCACCTCTCAACCCACTGGCCCATCTGATCAAGATGTCATTGTAATCTGAGGTCACTGGGTCACAATCCTGGAAATCCCTGCCCACGGGCACTATGAGTCAACCACAAAGTGGAATGCAGTCATTCAAGATGACAGCTCAGTACCACCTTGTCAAGGCAATAGAAAAGTGCTGAAAATGTGTTGCTGGAAAAGCGCAGCAGGTCAGGTAGCATCCAAGGAGCAGGAGAATCGACGTTTCGGGCATGAGCCCTTCTTCAGGAATGCCCGAAATGTCGATTCTCCTGCTCCTTGGATGCTGCCTGACCTGCTGCGCTTTTCCAGGAACACATTTTCAGCTCTGATCTCCAGGATCTGCAGTCCTCACTTTCTCCTCCAATAGAAAAGTGCTGGCCAGCAAGCGAAATCCACTTCCCACAAATGACAAGAAAAACCTTAGTTAAAAACCCCCTTAATTTTAAAAATATAAATCCCACTAAGTCTCTTTAATCCCTCTTAATTGGCCGTAAGTCACTGCCTAACAAGAAACTGAGTACACTATTTGTGAAAAGTATAAAAGGTTGCTGTAGCTGATGTCACTGAGAGCCCTATAACATTCTACCCTCACTATTTTTGGCAATTCATGAAAGCCTGGTTAAATTGTCTTCTTTTCAAAATGAGTTCATTTAGGTCTGAGAGAAAAATGTCCAAAAGGGATCCTATCTTAACCTTGTTGCAACTAAGTAAGGGGGCAGGTGACTCACAGATATCCACCTGTCCTCACCCAGGAACTTAATTGTTTGAATTCTCCCAATCAGTCCAGACTCCTTAGTCTGCTCTACCACATGGAAAATAGTCCTGACTTGTCTGTTTTATACACAATATAAATGTTTTAGAACGTGAACACGTGTAGGCGATAGTTCCTGTCATTTGTTTGTCAGTGTGCAGACCTCTGAGGCCCGTGTTGAGCAGTAACTTCCGAAACTAGAGTCAATACATCAGCACATGCATTTCGAGTGTGTGACACTTTGGTGGAACTTCACAGTGGAGGCCTGTGGCAATGCAGCTTCGAGGGAACATTAGTTTTGGGCAGACACGGCAGTCAATTTGTGTCCTGCTAGTTTCCATAAACAGCATAAAATAAATTGCAATTCTTTAGTTTTTGCAGCTGGGACATCAGGAAAGCTCTCCACCCCATCTTTGAACACTATCTTAAGTCATCATCTATCCGCGAGGGCAGCTATGACTTAAATTAAAGTTTCCCTGAAAGATGCTATCTCTAACAAATGATGTCAGCCTAAATAATAAACTCAAGACCCTGGAGTGGTGAGATCACTACCAACCACCCAGAAATATCACTCCTTTACAGCTTTCACAGAATAACGGACTTGCTGAATTAATAACTATAAATTTCAAACACAAAAAAAGGGTACAATTTAATAAAAATAAAATTTGATTTACTGTATCAGATAAACTAGTGTCTGTGAAGCAATGGCATAAATTATTGTTACAAAGCATTAAGTGAGAAATTCAATTAATGCTGTGCATTCTTTATCTTAGAAAGTGTACTATAGATACATTGATGGAAATTCTCGTCAAGTATTTGGCACCCAATGATGCTCAAGCTAATTATGATGTCACTTCCTGTGCTGACAAATGGTGGTTTGGCTTTTTGTCAAAGGCTCATGTAGAATCTCTCATTGTTGTGTCTACCTATTTAGCATGAGCAACCACAAGGAATATCTACCAATGTTGTATATAAATTGTCACATATATATCCAGTTGTGTTTTGCAATTTCGCAATACAGTAATTCTTTGCTTGACTTAGTCTCCATAGTATCATTATAATGTTGCTGACAAAGTAAGGAATATATATCCTTTCAAACATTGCACTGTTAGCTCTAATGTTGTTTCTGCAGTTTTCACTGGTCTGCTCTCCCTGCTGTCCATCAACCAAGGTGCAGCTAACTATTGGCCTCCACAAGTTAACTCCAGAGAGTTCAGCAGGTTCCTTGGCCCAGCACTCAGGATATCAGGCAGAGTTTTCCAGGCAAGCCCAGAGCTTTAAGAATATACAGACATATAAATACACAAATTATGAGCGGTAGTAGTTGCACTGCTACCATAAACAGAACATCCTTCCTCAGAGGTGTGGTCTCACCAAGGCTCTGAACAATTGCAGCAAGTAATTGCTGCCCTTGAACTTGGACCCTTCACTGTGAAGACCAACATATCATTTGCCTTTTTCACCAACCAGTCAATGATGCCTAGATCTCGTTTCACCCCTCCCTTTTCCAATCGATCACCACTTCAGGGGTTAAGTTATGAGGAGAGATTGTACAAATTAGATTTACTTTCCCTTGAATTTAGAAGGTGATCTGTTTGAAATCTTCAAGACAACAGAAAAAGACTGAATAGATAAATAAGTTATTTCCACTGTTTCAAGAATCTAGAACTTGGAGGCAGAGTCCAAAAATTAGGGCCAGATCATTTAGGAGAAATGTTAGAAAGAACTTCCAACCCAAAGAGTGATAGAGGTTTGGACCTCTCTCACAAATGGCAGTTGATGCAGGATCAGTTGTTAATTTTAAATCTGAGTAGAGAACTATTTATTAAGCAAAGGTATTAAGAGATATGTGGCAATGGTGGGTTTGCGGAGTTAGGCCACAGCTCAACACGAGCTCATTGAATGATAACAGGCTCGAAGGGGTGAATAGTCCATTCCTATTCCTATTTCTCTCAGCTAATAATCTCCCTTCCTATTTTTGCTTCCAAAGTGGATAACCTCATATTTATTCACATTATACTTCTGCCATGCATTTGCCCACTCATTTGCCCACTAACTTGTCCAAATTACACTGAAGCATCTCTTCATCCTCCTGACAGTTCACCTTCCCACCCAGCTTTGTGACATCTACAAGTTTGGAGATATTGTGAATAGCTGGGCTCAAAGCACTGATCCCTGCATACACTTCTGATCACTGCCTGCCACTCAGAAAAAGATCTGTTTATTCCTACTTTTTGTTTTCTATCGGCCAATCAGTTTGCTGTCCATATCAGTACACATCTTTAATTGTATGTACTTTAATTTTAGATCCTCATCTTTTATCTGAAATATTATTGAAAGCCTTTTTAATGATTTAGTCTCTGAAAGTCTCTAAAAACAATAGCTTACTGGAGAGAGTTACACACCACCTGTCCTTTCTGCAGTCAGATGGCTTCTGCTCATATTGTTCATACCTGCATGGCATTCACAATCTGTCATGACTCCACAAACCAACAGAGACAACTTGTAGTTTGCTGAATCTTGTTTTGTATATACACCTTGGTCCAATTCATTAACAAACTGCTTCCCACTATAACTTGAACAAAATAGGAGTCTGTCACGATACAATGAGTTTCAGTAGCTTACTTCTTAAAGCCACAGCAATTCCTTTTGCAGTGCTTTTTTTAAAAACAATCACTTTTTCCAATTCAATCCACAATTAAAAATAAAGCTTTTTTTAAAAAATGTGGCGTCTACATTTTTGCTGAAGGTGGCAGTACTTCCACTGAGGGTTTCAGCTGCTCCCCCTGAGATGTGTGCTGAGTGGGACTGGGAAATTTGTATCTGCTGGGACTGGGGCTCTTCAATGCCCTCAACAGCTCTATGATTGTGATCCAGTAGCTGCAGAGTAAAAAAAAGCGTAAAGATGTGTTAGTATTTTGAGGTGCCATCTTCATCAAAGATTGCATTAAATGTTGGTGCTTGTGGTGCAGATGTGAGAAGCTGTACGGTGCTTTGCTCACTAGATGGCTGGGCATATCAAATCCTATGTAGGGCTGCTCCCCATGTTCTCCTGTCACCCCACTTGGCAGCCTGCTCCTCAAACATGATGAGGATCCAGAATTTGCACATGCCATTCTCTGACTTGCCATGGTCTCTCTGGCTGCCCAAATTCTCGTCCTGTAGAATAATAGAGGCATTAAGAGACATTACTGTGGCTGCAATGATAGGTACAGGTACAGATATGAATCCACATGGTTGCAATTGTCTAAGGGTGCCCCAAGTATGAAGAAAGTGCTTATGGAAGATGTTTTGACTGAGAAGGTACTAAATGAAAGGTGGTGAAAGAATCGGATTGATGGATTTTAATGTGACTTCAGTTTAAATTCAACTTAAACTCATGCACAAAATATATAACTGCAATTTCCATTTTAACCTATTAATACTTTTCAAAGCTGCCACTCATTTAACTCCTATCTGAATGCCTTTTGTCTGGCATAATTTTTAAACTGGTTTTGATATTTTTTCGTTTGATAAAGGCATAAAGTTGATTGCAACAAGACAAATGGTTGGGGTTAAGAAAGAGTTTCACCAAGGAATAATAGAATGGTGGCATGGATGTTATGACTTCAGTTGATGGTGATGCTGGATAGGTCAGAACAGAGAGAGAAACCTGGCTGGATGGATCACAGGCTTAATGTTTGCATTTGGTTACTGTGGTGACTAATCACTGAATATTTTCAGAAAGAAGTAACATTTTAAAGTCTAAAGGCATGGAGAGATATAGTGAGACAGTGGGAGTATAGTGTTGAGGTAGAAGATTGGTCATAGATATCTTGAAAGGCAGAGCAGACTTGATAGGCCAAATGGCCAACTCTTGTGCCTATTTTCTATGATGTGATATACATGATAAACATCTATGGTGTCACTGTTCAAGCAACCTTTTGTGGTGGTGTCCTTGTTCCAGCCTGTGGTAAAATCATATGTAATGTGCAGTTTCCTCTAATTGTGATGGAAGGTGAGTGAGCTGTGTGTATGTGAGCTGTTGAGTGTTATAGGTCCCTTTTTGTTTGAAGTGTGAACCATGGCAGATGTGTGAGTTGCAATATCACTGTGTTGCTCTTATTCCAAATTGGGTAGGTGCAACAAATGAGAGAGATTGATTAGACTTGAGGCATGTGAGGGAATTGTCTGTTATCTAGGAATGTCTTCGTGGCAAGCTAACAATGGTACAATATAGTTATAGGATCATGAAGGAATTGGAAGAGAGTGGCCCTAATTCTGGCAAACAGTAACTGATCGTTCTTTGTTGTGTGACACCAGATTGAGTCACAGTTCTGGGTTGCCTGTGTGCTGACTGTCTCAGCCAAATGTCCCCATGTTATCTTCACCAAGCGGAATGGCCTTGTGTTGCCATCCCGATTGTTTCTGCGTTCATGTACACTTTCCGGAAACAACTAAAGGAAATAGTCACTACATTTGGCCGCTGTCTTCTGCCTCTACTTTGCCATGTCTGGGGTTGAAATGGAGTCAGGATACAAGACTGGAGTGCAGTTGAAGGTTTTCATAGAGGAGGCAGCCTTAATGCCGGCCGGCATGTGTATGGGTGTTAAGGAATGTAATTGCACAGGAAAAGCTGTACCCAGTTGCAAGTGGATGCCACTCCCACTTTTCAGGTCTGCATGACACAGTATCAGAAGAGAAAATTCTGGCCAGTGTTTCAGATGCTCCTCTGTCTCCATCCTCCTCCTCTTCTTCCTCTCTTCAAGCCCACTCCCACCAATAAACCTGGGCACCTATTCTTATGGTCAAGTTGACAAGGTCTGCCATTGGCAATAACTTTAAAAGCTATTTAATGTAGGACAGTAGGTTTTTAAGAATTTGCTGCATAATGTTTTCATATCTGAGGAACAACATCCAAAAGAACTGAACTAAGGTTTGCATTTCTTATAATGGGTAAATCCAATTCGTTTAATGTTGTTTAATTTAAAGTCAGATTTTCAGGAACACACCTTTGAAGTTGAATGAGGAATTCCTGCATGTATATGCATTAACTAGGTTAATCAGAAAATAATCAACTCTGAGATATGTAGAACATCTAAGACACAAACCTATTCTTATTCTATGTTTATTACAAACGATCCAAAATAAATTTACTCATAACAAGTTAACTAAAATAATTTGCAGGTGCCTTTTGCTATTGTCATTGCCACTATTCCTTTGTTTGACAGAACTTGGTGTCTTTTTGCCCTGCAGACATTAATGGAACAAAACCACAAAGAATACTGACATCTGTGCATTGTTTGATCTCACATGTGAAAGTTAATTCTTGGCTTCACTGAAACAAATATAGAAGGTTTTCAGGTGAAAATTAAGCGAATATTTACTCAACAAATTATGGACAATCTTTATTACATGTACATTTAAGACAAGTAGAAGTGACTTGCAATATTTGCAGTTTCTAAAGTGAAAGTATAATCCAACCCAAACCTATGTTAATATTGTAACAGACAAGACTACTTTCCGTAGGACAGGTCTGTTGTACACCCACACAGTTTAAAGTTTTCACTTCACCAGCAACTTATATCAGCAACCTCTTGGTCCACAGATATTTATAATATTGATTGAACCTTTTCAAATTCCAGTGGTCTGTCAACACTACTCTGTAATGTATTCCTACAGATGGGAATTTCCACTGCTCCATGGAGACAAACAGCCAATTAACATTGTTAAGAGCCCAGTTAGGCAGTGATTTTGCAGCCTCACCCTTTGTCAATGGTGGCGTGGTTTCCCTGCAGGGTGTGGAGGAGGCTAACTCAATGTGGGTGGTGTTCAAGTGGTGAACTAGAGCCTTTTGGAATGTAAGGCTGCACAGCACAGAAAGGCCCATAACGCAAAGGATCCAGTCATAGGGTTAAGACCATAAGACCATAAGACATAGGAGTGGAAGTAAGGCCATTCGGCCCATCGAGTCCACTCCGCCATTCAATCATGGCTGATAGGCATTTCAACTCCACTTACCCGCATTCTCCCCGTAGCCCTTAATTCCTCGAGACAACAAGAATCTATCAATCTCTGCCTTGAAGACATTTAGCGTCCCGGCCTCCACTGCACTCTGTGGCAATGAATTCCACAGGCACACCACACTCTGGCTGAAGAAATGTCTCCGTATTTCTGTTCTGAATTTACCCCCTCTAATTCTAAGGCTGTGTCCACGGGTCCTAGTCCACGGGTTGTCCTCTCTGTATCAGATTCCCTGCCTAGTCTAGCCACCATAATATATTATTTCTAGGCATGTGTTAGAAGAATGTGAGATAGTCTCGCAGTCCTCCTGCAGTTTAAATTATGTGTAGGTTAGGTTGGACTGACCATACTAAATTGCTCATAATATCCAGGGATGTGCAAGCTGGGTGGATCAGCCAGGCAAACACAGGGTTGCAGGGATCGAGTGGGTCAGGGTGGGATGTTCTTCAGAGGGTCCGTGTGGATTTATTTGACCAAATGGCCTGTTTCCACACTGTTGGGGTTCTATTGTCTGAGAGCACGTTGGCCAGTCTAAATGGCGACATCGGCCTGTTGCTCAACAGCTACTAAAAACACAAGGTGTTTTTCATTTCCTCACTTAAACCCTGACAAGAAGATTTTTGCCTCGCAGGTATCCGTATTCTTTCACAAACACTGAAAAAAAATTATGACAGAGCTTGTGTATGCTTTTAGTCTTTTGGCATTAGCAGATCAGCTCAGCAGAAACATGGTTTTAAAGATTTATTTCCTCATCATTAAGTTACAACTGTGACAAAAGGCTGAATTTGATCCATGCTGATTTCCAATTGTAATATGCATTTTCAATGATACCATGGACTGGATTATACGGGATAAAGTGATGCCAAACCAGCGAAGGCAATCCCATGAGCGAATCTAAATAAAAAAGATTAGAAATAAGAAGGAATCCGAAAAGATAAAACTTGAAAAAAAAATACAGCTCAGTTTCTGAATTGTTTGCAAAAGCAATGTTGTGGTCATTGTGGTAAAGGTTACTGGTAGTGTCAATGTTGCTTATGGAATAGTCATTTTCACAATCTTTAGTTTTGCAGATTGGTTGGAATTCTGTACTTCTAATACATTTCAACTGTGATTTAATTCCAACATTCAGAAATTAAACAGGATTATTTTGTTGCTTGGTTTCCTTTTGCTTGGCTGTGAACTAGCTGACTCCTAGCACTCAGAGTGAGAGAATCCTTTTAGTTGAAACACAAGAGTGACTAGGGGATAGTTCTTTGCTTGTGACCTTTACAGCATGCCAACACTTGAACCAAGGATCTTACAAACAAGTGTTCAGTCTAACTAACACAATTCAGTGGAGTTGAATCTGGATGTTTAACCTCTGTCCTTGTATATTCTTCAGTGGGAAAAATGCAAAATACGCTGCAGTTTGGGACATCACCTGTGGGGGAGGCTTGCTTTCGTCAGTTTGTCTTTATCTTTGTAGTTACAAGAGATCACAATTTGGTTTGTTTTGATTTATCTCTTCAACTCCTTCAAACGGCTGTTGTGTAAAGTTCCATTCAAACCTATACTTTGGAAATCTCCTGGTTTTTCTCTCTCTCCAGACAGCCATTTAAATGACATCTGCAGCCATTTTTGGTTTGATTTGCTCTCTTTTTAAAAAGCACATTGTGCACTTACAAATTGAAAATGTCCACAGTACCTCAGGTTTCTGAACTGTGATCATGACAGGCTCAAGGGTCTGAGAAACCTGAGAATCCTTGTCATTCATATGTTCATATGTAACAATAATATCCTAACTACAGCAGTAAATACACAATCCTTTGAGAAATGATCACTCTTGGGAATTATGATAATATTAACCTTCGGTAACCGAGCTCTTCCTTTTATAATGATTGTCATAAACAAGAGGGAGAGGTTATTGAATTACTTTTTATCAATTCTCCTCTTCTGACCAAAGAAGAAGTCATTTTTAATTTTCTTTTAAATTTTCTTTTTCATTTTTAAAAATACTCAATGGTGTATTTCCCCAAACCCTGTTTTTGAAGTTCAATTTAAACCTGACCCGCAACAAATTCTTTAGGGTTAAAACAAATCTCTGAGTTTTAAAGGGTTTCTTATGGCATTCAAAATCCAAGGAATGGTGCATGACATGTACACATACACACACATAGACACGAACACACACACACGTGTGGGTGCAATGTACACATACACAAACACATGCACACAGACACACACGCAGACATTTTCATACACAAACACATTCAAGAAAAAAGGAAAAGCAGAAGAAAAGGAGACAATGTACAAATTATAACTTAAAATCAAAGATATCGCAAGAATTAGAATGTGCAGAAAGCCAACATCCAGTTAAATCATAGAGTCATAGAGTACGGAAACAGACCCTTCAATCTCGCTTGTCCATGCTGACTAGGTTTCCCAAAATAAACTAGTCTCATTTGTCTGTGTTTAGCCCATATCCCTCTAAACCTTTCCAATTCATGTAACTATCCAAATGTCTTTTAAATGGTTTAACTGTAGTTGCTTCTACCACTTCCTCTGGCACTTCATTCCATGTGTTAAAAAGTTGCCCCTCATTTCTCTTAATTTTTTTCCCTCTCACCTTAAAACCATATCCTCTAGTTTTGAACTCCCCTACCCTAGGGAAATACTTTTGCTATTCACCTTGTCTATGCCTCTCATGATTTTATAAACCTCTAGAAGGTCACTACTCAACCTTGTATGCCTTGGGGAACAGAAGTCCCAGCCTATCCAGCCTCTCCTCATAACTCAAACTCTCCAGTTGTTTTAGTTGACCGAACATACAGATGTGTTATCAGATGCTGTTGAATCACTGATGAAGGTGGATCAGATGTAAGATAGAAATTGACTCATTTTGTAGGTAAAACACAGACTTCTGAGAGATATTAGGCTGAATCTTATGGGTTTTTAAAAATTTAGTTCTGAGTTGCATCAAGATTTTTGGAGATATTATTTCCACAAGGCCTAGTAGATTTTTTTTAAACGCTATGTTACCAAACTTACTACATTAAATACCGACCCTTCTCCATGGTTTTGTTCATATCTGACTTCTACCAATACACCCTCTACTCCAAGGTTCCTCCTGGGTTCCTCCAAGGACCTACATAAACTGATTGGGTGGCGTCGTGTTGCCTTTTGGAAGTTAAATGTCATTTACAGAGTTTGGAAATTGACACACTGAAGAAAGAGTCAGAGGGACCATTGGTTTTTATCTCGTCTTACCATGTGCTGTTCCTGGAACAACTTGCCCACCCAGTGGACATCAATCCATAGACTGCTATCCTTTGTGTCCACACTCTAGCATTCCAAAACTGCCCTGCTTTGAAGTATGAACATGTCAAAGAAGGAGAAGGTTGTACTGTGATTTGCTGCGAGGTGCCTGGAAGTTTGTTGGATGGAGAGGTGCAAAAGAGAGGGACCCTTTACTAGATGACCAACAGAGAAGGCCGCATTCCTAGATCCAGCCAGCCTGCTCTGAGGTCCCCATGTGCGTCAGGACCATCTCCAGAATGCAAAGGAATAGCCAGCGATGCAGCAAGAAGATCCCATCTCCCCCCAACACTCATGCTTTGCCATTCTCAGTATTATATACAGCGACTCTCCTCACTCCTTCTTCCTCTTACCTTCAAACACCCACATCATTAACCCTGCATTCCCCCTCTGCTGCCTCCTCAGTCCTTCAATCTTCTTCAACACCTTGTCCCCAGATGTACCAAGACTAACAACTGTATCACTGACTCTACTTTCAGTGAGTGCCCAAACCCTTGCTGTTTTTACAGGAGAAGACAGCCTGTGACAGGGCAGAGAAATCCACATGTATGGAGGGCCCCTTTTGGATTCTACTGCCTCTGCAGGACAAATGAATTGAAATCAGCTTTCTCCACCTTTGCAAAATCTTGCAGAAATGGTTCATTTTGAAGTGCTCTCTTCCACTCCCTCAGAAACAAATAGAACCAATTTTGCTCAATGGATCCCTTTTACCTTCATTTACTTCCCCAGGATGTTCTCTATCCTATTTCCTTGGGAAGGCTATAGATGGAACTGGATGAACTACGGATCATCCGGGAGGCTGAGGGAGAAAGTGAGAGGATATACAGGGAGGTGGTCACAGAATAAGGACAGCTGGGTTACTGTCAGGGGGAGGAAAGGGAATTGATGGTCACAGCAGGGATCCCCTGTGGCCGTTCCCCTCAGCAATAAGTATACCGTTTTGGATACTGCTGGTGGGGATGGCCTACTAGGGGAAACCCATAGTTGTCAGGTCTCTGGAATTAAGCCTGGCACTGTGGCTCAGAAGGGAAGGGGGGAGAATAGAAAAGCGCTAGTGGTAGGGGACTCAATAGTTAGACGGATTGAGAGGAGATTTTGTGGTCAGGAACAGGACTCCCGGAAGGTATGTTGCCTCCCCTGTGCCAGGGTCCAGGATGTCGCCGATCGGGGGAGGGTGAGCAGCCAGAAATCGTGGTACATATTGGCACCAATGATAAAACAAGGAAAGGGATTGAGGATCTAAAAAGTGACTACAGAGCGTTAGGTTGGAAGCTGAACAGCAGGATGAGTAGAGTAGTGATCTCAGGTTTGCTACCAGTGCTACGAGACAGTGAGGTGAGGAACAATCAACGAATGCAGCTTAACATGCGGCTGCGAGGCTGGTGCAGGAGGGAGGTCTTCAGATACCTAGACCATTAGGATACCTTCTGGGAAAGGTGGGACCTGTACATGAAGGATGGGTTGCACCTGAACTGGAGGGGCACAAATGTCCTGGGTCGGAGATTTGCTTGTGTGGTTCGGGAGGGTTTAAACTAGTTTGGGGGGGGGGGGGAAATCACAGCCACATATCTGAGAGGGGGACAATTGCAAATGGGGCAGTGACAGGATGTAGTGAATCTGTCGGGAAGGTTTCTCACGTGATGAAACAAAGGGATCGGTTAAACTGCGTCTGCTTTAACGCAAGGAGTGTCAGAAGTAAGAGTGACGAACTTAAAGCATGGATCAGTACTTGGGGCTATGATGTTGTGGCCATAACGGAGACGTGGGTTTCACAGGGGTAGGAATGGTTGCTTGATGTTTCAGGGTTAGAATGTTTAAAAAGAACAGGGAGGGTGGAAAAAGAGGACGGGGTGTAGCATTGCTAATCAGAGAGTGCATCGCAGCTACAGAAATGAAGGTTGTGAGGAAGGTTTGTCTACTGAGTCAGTATGGGTGGAAGTTAGGTACAGCAAGGGAACAGCCACCACATTGGGGGTTTTCTATAGACAACCTAATAGCAGGAGAGAGATTGAAGAACGCACAGGTGGGCAGATTCTGAAAAAACGCAGATGTAGCAGGGTTGTCGTTATGGGTGATTTCAACTTTCCCAATATTGACTGGAACCTCCTCAGTGCAGATGGTTTTGATGGGGCCATTTTTGTCAGGTGTATTCAGGAGGGTTTCCGTACTCAGTATGTAGACAGGCCGACGAGGGAAGAGGCCATTTTGGATTTGGTGCTTGGCGATGAGCCAGGACAGGCGTTAGATCTTATGGCGGGAGAACACTTTGGTGACAGTGATCACAACTGCCTCACATTTACCATAGCCTTGGAAAGGGAAAGAAGCAGTTATCGAGGGAATATATTTAATTGGGGAAAAGGAAATTATGACGCTATCAGACAGGAGTTGGGAAGTACAGACTGGGAGCAATTGTTCCACAGAAAGGGAGACTATTTATGGAGCAGCTGTTGCGAGTGATGCACAAATTTGTTCCTCTGAGACACGTAAGAAGGGGTAAGATTAAGGAATCTTGGATGATGAGAACAGAGGAACTTCTCGTCAAAGGGAAGAAGGCACCTTATGTAAGGTGGAGGAAGCAAAGATCGAGCATAGCTTTAGAGGATTACAGGCTTGCAAGAAAGGAGCTCAGAAATGGGCTGAGGAGAGCCAGGAGGGGCACGAGAAAGGCTTGGCCAGAAGGATTAGGGAGAACCCAAAGGCTTTTTACTCATACGTGAGGAATAAGAGATTAATCAGGGAGAAGGTAGTGCCGATCAGGAATAGCGGAGGGAACTTGTGCGTGGGGTCTGAGCAGATAGGGGAAGCCCTAAATGAATTTTTTGTTTCGGTTTTCACTAAGGAAAGGGACCTTGTTGTGAATGAGAACTTTGAGGAACTAAGACACAGGCTTGACCAGATCAAGATTGATGAAGTTGATTTGTTGGAAATCTTGGAAAACATTAAGATTGATAAGTCCTCAGGGCCAGACCAGATTTATCCTAGGCTACTCCGGGAAGCGAGAAAAGAAGTGGCGAAGATCTTTGCCTCCTCACTCTCCACGGGATTCATACCAAAGGATTAGAAGTAAGTGGATGTGGTTTCTCTTTTCAAGAGGGGTAATAGGGAAATCCCTGGCAATTACAGACCAATCAGTCTTACGTTTGTGGTCAGCAAAGTTGTGGAAAGAATTCTGAGTGATAGGATTTATGACTATTTGGCAAAGCATAGTGTGATTATAGGCAGTCAGCATGACTTTGTGAGGGGCAGGTTATGCCTCACAAATCTTATTGAGTTGTGGTTCTGTTCGCCAAGCTGGGAATTTGTGTTGCAGATGTTTCGTCCCCTGTCCAGGACAACTCACCAGAATGAAGGACCCGATACCCAGCATGAGCAAAACCAATGTAGTGTACAAAATCCCATGCAAGGACTACACAAAACACTACATAGGACAAACAGGAAGACAGCTAACAATCCGCATCCATGAACACCAACTAGCCACGAAACGACACGACCAGCTATCCTTAGTAGCAACACATGTAGATGACAAGCAACATGAATTCGACTGGGACAACACTACTATTATAGGGCAAGCCAAACAGAGAACAGCCAGGGAATGCCTAGAGGCATGGCACTCATCCACAGATTCAATCAATAAGCACATTGACCTGGACCCAATATACCGACCACTGCAACGGACAGCTGGAACTGACAACCGGAAGTGGCAGATTCAAACCACTACAAATGCCAGAGGAAAGATCACAGAAGCGCTTCCCAGGAGGCTCCCAAGCACTGAGGATGTCACCTAGACAGGGGACGAAATGTCTGCAACACAAATTCCCAGCTCAGCGAACAGAACCACAACAACGAGCACCCGAGCTACAAATCTTTTCACAAACTTATTGAGTTCTTTGAGGAGGTGACAAGACAGGTCGACGAAGGTCGAGCAGTGGATGTGGTGTATATGGACTTCAGCAAGTCATTTGATAAGGTTCCCCATGGTAGGCTCATTCATAAAGTCAGGAAGTATAGGATACAGGGAGATTTGGCTATCTGGATTCAGAATTGGCTGGCTGACAGAAGGCAGAGAGTGATTGTAGATGGAAAGTATTCTGTTTGGTGGTCAGTGTTGAGTGGTATCCTGCAGAGCTCTGTTCTTGGGCCTCTGCTCTTTGTAGTTTTTATAAATGACTTGGATGAGGAGGTTGAGGGGTAGGTTAATAAATTTGCAGATGACACAAAGGTTGGAGGTGCCATCAATACTATCAAGGGCTATTGCAGGTTGCAGCGCAACATAGACAGGATGCAGAGCTGAGCTGAGAAATGGCAGATGGAGTTCAACCTGGATAAATGTGAAGTGATGCATTTTGGAAGGTCGAACTTGAATACCGAATATAGGATTAAAGACAGGATTCTTGGCAGTGTGAAGGAACAGAGGGATCTGGGTGTGCAAGTTCATAGATCCCTCAAAGTTGCCACCCAAGTGGATAGGGTTGTTAAGAACGCATGTGGTGTTTTGGCTTTCATTAACAGGGGGATCAAGTTTAAGAGCTGCGAGATTTTGCTACAGCTCTACAAGTCCCTGGTGAGACCACACTTGGAATATTGTGTCCAGTTCTAGTCACCCTACTATAGGAAAGATACAGAGGCTTTGGAGAAGTTGGAAAGAAGGTTTACCAGGATGCTGCCTGGACTGCAGGGCTTGTCTTATGAAGAAAGGTTGAATAAGCTTGGACCTTTCTCTCTGGAGAGAAAGAGGAAGAGAGGAGACCTGATTGAGGTGTACAAGATAATAAGAGGAATAGAATCAATAGACGGAGACTTTTCCCCAGGGCAGGATTGACTGGTACGAGGGGTTCATAGTTTTAAGATATTCGGAAAAAGGTATAGAGGAGACATTAGGGGTGGGTTCTTTACACAGAGAGTTGTGAATGCATGGAATGCGTTGCCAGCTGTGGTGGTGGAAGCAGAGTCATTGGGGACATTTAAGTGACTGCTGGACATGCACATGGATAGCAGTGAGTTGAGGGGTGCGTAGGTTAAGTTATTATATTTTACATTAGGATTAAACCTCGGCACAACATTGTGGGCCAAAGTGCCTGTTCTGTGCTGTACCTTTCTATGTTCTATGTTCTTTGGCCTCCTCAGTTTTAGTAACTACTCATTCTCCCTTGGAATGCATGACTGCCAGGTATCTTTGAGTTTATGACTTGAACATTTAACAGGTCATAGAGTCAGACAGTCAGGTCACTCCAAATAGAAAGCTTATCCCTGCCATGACGAGCTCAGGGACATTTCCTGTTACTATGGGAGTGGAACCTGATGGAGGCAAACAGACATGAGCTCTCATCCCACTCTCCTAGTCTGGGACTTGCTAACAGAGCAGAATTAGTGATGGGGACAAGATTTAGAACTCTCCCTCTTAATAGGAATTGGGTTGTCCTGATGGCTCTGAATAAAGCAATAGCCTTGTTTGCTTTCGGGGAAGTGTGTAAAGGCAATGTTCCAATGAAGTCAGTTTTCAGGATGATTGTCTGACTGGGCCGCACCTGGGGCAAATTTTCCCAAGTGGCTGGATTCAGAAGTTGGGTTCAGCTGGCGTATCTCTCTCAGTGTTGACTACTCCTAGGCTTCACGTTTAACATCCAACATTCAGACCTTTTGAACATCAATGGAAAAACATTGGTGTCCAAGTGTAATCCTTATGGCCTCAATTTTAACATGGGACAGAATTAGTGTGTGAGGGTAGTAAGACAAATGATTTTGCATGCTAAACTTTGGAAACATTTTGGCTATGCAGACTCATGCACATATGCAAGGCTGTACACCCAGTCGAATTCACTGCAGATTCAGTTGCAAAGGTGTCCTCTGGGGACCTGTGTGAATGGCTCCCAGCATAGGTCATTCAAGAACATTTGAAAGAAATCCTTATCAATATGATGGTAGTGAGTTTGTATGGGGTGTGGGGGAAGGTAGGTCCAGGGTTAGGGTCTTATGAGGCAGTGAGGAATATTCCTACTTCGAAAGCAGGTTATTTTGTATTTGACCATTTCATATCTGACCTCTGATAACACCTGATGTTAACAATAGGCGACTAAAATTGAAATCGTTGCATTCTTTTACACTATCATCCCTTACATTATAGACTATAAAATGGAGAAGGAAATATCTGGCTTCTGGTCAATACTTTTCACGTAAGTATATTTACATTGAAAAATAGTTTGTCCAGTGTTGCCAATTAGATACCTCTTGTAAAATTTGATCATCTTAAGATATTTGATACAAATTTTTACTCCTACCTTTGAATCATAAATTTTGTGTGAAGTTTCACACTTATGTGGTATCAGTTTACTGCTTTATCTCAGTCAAAATTGAAGAGACTTGTCTCTGCTTGATGTGCTACCCATGAACCTATGCACACACGCAAAAAAAAATCCCCCTTGCTGATTAAACTATAGATATCAGTGAGATGGACCATCGTCTCAGGTATCATATTAACACTATTGAATACACCTGTCAGTTCTTTCTTTTGTTGTTGTAGCTGGATGAGAAATAGCTGAAGCCATTTTGGATACAAATCAGATTTTTTTTGTCTTGTGCCTGGCAGCTGTAAATATCACTGCAAAAAATAAAAAGATCATCTTAGGCTTCAGTAAGAACATGCATCTTTTCCCACTCTCTATTCCTTACATGTCCCCCTCCCTGCCCCTCCACAATCAAACTACCTGCATGTGCTGCAGACAAGTTCAAAGTCTTGCAGTGTTCTGATATTATGGGTTTATATTTCCAGCTCTTTCATGGTGTAATGGTAAAAGGTTGTTATAAGATATCTGATTTTCCAACCTATGTAGTGTTACTCAGAATCTGAGCTCAGTTACAAAGTAACTTCAGTACAACATCATAGTATTTCTTTCAGTATGACTCATACCAGTTAGTTTGCTCCTTGGTTTCTGTACTCTTAGGAACACTGAGAAAATAGGTTGCTATTGGAGGCTGGGAACAAGATGCTAAGTATTTTCCTGAAGATAAGAACTTCAATGTGGCTGGATTCTAAAGTTGCACATTTAGTTAAAATCTTTCTATCGGCCTGCTTGATAATCAGTTATAGGAACAGGAGTAGAATGTTCTGTCCTATGAGCGGTCTGACAGTTTTATCTTTGAAATACCAGTTTCCTACAAAATCTTTCCATATATGAGTTGACAGTGACTGCCCTTGACGTTGGGGCCACATATGAACAAGTGTGGCATTGAGAAACCTGAGCAAAACCAGAGTAGGTGGGAATCAGGGATGAAACTCTCCGCTGGTTGGAGTCATACCTGTACATAGGAAAATAGAACATAGAACATTACAGTGCAGTACAGGCCCTTCAGCCCTCGATGTTGCACCGACCTGTGAAACCAATCTGAAGCTGATCTATCCTACACTATTCCATTTTCATACAAATGTTTATCTAATGATCATTTAACTGCCCTCAAAGTTGATGAGTCTACTACTGTTGCAGGCAGGATGTTCCATGCCCCTAAATACTCTCTGAGTAAAGAAACTACCTCTGACATCTGTCCTATATCTAACATCGCTCAATTTAAAACTATGTGCCCTCATGCTAGCCATCACCATCTAAGGAAAAAGGCTCTCACTGTCCACCCTATCTAACCCTCTGATTATCTTATATGTATCAATTAAGTCACCTCTCAACCTTCTTCTCTCTAATGAAAACAGCCTCAATTCCCTCAGCTTTTCCTCATTAGACTTTCTCTCCAATCCAGGCAACAGCCTAGTAAATTGCCTCTGAACCCTTTCCAAAGCTTCCACATCCTTATTATAACCAGGAACAGTATGCAATATTCCATGTGCGGCCACACCAGAGTTTTGTACAGCTGCAACATGATCTTGTGGCTCCAAAATTCAATCCCTCTTACCAATAAAAGCTAATACATCATATGCCTTCTTAACAACCCTATTAGCCTGGGTGGCAACTTTCAGGGATCTATGTACATGGACACTCTGCTTATCTATACTGCCAAGAATCTTACCATTAATCCAGTACTCTTTATTCCTGTTGCTCCTTCCAAAGTGAATCAACTCACATTTTTCCATATTAAACTCCATTTGCCACCTCACAGCCCAGTTCTGCAGCTTACCTATGTCCCTCTGTAACCTGTAACATCCTGCGTCCACAACTCCACTGACCTTAGAGTGACCTGCACATTTACTAACCCATCCTTCTACGCTCTCTTCCAGGTCATTTATAAAACTGACAAACAGCAGTGGACCCAACACAGATCCTTGCAGTACACCACTAGTTACTGAACTCCAGGATGAACATTTCCCATCAACTACCACCCTCTGTCTTTTTTCAGCTAGCCAATTTCTGATCCATTGCAAAATGATGCTCAATCCGATGCCTCTGTATTTTATGCAATAGCCTACCGTGGGAAACTTTACCAAACGCTTTACTGAAATCCATATACACCACATCAACTGCTTTTCCCTCATCCACCTGTTTGGTCACCTCCTCAACAAACTCAGTAAGGTTTGTGAGGCATGACCTACCCTTCACAAAACTGTGTTGACTATCCCTAATCAACTTATTCCTTTCTAGATGACTATAAATCCAATCTCTTATATCCTTTTCTACCACTTTACCGACAACTGAAGTAAGGCTCGCTGGTCTATAGTTATCAGGATTGTCTCTACTCCCCTTCTTGAACAAGGGAACAATATTTGCTATCTTCCACTATTCCTGTAGACAACGATGCCATAGGCTCTGCAATCTCCTCCCTGGCTTCCCAGAGAATCTTAGGATAAATTCCATCTGGCCCAAGGGACTTATCAATTTTTACACTTTCCAGAATTGCTAACACCTCCTTCTTGTGAACCTCAATCCTGTCTAGTCTAGTAGCCTGTATCTCGGTATTCTCATCAACAAGTCAAAAATTGTGCGGTTGTTGGAGGTCTTTCATCTTTGTTCTAAGACATCTCTGCAGGAATTCTTCAGGGTACAGTCCTAGGCCCAATACTTTTCAGCTGCTTCATCAATGACATTCTCTCCATCATTAGGCTGGAAATTGGGATGGTCACTGATGGCTGTACAATGTTCAGCACCATTCACAATTCCTCAGGCACTGAAACACTCCAAATGTAGGAAAACATAATCAATTTCCATGATTTGGCTGAAATGGCAAGTAATATTTGTGCCATACAAATGCAAGGCACAAGAGAAACCACCACTCCTTGACATTCAGTCATGCTAACATCATTGAATTGCCCACTATCAACATCCCGGGGTTATCATTGATCAGAAATTCAACTGCACTACAGATATAAATACAGTGGCTACAAGAGCAGGTCAGAGGCTAAGAATCTTACAGGTAGCAATTCATTTCCTGACTCCTCAAAGCTGTCCATCATCCATAAGTGACAAAAAGCATAGATTTCCTGACAAAGAATTTATGCTCAAAATGTTGATTCTCCTGCCCCTTGGATGCTGTCTGACCGGCTATGATTTTCCAGCACCACACTTTTTGACTCTGATTCCAGCGTCTGTAGTCCTCACTTTCTCCTACCATCCATCATTACAAGTTAGGAGTGTGATGGAAAACTCCCCACCTTCCTGGATGAGTGCAGCTCTAACAACAATCAAGAAGCTTCATCCAGGACAAAGCAGCCACTTTGAGTCATGAGTCATACAGGATAGAAACAGGCCCTATGGTCCACAATGCCTACACTAACCAACAAATATCGAACTACTCTAATCCCATTAACCTGCACTTGGTCTATAGCCTACCATGCCCCAGCATTTAAATGCTCATCCACATGCTCCTTTCCCCCTGTACTTCCAACTGAGTTCGATCCACCCCTCTCCCGCTATTGCTGCTCCAACTGAGTTCATTCTGAGCCCCGTTCCTCAGCGTTTATCTGGATTGGCACCAGATCCGCAGGTATCCACTATCTCCATCACTGACATTCAGTGGCAGCAGTGTGTACTATTACAAGAAGCATTGAAGGGATTTGCCAAAGATTCTTAGGCAGCACCTTCCAAGCTCGCAGTTATTTCCATCTCAAAGGGTAATGGGAGTAATCACATGGGAATGCCACAACTTGCAAGTTCCTTTCCAAGCCATTCAGCATGCTAACATTCCTTCAGTTTTGCTGGAACAAATACACAAACTCCCTCACAACATTGTGAATCAACTGAGACCAAATGAATGGCAGTAGTTAAAGAAGGCAGCTCATCACCACCTTCGCAAGTGCAGCTGGAGACAGGAAATAAGTGTGAGACCAGCCATTCCCATACCCTATGAATGAATTTTAAAAATGCATAAGTACACATTCCGAGTATATATGTCAATTTCTAACACCTTAATTCCCTTTGTGGACAGCGATTCAGTTTTGATGGGATCATATAGTTTCCAGTTTTAGAAAGGCTGCTTGTTGCTGAGGTATTGGAGAGAAAGGAGTCATGGAAGAGGTGGTTTTCAAAAGTTAAGGAGAAAGAAGAAGATAATAATTTTGCTCAGTGATATGGACAATGGAAACCAGAGTGTGACAGGAAGGGACAATGTCCAGAAATGTATGATTGCATCAGCAAATTTGGTCAGAGTAAAGAAAATTTAGACCAATGAAAGAAAAGGTAGGTAAAAGGTGAGTCATTAGGAAAGCATTTTGATGTGGGTTAAAACAAGCTGAGTTGGACAAGGACTCATTTAGAATATGATGTGTCAGGGACTAGGACATCAAGTCCATTTTATACAATTGTGGTCATGGGGTTGCTGGCTGGCCTTGAAATGAGTGGCTTCCCAAGTCATTTCAGAGGGCAGTTGAGAGTCAGCCATATTACAATTGGTCTGGAGTCACATGGAGGTCAGACCAAGTGAGGATGGCAGATTTCCTTCCTGAAAGACATTAGTGAGCCAGATGGGTCTTTCCTGACAATCTACAATGGTTTCATGCTCATCAGTAGAATCTTAACTATTGACTTGTTTTTGTATTAAGTTCAAATTCAACCATCTGCTGTGGTGAGATTCGAATCTGCATTCTCAGAACATTAGCTGATTTTCTGGATTAATAGTCTAGCGATCATACCGCTAGGCTATCACCTCCCCATAAAAACTAAAGGCAAAAAAGGACTTGTATTGATGTACAGCACTTTCATTACTCCAGGATATCTGAAGAGCTTTACAACAAATGAGGCACACTTGTAGCCTGGTCTCTTTAAAAAATGAAAGTTCCATTTGCACAGCACTGTCCAACAAACAACAATAAGACAATGAGCAAATAGTCTGTTCATTAATAATGTTGATTGAGGGTTTAAGAAGATCAGGACATCAAGAAAACTGCTCTCCTCTTCAAAATTGTGTCACAAGATGAAATCAGACAGGGCTTCAGTTTAACATTTGGTTTGAAATAAGACAATAAGACATAGGAGTGGAAGTAAGGCCATTTGGCTCATCGAGTCCGCTCCGCCATTCAATCATGGCTGATGGGCATTTCAACGCCACTTACCCTCACTCTCCCCATATCCCTGAATTCCTTGCGAGATTAAGAATTTATCAAATGCCTTGAAGACATTTAACGAGCCAGCCTCAACTGCACTCTGTGGCAATGAATTCCACAAGCCCACCACTCTGTTCTAATTTCTGTTCTAAATTGACCCCCCCTAATTCTGAGACTGTGCCCACGGATCCTAGTGTCCCTGCCTGACAGAAACAAATTCCCAGAGTCCACCCTTTCTAAGCCATGCATTATCTTGCACGTTTCTATTAGATCTCCTCTCACCTCTCACCTTACAATCCCAGGATCCAGGTTCATTGTATGTTGGACCTACCATTCCAGGGATCATCCGTGTGAATCTCCGCTGGAAACGCTCCAGTGCCAGGATGTCCTTCCTGAGATGTGGGGCCCAAAATTGGACCTAACTAGAGCTTTATAAATATCAGAGCCACATGGCTGCTTTTATATTCCATCCTTCTTGAGATAAATGACAACAGTACATTTGCTTTCTTAACCATTGACTCAACCTGCAAGTCAACCTTTAGAGAATCCTAGACTAGCACTCCTTTGTACTTTGGCTTTATGAATTTTATTACCATTTAGAAAATAGTCCATGCAAGACCTCACACTTACTCTCGTTAAATTTCATCAGCCATTTCCTGATCACTCTCCTAAACTGTCTAAATCTTTCTGCAGCCTCCCCACCTCCTCAGTACTACCTGCCTGTCTGCCTGCTTAACTTCGCCAGAATGCCCCCAGTCCCTTCATCCAGATCATTAATACTTAAAGTGAACAGCTGCAGCCCCAACACTGAACCCTGTGGACACCACTTGTCACTAGCTGTCATTCCGAAAAAGAACCTTTTATTGCAACTCTTTGCCTTCTGTCAGATAGCCGATCCTCAATCCATGCCACTAGCTCACCTTGAACACCATGGGCCCTCACCTTACTCAGCAGCCTCCCATGAGGCACCTTATCAGTCTTAAACTGTAGTGGTACTGGTAGATAACAGAACTCCTTAGAGTGAGAATTGATCGTGTGCTTCAGAGGTGAGACTGCCATGACTAAGTGGCAACTAACTGTCAATGAGATCGTATAACATTTTGGTACCCAAAATGATCTGTGGTATGATTGCTCCTCTGATGGATCAATTTGGGTGTCAAGGTGGCTCAGTCGTGAGCATTGCTGCCTCACAGTGCCAGAAACCCAGGTTCGATTCCAGCCTTGGGTGACTGTCTGTATGGAGTCTGCACGGACTTCTGTGGATGCCTCAATTTTCTCCCAGGGTCTAAAGATTGCAGGTTAGGTGAATTGGCCATGGTACAATGGGGGTTGAGAAGTAAAGGGTGGGATACTCTTTGGAGGGTCAGCGCAGCATTGATGTGCTAAAAAATCCCTTTTTGCACTGCATGGATCCTGAACTTGCATAAAACAAGGAAGAGTCTCAAATATTGTCTCAACAGTTTGAAGAAAATGAACTTCAGGAAAGGTTACTAAATGACTGGAAGCATTTGTTGCTGTACCACCTTTGCTTCCTGAGGAAGTCCAGCAAAGGTTCACCAGACTGATTCCTGGGAATGACAGACTGACATATTAAAAAAGACTGGATCACCGGGTTTGTACTTGCGGGGATTTAGAAGAACGAAGGGGATCTCATAGAAACGTACTAAACCCTGATGAGACTGGAAAGCCTAGATGCGGGAAGAAGGTTACTGATGTTGGGGAAGTCCAGAACTAGGGGTCACAGTCTAGAATAAGTGATAAAGCATTCAGGACTGAGGTGAGGAAGAAGTTTTTCACTCAGAGATTTATGAACCTGTGGAATTCTCTACAGCAGGAAGCTGTTGGAGCCAGTTAGATATATTGAAGAGGGAATTGGACATGACCCTTATGGCTAAAGGGATCAAGGGATATGGAGAGAAAGTGGGAATGGGATACTGAGATTGCATGATCAGTCATGATCATATTGAATGGTGGTGCATGCTTGAAGGGCTGAATGGCCTACTCCTGCATCTATTTTCTATGTTTCTCTGTTTCATAATAACTCTTTGCTTTGAACCTAATGAGTTTGATTAATAATTACACAGCTACACCACACAAGAAATGGTTATATTATGCATTATTCTGAGCTGTGCTCATGTAATGTTGAACAAACTTCAAACTTTGAAGTCAGATAAAAGGGGATTCCTGCAATTCAAGCATCATAATACATTTTACAGCAATGATTTTACTATTTACCCATTACATTCTTTTTTCGTTTACATTGTACTAAAGGGAAGAATTATTTTTGATGAACCTTGGCAAATCACTTTGTTATTAGAAATGCTTCAACGATATCAATATATCTCTGCAGGGAGTATAATCCGAGTTTACCCACTTTCCCATCGTAAATCAAATGCTTCATCCTAGATGTCATTTGTGACTCATGGCTGGATTTTATTTAAGGTCATCATAATATATTTCTGAGGATTGGCTGCAGATAACTAAACTTTGAAAGTTGAGGTAGTATCCTTTCACTTTTATCTTCCAAATATCTTTTAGTGAAGTTCCATATCATATAAGCCTTTTTGATCAAATTTTTGCACCTGCAAGTGAGCTTTTAATGGTTTGTGCACCTGGACCCTTTGTTCATCAACTTCCCCTCCCCTGTCCAGCATTAGCACTTAGATTAGAATTAGTCAGATTGTCTCTTTAGCAGTAGAGGATTTACATCAAAACATGCCACAAACACAATATAGAATATAGTTAACAAAGAACAAAGAAGAACAAAGTGCACTACAGCACATAGAAACAGACCATTCAGCCCATAAAACCATGTCGACTCATGATGCCTTTCCAAACTAAAAAATGTTGCTTCCATAAGATCCATATCCCTATATTCCCTGTATATTCATGTATCTGTCAAGACGCATCTTAAACCTTAGTATAGTATCCACCTACACCACCTCCTCTGGCAGCATAATCCAGATACTTACCAAAATTGCTTAGAAAAACCTGCCTTTCACATCTCCTTTAAGCTTACCCCTTTTACCTTAAATGTATTTCCCCTGGTAATCCACATATGTAACAAGAACAGGCATTACGAGAAAAATTCAGCAGTTCTGGCAGCATTTGTAGAGACAAATCAGAATCGATGCCTCAGGTGCAGTGCCCCATCTCCAGAACATTCATTCTGATTTCTCTACACAGATGCTGCCAGATCTGCTGAAATTTTCCAGCATTCACAGTTCTTTAGTTTTTTTAAAATTGACATTTAAACCCCAGGGGAAAAAAAAACTCTGACTATCCATTCTAACCACGTGTGTCATGATCTTGTAAACTTCTGTCAGGGGTTTTCTATCAGGAGACCTTCTATCAACAAGGATACATTTGTAACCTGTCTCTACAGAAGTCAAATGTTGCACATTTCACGAAGCTGCTTTAGCATTATGTTGACCATAAACTATAAGAAAAAGGAATGGGAGTAGGCCTTGAGTCTAGCCTGCCATTAAATATGATCATGGCTGATCCGACATTCCAAATGTTCACTTTCCTGCCCTTTCCCCAACAACCCTTGATCCCCTTACTGTTCAAGAACCTATTTACCCCAACCTTAAATATATATAATGACTCTGCCTCACAGCTCTCGTAGCAAGAAGTTCCAAAGATTCACAAGTTTCAGAGAAGAAATTCCTCCTCACCTTAGTTTTAAATTAGCACCCCTTTATTTTGAGACTAGACAGAACCAGAAGTACCAACAGACAGTGACATATAAATACCAGGCGGGACAGAGCACTGACACCATATGAAGAACACACTGATGATGTCACCTAGGAAGAGATGCTATACTTGCAGAAAAACACACCAGCTCAGCGAACGAATCCATGATTTTATGCCCTCTGGTCCAAGACTCGCCCATGATGGTAAACATCCTCTCAATATGTACCCTGCTGAGCCCCTTAAGAATCCTACATTTTTCAATGAGATCACCTCTTATTCTTCCAAATGACAGTGACTAGAGACCCCAACTGTTAATCTTTGCTCATAAAACAATCCCTCCATATCAGGGATCATCCTAATCAACCTTCTCTGAACTGCCTCCAATCAAATGATATCTTTCCTTAAATAACGAGATCAAAACTTCTCACATACTCCAGCACCTTTTACAGCTGTAGTTTGACTTCCCTACTCTTATACTCCAACCCCTTTGAAATAAGGGCCAATATTCCACTAACTTTTCTGATTACCTGCTGTACCTATATATTAACTTTTTATGATTCATGCATAAGTACCTCCAAGTCCCTTGAGTTGCAGCTTTCTTCACTTTCTCTCCACTGATTAATATTCTGTTATTAATCTGTTCCTTTCAAAATGAACAATGTTGCTGTTAATAAAGTCTGCATTCAGTTCACAAGCCACATTATACACTTGGTTTAGAAAATATTAATCTGCCACAGAGTAATTCTATAGAGTGGATGCCCATGTTTAGATTAAGATAGAATGGACCAATGAAGGTTCAAGACTAATTTTGTGGCTGTACAAATAGGAAAATCACAAGGGCTGTCTTTACCCTTGTGCCTGATGTATGCATGGTGACCAACACAATTTTCTGTTTGGTCTTGGCATAAACCGCATGATCTGCTCTGTTATTTGCAATGATGTGAGAAAAATGAGCAGAAGGGACAAATGCCCTCATTAGATGTTAGCCAGAGCTGCAATTTTGTTTCAAAATATTCGAGGAGTAGAAGAATATTAAGAATCAGGTCTTAGGGATAAATAAATTGAATGAAGTCAGCAGTCCAAAGAAATTTACTAAGTCTGTGTTTTTAATCATTCTTTGCTCTCATATGCTGTTAGGATGGCACAGTGGCTCAGTGGTTAGCACTGTTGCCTCACAGCACTAGGGACCCGGGTTCAATTCCAGCCTCAGGCAACTGTCTGTGTGGAGTTTGTACATTCTCCCCGTTTCTGCGTGGGTTTCCTCCACAGTCCAAAGATGTACTGGTAAGGTGAACTGGCCATGCAAAATTGCCCACAGTGTTCAGGGATGTGTAGGTAGGTGCATTAGTCAGGGGTAAATATAGGGTAGGGGAATAGGTCTGGGTGAGTTACTTTTCAGAGGGTCGGTGTGGACTTGTTGGGCCGAAGGGCCTGTTTCCACACTGTAGGGAATCTAATCTAATATGTGTGTCAGCAAATATTATCATGCAGATTTTTTTGAATGAAAATTTTTTGGTTCATCTGTAATATGGTATTATTGTCACTGTTACAACAAGCCAAATCAGACTTACTCTCACTGGATTCACAACCCAGTGATCTTAAAATGTCAATCACTCTCAAAATTGCTCAATTGTTCCTAACCAGACTTTACAAAACAAACAAATCTTGGACATCAAGTTTATAACTTATGAAAAAGTTAACATTTTATAATAATGCGACTTTAGCAGAACTCTAATGAATAGGAAGGCAATCTAATTAATACTTATGATCTAAGCCCAATCTTTTGTGAATATAGCTTCCTACTGACAGCATAGTGATACATTGATACACCTACAGACAGATACATTTAAGGGATAAATTAAAAAAGCAAATAAAAGAATCATAATTTTTCTGTTTGATATCCATTTCAATGGCCTTCCTGAAATCCTTTAACAATGACTTATATTACAGGACTGCAGATTTTGCTTGAATAACAAAGTCACCTGTCAATGCAAACAATTTTGCTGTGGAATAAGCAAAGTTTTCTGAACTGAAATCTCATTTTATCTAAAGAAATTGAATGAAACCGGTCAACTGAGTCAGTCATCTAGAAACCCACGCCAAATACTTATATATGAACAGGGAGCAGGAGTTGGCCATTTATCCTCCTGTGTCTGTCTCTCCATATAATAAAATAATGAACTTAATGGCTATAACCTCAAATCTATTTTTACTCTTTGATTACAAATAATCTATCCACTTCTTCCTTAAGAAATATTCAAAGGTTTCTGGTTTAACATAAATTGCACATATTGGATGTGAAAGATTGGTCACAACTATCCATCTGGAGATACAATGGAGCCAGACTGGTGAACACATAAATAAAACATATTTCAGTAGCTGCTTAGAAGAGCAGCAAAGAGAAAAAAATCCATTTGTACCAGCAAGGACTGGACAAATCTATCTTTCTCTCCTTTTTTTGTTCTCATCATCTCAAAAGCCAGCATTGGTGGTAAAACATGTCAGAGAAACACCCATTCAGCAAGAACTCAAAGATTCTACAAATTTCACTCTGCTAATGCTACAAATCATCAACAAATAACTGTGTTGTCAAGTTCAACTCTAATAACAAGGACTTTAAGAATATTTTATATTACATATTTTCTCTCTTTCTACTGTACTGAAAAATATCCCCTTTTTAGATTTTATACTTGTATTTGTGTGTGTGTGTGTTTGATCCCACATTTTATTATTTTCTTAGGGTTAGCAAGCAATAAAATTCCTTTTTCTTTCACTCAAGGAAACACTGCAATTAGATCCTTAAATTCGATTTATAGACTAAATTATAATTGAAGTATGGTATTGCTGCATGCTGAAAAGCTTTGTTGTGGCCAGCTGAGGCGTGTTAAAAAGAGGGAATACAATTCACCCTCCTCATCTGATTGTAACACTATGATGGATCTTTATGCTGGTTATTAGTGCTGATAAATATTCTTGCACCACCCAATTTCTTCTTATATTGCTTCAATGAGTTTGTTTGACAAAGTGTCCCTGTTGTTCAGTGGATGGGGTTAGATCCACAAGTAAAAGCGTGATTTTAAAATCTGGACTGAAAACCTTATCCAGTCATGCTTATGTAACCACTGACAATTATCATGAAAACCTATCTTGTTCATTAATGTCATAGAGTCATAGAAATGTACAGCATGGAAACAGACTCTTCAGTCCAACCTGTCCATGCCGACCAGATATCCCAACCAAATCTAGTCCCACCTTTCAGCACACGGCCCATATCCCTCCAAACCCTTCCTATTCATGTACCCATCCAACTGCCTCTTAAATTTTGCAATTGTACCAGCCTTCACCATCTCCCCTGGCAGGTCATTCCACACAAGTATCACCCTCTGCATGAAAAAGTTGCCCCTTAGGTCTCTTTTATATCTTTCCCCTCTCACCCTAAACCTATGCCCTCTAGTTCTGGACTCCCCGACCCCAAGGAAAAGACTTTCTCTATTTATCCTATTCATGCCCCTCATAATTTTGTAAACCTCTGTAAGGTCACCCCTCAGCCTCCGACGCTCCAGGGGAACAGCCTCAGCCTGTTAAGCCTCTCCCTATAGCTCAAATCCTCCAACCCTGGCAACATCCTTGTAAATCTTTTCTGAACCCTTTCAAGTTTCACAACATCTTTCCAATAGGAAGGAGACCAGAATTGCACACAAAATTCCAACAGTGGCCTAACCAATGTCCTGTACAGCTGCAACATGACCTCCCAACCCCTGTACTCAACACTCTGACCAATAAAGGAAAGCATACCAAATGCCTTCTTCACTATCCTATCTACCTGCAACTCCACTTTCAAGGAGCTATGAACGTGCACTCCAAGGTCTCTTTGTTCAGCGACACTCCCTAGGACCTTACCATTAAATGTATATGTCCTGCTAAGATTTGCTTTCCCAAAATGCAGCACTTTGCATTTATCTGAATTAAACTCCATCTGCCACTTCTCAGCCCATTGGCCCCTCTGGTCCAGATTCTGTTGTAATCTGAGGTTACCCTCTTCACTTTCCACTACACCACCAATTTTGGTATAATCTGCAAATTTACTAACTGTACCTCTTATGCTCGCTTCCAAATCATTTATGTAAATGACAAAAAGTAGAGGACCCAGCACCGATCCTTGTGGCACTCCACTGGTCACAGGCCTCCAGTCTGAAAAACAACCCTCCACCACCACCCTCTGTCTTCTACCTTTGAGCCAGATCTGTATCCAAATGGCTAATTCTCCCTCCTTCAGGGAAGGAATTCTACCATCATTACTGATGAGTCTAGAACCACAGCAATGTGCCCTCTCAGCAATTCCATTTACATTTACATTCAAAAGTCAAGGCCTGATGATGCCACACAGCATAATTTTAACTTCAGAAATCAGCATCCTTGTACAATGTCAAATCCTGGGATACATTATCGTACCTTATGGCTTATATAGTGCCTAGCATGAGGGTTGCAGAAAGAAAACATACATTTTACTGGCATGAAAGTATTATAAAAGCAGGAAATTTTATGTGTACATGTTGTAATTGGTTTAATACAACACAGTGGGCTAAGAATCATTCAGTAGTATGATCTATCTGGTAGCAGTTGAAACTTATCAGTTCAGAAGAGGCTGGGCTCAGTATTTTTATTGATCTTATCCAATGATCCTTTGTGGGACAGGAAGATCTGAAGCACTTCTTCAGAAGCCACATGGACCAGTCTCAGCAGCATGTTCTTACCTATGTTCCACCCAGCACCAGCCCTGGCACTTCTGCACAAATCACATAGTCACTACAGGTTCTGTTCAACTCCTGCAATTTTTAAAATCCTTTCATGGGATGTGGAAATTATTGGCTAGGGCAGCTTATTGTCCATCCCTAGTGCTCTTGAAAAGCTGACAATGAGCTGGCTTCTTGAACTGCTGCAATTAGGAATGGAGTTTCAGGATTTTGACCCAGTGACAGTGAAAGAATTGTGATACATTTCCAAGTCAGGATGTTGTACGACTTTTAGAAAAGTTTGCAGTGCTGCTTTTGTTATGCATTTTCTGCCCTTGTTCTTTTGAATGAGACAGGAAATGAGATTGAAATGTCATGTTGAAGGATCTTGGTAAGTTGATACAATGTATCTTGTTGATGAGACACACTGCTGGCAATGTAAACAAAAGTTTCTGCCCTTAATCCTGACTATGAATGCAATCTTTACAACTAAAAGTATCTATATTTACCCAGAAGATCAAAAAAAGGCATTGTTCAGTGGGAGATTTAGTGTGGATTATTCTCTCCCTGATGAAACTTGAGTAATAATGAAAAAAGTAAGAAAATACAGGAAAAATGGTTAAATCAGATTCTTAATGTTGAGAAAATTGTATCTGATGCGTCCCTCAAACCTCAGATTTCAAAATTTCACTGTTAAGTGGCAACTATCTTATTTTCATACTTTTGCATCTCATTAAAACTCAATTTATCTTATTTTTACACACTTCCAATTTTCAGCTCACCCAATGATGCAAATTCCTGACATGTAAACCAGAGCAGATACCTGGCAACCGTAGCTTGTTGAATGCTTTTCCTGGATACGATCTTAACAATGCTTCTTCAATAGAGTATTCCTGCATTTTCCATGGATGCCATATTTGGTCAACCACCAGCCTCACCCCATCATTAGACCAGCATTGAACCTATTCAGATATCACTTCACCCCTACAGTCAGGGACACCTATTACTTGCATGCTTCTGTCAGGTTGCTTTGTGTGCAAGGACAAATTGCATCTCAATGACCTGCACAGCATGCTTTTGCACTCACATGGACATTGGCTTAGTTTGCTGTTGGGTGGCTTGTAATGCACTCATTCATTTTACTGTTTACTTAGCAGTTGCCAAACCCTGCCTACTGACTGACTTCAGCACTAACTTACAGAATTGTAAACATTGTTTTCTTGGTACACAGCCTCCAGAGGGAGAAACATCAAGTGCAGAGGGGAATAACAAGATCTGGATCTACAGTCCTCATTGCCATTTTCTTACATCTGTTGGAAAAGCAGTGCAGATGCTGATTAAAAATGTCCTTCCTCATTATTTCCAAACTGTCATCTGCTGGAGAAGGACTCCCACCTGGACGGACAGGGTGAAAATCACATTCTGGTCGTCATCAAGATTTTCCACCAGGGTCATCATGGGATAGATTACAGGCGTCCTTAAACAGAGGTTTTGACGTCTGGACCACTCAGGTGGGGCCTTGTAGTATAGATCAGAAAGGGTGTCCTGAACCTTGAAAGAATTGTAAGCTGTGAGGATTGTGTAAAACTCCAAAGAATATCAACAAGTTAATGGAGGAGGAGGATAGGTGGCAGATGATTTTCAATGTAGAGAAGGTGAGGTGATGCATTTTGGTCAGAAGACTACAGAAAACCAATATAAAACAGGGGTACTATTTTAAAGTAGGCTCAGGAGCAGAAGACCTTGGGTGCACAAGTATGCAGATCATTCAAGGTGACAGGACAGCTGGAGAGAGCAGTTAGTAAAGTATGTAGTATCCTTGGCTTTCTTTTTAACAGGGAAATAAGAGTACAAGAGCAAGGAGGTGATTTGAACTTGTATAGGATGCTTGTTAGGCTTCAGCTGGAGTATTGTGTACAGTTCTGGTTTGCAAACTATAGAAAACTTGTGCCCACATTAAAGACAGTGCAAAAGCAATTAACAAGAATAGTTCCAGGAATGAGAAATTACAGCTATGAAATCGATTGGAGGAGTTGGGATAGGTCTCCTTTGAGAGAAAAAGGCTATGAAGACACCGGATTTAGATTTTCAGTAAAAATGAGTGGGCTGGACAGAGTTGCTAGGGAGACACTATTCTTGTTTGTAAAAAAAAAAGTGAGGGTATAGATTGAAAGTAATTTTTTTAACAAAGCAAGTGTGATGTAAGAAATATGTTTTTCACACAGCGTGTAGTTAGGGTATGGAATGCAATGTTTGGAAATGTGGTGGAGGCAGGTCAATTGAGGCATTCAAGGGGACATTGGGTGATTGAATAAAAATAATCAGTAAAAGTATGGGGAAAAAGCAAGAGATTAGCATGAGGTAATGGATTAGTACCTGGAATGAGTGGGTTGTCTTTTGTGCAGAGCTGAGTATGGTAGCTATCACCAAGGAGAAGATGCTAGAAATACTGAATGGCCTGAAGGTGGATAAATTATCTAGACTGGATAGACTACAACCCAGAATTCTGAGGGAGATAGCTGAAGAGATAGTGGAAGCACTTATGGTGAATCGCTAGAATCAGTGAGGGTTCAGCCAGATAGTGGGTGGACTTATTTCCACTAAAGTTGAGACGAGAGAAATTTGAGTTGATTAAAGTGTACAAGAACCTGAATAGTCTCAACAACATGAACATGGAAAGAATGCAATGTCTTCTGGGGGAGTCCGGAGCTAGAAGGCACTGTTTAAAATTAGGACAGAGATGATTTTTTTTTCTCTTGCCGTATTATGCAACTAGAGAGCTCACTGCCTCACAAAGCAGTTGAGGCTGGCTCAATGAACATTACTAAGACAGAGGTGGAAAAATTATTGTTAGATAAGGTTATTAAGGAGAAATATAACCATAATACCATAAAACATCGGAACAGAAATTAGGTCACACAGCCCATTGGGTCTGCTCTGCCATCCAATCACGGCTGATACGTTTCTCAACCCCATTCTCCTGCTTTTTCCCCATAACTCTTGATCCCCTTGATACTCAAGAACCTCTTCAATCTCAGTCTTAAATATATGCAATGACCTGGCCTCCACAGCCTTCTGTGGCAATGAATTCCATAGATTCACTACTCTCTGGCTGAAGAAGTTACTCTTTATCTCTAATCTAAAAGGTCTTTCCTTTAGTCTAAGGCTGTGCCTTCTGCCCTAGCCTCTCCTACAATGGAAATATCTTCCCAACATCTACTCTGTTCAAGTCATTCAGTATTCTGTATGTTTCAATTAGATGCCCCCTCATCCTTCTAAAGTCCATCAAGTAGAGACCTAGAGTCCTCAACGGGGGTTCCTCATATGTTAAGCTTTTCATTCCTGGGACCATTCTCATGAACTTCCTCTGAACACGCTCCAGGGCCAACACATCTGTTGTGAGATATGGGGCTCAAAACTGCATATAGAATTCTCAATGTGGTCTGACCAGAGCCTTATAAAGCCTCAGAAAAACATATCTGCTTTTATATTCAAGTCTTCTCAAAATAAATACAATCATTGCATTTACCTTCCTAACTACCGATTCATTCTGCAAGTTTACCTTGGGAGAATCCTGGTCTAGAACTCCCAAGTCTCTTTGCACTTCAGACTTCTGAATTTTCTCCCCATTTAGAAAATAGTCCATGCCTCAATTCTTCCTTCTAAAGTGCATGACCTCACATCTGCCACTTCTTTGCCCACTCTCCTAATCTGTCCAAATCTTTCTGCAGCTTTCCCGCATCCTCAAAACTACCTGTCCTTCGACCTACCCATGTATCATCTGCAAACTTAGCCAGAATGCCCTCAGTTCTTTCATATGAACCGTTAATGTATTAAGTAAAAGGTTGTGGTCTCAACACTGAGCTTTGCAGAACACCACTTGTCACCAGCTGCCATCCTGAGAAGGATCCTTTTATCCCCTTGTAGCCCAGCTTCTGTCTATGCTAGCACCTTGGCTCTGACACCATGGGCCCTTATCTTTCTCAGCAGCCTCCTGTGTGGCACGTTGTCAAAGGTATTGAAATCCAGGGAGATAACATCCATTGGTTCTCCTGGGTCTAACCTGCTTGGTGCTTCCTCAAAGAATTCCTAGCAGATTTGTCAGACATGACCTCCCCTTGATGAAACCATGCTGACTTTGCCCTATTTTACCAAACATTTCAAAGTATTCAGAAATCTCATCCTTCACAATAGATTTCATGATCTTACCCATGACTGAAGTTAGGAAAATCAGTCTGTAATTTCCCAAATTTTGTCTTACTCCCTTTTTGAAGAGGGGTGTCATGTTAGTAATTTTCCAGTCCTCTGGAACCCTCCCTGATTCTAGCAATTCACCACGAACGCCTCCACTATCCCTCATCCTTCCTGTACAATGCTTCTTTTTCTTCAGGATGAATCTCTGCCGTGTCTCCTGAATTACTCTCAGAAATTCCTGCCATTGCTGTTCCACTGTCTTTTCCGCTAGGGTCCTGGTACAATGAACTTACCCAGCTTCTCCCACATGCCTCTGCAGTTGCCTTTATTCAACAGTAATACTGTTACCTCTGCTTCTACTTTCTCCTTCTCAAATTGCAGATTAATTCAATCATATTATGATCATTGCCTCCTAAGGGTTCCTTCATCTTATGCTTCCTTATCAAGTCTGCCTCATTGTACAACACTAAATGCTGTACTGCCTGTTCCCCGGTCGGCTCCACCACGAGCTGCTCCAAAAAGCCATCACAATGACATTCTCCAAATTCCTTTTCTTGCAATCCACTACCAACCTGACTTTGCCAGTCCACCTACATACTAAAATCTCCCATGATCACTGTGACTTTGACTTTCTTCCACATCTTTTTTATTTCCTGGTGTACCTTGTGCCCTAGCTCCTGACTACTGGACAGAGGCTTGTACGTAACTCCAACTGTTGGTTATTTTACCTTTGCGGTTCCTCAATCCTACTCCCACTGATTTTACACCCTACTTCATTTCTTACTACTGATTTAACTTCACCTTCCCCCACCTCACCCTAGTTCTAAACCCTCGGAACACTTCAACCCCAGGGCATCAATGTGGACTTCAACAGTTTCCTCATTTCCCCTTCCCCCACCTCACCCTAGTTCTAAACCCCAACATTTCAACTCCCCCTCCCACTCTGCCGAGGATATGGAGGTCCTGGGCCTCCTTCACCATCGCTCCCTCACCACCAGACGCCTGGAGGAAGAACGCCTCATCTTCCGCCTCGGAACACTTCAACCCCAGGGCATCAATGTGGACTTCAACAGTTTCCTCATTTCCCCTTCCCCCACCTCACCCTAGTTCCAAACTTCCAGCTCAGCACTGTCCCCATGACTTGTCCGGACTTGTCCTACCTGCCTATCTCCTTTTCCACCTATCCACTCCACCCTCTCCTCCCTGACCTATCACCTTCATCCCCTCCCCCACTCACCTATTGTACTCTACGCTACTTTCTCCCCACCCCCCACCCTCCTCTAGCTTATCTCTCCACGCTTCAGGCTCACTGCCTTTATTCCTGATGAAGGGCTTTTGCCCGAAACGTCGATTTTGAAGCTCCTTGGATGCTGCCTGAACTGCTGTGCTCTTCCAGCACCACTAATCCAGAATCTGGTTTCCAGCATCTGCAGTCATTGTTTTTACCCCTTTTTACTTCATTTCCCACCTACCTATCTTTTCAATAGGAGGTATGTCCTTGAATATTCAATCCTAATCCTGATCCGCTGGCAGTCATGCCTCCACCCACCATGTCATACCTGCCAATTTCGATCTGCGCCACAAGCTCATTGACCTTATTCCTTATACTGTGTGGATTCAGATATAACATCTTCAGTCCTGTATTAACCGTCCCTCATCTCATTCTCATTCATTTGTCTCGGGTGCTTGAAGTTTGATTTCTAACACTTTCCACACACTTTGTCCTATATGTGTTTGTACTGGAGATTTTAATACCCTCTCCTGAGTTCTGCACTCTTACCTCCTTTTCTTAATTCGGGTTTTATAATTTCCCCTATAACTGAACCACCTGCCCCCCCCCACCCATTTAGTTTAAAGCCCTGTCTACAGTCCTAGTTATGTGATTCGCTAGGACTCTTGTCCCAGCTCAGTTTAGATAAAATAGGAATGTGGAATTCAAAACTCAAACAGATCACATTAGATTAGATTCCCTAGAGTATGGAAACAGGCCCTTCAGCCCAACAAAGCAGAAGTGGGTACTGCAGATGCTGGAGATTAGGGTCAAGATTAGAATGGTGCTGGAAAAGCACAGCAGGTCAGGCAGCATCTGAGGAGCAGGAAAATCGACGTTTTGGGCAAAAGCCCTTCATAAGGAAATTTTCTGATGAAGGGTTTTTGCCTGAAGCTTTTATTTTCCTGCTCCTCGGATGCTGCCTGACCTGCTGTGCTTTTACAGCTCCATTCTAATCTTGACCCTTCAGCCCAACAAGTCCACAAGGGCCCTCTGAAGAGTAGCCCACCCAGACCCATTCCCCTACCCTATATTTACTAATGCACCTAGCTCTGTGGGCAATTTAGCATGGCCAATTCACCTGACCTGCATATCTTTGGACTGTGAGAGGAAACCGGAGCATCCAAAGGAAACCACGCAGATACGAGGAGACAATGTGAAAACTCCATACAGACAGTCGCCTGAGGTGGGAATCAAACCCGGGTCCCTGGCTCTGTGAGGTAGCAGTGTGAACCACTGAGCCACCATGCCACCCTGATCTTATTGAAGTGGGTGCTGCCTAGGATTCCAATGGACTACAAGATTATGCTGTCTGCATAATCTTCTGGCCCTGATTCCAATGGCATGGAGAGGTGATTTGCTTCAATGGCAGCTTCGGTGACAAGTTGGGTCCTTGAGGCACTTTTGCGGTGGTATGGTGGTCCAACTTGGGATTCCAATGACCCGAAACTCAACGGCTTCAATGTCATCTTTCTGCATGGGTGAAGGATGTCTTTCCTATATTTTCCTTGACTTTGGCAACCCAGGACCCATGAATTGAACAAAGATGAACTTTGTGATAATTTTTATTGTATGTGATTTCTGTTATTAATATAGGCACTACACTTAAGCACTTAAAATATTTTGTAAAAATACAAGTGATAATAAATTACTACTCTATTCTACTGAATGGCACAACAGAATTAAAGACATGAACATACAAAGAACAAGAGTCAGTCACTCAGTCCTTTGACACTGCTCTGTCATTGAATAAAGTCATGGCTGATCTGATTTTAACCTCAACTCTACATTTCTCCCACAAGACGAAACTTCCTTTCCACATTTACTTGTCCATGTGCACCCAAGATCTTGCGTGTTTCAATTTAATTGTCTCTGATTCTTCTAAACTCTCGAGGATTTAAGTCTAGCCTGTCTAGCCTTTCCTTATCAGGGGTTCATTCCAGATATTAGTCTTGAAAACTTTTTCTGAACTGTTTTCAATGCATTAACATTTTTCCATAAGTATAGTGATCAACACTGTAAACTGCACTCCAGACTCAAGGGATTGAATGGCTACTTCTGCTTCCATTCGTAACTTCATATGTAGTGTCACAATACACTACTAGTTTGCCTGATTACTTCTTGTAACTTAATGCCAGCCTTCTCTAATTGATGCAGTAGGATATTCAGATCCCTCTGCATCTTAGAGCTTTGTAATAAAGATTTGGATAATATGTTTATTCTTTATTTTCCTGCCAAATTGGACAATTAGCGAGTCCCCATATAGACAACAAGCAAAAATAATGTCATTTACAAAATACCTTGCAAGAACAAACACTACATTGGACAAACAGTCAGAAAACTAGCTACCAGGATACATGAACATCAACTAGCCACAAAAAGACATGACCCACTCTCACTAGTATCTTTATGCACAGATGAAGTAGGACACTACTTCGACTGGGACAACACATCCATCCTAGGACAAGCCAAGCAGAGACACACAGAAGAATTCCTAGAAGCATGGCATTCCAACCAGAACTCTATCAACAAACACATTGACTCAGAAACCATTTACCATTCCTGAGAAAATGAGCAGGAAAGGACATCATCTTAGGAAATGACATCACCAGCCAAAGGAAACCTAAACACATAATAGGAAAGCGGGTCACTAACACCAGTGCTTCACCAGAGGCTTACCTCATAGGTTACCTCATATGGTGACAAAACATCTGAAAGTGAACCTTTCCGCTCAGCAAGCAAACTTACATCCAAAATGGACAATTTCATATTTTCCCACATTAAACTTCATTTGCCAAATCTTTACCCCATTGACGTAAGCTGTCTATGTCTTTGGAACCCCTTGCCACAGAAACTTGTGGGCACAGAGTCCTTGTGTATATTCAAGGTTGAAATAGATTCTTGACCAGAAAGGGAATCCAGGATTATGGGAAAAGCCCGGAAAGTGAATATGAAGAATGTTGGATCAGCCATGATCCTACTGAATTGCAAAGCAGGCTTAAGGGGCCAAGTGGCCTATTCCTGCTCCTATTTCTTATGGACTTAAACACAGGGTACTTGTGATAAAATGATGGTCGTAATCATGATGACATTAATTAACAATCCTCTGAGAGAAGAAATACCTCTCATCTCAGTCTTAAATCGGCACTCATTTATTCTGAAAAGATGCCCTCTTATCCTGGATTCTCCCATGAGGGAAAACATCCTCTCAGCATTTACCTGTCAAGCCCCATAAGAATCAATTTCAGTAGAGGAGCCATTTAGAAACAGTTATCATAATTCTGTAGGTTTTACGATAGTTATGGATCAGGATAAGATTGCTCCTTGAGTGAAAGTGCAAGACTGGGGGAATAATGATTCTGACAGTATTAGACAAGAACTTGAGAAATGAATTGGGAGCAGCTGTTTGAGAGTAAATCCACAACTGACATGTGGGAGTCTTATCAGGGCAGTTGAGCAGAATTCAGGACCATTATGTTCCTATGAGGATGAACGATCAGGAGGGCAAGATCCAGGAACTCTCAGTGACAAGAGATATTGAATGTTTAGTCAAAAAGGAAAAGAAAGTGTATGCAAGGTTTAGGAATTTAAATTCAGATAAGGCCTTTGTGGAATAAAAAGAAAGCAGAAAAGAGAGTGCTGGCAAATGGGACGAGATTAGGTTAGGATATCTGATCAGCATGGCCGAGTTAGACCGAAGGGTCTGTTTCCGTGCTGTACATCTCGATGACTCCATGAATCCTATATATTTCAATGGGATCACTTCTCATTCTTCTAAACTCCAGTGAGTAGAGTCCCAATCTGTTTAGCCTTTCTTCATGAGACAATCCATTGATACCGGTGACCATCCTCCAATGAAAAAATAAATTTCCTTAAAAAAGGGGACCGAAACTGCGTGTTGTAATCTTTGTCCTGCATTGTGGCTACTGTTAGGAGTCCTGTAAATGCCTCTACTCGTGACTTCTTTTCCTACCACTCCTTGACTCTACCCAAATCAATTGCATGGGCACAATCTTATCATTTATTTGCTAAGTCCAAGTTGTGTTTCATTTTTTGGAGAAACCTCCACCCTGAGGTCTAGGTAGTTTTATTGCCATAGCTGACCGAACTCACCTTATCAATTACCTAACAAACCCCTAAGGTGTCTGTTTTTGGCTCATCTTACCAGGCACTGTTCCTGAAACTGTAAGCCAAGGGATAAAATGGTACGATCGGGCAGGTACTCAGAGTATGTATTCAGGTCAGGGGTGGGTGCATAGGGAGGCTGTTATGCAGAGCAGGTAGTCAGGCTGAAGGCTTGTGTGGAGTCAGGTCAGGGGGTTAGCCCTGTGATCATTGATCATTACTAGACAAATTGCTCTGGCAACACAAGTACACCCATTAGACTTTTAAGCAGATCAGGCAATTGTTGCGCATTGCATGCGTCAGGACTGCTGAAGAATCAAGATGCATAATCGTAGCGAACGTCTCAACATTTATTGCTGTTGGCCTCAGCAGATTCAGTCTATTCATTCTGCTGCCTCACAACATGTGAAAATAGGCAGTAAAATATTCCAAATGTTAATCCAACCTCAAGTCTATGAAAGACCTTTACTGGTTTAATCGCAGAAATGCAAAAGACTGCCAACTTTAAACAATTTCAGTGGAATGGATTTTTACTGTAGGAAAATAAATATGATAGTGTTATTCTTTAAAATGTTTCATCCTTTTGAAAGAAGATTTTGCTGTTAAAAGGTCTTCATATTTGTGCTGAGCTGTTTCTTGAGATGATATTTACACCTGCTTTCTTCAGAAGGTTCGAAATTTGCAGGTGCTATCTGATTTATAGGATTTGAACTTCATGAGCTTTCATGTGGTTGTAACATAGAACAAAAAAAACCTACAACACATCCATTCAGCTCTTCAGATGCTGTTGAGACGAACAAGCAGTCACTCCTTAATTTAATGTGTTGTGGTGTCTACACTGAAATTCTAGGCCAGGGAAACTTTGAAAACAATCGTTCATAAAAGAAACTAAAAGAAAATTGGGGGTTTTCTAGATTTTGTACATTTTAACTTGTACAGACAGTGTACTTGTGCAGATATTCCACTCCCTGTTATTCTTAAGTTAATTAAGTGGTTTGTGCTAAAAGATAATCAAACCCTCCGTAATCATTTACAGAGTTGCTTCCAACAGACTAATTCAGAGTTTGTGTGTAAAATAAATGGAACATTAAAGTGAGATGGCACTTATAATTATGAAGCATTTGCATGGTCATTTTAATTTTATATGGTGCTCCTAATATCTTTATGTCGTAAATTTAAAGGCACACAGACATTTATTGATCAAAGCTTATTTGAAGAAAATATTTAAACATGTGACAAATGTAGAAGTAATCCTTAAGGAAAGGTATGATCGAAACTAAACTGTTATTCATTGTAAATTAACAATTTACAGAACTATATATTATTAACATTTTACGATCACTGTTTGGACCAATGCCCATTTTCTTCAAATAAATGTAGAAAGCCTTCGTTACATATAAATTGGTAGAGACTGAACATAGAATGTGGCCAAACAAATTGTACGTGATCCTATTTATCCTCCTTTCACAGCTGATAAGACCAGGGAAGATTCCTGAGTAGCAATGTGATGGAAAGAAAATTGGAGCCTCTACAATTATTTGTCATAGTTCCAGGACTACATCATGTATGCAAAAGAGCAAGTTAACTCAAACACATAGAGTAACAGTGAATTTGAAATGTTAACTCTGTTCTTCTTTCTTGACAGGTGCTGCCAGGCTTGTTGAGGTTCTTCAGCAATTTGGTTTGATTTCAAATGTCCATCACATGCAGTACTTTTCTTTTGCTCTTATCCTTGAGGAGCTGTTTGGCTTTAGTTGGTTTTAAATCAGATTGGTGCAGAATTTATTTGAGTCCACTGGAATAGGCCTCATGCCAGTGGCAGAGCTGAGGAGAATTAGGTAGGAGAACTCTTCCAACCAAGTCCTGCCATCGGAAGCATTTTCCCCAGTTGTTAGAGAACAACACAGGAATCTCATAGACGGTTTAAGATGGTATAATTTAAGCTTATACTTTAGCCACTTGAAATCAATTATTCCTGAGTCTATTGGAATTTAATGCAGGATTTAGTAGAATTTGCATGACACTGCTGCAGGTTTCATGAGCTTGAATGGAAGAGGGTGGTGGTCCCATGTACATGTCTATGCATTCAGTACTCAATGAGGGTACTCACCATCAGGAAGACAAAGGGTATGTTGCCCACTGAAAGCCAAATCCCATACTTGGCTTCTGGCTTCCTACTCACTCTCTCTGTGGAATGTTCCCCACAATTCCATCTGTGACCCGTGCATCCAGCATCAACTGTCTGGGTATACCTCAGAGCATTACCAGCAGCTCTTAGTGCTGGGATATCTGCCCCAATTCCTGGGCAGGCCCGGCCTTGGCACATTATGGGTCTCTGTGCATTTAAAGTGGGTCAGTTTCTGGCTCAGAAATGACACCCAGCTCTCACCTGTTTACTTATAAAGTCCTGGCCAATACCTTTCAAATCTAAATTCTCATAAAGCTAACAATCTTTCATTTGAGTAAGCAACATAGGATAATGTTAAACTCTACCAAAACTATCTTGTGATGAAATGGACGATTTCTCATAATGTGAATGATCATTGAGGGCAGGGAAGACCTGTAGATATCCATATTCAGACCCTTCTTTTAGAAATTCCAAATAACCTCCCTTCCCATCCCCTGACTCCTTTTCCAGCTCCTCCCCCTCCCTTCCATCCATCTGACCGACCCTTCCTTCCAGTTAACAACAAGATTCATCCCTCCCATTGACCAACCAGACCGTATCCTCTACCTGTGTCCAGCTATCAGTACCTCACTATTTCGCCTCTCTCCCCACCCAAAACCCTCTCCCACCCCCTTCTTTATCTACAGCTTGCCTTACCCCCCACCTCCACTCCTGAAGAAGGGTTATACCTGAAACATTGACTTCTCCACCTCCTGATGCTGCCTGGCTTGCTGTGTTCTTCCAGCCTCCTGCTTGGATTCCAACATCTGCAGTTTTTTTGTTTCTAACTCAGCTCACTGAATCTGTCAATAGACCTGTCAAATCAACCATGAAATAATCAGATGCAGCTGAAATAGGTGCCAAGAGAACCTGCCAAGCAAATTTTAAAGAGAGTTGCCAAGCAGCTGAAACATTTAAAAGTCCTATCCTTTCAAACCCTAAAAGCATGTCCGAGCTTCCTTTACTGACTTGCTGCTGCAAAATGATTTCACAATCATCCATTATTATGGTACTGTGTCTGCCATCTCAGTTTGATTGGTAGTTTCTTTGAAGTGCTTGTTGTCTTTAAAGATTATGCAGTTGAGTGAGATGTTCCTTTTCTCATAAGGCATTAGGAAGTTGAATAGTGTAAATGTAGTAAATTGTTGTTTATGAGTGAGAGTTTTTTTTATTGTAGTGAAGTCTGCAGTATAGACTTAGAACTTTATTCAGGTAACTTTGTATTATCTCATCTCTGCATGGTTCCTTGGGGCTGTTTGATTTCTTATTTCTTGTATTGATACTCCAATATAATGCCTATGAATGGGAGCACACTTTCCAACCAGTCTGTCTCTGCACTAAGCAGCCTCTGCTCTGAGATCTCAGTCTGTGGTCACCAAAAACCAACATCTGGACAGATATCTTAAAAGTCAAGTTTACAGCTCCAGGAGCTCTGAGCATCTAACTCAAGGCCAAAAATCAGCCCTTGGCCCAATTGATCTACTTGCTTTTACAAAATCTGATCCAACAAAGCACCCTTCCTGGATGGACTGAGAACAGAAATCTCTCCCTTCCTTCCCCTTTAATCTAAATTAACTCAATTGATATTTGAGCAATTACAGTTTTAGTATCACTATGCTACTTTTTTTTATATATCTCAGTAATTTCCCTGAAGATTTGTTCTTCTGTTACTCCTATTATTTCTCTTACTACTTAGAGACCTAAAGAATATCCCAAGTCATGTCGTACGTTTCACTTCGTAACTCTAACCAAATAGATTCTGTCCTTGCCCCTATTTTCAACACTGAAATGTCTTGCTTAATTAGTACTGACATCCACTTCACTTTTTACCTTTTTCTGTCATTTCTAACATCTGCACCATGCTGCTAACAATCCCTTGATCCTCTCTATCTTCCCACTTCCACGCTGGATTGCATGTAGCACTCGGAGTAATCCAGAGACGACTACCCTCAAGATCTTACTTTTTAATTTCCTTCTGAAGCTTGCCACTTGCCTTTTTGCTTCCTCCATTTTTTGAACACTTTGTAAATTTGTCTATTAAGCACAAAGCCCTCAACAGTTTTAAGCAATGTTTCCATTATAACTACTGCACTGTATTTCCAAACTTCTGTTTGCGCTTGTAGCTCACCAACCTTATTCACCAAACTGAATGCATTTTCATAAATGCATTGTCAACCTCTCTTTGCATTTCTCATACTCTTTCTTAATCAGCTCCTATCTAATATTGTATTACTCCTTTCTGTAGTATTGTCCAACAATTTCACTTTAGTCTAACCTCAGTTGTAGGTAAAATTCTAGAATCCATCATTAATGATGAGATTTCTAAACTATTGAAAGTGCAGGCTTGGATGAGAACCAGGCAGCATGAATTTAGTAAAGGGAGGTTGTGCCTGATAAACCTGTTGGAATTCTTTGAAGAGGTAACAAGTAGGTTAGGAAACCCAGTAGATGTTATCTATGAAGACTTTCAAAAGACCTTTGATAAGATGCCTCATGGGAGGTTGCTGAGTAAGGTGAGAGCCTATGGTGTTCGAGGTGAGCTACTGACATGGATTGCGGACTGGCTAGTCTGACAGAAGGCATAGACTTGGAATAAAAGGTTCTTTTTCAGAGCAGCTGGTGACAAGTAGGGTCCTGCAGGATTCAGGTTTGGGCTGCAGCTGTTCACGTTATATATTAATGATCTGGACAAAGGGACTGGGGACAGTCTGGTGAAGTTTGCCGATGATACAAAGTTAGGTGGACAGGCAGGTAGTACTGAGGAGGTGGGGAGGCTGCAGAAAGATTTAGACAGTTTAGGACAGTGGTCCAGGAAATGGCTGATGACATTCAACGTGAGCAAGTGTGAGGTCATACACTTTGGAAAAAAAGAACACAGGCATGGACTATTTTTTAAACTGTGAGAAAATTCATAAAGCCAAAGTACAAAGGGATCTGCGAGTGCTAGTCCAGGATTCTCTAAAAGTTGATTTGCAGGTTGAGTCCATGATTAAGAAAGCAAAGATAATGTTGTCATTTATCTCAAGAGGGTTGGAATATAAAAGCAGTGATGTGCTTCTGAGACTTTATAAAGCTCTAGTTAGGCCCCATTTAGAATACTGTATCCAATTTTGGGCCCACACCTCAGGAAGGACATACTGGCACTGGAGCGTGTCCAGCAGAGGTTCACAAGGATGATCCCTGGAATGGTAGGCCGAATATATGATGATTGGCTGAGGATCCTGGGTTGGTATTCATTACAGTTTAAAAGATTGAGGGGAGTTCTAATAGAAACTTACAAGATAATTCGTGGCTTAGAAAGGGTGGACGCTGGGAAGTTGTTTCCATTAGGTGGGGAGACTAGGACCCGTGAGAACAGCCTTAAAATTAGAGGGGGGTCAATTTAGAATGGAAAGGAGGAGACATTTCTTCAGCCAGAATATGATGGGCCTGTGGAATTCATTGCCACGGAGCACAGTGGAGGTCGGAACGTTGGGTGCCTTCAAGGCAGAGATTAATAAATTCTTGATCTCGCAAGGAATTAAGCGCTACGGGGAGAGTGGGATAGTGGAATTGAAACGCCAATCAGCCATGATTAAATGGTAGAGTAGACTCAATGGGCCGAATGCCTTGCTTCCACTCCTATGTCTTATGGTCTTTAAGTACCATATTCCTCTTTCTACGCAGCATTGGGCTCTTGAGCCCAGAGGTTGCCCATTCTGTCTGCTCTTCCTTTTGTTTTCATCTTTATTCACCTTTTATCCCTCTTGTTAATAGCTTGTTCTTTTCCCTTTACCTCCTAGAGAGAGCTTAGTTAGGTAGATGGGGACAGCATTCGAGTCAGGAGTAAGGAGCATGGCAGTGGCTGGGGCCAGCGGGACCTTTGATGATCAGCAGAGGAGCGGCTGGTGAGCCTGGATGATGGTCACTGGCAAATTAGATGGTGAGTCTGGTTGGCAGTCAGTAGTGAGGGACTGAGCCCAGCATGGGGAGAGCCAGCCCTCATTAGAAAGCCCAGCATGGAGTGACTGCAGGCCCATGGCTATAGAAGAATTGTAATGTTAAACTTTTAACTTCTTTTTTTATTTTCCTATTTTGTACATAAGATTTTGTATGTAGGTACCTTTGTACCTAAGATAACACTGGGAATGGCAACTTTGTACACGTTTCATTGTACTTCTGTTCTTGAGTACATGTGAAAATAAACCTAATTCTTATTCTAATTCTATATGCTGTGCCTATCAATTTAGTTTAAACTCTTCCTGACCACATTAGTGAACCATGCCACAAGCCATTAGTCCCAGTCCTATTGAAGTTTTTAACAGGTGCCTCTGTCCCAGAACTAGTCCCAGTGGCCTAAGAATCAGAATCCCTCCCTTCTGCTTCAAGCCATGCATTGATCCTCTCTCTCTCTTCAGTCCATGTGGTACTGGGAGTAGTCCAGAAATGACTGATATTGATGTTCTACTCTTTAGTTTCCTTTGGGAGTCTGCTGGATCCCATATTTCAACCGTCTACTTTTAAAATCAGATTTACACAGAAATGTTGCAATAAAATAAAACTGTTACCAATAACCACCAAATTGCAGGTCAACAGATGTTTGTTTCTGTGGCAATACTAAGAGACTGTAGCTTGATTGAAGTACTAAACAAATACACAATGGGAGAAGGATCCTGAGAGCAACATGTAGCAAAATTGCATCACAGAAGTTTAGAACATCAAAGGAAGCCATTTTGCCCAACTTGCCTTTGACGTTTCTTTGTAACAACAATACATTTGGTCCAAATTGAGACCTGTACCGTAGATCTTTCACCATAGTCCAACTAAGTTGCACAATTAATTTATAATTTCATGATACATGAGACTTGAAGGACATATTTCCTAGATACAAGAAGATTATATTTCAGATGAGGAAATTTAAAGATGTTCTTGCAGCCCTTTGTTGCTGTTAGTGTATAAATTTGAAGATGCACAGATTAATACATTGGACACTCTCACACGGCTACAGCTACAAGTCCTTTTTGTCAACAATGTTTCATGCTCTTCTTTCATTAATCCAAAAAATGTGGTGAAACTATAATTGTTCAGCTGTTTTACTGTTCAAATGCAAACATTTTTACATGTCAGGTTCAAAAGCTTGAATCTATTTTTACTCCCATGGTACAAGTTACGACATGGGAATAATGATTATATTTCAGGCACCAGTCAATAGTATTGCACTGCTCAAATCAGGTGATTCAACCGTCCACAAACTTATCAATTCACCACCTGTGCTAATCCTTTGCTTTGATGATGATGTTGAGTTTGAGGCATTTGTAATGTTCAAAGAATTACCTTCATCGGGCTGAGAAACCAGATGTTGGTTTTAGAAGAACCTGCAGAGTGAATCATTAAATATATCTGATCCTATTTTATAAAAGAGAGCAGCTTTGTTCTTCTAACTTTCTCATTTAAGGTTTCTCGATAATATATTTTTCTGGTATTGTGTTCTCAATACACCAAAGTCTGGAAAAATGGGTGGACAAAGGATTGCAAGAAATGGCTTGAAGGCATTTATTTAAAAGAGTGACAAATTACAGTGGTTTATAGATCTCAGCAAATGTCAGCAACTAAATTGCATCATCATCACTGTGAAAGCATCAGTCACAGTCACCTTCACCTACAATCTGTCATTGGATAAAAATTGTTCACTGTTGGATCAGATTCAAGATACTGGCTAAAGAGGATTTTTCTAGTAGCCTTTTGATCCTCCTTTGTCATGCAAAAGTGATCCTTTAATGCTTTATGGTAGAGTTGTTTGAGTAATGATAATAAGAAATGAAAGCTATAGACTTATCCCTAACAAACTTAATTAGCTTGTATTCTAAGAATGAGTTTCTTTGATGTTGCATGACTGCATCCAGTTGTGAGCTGGATCCGGCAGATATTCATATGTGCAAAATGCTTATGAATGATGGTGAATGCTGTAATTTACCCTCTTATTTTCTGGAACAGTTCCTGCCCAGCCGTTTAAGGACATATTGCTTTTAGTGAAATATCAAAGTAAACTGATTCTTTATGGCCTGACCCTTTGCTTTATTTTCTATGTGACATTAACAATACCAGTGAAAGTTACCAAAATCGTAACCGCATAATAATATCAAAGCCTAAGGTATTACAACTAACTTGGATGAGCAGAGCAACAAATCAAGGAAAAGCATGGAAAACCACAGGCTAAGGTATAGCAGTCCACAAACATGCCATTGCAGTAAGGGAGATAGGTGTCTGATGTTTTTTTCAATGAAATTTGATAACAGTCCATTATAAGTGTACTTGCTGTGCTTCACGGCTATGTATTTCAGTTGCTTTCCTTGTTCTTTGTCCATATCTTTTATTTTTTCCAAACTTTATCCAAATCTATTAGAGTTGGCTCAACTTTAGTTGTTAACAATGGAAAATAAACTCCATGATCTAACAGCCTTTCAAGTGAAAAGAAAATCTTCTAATCCTCCTTTACTTATCTACATTACTCTTAAATTCATGGTTTTTAATTATCCGTTTAGCAACTTGTGAAAGTGATTTTTCATTATTATTGTTCCAAATACTTTCAGTGCTTCTATTATGTGCCTGTCAATGTTCTCTGCTTTAGACTGTATCGCCAAGTTTTCTCATCAGTTTAGGTTATCTAGTCTGTGGATTATCTGTCAGGTTATCCATTCTATGACAATTTTAAAGATTGAGACAGCATAGAAGGTCATTTGGATCATCATGTCTCTGTTGTCTCTTTATAAATGTTATTTGGCTCATATCATTCCCCAGTTGTTTGCTCATAGCTAGTTCAATTAAATTTCAATTTTGCTTTGCAAAGTTACCTTTGAATCTGTTTCTACCATCCTTTTGTGCCATTGCAATAAAAAAAATTCCCTCATTTCTTCACACACTATTTTGCCAATTATCTCAAATCTGCATATTGTACTTATTTAGTTCACTCAGTGATTATCCCACTCAGTGAAGGTGAGAATACAATGGCAAATGTGCATACTGTTGGTATTGACCCCCCTGCTAATGGAATCAACTGGTTGCTACATATCCTTTCAAAGCCGCATAAAACTTTGATCATTTCTATTGAAGTTCCATTTAATTTTCTCTTCTCTAAGAAGAGAATACCCACCAGACTTTCTCTAGATTGATTCCAGAAATGAAGGCCTTGTCTGATGAAGAGAGATTGAGTGGCTTAGGCCTTCACTGTCTAGTATTTAAAAGAATGAGAGGAGATCTAGTTGAGGTACATATGATGCTAAAGGGGATTGACAAAAACAGAGATGTGGAGAAATTACTTCTCTCAAAAACTAGTTGAACTGTGGAATTCATTACTCCAAAGTGTAGTGAATGCTTAGACATTAAGTAAGTTTAAGAAGGAGATTTTTAGTTTTGAATAGTTTGAAAGATTAAGGAGAGTGAGCAGGAAAGTGGAATTGAGGCCTGCTCCTAGTTCTTATGATCTTAACTGAGGCTCCTCAGGCCTGGTATCATTCTAGAAACTTTCCTCTATACTATCACCAAGACCTTCACATCCTTCTTAAAGTGTAGCATCCAGAACTAGACGCAGGCCTAACTAATGAATAATAAAGATTTACAATTCCTTCCTTGCTTTTGTACTATGGCATTTCTTTTTCGCACAAAAAGCAAAACCATTTGAATCCAGACTATTACTGACCCATCAGTTTACTATCAATCATTAGGGAAGATGAATAGTGTTGTTGACAATGTTATCAAGTGGCTTTTACTCACCAATAAACCAGTTTTTGGTTTGGGACCACCAGGACTAATTGGTTGCTGACCATATACAGCCATGACGCAAATATGAATGACAGAACTGAATTCCAGAGGTGAAGTGAATGTGATTCTGTTTGACATCAAAGCAATATTTGACCAAGTGTAGCATCAAGAAGTCCTAGTTAATTTGAAGACTGTGGGATTCAGAGACAAAGCTCTCCAATGATTGGAGTCATACCAGCACAAAGAAAGATGGTGATGGCTTTTGGTCTCAATTATCTCAACTGTTGAATGTCAATCATCTCAACCCAAGGACATAGTTGCATGGGTTTAGGACAGAAGGTGGCATTACCATCAGTAATATTCCTTCCATGGTAATGCTGGAAGTGGGGATGTACAATGATGGTTGCAGTGCTCAGTCCCATTTTCAAATCTTCAAATGATGAAGCACTCCTTGCCTGAATTACATGAGATCTGGACAATATTCACACTTGACTAACAAATGATAAGGAAAGGTTGCAGTGCATAAGTGCCTAGCAGTGACCATCCAAAATTAGCCAACCATCATCCCTTAACAGTCAATAATGTTACCTTCACTGAATCCCCCACTATCAACATCTTAAAGTAACTATTGTCCAGGAATGTAATTATACCTGCCGCACAATCTTATGGCTGGAAGGCCTGTCTGAAAGTGGTATTCCCCATGGATCTGTGTTGGGACCCTTGCTTTTTTTGATTTATATGAATAATATGGAGATGGATATTGAGAGCAAAATCCTTAAATTTGCAGAAGATACTAAGCTAGGCAGAATAGTGAATTACAAGGATAATGGTGAGCAACTTCAGAGGGACATTGACGAGTTGGCCAAATGAGAAAACACCAATTAGATGAATTTCAATGCAGAGAAATGCGTTGTGGTGGAAGAAACATTGAGATACAATACAGGCTCAATGCTACAACTTTCAGGGGAGTACAGGAGCAGATGGACTTCAGAGTTCACATGCATAATTCTTGGAAGGTTGCCAGACAAGATGAAACAGTTGTTAAGAAGACTTATAGGGTCATTGGGTTTATAAATAGAGGTGCAGAGTATAAAAGCAAGGAAGTGGGTGGCAGAGTGGCTGAGTGGTTAGCACTGCTGCCTCACAGTACCAGGAACCCAGGTTCAATTCCAGCCTCGGGTGACTGTCTGTGTGGAGCTTGCACGTTCTCCCCGTGTCTGTGTGGGTTTCCTCTGGGTGCTCCAGTTTTCTCCCACAGTCCAAAAATATGTAGTTTAGGTGAATTTGCCATGCTAAATTGCCCATAGTGTTCAGGGATGTGCAGGTTAGGTGAATTGGCCATGCTAAATTGCCCGTAGTGTTCAGGGATGTGTAGGTTAGGTGCATTAGTCAGGGGTAAATGTAGAGTAATGGAAAATGGGTTTGGGTGGGATACTCTATGGGTAGACTTGTTGAGCTGAAGGGCCTGCTTCCACACTGTAGGGATTCTATGATTCTAACTGACATTACACCTCTACACATCATTGGCCAGAGCACATTTGGAGTATGGTATTCAGTTCTGAGCACCTGATTTAAGGAAGGATGTTTAAACCCTGGAGAGAGTGCATTGAAGATTAATGAGAATGATACCAGGAATGAGGAATTCTAGATACAAAGAAAGATGAGATAAATTGGGCTTATTCTCCTTGGAGCAGACTTTTTGAGGTATTCAAAATTATGAACAATTTTGACCGGTAAAGAAGGATATTCTGTGTCCACTCAGTATGTCAGAAACTGGAGGTTGCCAAGATCATCAACAAAGCTAAGAGTGAGATGAGGAGACTTGCTTGGATTTGGATTGGCACAGGGAGAGTTGTGAAGGTTTTGAAAGAGAACTGAATGAATTCATCACATTTTAAAGTGATGAATTTAGAGGGCTAACAAGATTGAGTTAGAGTATGGGACTAGCTGGGAAGTTATTTCAGGAGCTGGTACAGATATGATGGGTCAAATGGCCTCCCTCTGTGGTGTAAAATTCTACAATTCTTATGATCTGAAGAACAGGTAAAAGTTTGGGAATTCTGCTGCAAGTAACTCACTTCCTACCCTCCAAAAGCCTGTCCTCCAACTACAAAGACAAGTTAGGAGTGTAATGGAATACACCCTGTGATGTGTGTAGCTCCAAGAACAAACTCAATACCATCATGGACAAGGCAGCTAACTTGATCAGCATCCCACCCACTACCTTCACTTCGACTTACACCACCACCAAGTGTATGCCATTTATAAAATATACTGCAAGGCTCCTTCAAGTGGACCATCCCAAAGTCATACACCATCCTAACTTGAATTGCTTGGTCAAAATCCTGAACTCCCTCCCAAACAGCACGATGGGTATACAACCACCAAACAGGGGCTGCAGCAACTCAAAATGCAACTCACCACTTGCAAATCATGGACAATTAAGGATAGGAAATAAATGCTGGTTTTGCTAATAATACACACAGGACATGAACACAAAAGAAAATCCAAGGCCTTAGGATCACATTCTAGTCACTGTCCATCATAGCGACCTGCTCTCACTACCTTCTGAGTTTGTCTGGAAGGTATACATACCCAGTTAAAAGTTAAATGACATCTATACTCCTCTACAAATCTTTAGCCACAGCATTCAGTGTAGCTTCAAAAACTCTTAGAGTCCAGTATTTACCTTGCTGTGACATAATTTCATATTTTCCTTAATCACACTCTCTTAGAGTCATAGAGTCATAGAGATGTACAGCATGGAAACAGACCCTTCGGTCCAACCTGTCCATGCCAACTTGATATCCCAACCCAATCTAGTCCCACCTGCCAGCACATGGCCCATATCCCTCCAAACCCTTCCTATTTATATACCCATCCAAATCCCTCTTAAATATTGCAATTGTACAGCCTCCACCACATCCTCTGGCAACTCATTCCATACACGTACCACCCTCTGTATGAAAACGTTGCCCCTTAGATCTCTTTTATATCTTTCCCCTCTCACCCTAAACCTATGCCCTCTAGTTCTGGACTCCCCGACCCCAAGGAAAAGACTTTCTCTATTTATCCTATCCATTCCCCTCATAATTTTGTAAACCTCTGTAAGGTCACCCCTCAGCCTCCAACACTCCAGGGAAAACAGCCCCAGACTGTTCAGTCTCTCTCTAAAGTTCAAATCCTCCAACCCTGGCAACATCCTTGTAAATCTTTTCTGAACCCTTTCAAGTTTCACAACATCTTTCTGATAGGAAGGAGACCAGAATTGCACACAATTTTCCAACAGTGGCCTAACCAATGTCCTGTACAGCCACAACATGACCTCCCAACTCCTGTACTCAATACTCTAACCAATAAAGGAAAGCATACCAAACTCCTTCTTCACTATCCTATCGACCTGCGACTCCACTTTCAAGGAGCTATGAACCTGCACTCCAAGGTCTCTTTGTTCAGCGACACTCCCTAGGACCTTACCATTAAGTGTATAAGTCCTGCTAAGATTTGCTTTCCCAAAATGCAGCACCTCGCATTTATCTGAATTAAACTCCATCTGCCACTTCTCAGCCCATTGGACCGTCTGGTCCAGATCCTGTTGTAATCTGAGGAAACCCTCTTCGCCGTCCACGACACCTCCAGTTTTGGTGTCATCTACAAACTTACAACCAATTCTTGTACCTGCTGCAGTCAGGATTCATTACTGCTTGAAGGGATGTAGTATGACTTTAACCTGCAGACGTTAGCTTTAAGTGGTACTAATCTCTCCTAATTTTGCACTGTGGTTCAGTTACTCAACAATTCAGCTAGTTTTGGCTGCAACCTGAAGTAATTGAAATGAATAGGTGGCACATAATTTGTATTCTACATGCATTAAAAGCAGTAAGCATGGGCTAGATGTGTATCATGATATCTGTACCCATTTTAATAAATTTTGTGTTGATCAGTGCAGATAATGAAGTTGCATGTATAATTTCTTTGGGCTTGACATTATTTAATCAGTAACACATATGCATAATGATCTTACAAATACAAAAAATAGATTGACTCAATAGTAATTAATGTGTTTAGCTAACCTTCTTTTGTGTTAACTAATTGTTCTTTGGCATCCTCCGGAGCATTCAGGCCCTTGTGTTTATTAATTATTTGCCACTGTCACTACTAGTGTAGCTCAGAGACAGATTCTAATTTTCTGGACCCTATTTTTGTATTCATTCAGCCTGTTTCTGCAGCTACTCATTTAATGTTTACAGCTGCTGTGCCATCTGCTGTTTGGAATGTTTGAGTTGTTCCAATTGACTTGAGTCTGCAAAGTCATCTGTAACATCTGGTGAAACAACATTACCAATCTGCCATCCACTGCCACACTCTGGCACTGAATACATCAAACGATTAGCTTATTTCTTCTCAGACTCAAAATGCTTTCTCATGCATCAAATGGACTGCAACAGTTCAAAAGGCAGCTCAACACCACCTTCTCAAGGGCAACTACAGACAGGTAATAAATGCTGACCCAGCCAGTTACACCTACAAATGAATTTAAAAAATGAAACATAGGCTCACTCAAGCCCCAGGACTTTGGGACCAAAATATGGTGATGATTTATAACACCCACCCATTCACTAATTGAACATGTTCTGACTCCAGAAATGAGTGATAATTCCTATAGTCACAAAAGATTAAGGTGTTTAGGTGATTCAAGGTTAACAGAAGGCACAATAACGCTAAAGCCTCCCTTTCCATCCGCCCGTCTGTCCGTCCATCTCTCCCCACTAAATATTCTACATGTTCAATTAGTGAATGGGTGGGTGTTATAAATCATCACCATATTTTGGTCCCAAAATCCTGGGGCTTGAGTGTGCCTATGTTTCATTTTTAAAATTCATTTGTAGGTGTAACTGGCTGGGTCAGCATTTATTACCTGTCTGTAGTTGCCCTTGAGAAGGTGGTGATGAGCTGCCTTTTGAACTGTTGCAGTCCATTTCATGATACACACTACTGCTATTGAGCATCTGTGGTGAAGGGAGTGAATGCTTGTGGATGCGGTGCCTATCAAATGGGCTACACTGTACTAAATGCTGTCAAGCTTCTTTAGTGTTGTATAGTTGCACTCATCCAGGCAAATGGGGTTAATTTGTCCTTTTTTTTGTTCACAGGATATACCTGGGCACTTTTTGGGTGTGTGGTATGTTCTGGAACGCAGATCTTCAAGACTGGGATGTTATCAGGGCCCACCACTTTTGCAGTATCCAGTGCATCCAGCCACTTCTTGATATCACGTGGAGTGAATTGAATTTGCTGAAGACACCTCTAATGCGAGGCACCTCATGATATGGACTGTTGTGAGTCGTTCTGCCTTGTTTTTTGTAGTGATGTGCTGGGTTCCCCCATCATTGAGGACGGGGATATTTGTGAAATCTCTTTCTCCAATGAGTAACTGAATTATGCACCTGATCCGATTTGTTCACTTTGATATTATGAATTCCTTGTGAGGGTGATATCACAGACAGTATTTCCCATTGTATGTCTCTTCAATTTCAGGTTAGGCCAGACCATTCCCAGAATGTTGAGATAGCCGTGATGGCGGGAAATGAATTGGAAGGAAGAAATTTTAACCTATTCCACTTATTGAGAAACTGATAGCAATGGATCAAAAGCCAATTTGACAGCATTCCCCTCACACAGAATTACACTCTCTGCTGACCTGAATGGACAGTTATATAGAGTCATGTATCAAAATGCCATGCAACCTGACTCTATCAATTTCCTGCCAAGCGAATTAGTTTAAAAATAATCTTGTTAGGTTTGACAAAAGCTGGAATTCTGCCCATGTGTAAATGGGACTTCCAGTGAAGTTACATGATTGAAGCACGACAGTACAAGGGATATTCTGACTCTGTAATTGACACTTAAGATAACACTGCTTTTGGCTGCAGTTGAAACTACAAGATAGATCATGGGGCATTCAGGAGCCATTTTGTAAGACTGATTGTGCCGAATCCGACATTGTCTTGGCTAACTTTTTTTTAAAGGTTTTTCACCATGCGGTCTAACAAGTATTTTTTGTGTTTCCTACCAAACTCATCTCATCAACTGCTCACTCTGCCCCTATGGCATTCCTCTAATGGCCCAACTTACCCACGTGCCACATCCAGACCAACTTGTCACTCAACAAGTCAGGTATCCCTTGTGTCTATGCCATCTTTAAAAAGACCACTGTGCACCCAAGAACCAATTGGCACTTTCCCTCACTGGCAAAGTGGCCACAAAGTCACATTGCTCACAGCATGTGACCAGTATGGCTGACACTCTCTTGCAAATGTAATCCCATTCCCTCACTCAACTTGCTGTTTAACCACCCAGGCACACAACTGATCTGTCCTTAGCTACAGCCCTCTCTAATCTGTCCCCAGTGCCCACTATAGATCCATTTCGAGTCATTATCCAGGAGGGGTACTCACATCACAGGCAAGCAATTGGACAATTCCAAAATGAGCTTTTATTTACAATCAGAAAAAGTCAACACAAACAAATAAAGTCTGCAGTTCACTCCCACAATGCAAATAAAATGGTGATATGAGGACTATCAACTATTTACCAGTCTGCAATGGTTTGCTGTACCCAGCTCTCATTTATTGGAACTAGGTGTCAATCCAGACCTGTCCAGCTTCTAACAACCAACAAACTGAGCAAGAACTTTCTCCTTCCAAATGTCTTTGTTCTCCTCTTCGGACAACTGCTCCCATTTACCCAGCTCCACAGCATCTATCACATCACCTCATTGCCTGGTTTTGATGTGTAGAACACAGTGTACCATGATGATGCAGCCCTTTCTGTCCAGACTACACTGGAGAGACCCTTCCAAGCAGTGGAACTGGACCTTCAGCAACCTTCTCCACCAAAGCACCGGTTACAGCATGTGCACCAACTTGATGAAGGCACTGTGCTGGCTGAGTGACCAACAGCTTACATTGAAAAGGGAGTCTGCTGCACACTGACCCATTCCCATCCCTGACTCACATCAAACATTCAACTTATCACTGCATTCGGTGGAGTCCATCTGAACCCGAAGCTAGTTCGTTCTACATGCATTGCAAATGGGTGAAGAAAAAATTATAAATGAAATGTAGCTGAAATTATGCAAACGTGTGCTTCATGTATTTGCTCCTTCGGTATCCTACAGTCCAACAGACATAGATTCTGCGCTTTCACCCATAAAGTTGACACTAAGTTCACCCATCTTGGTCATTGTTCCAGTTATTTTCCACTTGCATTTTGTAATTAGAGAATGGTAAGTGATGGTAGGGAACACAGCTTGCTGTGGACACAATCAACACTAGGCTGTGCCAGGTCCTTGAGGTACTAACCTCTCATCTCACTCCTGCCCCACAGAGTCGCCATTGGCCCTTTCACATCACTCTAACCCAGCAACCCATTACCACCCATTGCTCTTGGGTAGAGACTTATCACATTGATCCTTTCCTTAACTTTCCTCCTTGTCTCTTGAGTTCTGACATTTGTTATGGACCAAGCCAGTCCCCTCAAAATACTTCAAGAAGGTAGCCCAGACCCTAACTTTTCTATTTGATTTAAGCATGTGTACAGTAGATATTCCAGGAGAGAATCAGCTGGAGAAACTACATAGTTTTAAACAAAACAGAATTTATTTACAAGATTACTGAATGAAACACAAAGAATGGAAAATAGAACACTGAAATAACTTATCCTACCGAACACGACAGGCTATCCCAACTTAATGATGCTGTTCCAAAATACCTGCAACAATCCCAGTAAACACCCCTTGCACAAAAGGTTTGAAGTTAGAGAGGAAGGAGAGTGGCAGCTTCTTCACACACACACACTGCTGCTGAACTGTGAGAGCTGGTGAACTGGCCACTTGCCTTTCATTACCCAAGTTTTCTTTTCAACGTGAAAGCTTTCTGCTGATGCACTATCTGTTAGCTGTAAACAACTGGGCCTTAAAATCTATCCAACTCTCAGACTTTTCAGGGTCTTGGCCATTTGCAACCTCACTGAAAAAAAATCAAGGACAACATAACCTTGTCAGAATGAGCAGCCTCATCACACATTATACTTAATGCTGCCCACCCTGCTCTTTTACAATCCCTCCGTGGAGGCCACTATGATGATCATTCTTAATCACTCCCCTCCCAGATTCAACCATACTGTTCCACTTGCCCCCTCATAGACTTCTCATGTGATTAGTTCTCAGGTACCTTAACAGCCAAGGGCTGGAAAGAAGATACAGAGAAGTGATCGGATCTCTATCAGTTTCAGAGCTATCTCTCTGTCCTTTGCAATAAGCCACTTTAAACCTGAAAAAAAAAAGTTTTTCTTTCCTGAAGTAGTTACTGTAAACTGTAAATTTTTATCGTTAAATCAGAGAACTTTTTAAATTCAACTAACCACTCTGTGCCTCTTGCAAACCAATTTGGAAAATGAAAGCTGAGAAGTGTCCTGATTAGCACGAGCCTGCTCAACAGATCTTGAGAATAAAGAAGTACTGAACTGATTCCCAGTTTTTCCCTTCATACTTTCATGTGTGTATGTGTTTGTGTAAAATGGTATGTTTATAGTGGATTAGAGTTTTAATTAGTATTGTTATACGTTGACAATTTATGATGGTTTACCTGTAGCTAGAATCTTATTACTTGTAATAGATAACAATTCTTGTTAAAGTACAGAAACCTGATCCATGCTTTCTATCAACATGGGTCTAAAAATCAGGTATATTAGGGAATATTTATGCATTTTAAAAAAAAATGCTTTAACTTTTGAGACAACTCTGGGAATAGTGGAGCTTGATTTCCAGTGTGGTACCTCAATGACACCTGACATTGTTCCCTTTCCCATCATTCCTGTTTTCTCTGTATCGTTGAATTTCAGTAGTCAAGGAAATAAACTGTCAGCCCTTCTAGTTCATCAAAGATCCAGACAGTCCACATTCATATCATTATCAACTTACACATCCAGCAATTTGCATTGTAAAAACATTTTCCACTGCCCGGTCAGGAAAATTTCCAACTCTTGGAGTTTGCTATAAATTTCCATTCCAGCAAATTCTGGGTTTTTGCCACACTTGACACATTTAAGATTGTTAGTTTCAGTTTACTGGAAATACATTCAAATCACCAATTATCTCACTAGATTTAAAAATCTATTCCCCTAGAATATTAATTATTATACTTAATATCCAGAACAAATTACTACTAACTGATAAAACATTGGTGAGAGATAATCACGTAAATATATTCTGATCAAACATTCATGCTGATTTATTTATCCACAATATATACTTTAATGCAGAAGATATTAGTTTTACTTGCCAGACAAACACTGTGTTGCACAGTACCTCATCTCAAAAGAACTGAATAAGAAGTGGTACAATCTTAACATAACCAAATAATTAAATAATGAACTATCAAACATCAAAATAACAAAAGCTCAAGCATTATTGTGGATCATTTGGGCTGAAAGAAATGCATTGGTATCTTTGAATTACTTTTTCTCAGAGATGTCTCTTAACTCAAGCAAAGAGAGTAAGCCAAAAAGAAGAGTGTCATTGCCAACTTGCAGTAAGACACACAAAGAGTAATTTTGCAAATTTCACCTGTGGTAGGCAGCACATAATTTCCCAACTGTTAATATTACAAAAGCTTGATTCTGGTTCAATGGAAAGTGTGGAAGGGTGTGCCAAAGGTTTGCGTAAAGATTTGTAACTCGGGTGCCAGTTGTCAAAGTTGTGGGCATGTTCACCGAGATGGGAAGTTGATTTGCAGATGTTTCATCTCCTCTCTAGGTGACACCTTCAGTGCTTAGGAGCCTCCTGTGAAATGCTGCTGTACTGTGTCTTCTGAAATGTATTTGGTTTTGTTCCTGCTACTTCTGGTTGCTGGTTCTGGTTGTTTGTTGTAGTGGTCGGTATATTGGGTCTAGGTCTATGTGCTTGTTGATGGACCAAGATCCAATATATCGCCCATTACAACGAACAACCGGAGCTGGCAACTGGAAATAGCAGAAATGAAATCAAATAAATTTCAGAAGACGCAGTACAGCAGAGCTTCTGAAGATGTCACCTAGACAGGGGACAAAATGTCTGTAAATCATTTTCCCAGCTCAGCAAACATACCCATAACTACAATGGAGTGTGACAAAAGCAGGGTAGCCATAGTACTCAAAAGCAATTAGGGATGGTCCATAAGCATTAGTTATAGCGTATTGAGATACAAGTATAGAATAACCTTTATTGTCACGTATGTACAATGACTGTAGTGGAAAGTTTATACATCACCAATTACAGCGTCGATTAGTGATGTCCATGTAAATAGTGATGTTACTCGGACAGAAATCAGTAAATCATAGAAAGAGAACATGTGATGTAGGCTTGAGAACACTATACTACAGCACTCTAGTATAGTGCTGTGCCTGAATGCACTTTGCATTGCCAGGGTATACGTGAGCTCCAGCAAACAGGACTCACAAGGCTCAACTCCACTGTCAGGCACCTGCGTTACAAGGAACAAATAGAGAAACGTGGGATTTTCAGCCCTGACAGAAAAGATTTCAGAAGTGATGCTAAAGTGAACATAAAAGTGATCACTTAATATTACTGAAAGTGGTGATAGAAGAACAGTTCCAAACTATAACGGCATGAAATAAGGATTGATTCCTGGAAATTCTACTGTTCACGGAATCACTAATGTCAGGAATAACTTCGAACTAAAGCTGTGGAAGCAAAGCCCAACAATTGCCATTTAAAGTAATTTATTTGCTCTTGTTGTGGTAAACACTGACACAATTCGTCAGACCAGATGGGTTGTTTATTTTAACTCCCACGCTGAATTTTTCTGGAATATAGTGAAGCACTAGGTAGTCAGAGAGTGACCTCTAGAGGTAGAATGATGAATTATGTTGGTAAATGAAGAAAAAAATAATTTAGATACATGCTCCACAGAGATTTAATGGCCATTTGAGCATCTGACCACAAAATGGAACGAGGCTTATGAAACAAACTATGTTACTAATAAAGCCATAAAATATTGGGAATACACAGAATACAAAACAAAATTACAGGTTATTGATTTCAGTTGGCCCTTCAATAGAACATTATGATCAGAAAAATTCTTATGGAAGCTCATAAACAGATACCTAACATATGGAATTGTGAACTGGTAATGAACTTTTCTCAACTGCTTTTCTTAAGCAAAGCATGAAGGAAATACCAAAGGTGTAGTGCCATTTTTATATTCAGAAACTTCTGACGAAAGATTTACATTCTGTCTTAATTTTCTTTTCAAATGTTGACTAATCTGCTAGAGAGTTGTAGTCATACTGAACAGTGTGTCTGTTTGATACTTTCATAATTTTTTTTTTCACTTACTTTGTGTCTGACTTAGAGATCTGAGATTTACTAACTGAGCCAAAGCTGATGTTTAGCATTAATATACAACTGAGAAAGTCATTTCTCTCAGATTATCCACCATAACTTTGATTCAAGATAGGTGTAAAGTAAAAAAATGGTATAAATATTGCAATGAAATGTTTATGGAAAAAACTCATGAAATAGATACAATAATTGATTAGAAAAGCCAAGAAAGAATATATTAAAGTTAAAAATATAAAATATTCTGCAGGCCTGTCAACAATAAAAGGAAAATTGAGAAAAGATTGGGCTTCAGAAGGCAAATCAACAGGTGATACTGAATAGTTACTTTGCCTCAGATTTTATTGAAGAAGGAAGCTTCGATAGTACAAGGGCTAGTGAGTTAATACAAACAAATAGAGAAACATGGAATCTTCAGCTCTGACAGAAAAAAAATTCAAAAGTGATTTTAAAGTGAACATAAAAGTGATCTCTTAAAATTACTTATAAGTGGCGATAGAAGAATAGTTTTAAACTAGAAAGGCAGGAAATTGGATTGATTCCTGGAAATTCTACTATTCACTGAATCACCAATGTCAGGAGTAACTTTCAGCTAAAGCTGTGGAAGCAAAACTCAAGAATCGTTATTTAAAGTAATTTATTAGCTCTTGTTGCGGTAAACACTGACACATTCGTCAGTGGTGAGGAAGCTATTGGAGATGATACTTTGAGATAGGAGTTATTTACATTTGGAAGACAATGGACTTGATAGTGATAGGCAGCAGGGGTTTGTGCAGTGAAGGTCATGTCTCACCAACTTGATTGAGTTTTTTGAGGAAGTGCCAGAAAGATTGATGAGGGAAAAGCCCTGGATGTTGCGTAAATGGGTTTTAGTAAGGCACTTGATAAGGTACCTCTTGACAGGTTGATACAAAAGATAGATTCTCATAGGATACGGAATGAGCTGGCTAGATGGTTATAGAATTGACTTGATCATGGAGGACAGAGAGAGAAGGGTGCTTTTCAGAATGAAGAACAGTAAATAGTTGTAACTGCAGGGATCAGTGCTGTTTTTTGTACACATAAATGATCTGGATGAAAATACAGGTGGTTTGATTAGTAAGTTTGTGGATGACAACAAAATTGGCGAGAAGGATTGTCAAAGGATGCAGCAGGATATAGATAGATTATAGATTTGGGCAGAGAAATGGCAGATAGAGTTTATTTCATACAAATGCAAGGTGATGCTTTTTAGAAGATCAAACTCAGGTGCGAAGAAAGTAATAAATCGCAGAACTGTTAGGAGCATTGGCAAGCAGAGAGATCTGGGTGTCCAGGTCCATAGATCCCTGGAAGTGGCAACAGAGGTGGATAAGGTGGTCAAGAAGGCATACGACATGCTTGCCTTCTTTGGAAGGGGCATCAAATATAAAAGTTGGCAGGTTATTTTACATCTGTACAAAACTTTAGTTGGGTCACATTAGGAATATTGCATTCTTTTCTGGTCACCACACCAGCAGAGGATTACGGATGCTTTGGAGAGGGTGCAGATAAGGTTTACCAGAAAGTTGCCTAGTCTGGAGGATTTTAGGTAAGAAGAGAGGTTGGATAAACTTGGATTGTTTTCACTGGAAAGATGGAGGCTGAGGGGAAACCTGATACAGAGACGTGTACATAGGGTGGTTAGACTTTTTCATAGAGTGGAAAGGTCAATTACAAGATGGTACAGGTTCAAGGTGAGGGGGGGAGATTTTAGGGGAGAAGTGCAGGGAACTTATTCACACAAAGGGTGGTGGGCGCCTGGAACACACTGCCAGTGGGGGTGGTGGAAGCAGGTACTTTAGCAACGTTTAAGGTGTATGTTGATAGACACATGAACAGGAGGCAAACAGATGGGTAGAAACTGTGCATGAGCAATAAATGCTGAGTCTAAATTATTGTGTTATTGTATTGTATATTGATATGGAGCAGTCAGCTCAACACAATGGTAGTAGAAAAATAGAATCTTTGCTCAAAGATAACATAACATAACCTACAGACATGTAGGAAGTGGTTAACTAGAAAAGTAGAAAGTAATATCAAATATAAAGAAATAGCATATTTTTGTGCAAAGGCAGGTGGCAGGTCAGAAGATTGGACAAGGTGTAACAACAGTATAGAATGACATAAACATTAATAAGAAGGCTGGTGTTAGAGGCACAAGACAATGCTCGCCAGAAATATCAAACTGGAATAGTGAGAGTTTCTATAAATATTTAATGAGAAAAGTTAACAATATGACTGCTCGGCTAACAAAAAGTGAGTCTGAGAATTGATAATGGAAATTAAAACAATAGCAAATGAATTGAACAGGTATTTTGGATCAGTCATCAATACAGAGGACAACAGTAACACCCCAGGAGTAATTGGGAATTATAAAACAGGGATGGACTTGGGAAAATGGCAATTACTAGATAAATGGTACTGAGTAAATTGTTGGAACTTTATTAACAAGTGCCTGGTTTCTGATGAATACATCCCAGTGTTGTTAAAGAAGTGGATTGTGAGATATTTGATGCATTGTTCTTAATAGTCCAAAATTGTCCTAGATTTGGGGAAGGTCCTATTAGTTTGGAACATAGAAAATGTAACTCCTATATTCAAAACTGGGCAGAGACGGAAAACCAAAAATTACAGACCTTTATTTAGTTGTTAATATGTCTACAGAATATTTTACTTCTAAAGGAGCCAGTAACTCCTCAACTATTCACAATTTAATTAAATCACTTGGACATTAGAATGGAAGGTATGGTTGCCAAATTATCTGTTGATATAAAGATAGGAAAGTAAATTATGAAAAGGACGGAAGAAAACTACAAAAAAAAACATATAGTTAAGTGAGCGGTGAAAGATTGGAGAATGGAGTATAATGTGGGAAAAGGTGAAATTGTCCATTTGGCAAGAAGAATTAAAAAGAGGCATGTTATCTAAATAGTGATGATTGCAGAGCTCTGAGGTGCAGAGAGACATAGGAATCCTAGTGCACAAGTTGCCAAAGACTAGCATGGAGAAGCAGAATATAATTAGAAAACTAATACCATATTGTCATCAGTTGTGAAGGAACTAAACACAGAGGTTGTACTTCAGTTGTGCAGAGCACAGGTGAAATCACATCTGGAGGAGTGCGTACTGTATTGGTCACCTTACAAATGAAGGATATAAATGCACTGGGAGCAATTCAGAGAAGCTTTGCCAGAATTTTGTCTGCCAGTCAGAAAACTTGAGGAAATTTTGGACCGATTTGGCTTGTATCTGTCAGGTCAGAGGTGACTGTTTTGAAACATTTAAAATCCTGAGGGATCTTCATGGGGTAACGTGGAGAGGTTGTTTCTTTTTAAGAGAAAATCTAGAATTTGGGGTTATGGTTTAAAAATGAAGGGATGTCCACTTATAATAGAAGTGAGGTGAATCTTTTTTCGTTCAAAAGATTGTCTTTGGAACTCTCTTCCTCAAAAGGAGGTAGAAGCGGAGTCCTTAAATAGTTTTAAAGCAAATTTGAATAAATTGTTGGTAAGTAAGGGGTTGAAAGGTTGTCAATGGAATGTGAATCTGAGATTAAAATCAGAATAGCCAAGATCTTATAAAATAGCAGAGCAAGGTTAATGGGCCAAATGGTGTACTTGTGATCTTTGTATATTTGTAATATAACAAAAATAGAATGGAATTTTACCAGGAAGACCATTTTCAATCAACTTTATTGAAGTCTTTGAAAACACTAATTATCATTTTCATAATCATTCACATGTTTACAGTGTGAATGTGATGTGCATGCATTTAGATGACATTTTTTCGGATGTCACGTGAGAAAAAGACAAAGGTGTGTGCAGTCAGGGCCAAGAATATGCAATAAATTTAAATATTGATAACTGGACGATGGAAGATTAAATGAAGAGAATAAACAAAATTAAATTGTACAGAACATAGAAATACAACATTAAGGAGACTTCTCGTTCAAGGAGAAACTTGTGTCAGTTACCTCAGTTGGTCAGATAGTTAAGATTAGAGCGGTGCTGAGAAAGCAGAGCAGTCAGGCAGCAATGGAGGAGCACGAAAATCGGCGTTTCGGGCAAAAGCCCTTCATCAGGAATGAGGCCTTTTATTTATACACGTCACGACGCGTATTGAATTCGTTGATGCGTGGATGAAGGGGGATGAAGGTAAGGCCTTTGCTGAGGACTGATCATTTGTCCTCAGTGAGCAGGAGGTCTGGGGGACTGGTGAAAACTCGGCAGGTCTGGGAGCTAGGACCTGGTATAGGTGTGGAGCTGGGAGTGGGGGCGGAGCCTCTAATTGGAGTGGGAGTGGTGGTAGGTGGAATGGGGGTGGATTCATTAGCAGGGCTGATGTTCCCCTCAGGGCTCTGGGGGGCTGTGATGGTAACAGTGCAATCTGTGGGGGGTGTTTTAGCAGTATGCAGGTGAGTGGGGTTGGTGGGGGCGGAAGTGGTGGCGATGACAGCAGTGGGGGGGAAGGGGCGGAAGTCGCTGAATGCGTGACATCAGCGATGATGTGAGGAGCAGAAGTGATATCACACGTGGTGCATGTGAAATTGTTAGTGGCGGAAGTGGCTGCAGAAGCAGGCGTGATGGGGGCAGAAGTGACGTCATTGATCACCGTGGGGATGGTGACTGTACCAGCTTCGTGGCTAATGGCGGCCAAGCAGTTCCAGAGAGCGGGGAAGCTTCTGGAATGTTTGAAGAGTGCTGGTTATGGAGGTAGGTATATAAAAGTTTGTTGTACTTACAGTTTTTGAGGTTTGAGATGGTGTAGAAATACTGTTTGTTGAGAGTATGAATTCTTCTTAGGATATAGTACAGAAGGGGTCCTTTGCAGCTCTGAGAGGATGTGGCCCTCAGTTGAGGCATAGCTGACTGTAAAGAGGTTAGGTGGCGCTGCTTGGCTGCGAGCATGGAGAGGAGGATCCTGAAGGAGAACCGTAGCTGGTGGTTTTGAATTTGTTGTCTGTACTGGTTGTCCTGTTGGGATCCAAACTGTGCTGGTTTGAATGTAGTCCAGAGTCCATGTGTGATCAGTTGGTTGCGGAGGCAAGCTCTGAGAAAGCAGATATGGCTGTGGTAGTGAGTCTGTTTCAAGACATGGTTGAAGAGCTTCAGGGCAGAGGAGATGATCTGGGGGTTTGCAATGCAGAATGATATTCACAGCTTGGGCTCAATTCCCAATCTGGCTAAGGTTACTATGAACAGCTCCCACTAACTTCTCCCTGTGCCCGAGACGTGGTGAGCCTCAGGTTAGACAACCACCAATTGGCTCCCTCTCATGAGAGAGCGGCCCTCTAGACTGCTAACACTGTGGCAACTTTACCTTTCACCTTGGTCATGATACAAAAGGGACATCAGCAACATGAATACAAAATTGGCTGAGTTGTAGAAACCAGGGAACAATGCCCATTGGATATTTTTTAGGTTGGTGAAAAGTTTGTAGTGGACCTCCACAGATTTGGTAATTGAGACCAATGCTTTTCCTGATATATCCTAATTATCTGTGTTTTGGTGTGCAGGGACAATTTCCCAAGTTTTCAGCTGACATGAAGCTTGAAAAGATTGTAAACTGTGAATATAACATGCAATTCCAAACGTTGGTGGTGTGTGCACATAGATAGTGAGTGAGGTTCAATGCAGAGGTGCCGGTGGAAGTGTGAGGTGATGCCTTTTAGTCATAAGAATTCTGAAAGTCAACATAAATTAGGTGATACAATTTTAAAAGGGCTAGAGGAACAGCAGGATCTGGGTGTATGTGTGCACAGATCATTGAAAGTGGCAAGACAAGTGGAGACAGCAGGAAATAAAGCGTACATTGTTTTTGGTTTTGTTAACAGGGTTATAGTGTTCAAGAGTAAGGAGGTGATGATGAACACCTTTTTAACTTTAGCTGGAGCATTGGGTACATATGTGAGCATCCCATTATCGGAAAGATGCAAATGCATTTGAGAGTGCAAAAGTCATTAACAAGAATGATTCCAGGAATGAGAACCTTCAGGCATGAGGACATGTTGAAGATGTTAGTACTATTCTCCCTGCAGAGAAAACAGAGAGAAGATTTATTTAAGAGGGGCAGAGCACCTAGGATGAAGCTGTTTTGTTTGCAAAAGAAACCAGAATGGGAGGGAATATATTTAAAGCAATATGCAAATGAAGCAAAGGTGATGTTAAGGAAAACTTATTCTCACGATTAATTGGGATATCACAAAATCTCTGCAGTGTGGAAGTAGGCCAATCAGCACACTAAGTCCATTTCTATGCTTCGAAAAGCATCCCACCCAGACCTACGCTTCTACCGTCTCCCTGTAACCCTGCATTTCCTGTGGTCCATGGTGGAAACCCATGCAGGTATGGGGAGAATCTGCAAATTCTGCATAGACAGTTACCAAGGGTGGAATTAAACCTGGGTCCCTGGTGCCATGGGGCAGCAGTGCTAACCACTGAACCACTGTGTTGCTCTGCCTGAAATGTGGAATGCACTGTCTGTAAATATGGTTCAATTGAGGCATCCAAGAAGGCATTGGATGGTTATTTGGACAGTGATGGTGTGCAGGAAAATGAGAAAAAGACCGGAAATTGACACTACATAACAGACTGGTGCAGGCACATTGGGCCAATTGGCCAACTTCTATTATACAGTCATGGAGATATACAGCACGGACACAGACCTTTTGGTCCAACCAGTCTATGCCAACCAGATAGCCCCAATAAATCTAGTCCTATTTGGCGCATATCCCCCTAAACCTTTCCTATTCATATACCCATCCAGGTGCCTTTCAAATGTTGTAGTTATACCACTTCCTCTGGCACTTACTATCCTCTGCATGAAAAAGTTGTCACTTAGGTCCCTTTTAAATCTTTCTCCTCTCACCTTAAACCTATGCCCTCCAGTTTTGGACTCTCTAACCCCAGGGAACAGCTCTTGTCTATTTACCATATCCGTGTCCTTCATGATTTGATAAACCTTGATAAGGTCACCTCTGAGCCTCTAACGCTCCAGGGAATACAGCACCAGTCTATTCAGCCTCTCCCTATATTTCAAACCCTGCGACATCTTATTATTCTTTTCTGAACCCTTTCAATTTTCACAATATCCTTCCTACAGCAGGGAGCCCAGAATTGCACAAAGTATTCCGATAGTGGTTGAACCAATATGTTGAAAAGTGGCAACACAACCTCCCAACTCCTATACTCAATGCACTGATCAATAAAGGCAACCATACCAAATGCCTTCTTCTCTGTCCTTTCTACTTGCGACTCCTCCTTCAATGAACTATGAACCTGTACTCTAAGGTCTCTGTCAGCAACACTCCCCAGGGCCTTACCATTAAGCGTGTAAGTCCTGCCCTGATTGGTCTTTCTAAAATGCAGTGTCTCACATTTCTTAATAATTCTGTATGCATTTCCACAGGTAGAGATCAAAACTGCACACAGTACCGATGGAAGGTCGCTGGACTTGAAACATTAGTTCTCTTTTCTATCGACAGATGTTGCTAGAACTGCTGAGTTTCACTAACCATTTGTGTTTGTGTTGTAGACATGTGTGGCTATAATGTTCAAGTGTGAATATGTACCTCTATCACATGAGGTTACTTTTTTGATTCATTACCGTAACAAGGGTGTCACTGGCTAAACCAGTGCCCATCCCTAATTGCCCTGAAGGTAGTCAAGAGTCAACCACATTACTATGGGTCTGGAGTCACGTGTAGGCTAGACCAGGTAAGGATGGCAGTTTCCTTCCCTAAGGGACATCAGTGAACCAGATGGGTTTTTCTGACAATCAACAATAAGTTTTGTGGTCATCATTAGACTCTTAATTCCAGTTTTTAAAAAAAATTCAAATTCCACCATCTTCCATGGTGAGATTTGACCCCGGGTCCCCAGAACAACACGTGGGTTTCTGGATTAACAATCCAACGGTAATGACTTTACTGCAATAAGGAACACACCTTCACTGTAATTTATGATTTGGAGATGCTGTTGGACTGGGGTGTACAAAGTTAAAAGTCACACAACACCAGATTATAGTCCAACAGGTTTAATTGGAAGCACTAGCTTTCGGAGCGTTGCTCCTTCATCACCTGTGCTCACTGTAACTTTAAGAAGGTTCAACAACCACCAGTAATGAGAACAACTAGGATGGTCACAAATGCAGCTTTACCATCAATATCCAGAACATACAATATTTGTTTTAAATTCTTCTTTTTGTACGGAAAAATAAATATAGCGATAAAAAGACAATTGCATTTGTCAACCCTTTAGAAATATACAAAATCAGCAAAAGCTCTTTAACAACCTGCCATCTTTAACAACCAAAGTCCTTTATTTTCATTGGATGGCTGTGTTTCCGTGTGAATTTCCATTGAACAGTCCTGTTCCCATGTGACTCTTTATTGGATAATACTGTTCCTCTGTGAACTTTCATTGGATAGTTCTGTCACCGTCCGAATTCCCATTGGATAGCTCTGTTTCTGACGGAGATGTCACTCTGCCCTTCTCCCCATACGGCGCTGAGGAAAGATGGCGGCGTGCACTCGGTGGCGGTTAGTGCGCGCGCTGGGTTTGAATGGCGGGCAGCAGTTGCGAGTGGGTCGCGCGGGGCTGGTCACTGAAGCGGCCCCAAACCCGACTCCCCGGTACCCGCCCGTCCTACCGTCCCGTACCGCCAAAAGTAAGTCAGCTCAAAGGCGGAGGCTGGACGAGCTTTTCCAGCGGGTTCACGGGGCCCCCTCGGTGGCCGAGAAGATCCGGCTCCTGACCCGGATCCAGCGGCTCAAGTACGTCGTGTATCCGCAGACGCTGTCTCTGGAGGCGGACCGCTGGTACCAGAGCTTCACCAAGACCGTCTTTATGCCGGGACTGCCCGGCCGCCTGAGCGGCCCCGAGCCCGGTGCCGAGCCTGATCTCGGCCGTCTCAGGTCCCTGGTGTGCGAGGCGGTGTCGCAGGAGAACTTCTATGTGAAGAGGCGGCGGCCATTCCTGTACCGGGAAAGAGAGCAGACGGTGCTGCCGCTCCTCGGGAGCCTGGTGCCGCGGATCATCAGCGCCTTGACCGCGGAAAACCCGTTGCTCGGAGTCTCCTCCCTGGGTAAGGAGAAAAATGCTGAAAATGTGTTGCTGGAAAAGCACAGCAGGTCAGGCAGCATCCAAGGAGCAGGAGAATCGACGTTTCGGGCATGACCCCTTCTTCAGGACGTCGATCCTCCTGCTCCTTGGATGCTGCCTGACCTGTTGTGCTTTTCCAGCAACACATTTTCAGCTCTGGTCTCCAGCATCTGCAGTCCTCACTTTCTCCTCTAAGGAGAGAAATGGCCCGGCTGCGCCATCCGACGATGTCACTGACTCCCCTTCACGCCCGTCAGCTCGGAGTGCCTCCCCGCCAGCCCTGAGCACCCCCCCCTCACTCTCCCCGCCAGCCCTGAGCCCCCCCACTCCCCCGGCCTCACTCTCCCCGCCAGCCGCGAGGCCTCCCCCCCCCCCTCCCCGCCAGCCCTGCCTATACCCACCCCTCCCTCCCTCCTTCCTTCCTTCCTTCCTTCCAGCCCTTACCACAAGGCCAGATCGCTCACATCATTCGTAAGCAGGCAGCCCTAGACTTAACTTTGCAATTTGTTTTGGTAAGTGTACAGTGAAAATTACCCAGAGTAATATTGCTAGGTTGACTACTAGATTTTAAAACAATGAAACACATAGGACAGAATAAAGAACCCCTACAGAACTCAGCTTATCCAACCAGACTTAATTATGCTGTTCTGAATACACACAACATTCCCAATAAGCAAACTCCCTTTAAAACCCAGTATAAATGGAACACATGCTTACAGGTTGAAGTTGAAGGACAAAGAGAGAGAATTTTCACACAACTCTGTTGGACTTTCCAGTTCATGACTGAACTGAAAACAGCTCAGCTCAGTTAAAGAGCAGAACACTCCCCTCTTTTATACAGGTCACTTCTAAAGCATGATCACTTTGGCCTGAAGTCTCATCTGTTTACATATAACCAAAAAGCCTCTCCAAATCCTTTTCATCTCTGTGCCAAACCAGACTGATCGGAGATGGCCCAGTTTATTGTCCCTCTGAAAAAATCAAGGACAGCGTCTCCTTGAGTCAAGGGACAGCTTTTAGAAAAAAGGATAAGCTTTGTGACACCTCTCCCTCCACCCACCCCCCCCCAAAAAAAAAAGAAGAACCATCGATACCAAAAGATGACTTCATTTTTCATCCTTCAAAACCCAGTTAGTAGTCTAAACACCACTATACTAACTATAAACGTGCACAACCACATGCAAATTCAGGCTACGGTACTCCCACCACTGAACACCTCCGTATCTCATTTGAGTCTCGATAACTCATCGGCTATCATGTTTTCGTGACGTGTCACATGCACAATTGTCAAATTGAGTAGTTGCAACAACAAGCACCATCTAAATAGTATGGTGTTTGTGTCTGTAAATTTTTCCACAAACGTCAATGGGTTGTGATCAGTGTGTATGATTGTCTCAGATGCTTTGCTGGCAATATAAATACTGTAATGTAATGTCAACCCCAACATTTGGTGTCTCTTTCTCCACCATTGAATATTTCTGTTGATGAATGTTATACTTCCTGGAAAAGTACCCGGTGGGTCTTTCTATTCCTTTTTCATCCTCCAGCAGGAGTACCTCACTAACACCCACGTCACTGGCATTGATAGCCACCTTGAAAGGCTTCATATAATCCAGTGTGGTTAATACTGGGGCAGTAGTTAACAGTTTTTAGGCAGTCAAATGCCTTTTGACAGTCCGCTGTCCACTGAAACTTCTTGCCCTTTTTTAACAATTGTGATTGGTGCAGCCACACTGCTAAAGTTTAGCACAAACTTTCAATAGAATCTACTCAACCCCAGGAACCGTAGTACTGTGTTTTCTGTCTATGGTGTGGAAAGTTTCCAAATTACTTTCCTTTTCGCATCTCGTGGGGCCATTTGTCCATGTCCGATAACATGGCCCAGGAAGGTGACTTGGGCTTTGGCAAATTCACATTTACCTAGGTTTACCACCAAGCCTGCCTTCCGAAATCAATTGAACAAGTCCAATCGATGCTGTAAATGTATCTTCCATGAGTGACTAAAAATCAATAGGTCATCAGTAATACACCACACTGTTGGGTAATCTGGCAATGACCTTATTAGTCAGTCTCTGAAATGTGGCTGGAGCATTTTTCATACCAAATAACATGACTTTGAACTGATATAGTCCATTTGGCATTACGAAAGCTGAAATCGTCTTTGCTTTCTCTGACAGAGGTACTTGCCAGTAGCCTCTGAGTAAGTCCAACTTAGAAATGTAAGTTGCTTGTCCCACTTTTTCGTCACAGTCCTCTAACTGTAGAATTGGCTACATATCAGTCTTTGTAACGGTGTTGACTTGCAACAGCCCACACATAACAGTTGGGTATCATCTGGCTTTGGCACCATGTCCATAGAACATAGAACAATACAGCACAGAACAGGCCCTTCGGCCCACTATGTTGTGCCAAGCATTTGTCCGAGCTTAAGCACCTATCCATGTACCTATCCAATTGCCGCTTAAAGGTCACCAATGATTCTGACTCTGCCACTCCCACAGGCAGTGCATCCATGCCCCCACTACTCTCTGGGTAAAGAACCTAACGCTGACACCCCCCCCCCCCCCCCCCCCCCATACCTTCCTCCCTTCAATTTATGTCTCTTTGTAACACTCTGTTGTACCCGGAGAAAAAGTCTCTGACTGTCTACTCTATTTATTCCCCTGATCATCTTATAAACCTCTATCAAGTCACCCCTCATCCTTCTCCGTTTCAATGAGAAAAGGCCTAGCACTCTCAACCTATCCTCGTACGACCTATTCTCCATTCCAGACAACATCCTAGTAAATCTCTGCACCCTCTCCAAAGCTTCCACATTTTTCCTAAAATGAGGCGACCAGAACTGCACACAGTACTCCAAATGTGGCCTTACCAAGGTCCTATACAGCTGCAACATCACCTCACGACTCTTGAATTCAATCCCTCTGCTAATGAGCGCTAATACACCATAAGCCTTCTTACAAACTCTATCCACCTGAGTGGCAACTTTCAAAGATCTATGAACATAGACCCCAAGATCTCTCTGCTCCTCCACCTTACTAAGAACCCTACCGTTAACCCTGTATTCCGCATTCTTATTTGTCCTTCCAAAATGGACAACCTCACACTTGACAGGGTTGAACTCCATCTGCCACTCCTCAGCCCAGCTCTGCATCATATCTAAGTCCCTTTGCAGCCGACAACAGCCCTCCTCACTATCCACAACTCCACCAATCTTCGTATCGTCTGCAAATTTACTGACCCACCCTTCGACTCCGTCTTCCAAGTCATTAATAAAAATTACAAACAGCAGAGGACCCAGAACTGATCCCTGCGGAACTCCAATTGTACCTGGACTCCAGGCTGAATATTTACCATCTACCACCACACTCTGACTTCGACCGGTTCGCCAGTTCTCTATCCAACTGGCCAAACCTCCCACTATCCCATGCCTCCTGACTTTCTGCATAAGCCTACCATGGGAAACCTTATCAAATGCCTTACTAAAATCCATGTACACTACATCCACTGCTCTACCCTCATCCACATGTTTGGTCACCTCCTCAAAGAATTCAATAAGACTTGTAAGGCAAGACCTACCCCTCACAAATCCGTGCTGGCTGTCCTTAATCAAGCAGTGTCTTTCCAGATACTCATAAATCCTATCCCTCAGTACCCTTTCCATTACTTTGTCTACCACCGAAGTAAGACTAACTGGCCTGTAATTTCCGGGACTTTCCCTATTCTCTTTTTTGAACAGGGGCACAACATTCGCCACTCTCCAGTCCCTTGGCACCACCCCCATTGACAGTGAAGACGAAAAGATCATTGCCAACGGTTCTCTTACTTCCCACATAATCCTAGGATATATCCCGTCAGGCCCAGGGGACTTGTCTGTCCTCAGGTTTTTCAAAATGCCCAACACATCTTCCTTCCTAACAAGTATCTCCTCTAGCTTACCAGTCCGTTTCATACTCTCCTCTTCAACTATACGGTCCCTCTCATTTGTAAATACTGAAGAAAAGTACTCATTCAAGACCTCTCCTATCTCTTCCGACTCAATACACAGTCTCTCGCTACTGCCTTGATCGGACCTACCCTCGTTCTCGTCACTCTCATGTTTCTCACATACGCATAAAAGGCCTTGCGGTTATCCTGATCCTACCCGCCAAAGATTTTTCATGCCCTCTCTTAGTTCTCCTAATCCCTTTCTTCAGCTGCCTCCTGGCTATCCTGTATCCCTCCAAGGCTCTGTCTGAACCTTGTTTCCTCAACCTTATGCAAGCCTCCTTCTTCCTCCTTACAAGACATTCAACCTCCCTCGTCAACCAAGGTTCCCTCACACGACCATTTCTTTCCTGCCTGACAGGTGCATACATATCAAGGACATGTCATATCTGTTCCTTGAAAAAGTTCCGTATTTCAACGATATCTTTCCCTGACAGCCTATGCTCCCAATTTATGCTCCTTAGATCCTGTCTTGCAGCATCATATTTACCCTTCCCCCAGTTGTGAAACCTGCCCTGTTGCATGCACCTATCTCTCTCCATAACCAGAATTGTGGTCACCATCACCAAAATGCTCACCCACTAACAAGCCCATCACTTGTCCCGGTTCGTTACCAAGTCCCAAATCCAATATGGTCTCCCTGCTGGTCGGACAATCTACATACTGAGTTAGAAAAGCTTCCTGGACACACTGCACAAACACCGCCCCATCCAATCTACTTGATCTAAAGAGCTTCCAATCAATATTTGGGAAGTTGAAATCGCCCATGAGTATTACCCTGTGGCTTCTGCACCTTTCCAAAATCTGTTTCCCAATCTGTTTCTCCACATCTCTGCTGCTATTGGGGGGCCTATAGTAAACACCCAACAAGGTGACTGCTCCTTTCCTATTTCTGACTCCAAAGGCAGATCCCCCTCGAACTGCCTTTCTGCAGCCGTTATACCATTTCTAATTAGCAATTTCTATGGGTCAGCTCTAGTCACTGTAACTCACTTTGATTATGCCATCCTGGGGCATGTGCTCTATATCTTTCTGAACCTGTGCCAACTTTAGAGGGTTATGTCTATAAGGATGTTGCTTAATCGGAACAGCATCTCCTATCTCTGCATCATGCAGAATTAGGTTAGTACTCCCAGTTTATTTCCGCATATCTCCCCATGTGATGATAATTCTTTCAGGTCATTTCGATTTTCTTGTGGATGGTAACTCAAATATTTACCCCAATTTTTTGACAACTTCCTCATTATCCAATTTGACTTGAGGAATGTCCAATTCAGAATCCTCTGAACCTGGTTCTTCCTTCTGTGCTGTAATCATTGACACCTCCTCTTGCTTTCCTTCCTTATCAAAATATCTTTTGAGCATATTCACATGATACACTGAGATTTCTTCCTGTCTGGAATCCTTATCAAGTAGTTCACCTCATTCAATTTCCTCTCAATTTGATATGGTCCACTAAACCTTACTTTTAAAGGCTCACCTGTCACTGGAAGTAACACCAATACCTTATCCCCAATTGCAAAATTGTGAATTTGAGATTCCTTATCTGCTTCTTGTTTCATTGCATGCTGTCAACTCAACTCTCCAGCTCTATTTAATCGTTCTCTAAAATTTGACACATAGTCCAAATGGGTGGTCTCTGAATTCTGACTTACTAATTTCTCTTTAATCTTACCCAAACATTAATTCAAATGACTGAATTTGGTTAATTCATTGGTGCATCTCCGATTGCAAAAAGTGCAAATGGAATTCCCTTATCCCAATCATCTGGATAATTCCTACCATAAGTCCTCAAGATGATTCTTCAGTGTTTGATGCCATCTCTCTAGCGCTCCCTGAGATTTGAATTGCTTTATTCCCAAGTTATCCATCATCTCTTTGAATAGTTTGGATGTGAAGTTTGATCCTTGATCTGAGTGGCTCTCTATTGGAAGTCTGTGTCTAGTAAATAAAATTTAAGTATATTTCTACAACCCTTTTAGCGGTGATATGTAATGGGGTTGTCTCTGAAAATCTAGTTGACACATCCATTATTGTTAATAAATACTTATTCCCACGTTTTGTTTGAGGTAGGGGACCTACGCAATCAATCACGACTCTTGTGAAAGGTTCCTCCAATATTGGAATAGGTATTAAAGGTACAGGTTTTATTACTGTCTGTAGTTTTCCAATTAGCTGACATATATGATGCGTCTGGCAAAATTCAGTTACATCTTTATGTAGTCCAGACCAGTAAAAATGTCTTTGTATTTTAGCTTGTGTTTTCCTCACTTCTAAATGACCTCCAAGTAGTAGCATCACCTTTCTATACCCTACTGGCACAACAATTTGCTGAATCTCTGCCCATTTTTCATCTGCTTGAATGTGTGATGATCTTCATTTCCTCATTAAGACATCATTTGTTACGTAATAACACACAGGAATGCATTCATTTTCTTTGTAAATGCCTTTTGATATAACTGTTTTAACTCTATCTTTCTGCTGTATTTCAGTCAGCTTAGCAGAGCTAACAATACTTGCATGTTTACCTATTTGCTCCTTCTCTGTTCCACTTACCCGATCAAAGAAAGTTTTGGATAACACTACGTCAACTTCCTTATCTGTGCCTTTTGATTTCTCCTCATTTAACTTGTGCCTCTGTGATCTTGTGAGCACACAATCAGGGAAAATTCCTCGATAAAGGTCTTTCATTTCTCAGTTACCTGTGTCTCCACAGGCTTTTCAATTAGAGTAGGCAGAATGCGTACTGGTGAAACAGCTGTATCATTTGCAAGGACAGATTGTATTCTTGGAGCTGAGAGTTTGTCCACTACTCCTACCACAAATTCTCCACTCTTCCCTGGACTCTCTAGCCTCACTTTACATAATTGAGTATTTTTTGTCTCACCATGAATTCCTGTTACCAGTACCTTCTATGGCAATAGTCTCAGGAGTATGTATCTCCTCATCCCTCAGCATTACACACTGAGAGGATCCTATGTCCTTAATATTGTAACTTCCTTACCTATTACTCCTGGCCTATGTGAATAAACTTTACCTTTGCATGTATATTTTTTAAGCAGATGAGGGACTTGCTCCTTAATCAACCTCTGATCATCTTGTACACTCTGAGGCAATTGTCTAACTTCCCTTGTATTTTTTGTTTCTAGTCCAACAAAACTTCCAGGCTTGTCTGGTTTTCCTGTATCTGGCTTTCTCCTAGTCCAACAGTGTGATTTTGTGTGGCCCACTTTATTACAAAGAAAACATCAGAGCTTTTTAATTTCTTTGTCACCCTCAAGGGTTTCATTTTTACCAGGTGGTAAATTATCCTTATGATCTTCACTGAGATCTACCTTTCCCTTTCCATGAAAGGATTTCTCTTTATCCCAATTTCTATCCCTCACGGACCGAAACTGGAAGTCAAACTGTGTTTATGGGTCAGCTCATAATCATCAGCCACTTCAGCTACTAACCTTGCTGTTTTAACTCTCCGCTCTTCCACCTGAGTTTTCACTACTTCAGGCAGTGAATTTTTGAATTCCTCACTGAGCCTACCGTCAGCCTTTATCTCCAGCCTTTTTAAGCTGCCTTTCTATTTTAAGTGTCAGCATTTGAAGTTCAAAAGCGCTCTCTTTCTCCCCCTCTTCTGCTTCTAATCATAAAACTGTTTCATTTCTGCTTCTCTTACCTTATAGAGTCCTAGAGATGTACAGCCTGGAAACAGACCCTTCGATCTAACCCGTCCATGCCGACCAGATATCCCAACCCAATCTAGTCCCACTTACCAGCACCTGGCCCATTTCCCTCCAAGCCCTCCTTATTCATATACCAATCCAAATGCTGTTAAATGTTGCAATTGTACCAGCCTCCTCCACTTCCTCTGGCAGCTCATTCCATACATCTACCACCCTCTGTGTGAAAAAGTTGCCCCATAGGTCTCTTCGAATTCAAGCTGCTTCATTTGCAATTGAATTCTTGCCATCTCTATAGATTCTTATGGTTTCTCCAGCAAATTTAAATGCTGACCGATTGCTGTAATTATCTCTCCTTTCCTCACAGAAGCAGGCAGTTCTGGTTCCAATTACTCTGCTAATTCTTGCAAGTTGGTCTTTTTGCAAAACCTCAAGTCACTGCATCCACATCCAGAAAACTTTTGGCGACTGAAAGAGCCATTACTATCTCAAGCTTTGTCTACCTAACCAAACCAACACCTGAAATATAGACCTTAGCATCTACCACTTGCTGTTTAAAATCTCACAAAGAGCCCCCAGTCTGTTCTAGACTAGGCCAGACCACTTAAAACATTCTTAAGCAGGCAGCCCTAGACCTAACTTTGCAATTTGTTTTGGTAAGTGTACAATGAAAATTACCTGGAGTAAGATAGCTAGGTTGACTACTAGATTTTAAAACAGAAAAAAATTTATTCACAAACATTACACAATGAAACACACAGAATCCCTACAGAGCTCAGCCTATTCAACTTGACTTAATTATGTTTTTCCGAATACACTCAACACTCCCAACAAGCAAACTCCTTTTAAAACCCAGTATAAATAGAACACATGCTTACAGGTTGAAGGGCAGAAAGAGCGAGTGAGCTCCCTGTTGAACTTTGCAGTTCAAGACAACTAAAAACAGCTCAGCTCAGCTAAAGAGCTGACCACTTTCCCCTCTTCATACAGGTCCCTTCCAAAGCATGACCACTTTAGCCTGAAGTCTCATCTGTTTACATATAAACACAAAGCCTCTCAAAATCTTTTTCATCTCTGTGCCAAACCAGACTGATCGGTGTCTGGCTGGTTTATTGCCCCTCTGAAAAAAAATCAAGGACAGAGTCTCCTTGAGACAATGAACAGCTTTTAGAAAAAGGGAACTAGCTTTGTGACACCATCACCCTCAAACTCCCTGCCAGCCTGACCACCCCCCTCACTCTCCCTGCCATCCCTGACCCCACCCTCTCGTTCTCCCAGCTAGCCCTACCCCCATGCCCACACTCTCCCCGCCAGCCCTGAATCATCTCTCACTCTCCCTGCCAGCCCTGAGCCCACCCCTCCCCCAACTCCCTCCTGCTGGACTGCCCCCCCAAATCGGCGGTGACTGTCACCCCAATCCACCTGCTGGCCCTGATCCCCACCCTCCAACTCCCCTGTCAGCCCTGACACCCCCCTCACTCTTCCCTCCCCCTCCTGACCCTCCTCGCTGGCCCCACCTTCCTAGCCCCTTTCTGCTTTCTTCACCTTCTTGCCCTGGCACCCCATCTCATATAGCTTACATACTTACACTTTCACAGGAGCTGTCAAAGTAGTTTGTCATGCTAGATATTTAAATTGCAGAATATGGTAACTGCTGTTTTAAAAGGAGTGTCATTTACCTTTGCAACCCCTATAAATTCTGCAAAACAAGGGACCTGCCAGTCATAAAAAAAACAGTGGAGTGGCATTTGAATGCAATTACCATTCCTTGGAAAATCTGTTAAAATGTTCTGACTTACCCAGGAAATGTTTTTTTAAAAAATACTAGTCTAACTCCTGGTTAACTGCTTCTGTATTCTCCTCAGCCCTGACATTGACAACACGATCCAGCACCTAATTGGTGTGTTCTATATGGCAAGATCTCTACCAAGTTGTGTCCACTTATCAACTAATCAGCATTCTTTTTGTACTGTAGAAAGTTGTTTTCCCTTTATGTTGGTAATTTCTACGCAGTGTTCTGATGACTGCAAGCTAAAAAGCTTTGACAAATTGTCTTTAAACAACAATTAAGTCCTAAGCATTATTGTAAATACGTAATGCTCAGTTTGTGCTAAGGTTAAGAATTTTTATTCTTGCAGATTTTCAACCGGATGTTAACTTTTACTGGTTGCGGGGTGAACGAACTGTTCCTCGGGGTCATCGGAAAGGGCGAGTAGATCCTATTCGTTTCCAGATTGATGACCAGCCTTACTGCCAAATTCGAGTTCCTAAACAACTCCCTGAGGTAATAAATAAAAACTGAAAGAACTGTGGATACTGGAAGTCAGAAACAAGAAACTTAAATTGCTGGAAAAGCTCAGCAGGTCTGGAAGAATCTTTGGAGAGAAATCAGAGTTAACGTTCTGGATCCAGAGTGACCCTTCCTCAGAACTCAGCGGAAGGGTCATTGAACTGGAAGTGTTAACTCTGATTTCTCTCCACAGATGCTGCCAGACCTGCTGAGCTTTTCCAACAAGTTAATGTCTGAGGTAATAGTTCAGTTAAGGTTTCACAGGGTCTTGAAGGCTTCTCCAGTTTGGTTTTAACTGGAAGTTTCCTGTGCTTTAGTTAACTGATGTTGGCATCACGCACTTATGAGTTAACTGATACAAAGTATAGGTAAAGTTCCTTCTATTTTGTTCTAATAATGTACCTTTGTAACTTAACAGGCCACTTCATTTTCTTTTGATTTATGATCATTAATATGAGTTTTTTTTGGAAAATTGTAATTAAGGAGTTAAGTTTTTCTTCAGTTTTTTCATGGAATGTCGATATTGTTGGCAAGGCTTGCATTTGTTGCCCATCCTTAATTTCCCTTGAACCATGTGGTTTTGTGGGGCCATTTCAGAGGTCATTGAGTCAACAGCATTGCTGTGTCGCATGCAGGCCAATCAGGTAAGGATGGAAGTTTTCTTTCCTGAAAGGACATTGGTGAACCAGATACCAGAGGTTATGTTTGTTGCTTAAAGCCACCCAAATGAGAAATGGATATGGAATTTTTATCTATTGCATATTAAGAGCAGGCACATTGACCATGAGAATAACCTGAAATAGTCAATGTCCAAATAAAGCAAGACCTGGAGTACATCCAGGTTTGGGCAGATAAACAGGAAGTAACATTGCCTGACATTTGTGCGAGAATGTAGTTCATGCCATGAGAAAATCCAATCATTTGTCCATGTGATTGAATGGTATTACTATTGAATCCCCTTTCATCAATACCTTGAATATACTGTTGACCAGGATCTGCCTGTAAATACTGTGATTGCAAGAACAGGTTAGAGGCTGGGAGTTCTGTGGTGATCAACTCTCCTCCCTTCTCTCAGCCTGTATGTCACTGAAAATGCACAAGTCAGGATGTAATATCCTCCACTAGTTTGGATGAATGCAGCTTCAACAAAGCTCAGTTTTACATTATCCAAGACACAGCAGCCTACTTGATTGGACTCCATCCACTATCTCCAACATTGACTCCATTCATGCACCATGGCACAGTGTGATTAGTGCAGTACATCACCAAAGTAGTTAATCGTCAGAGTATTGAGTACAGGAGTTAGGAGGTCATGTTGCAGCTGTACAGGACATTGGTTAAACCACTGTTGGAATATTGCGTGCGATTCTGGTCTCCTTCCTATCGGAAAGATGTTGTGAAACTTGAAATGGTTCAGAAAACAGTTACAAGGATTTTGCCAGGGTTGGAGGATTTGAGCTATAGGGAGAAGCTGAACAGGCTGGGGCTGTTTTCCCTGGAGTGTTGGAGGCTGACGGGTGACCTTATAGAGGTTTACAAAATTATGAGGGGCATAGATAGGATGAATAGACAAAGTCTTTTCCCTGGGGTTGGGGAGTCCAGAACTAGAGGGCATAGGTTTTGGGGAAAGATATAAAAGAGACCTAAGGGGCAACTTTTTCATGCAGAGGGTAGTACGAGTATGGAATGAGCTGCCAGACAATGTGGTGGAGGCTGGTACAATTGCAACATTTAAGAGGCATTTGGATGGGTATATGAATAGGAATGGTTTGGAGGGATATGGGCCAGGTGCTGGCAGATGGGACTAGATTGGGTTGGGATATATGATCGGCGTGCACAGGTTGGACCAAAGGGTCTGTTTCCATGCTGTGCATCCCTATGACTCTATCTTTGACAGCACTTTCCAAACCTGTGATCTTTGCCATCCAAAATGACAACCACCTACACATTTCTCTCCAAGATCCACACCATCCTGATTCCAATACTTTTCATGTCTCAGTATCCTGGAACTCCTGTCCTTACAGCACTGGATATTCCTACACTCCAGAGGTTGCAGTGGTTCAACAGGGCAACCCATCACCTCCAGGGTGGTTAGGTATGGGAAATAAATGCTGCCCTTGCCAATGTCGCCCATATCCTGTGAACAAATATAACAAAAACTGAGGAACTCTTTTAAAATATTCTTTAGCCTGTTATCCTTTAGTTTTTCTATTTATAGCTCCAGAATCAGAAAATTCATTGGTGCTGATATCTTTAAACTGTTTTCTGATTTTATTAATATTTACACAGCCTTTAAAGTTGCGTAGTTATTCATTGCTAAAATGCTAACTTAAATTATTGCTATTAAACTAGTTTATTTTTTTCAATGCTTTATTGTCAGACTGTCTTAGGTCCGACACCAAGAAATTAATGTTGTAACTTGGCATCTGGCCAATGCTAAATTTTTTTATTAATGCCTGAAAGTTAGCAGTAACCTTAAAATAAGCAATTTTAAAATTAAGCCTTTTTTTCCTAGTTTGTGCCCTTAGAACATTCAGTTCTTGAAGATGTTCCTGTTATTCATGTCGAACCATGCCGACTTCCATTATTTCAGCGGCAGTATGACAACAATATTTTCATTGGTAAGTGAAAATGGATTTGTGGATGCATTGCATATTTGAATAATTCAATATTTTATTAAACTATATACCAAACCATGGTTGTTTGATAAGGTACTGGAAAATAGAATTTAACTGAATTGTTATGTTGTGTTGCATTCCCCGTCTAACTGATCTGGAATTGCACTTGCATGTATTCTGTTAACAGGTTCAAAGATTTCTGATTCTTCCTGTTATGGACACACCCAATTTCATTTTGCTTCTGAGAAATTGAGGAGAGAAAAACTAATAAAAGACAACCTACCTGACCAGATTGAAGTGCGTTTGCGTGCCAATGGTATTGCAAGTTTGTTTGCTTGGACTGGAGCACAGGCAATGTATCAAGGTTAGAGTGTGCTAATTCATCAAAGATTAAATACAGTCAGTTCTGCTATAACGTGGTAGTCCTGTTCTTGTGCAACCTTGTGTTGTAAGAAAATCACGTAATAGCAGAACTAATAGGGCTGGAATCGCGTTATAACCAACACACATTTAAAGGTTTGTGCTTTAGAAAGTGTTCTCAATTCATCAGTCGTGTCATAGCGAATTGGCATTAACGAAACACGTGTTATAGCAGAATGACTTTACCTTGTTTTTGAATTATGTTGCCTTAATTTGTTCTCTCTGAACCCACCTTCATTTACTTCACTCATTCCTCTCATTTTGTATTTTATTTGAAGAAGCAGTCTGATTGCTCCGGGTCTTTTTTGACTATTAAGGAACGATATAAGAAGAACTGATGAAGAATTGCCCCTTTCAATTTGTGTACTCCCTCATTGAAAAACAACTGGGCAGGCCAATTTACTGCTTTAAAGTCAGCTTTATTGTCACTTGCAGGAGTTTTGTTTCAGAAAGGCATTGGTGGGAGAGGCTCAGTGTTAGGATAAGAATAAGTTATGGCTGTAGTTTTAACATTTTAATAAATTAGGTGTAGAAACAAATGCACATCTTTGTTCCATTATCTGAAGCTTTGATAGTATAATGTTGCTATTCAAGCAATTCATTTAATTGATGTTTAATGTACATCAAATGTCTGAAATGCTTCAGTACGACAATATGATATCTAAATAATTTTAATGGCTAGCATTTCACTACTAGAGGGTTTTTCAAATATGATAAATTGTCTTATTGAGGAAATTCAGTCAGTGAACTGAGTCATTGCAAGCCTGATATTATGCTTAGTATTCATTTAATAATTTTGAAACTAATTTTAAATTAACCACCAGAGAATTTGACTATTCTGTCAACCGAGTCTATTTGTCATTTAAACATGGCTGATATGTTTCTTAACTTTATTCTGCTGCCTTTTCCCCATTACCCTCGATCCCCTTGCGAATGGAGAATCTACTTATTACTGTATTAAATACCCTCAATACTTGGCCTCCACAGCCTTCTGCAGCAATGAGTTCTATAGATTCACAACCCTTTTGCTGAAGTAATTTCTCATCTCATTTATAAAGAATTGTCCCTTCACTCTGAGGCTGCGCCCTCAGGTCCTAGTCTTGTATTAGTGGAAACAAGCCTGACATTGCTGGTGGTCAGGTTGTTGGAGGGAATCTTGTGGGACAGGATTTACATGTATTTAAACAGGCAGGGACTGTTTAGGGACCATTAACGTGGCTTTGAGCCTGGGAAATCATATCTCACTAACTTGAGTTTTTTGAAGAACTAACAAAAAGGATTGATGAAGGCAGAGCAGTGGACATGATCTGTATGGACTTTAGTAAGGTGCTCAACAAGGTTCCTCATAGTAGACTGGCTAACAAGTTTAGGTCACACGGAATAGAGAGAGAACTGGCTTGAAGGTAGAAGACAGAGGGTGATGGTGGAGGGTTGTTTTTCAGACTGGAGGCCTGTGATTAGTAGTGCCCCACAAGGATTGGTGCTGGGTCCACTGCTTTTTGTTATTTGTATAAATAATTTGAATGTGAACATAAGACATATGGTTAGTAAGTTTGCAGAAGGCACCAAAGTTGGAGGTATAGTGGACAGCGAAGGAGGTTACCTCAGAGTACAATGGGATCTTGATTAGATGGGCCAATGGGTCAAGGAGTGACAGATGGAGTTTAATTTTGATGTGAGGTGCTGCATTTTGGAAAGGCAAATCAGGGCAAGACTTATACACTTTAAGATCTTTGGGAGTGTTACTTATCAAAGAGTTTGCGCTTTAGAAACAGTGTTCCCAATTTGTCAGTCATGTTCTAGCAAATTTGCATTAACGAAACATATTATAGCAGAATGACTTTGTGCTTTGTTTTTGAATTATGTTTCCTTAATTTGTTCTCTCCGAACCCACATTCATTTACTTCACTCTTTCCTCACATTTTGTATTTCATTCAAAAAAGCAGTCTGGTGCTCCAGGTCTTTTCTAACTATTAAGGAACAATATAAGAAGAACTGATGAGGAATGAATCTAAAGATTGATTCATTGAATGAATGTATCCGTGAACGAATGAATTATTGGCATGCAGGTTTATAATTTCTTGAAAGTGGAGTCACAGGTAGCTAGGATAGTGAAGACAACATTTGGTGTTCTTGCCTTTATTGGTCAGTGATTGAGTATAGGAGTAGTTCGGTGATTTTCTGGCTGTACATGTCATTGGTTAGGCCACTGTTGGAATATTGTATGCAACGCTGGTCTCTCTGCTATAGGAAGGATGTTATGGAACTTGGAAGGGTTCAGAAAAGATTTACAAGCATGTTGCCAGGGTTGGAGGGTTTGAGCCAAAGGGAGAGGCTGACTAGACTGGAGCTATTTTCCTGGGAGCGTCAGAGGTCGAAGGGTGACCTTCATAGAGATTTATAAAATCATGAGGGGTAAATAGACAGGTCTTTTCCCTGGAGTGGGGGAGTCCAAAACTAGATGGCATATGTTTAGGCTGAGAGGGGAAAGGTTTAAAAGGGACCTAATGGGCAAGTTTTTCACATTTATCGTTTTTTTTAAGAAACTTTACATGTCAGGCTGTCTCTCTCTCTGGATCTCTTCTTCCTGACTGTGCAAAGCTTACTGATCGTGTGCTTTCAACAGGCCCTCTCTCAAATAACAAAGTTATGATTAAATTATGCTTCTAAATAGTTAAATTATATCTCTAATTTGGTCATGATTATTGAAGATTTATAAAGAAGCAAAATATCCTAGATGTGATTGCAAAAATACTTTTCAGGAATAAAGCAGTTTGATCTGTTCATTTAGAAAGTCGCAAAAAAAATCAGTTTAACGAGCAATAGGATTCCCATTGAGTGACAACACCACTATATCTCCAAGTGAAGCTAGCCCAGGCGTGCTCCTGTCTGATCATGTTCACAGCTCCTTTGGTATGTGACAGAATTTACCAAAAGATTTAGTTTTGTATTGTAAAAGCTTCTTTCCAAAGTTAATTGAATTCAGTAATTAATTGGTACACTTTTTTAAATCCAGAATGTTCAAACAGTTTCATATTCTAGTTCTTATATCTTAAAACATAAATAACTTTGAACAGTGAAAAATATTTTCAGTTGAGCTTTTACTGAAGGTAATAAAAAATTTAACGTTCAAAATGAGTCTTCTAAAATTGATGTATTTTTGTTATTTCAGGATTCTGGAGTGAGGCAGATGTAACCCGACCATTTGTTTCTCAAGCTGTGATTACAGATGGAATTTATTTCTCCTTCTTTTGCTATCAATTGAACACCCTAGCTCTGACTGTCAGTGCAGACCAGCATAACAACCGCAAAAACATTTGCTGGGGGACAGAAAGTATGCGCCTGTATGAGGCTGTTGAAGGCGACAATGTGATAGGGTTCAACGATGAAGTCCTGAGCCTACTTGTTCGCTTCTTACTCAATAGACCAGAATCAGTGGAAAGTAACCTAAGTGGAATGTAACATTTTGAACGTTTGTAAGTACTTTAAAAATTGTAACATGTTGAAAGTACATATATGTAAGCATTTCAGTTTTAAGTGCTTAAAATACATTATTCAGAAAAGCCCCAGCATTTTTTTCTTGTGAAGTTTTTTATGAAATGATTGGGAATCTTCTGTATCCCTAATGTTTGTTTAAAGTCCATTCCAACTTGTTAACCACGCATTTTAAGTGTTAAGATAATTGAATAGAAGACTTGCGATAGTTAGGTCAGATTTGATGGGGACTAATAAAACTATATTATTTGCATGATTGGTTACAATCAGGATGTGCTAAATAGGAAAGGAAATGGAGATGTTCAGGCATCTGAAATATAAAGTAAATAGTCCCTAGGGCAAAGCATCAAAATAACTGAGCAACTTCTAAAGTGTAAGGAAGGTGTGTGTAAACAAATCATGTTAATCTAATGTAAACTTGCACGTATTCTTGCCTAACCTGTATCAAAAAATGAGAAGTAGTCAAGAAAACATTGGGAATAAATGTAGTGGCAAGTGGCCAGTAAAATTATTAAACCAACATCCAGTTATCTTTAGAAGGATTAATTTCATAGGAAAACGTTTAAACAAATTGACCTAGTGGAGATGCATGAGGGACTGTTGGGTAATAAGTAATAATGAGTACAGTAAACCTCGAAGAATCAGATGCTTTTGATATGAGATTTTTGAATATTCAAGAAAAGAATCAGACGAGCATTTCAACTTGTAATGAACAAATGAGAATATGAAGTGAAATAAGGAAAGCTTTCAAAACCTGTAAATGGAAATGCAGCACATGCAACAGCTGTTTCAGCTTCATTATATGGATGCCTATGAAATGCATTGCCATTTGAAGAGCCTCACTGCTTGAACTCTGAGCCCCACGTCTTCAGAACATGGTCACCCACTCTAGCTGTGGTCAAAACATTTTCATCCATTGTGCACATTATTTACAGTATAATGGAAGGCAACAGTGGTTGCTCCTGAAGCAGAGTCTTTGCACTTCTCCCAGTCCCAGTCCCAACCCAACCTGTCCACTGAAGTTTTCATCTGCCGATTTTACAGCCCCAGTGCAGGCATATGAAGTAAATGTGCTAGATCTCATTGTTCACTTCTCTGTGGAAACTAGTGTGCTGCTTACAGATGATGAACCACCTCCTGTGTGATTTCTTTCCCTCCTGTGTTCTATCATATCCTTGCATTATATTATTAAGTTGTCCCCACTTCAGTGATCCCCTCTGCATTCTAGCTTTCTGATTCCAATGTGTACGTTATTTCCAGTCTCTCTTCCTACAGCAATTGGAGCCTGATAATCCCTCAACTTTTTATGGTTTGACTCCTAGGACTGATTATGGTCCATTCTCTTGAGCAACTTGAAAACAAAATCAAGTTGCTGGAAGAGCTCAGCAGGTCTGGTAGATCAGTGAAGAGAAATGAGAGTTAACGTTTTAGGTCCGGTGACCCTGAACTGGTAGCTGTTCAGCTCCCTGACTGACTTCCTGTAATTCTGCAGACGAGTTGCACTGGACCCACAGGTATGGTAATGGCACCCTCCCCAAACTGTAGAAAGAGACTCTTTGACCCTGACCACCCAAGTGACCTACTGACTGTGCTTTTGCCCCAGAATAAATTTAGAGGCTGGCCTTGACTTAATTGTGTCATCAGTATGGTGGGAAATGGCCATTTGATTGATGTACATGCAGTGTTTGGTGCATACATGGTTCAGATGTGAGATTGACCAAACAACTCTGACATTCTGCAAAAAGACCACCCCCTGGACTGATGATTTCTGGCAAGCTACTCGGCTTTGCGTGTCAAACTGCAAGACCAGCCAAAAGCTGTGTGAGCCTTTAAGATGTGGCTGAGGAGATAAAGTGTTAAAATGTAAGGCAAGATGGATGTGGTGAGCATGAGGTAGATGTGAAGTGAATGCGTGCTAACAAGGGAGTTACAGAGCAAATGGTCTTTGCAGAATGCTTGATAGGGATGGGGACTGAAATATAAATTTGGTAGGGTCGCCTGATAGTCCTGTGTGTGCAACTCTTGCCAAAGGATGTTGATACTTGGTGTTCAACAAGAAGGTCTGAAGGAATAAACGGTCAGCTGGTGTCATGAGTTTTTGGTTTCTAATGTCTATCCAGAAGATGTGAGAATGGGAGCCTGAATTTCATGAGGTGAGGACAAAAATGAGGGTGATAATGAGCAAAAGTCCCTGTTAATCGGCCGCTCGTTAGTAAACATGGCAGATGGAATAGAATGTGGGGAAATGTGAGGTTATATATGTTGGCAGGAAGAGGATCTGGATATTGTTTTAACTGAGAAAGACTGCAAAAAACTATGGAATAGGGATTCGGGACACCAAGTCCATGCTAGCATCCAGGTTCAGTGGGTAATAGGGAAGACAAATGGAATCTGGGCTTTATTTCAAAGCTAATTAAGTATGAAAGTAAGGAGGTTTTGCTAAAACTATACAAGGCGCTAGTCAACTTTGCTGTGATACTGTGAACAGTTTTGGGCCCTGTATCTAAGAAAAGATAAACTGGTATTGGTGGCAGTCCAGAGAAGGATCAGTATGCTGATACCAAGTATGGACGGACTATTTTATGCAAAGAAGTCGAGAAGATTGGGCCAGTACTTGTTTGGAGCTACAAGAATGAGAGTTGATCTTATTAAAACATACAAAATTCTTTAAGGGCTTCATAGGGTAGATGAAGAAAGGTTGTTTCCTCGTGGGAGAATCTAGGACCAGAGGACATAATCTCAGAATAAGGGGTTGCACTCTTTGGTAGGAAACGTAGAAGGAAATGGGCCAAACACAGGGAAATGAGAGTAGTTTCGTTTTGGAAACCTGGTTTGCATGGGCGAATTGGCAGTGAATGGTTTCATGGTCATCAGTAGATTCTTAATTCCAGATTCTTTTCAAAATTCAAATTCTACCATTTACCGTGGTGGGATTTGACCTTGATTCCCCAGAATATTGAACGAGTTTCTGGATTAGTAGTCTAGCAATATTACCACTAGGCTATCACCTTACCTTACCTATATGGCAGAACAGAGTTGAAAGGCCTACCTTTGCTCCTGTTATGTCAAGAGTCTTGTCTCAACATCTGGTCTTCGCTCGAAAATGTGACTTGCTCTTAATATCGAGAAAGGCCTTGCTCGACATCTCTCAATTCTACCAAATTATTTCTCTAGTCCATATCATCCAGAGCCTTGAAAGATTAAGAACTGTTCAAGAGTTTTTCCTCCGATGCAATAATTCTTAAAATTGCACTTGTGAAATGATGATAACAGATAAATTACCTTAAGTTGTTCGGTTTACAAAGGGGAATATTAGTTTTGTTTGATAATTGAAAAGCAAGCAAATAAGCAGCTGCAAGTATGCAAACTTGCAAAAGCAATGAATGTACCACTGCATTAGAAAATGCAGGTGCCACCTGATTTTGATGTCAAACCACATTCTTCATGTTTATGCCGTAGGAATATAACAACATTGATTTGGTGACTAAAGCATGACTATTCAATTAGACTGTGCTGGCTTTACTTTCTGTATATATTTGCTTATCGTTGATCAATTGTGTTGTAGGGCAAGGTACAATCAGTTGCATTGGTGGAAAAAAATTGCAAATTGTATTTTACAATACAATGAGAATATGCATGGTTTATTTGTCAACTTGATTAAAAAAAAATCATTTTAATGCAAGTTGAGAACTTTTATTTGCTGACCTTATGGTTGGTATTTATTAGAATGGTTTGGCACTTAAGCAGAAAAATGCATTTTCAATTTCATGTCATTCGAAATTGAAATTCCTTTCCTTTTGTTTTGCTAATTCATTTTTCACAATTGTAATACTGTACTAATTTCCACTACACAGGTGAATGAAATCTATGAAAAGGCTTTTATTTTTACTGTGGAGACTGACATTCACCTTTTTCTAATTCCACTGGATACATTAATCCAAATACAGTTCTGAAACAGCTGGACATTTTTTTTAAATCCAACATATTTGGGTCAGTGTTAAGGTCTGTTGACTCACCTCTAAAATAGTGCATTGTAATTTAATGTTCAGTCATTGCTGTGTTCGAGTGCAGCAATTTGCTGTCATATTCAGGCAGTAGGCCCAGAATCCCCATAGTGCAGAAAGAGGCCATTGGTCCATCCCTGACCCTCCAAAGACCTCTCACCCAGATATCTACCCTATCCCTGTCATCTCTCTCATGCTGTGGCTAATCCATCTAGTCTGTATATCCCTGGACATTATGGATAATTTAGCATGGCCAACCCACTTAATTTACATGTGCTTGACAGTGGGAGGAAACCAGAGCACCCAGCAGAAACCCACACAGATATGGGGGAGAATATACAAGCTCCACACAGACAGTAACCAAAGGCTGGAACTGAACCTGGGAGGCTGGTACTGAGGCAGCAGTGTTGACCACTGAGCCAGCATGCTGCCCTGTAGGTAGTTAAGATATTAAATATAGGTCATGGAAAATGTAGGCAATACCTTATTTACAATTCTAGGATAGTACAAGCCAGTGTGAGCTGAAGTGAAGACAACAGGTAAATATGTGACTTTCTTTGTATTCCTTCAGCCTAAACTAAAACTGAGTTGCTACTCTTCTGGGTGCCCTGGCTGCCACTAAGATTGAGTCCCTCCTTGTGGAAATAGCTTCTGGTCGAGCACCAAAATAGCAATTCCCAGAGTGGGGATTTCTTTTCCAACAGCTATGAGATAATTATTTTTGAAATCATAGAGGAGGTTTGCAGCCTCAAGTGACCACTGTTTCTATTGGCACTGCTGAGGCAGGTGCCATTTTAAATAGGACAGTAACCCTGGTGTTTAGTTACATAATTGGCTGACACCCATAAAATTGTGGAAGGGAGGAATACTGGTGGCTACCAATGAGTGCCCATGATCAGATTTTCTGGCTGACATCAAGGTGTCTGGTCAGTCATCAAAACTTTTGGTAACAGTAATTCATTCTTCTTGATTCTAAAGCCAGTGATTAAAATCAAAATTTGTAAAGGGATACTTGGCTTTGAATCTTAACCCTTAGGTATGATTATACCACAATTTTTAAATTGATTTTATAACGCAATTGTGCAGATTTCCAGTGTGATTTCATAATGTCTTGGGAGTATTCTAATCTGCTTTAAAACCAAATACTGCATAGGTTGGAAATCTGAAATAGAAACAGAAATTTGAAGTCAGGCAGCATCTCTAACGGAAATAATGATCTTTTTAAATCTTTCATCAGCTTGATTGTCCAAAATGATCAAATGTCCAATGAAATAACTGCTGTCTGATCCGCTTTTTTTTATTCTTACATGGGTTGTAGGTGTTGTTGACAAGGCCAAATATTGTGCCTATAATCTATTTGAACTGAGTGGTTTGCTGCACCATTACCGAGAATATTTACATTACTATAGGTCTGGATTCACACATAGACCAGACTGGGTAAGGACAGCAAATGTCTCTACATAAAAGACAATAGTGAACAAGATGGGTTTTTATGACAATAAATGAATATTTTCACTGTTACCTTCACTGACAGTAGCTTTCAATTTCAGATTTTTTAATTGAATTTGAATTCCACCCCATTGCTGTGGTGAGAATTGAATCCATGTGTCCGAGCATTAGTCTGGGCTGTGGGTTTACCGATCTATTGAATTCATCACTGTCTCCCAAAAGCATTGGTATTTGTGACTCATGCTAATGTGGAGCCTGTCTTCTCAACTGTTAGTTATTCAAGTGTTGGTCACAACATTCTCCTTAAATCCTACACCAGATGCACTTATGCACTTCTCACTGCGTTATCTTGCAATTTGAATCTAAATTAAACGTAAAATCCTGATTTTTAAATCTGTTAAACTCATTTTGATACAGCAAGTAATTGAGGTAAAAAAAGTTGGGTAAATGGAGTACATTGTGAGGAAATGTGAAGATGTTCATGTTGGAAGGGAGATCAAAAGAACATATTTAAATATAAAAAATTCAGAAAGCTACAACATTAAGAGACTTGTGCACAAAACACAAAGCTAGGACACAGGTACAGCTTAGGAAGGCTAATGGAATGATGGCCTTTATTTCAAGGACATTGGATATAAGAATTGGGACGTCTTTCTGCAACTCTACAAGGTGCTGGTGAGACTACATCTGGAGTACTACATCTTGGTCCACGTATTTAAGGAAAGATACCATTTCATCTGATCTATTTCAGAGAAAATTATTCGTATGATTTCTGGTATGGAAGGATTGTCTTATGAGCAAAGGCTCAGTAGATTGGGGCGCATTGAAACATTGATTCTTAAGGGGCTTGATGGTAAATAATCAGAGGATGTTTCACCTCATGGGGCGAGTCTAGGACTAGAGGGCATCATCTCAGAATAAAGGGATATCAATTTAAAACTTGAAGAAACATTTCTTTTCTCTGAGGATTCAGACTTTGGAACTCCTTGATACATACAGCTGTGGGGTAGAGTCCTTGTGCATGTTTAAAGCTGAGACAGATAAATTCTTGATCAATAGGGTGATTGAGGGTTCCGGAGAAAATACAGGAAAGTGGATATGAGGATTATCTGATCAGCCATTATCTAATTGAAAGTTAAATAGCCTCAAAGGGCTCAACGGCCTTCCTCCTACTTATGGCTTTTGGTCTTTTGGTCTTGTGGTCTTATGGTTTATAACTGCCTTATCATCTTGACTCCAAATCGAAACTGATGATTTCACATATATTAAATGCATGACATGTAGCATGGAGCCAGAAAAGCTGTTGCTGGTACTGCTTCCTGCAGCAAACAGCTAAAGTAACAGATCTATTAGTTGCTGTTCTAATATAATTACTACTTCAAAGCTGATGCCATATACTTAACTAAAGATATAAAGTAATGGAAGATACAGTGACAGGAAAGAGTGCTGCAGTGTCGTTAAGTCATTGGAAGAGTATTAGAAAGTCCAACTTACTCATTCGTTACCAGGCTATTGTGGCTTTCATATTGTAGTTATTTTAACCTGACTTACTACAACAGATATACTGTACTGCACTCCTGATAATTGCTCTTTGCATCAACGAGTAAATAACTAGTTAACATTCATTGCTGCAATATAGCTTAACATGGAGTATAATTCTGCCCAACTTCTGAGCATTTAATGCGAAATAAAACTAATTTGCATTGTAGAATAAATTACTAGATCAGTTCTGCAAAACTGATTGTAACTGCAACTAGAAACAAAATGCCTGTTCTATGTCACGGGCAGTTCATTGATCACAATCCCCATTAAAACTATATACTTCAGCTTCTGAGTGTACTTATTTATCTTTGAAATCTGAAGAGAGAAATCGGTTAAATGTAATCGAATTGGGGACAGCAAGTTTACTTGTTCGAAGATCAAGAATTGAAAGTAACTAAGAAATTGGCAAGCAATCAAAAGAATTTTATCTAGAGGAAAGCTTAAGAAAAAAAAACTCATTAGGAATCAAAATTCTATTCATGACAGATGATGCTTCAAAAATTTGAACTACAAATAGAATTACAATCAAGACACTTATTTCTTTGAAAATCTTTTGGTGATGAAGCAGCATAAGCTTAAAGTAATTTGCTACAGTAAAACTTTGTTTTTTAGCATCACAACTTTCTAAACCGAGTAACCATTTGATGTTTAATAATGCCAAAATGTATGCTTTCAAGCATCGTTATTTTATGTTCAATACCTCTCGTGATTAGACTTAGAGTCATAGAGATGTACAGCATAGAAACCGACCCTTCGGTCCAACCTGTCCATGCCGACCAGATATCCCAACCCAATCTAGTCCCACGTGCCAATACCCGGCCCATATCCCTCCAAACCCTTCCTATTCATATACCCATCCAAATGCCTCTTAAATGTTGCAATTGTACCAGCCTCCACCACATCCTCTGGCACCTCATTCCTTACACGTACCACCCTCTGCGTGAAAAAGTTGCCCATTAGGTCTCTTTTATATCTTTCCCTTAAAACCTATGCCCTCTAGTTCTCGACTCCCCAACCCCAGGGAAAAGACTTTGTCTATTTACCCTCTCCATGCCCCTCATAATTTTGTAAACCTCTATAAAGTCACCCGTCAGCCTCTGACGCTCCAGGGAAAACAGCCCCAGCCTATACAGCCTCTCCCTATAGCTCAAATCCTCTAACCCTGGCAACATCCTTGTAAATCTTTTCTGAACCCTTTCAAGTTTCACAACATCTTTCCAATAGGAAGGAGACCAGAAATGCACACAATATTCCAACAGTGGCCTAATCAATGTCCTGTACAGCTGCAACACAACCTCCTAACTCCTATACTCAATACTCTGACCAATAAAGGAAAGCATACCAAATGCAGCCTTCACTATCCTGTCTACCTGCAACTCCACTTTCAAGGAGCTATGAACCTGCACTCCAAAGTCTCTTTGTTCAGCAACACTCCCTAGTACCTTACCATTAAGTGTATAAGTTCTGCTAAGATTTGCTTTCCCAAAATGCAGCACCTTGCTTTTATTTGAATTAAACTCCATCTGCCACTTCTCAGCCCATTGGCCCATCTGGTCCAGATCCTGTTGTAATGTGAGGTAACCCTCTTCCCTGTCCACTACACCTCCAATTTTGGTGTCATCTGCAAACTTACTACTTGTACCTCTTATGATTGCATCCAAATCATTTATGTAATTGACAAAACGTAGAGGACCCAGCACCGATCCTGTGGCACTCCATTGGTCACAGGCCTCCAACTGAAAAACAACTCTCCACCACCACCCTTTGTCTTCTACCTTTGAGCCAATTCTGTATCCAAATGGCTAGTTCTCCCTGTATTCCATGAGCTCTAACCTTGCTAATCAGTCTCCCATGGGGAACCTTGTCGAACGCCTTACTGAAGTCCATATGGATCATATCTACTGCTCTACCCTCATAAATCTTTGTTACTTCTTCAAAAAACTCAAACAAGTTTGTGAGACATGATTTCCCACGCACAAAGCCATGTTGACTATCCCTAATCAGTCCTTACCTTTCCAAATACATGTACATCCTGTCCCTCAGGATTCCCTCCAACAACTTGCCCACCACTGAGGTCAGACTCACCGGTCTATAGTTCTCTGGCTTGTCTTTACCGCCCTTCTTAAACCGTGGCACCACGTTTGCCAACCTCCAGTCTTCCGGCACCTCACCTGTGACTATTGATACAAATATCTCAGCAAGAGGCCCAGCAATCAATTCTCTAGCTTCCCCCCTAGTTCTCAGGTACACCTGATCATATCCTGGGGATTTATCCACCTTTAACTATTTCAAGACATCCAGCATTTCCTCCTCTGTAATCTGGACATTTTGCAAGATGTCACCATCTATTTCCCTAAAGGATCTTCCATATCCTTTTCCACAGTAAATACCGATGCAAAATATTAATTTAGTATCTCCCCATTTTCTGCAGCTCCACACAAAGGCCACTTTGCTGATCTTTGAGGGGCCCTATTCTCTCCCTAGTTACCCTTTTGTCCTTAATATATTTGTAAAAACCCTTAATTCTGTTTGCCAAAGCTATCTCATGTCCCCTTTTTGCTCTCCTGATTTCCCTCTTAAGTGTACTCCTACTTCCTTTATACTCTTCCTGACATATGCTTGCTTCTTTTTCTTAATCAAACCCTCGATTTCTTTAGTCATCCAGCATTCCCTATACCTACCAGCCTTCCCTTTCATCCCGACAGGAATATACTTTCTCTGGATTCTTGTTGTCTCATTTCTGAAGGCTTCCCATTTTCCAGCCGTCCCTTTACCTGCGAACGTCTGCCTCTAATCAGCTTTCGAAAGTTCTTACCTAATACCGTCAAAATTGGCCCTTCTCCAATTTAGAACTTCAACTTTTAGATCTGGTCTATCCTTTTCCATCAGTATTTTAAAACAAATAGAATTATGGTCACTGGCCCCAAGTGCTCCCCCACTGACACCTCAGTCACCTGCCCTGCCTTATTTCCCAAGAGTAGGTCACATTTTGCACCTTCTCTAGTAGGTACATCCACATACTGAATCAGAAAATTGTCTTGTGTGCACTTAAGAAATTCCTCTCCATCTAAACCCTTAACATTATGGCAGTCTCAGCCTATGTTTGGAAAGTTAAAATCCCCTACCATAACTACCTTATTCAGCTTACAGATAGCTGAGATCTCCTTACAACTTTGTTTCTCAATTTCCCTCTGGTTATTAGGGGGTCTATAATACAATCCCAATAAGGTGATCATCCCTTTCTTATTTCTCAGTTCCACCCAAATAACTTCCCTGGATGTATTTCCGGGAACATCCTCCCTCAGCACGGTTGTAATGCTATCCCTTATCAATAATGCCACTCCCCCTCCTCTCCTGCCTCTCTTTCTATTCTGCCTGTAGCATTTGTATCCTGGAACATTAAGCTGCCAGTCCTGCCCGTCCCTGAGCCATGTTTCTGTAATTGCTATGATATCCCAGTCCCATGTTCCTAACCATGCCCTGAGTTCATCTGCCTTCCCTGTTTGGACTCTTGCATTGAAATAAATGCAGTTTAATTTATTAGTCATACCTCGTCTCTGCCTGCCCTGACTGTTTGACTCACTTCTGTTCTCAGCTGTACCTGTCTCAGATCGATCTCTTTCCTCATTATCTCCCTGGGTCCCGCCACCACCCCACCTTACTAGTTTACATCCTCCTGAGCAGTTCTAGCAGATTTCCCTGCCAGTGTTTTAGTCCCCTTCCAATTTAGGTGCAAGCCGTCCTTCTTGTACAGGTCACTTCTACCCCAAAAGAGATTCCAATGATCCAAAAATGTGAATCCTCCCATACACCAGATCCTCAGCCATGCATGCTGTATCCTCCTATTCCTGCCCTCACTCGCTCATAGCACTGGGAGTAATCCAGATATTACTACCCTTGAGGACCTCCTTTTTAAATTTCTGCCTAACTCTCTGTAATCTCCCTTCAGAATCTCAACCTTTTCCCTTCCTATGTCATTGATTCCAATGTGGACAATGACCTCTTGCTGGCCCCTCTCCCCTTTGAGAACATTCTGCATCGTCTCTGAGACATCCTTGATCCTGGCACCAAGGAAACAATACACCATTCTGCTTTTTCTCTGCTGGCCACAGAAATGTCTGTCTGTACCTCGGACTACAGAATCCCCGAACACAATAGATCTCTTGGAGCTGACGTACTCCTCGTTGCATTAGAGCCAGTCTCAATACCAGAAACTTGGCTGTTCGTGCTCCGTTCCCCTGAGAATCCATCACCCCTACATTTTCCAAAACAGCATACCTGTTTGAAATGGGTATATCCACAAAAGACTCCTGCACTAGCTGCCTACCTCTCTTCCCTTCCTGAAGGTAACCCATCTATGTGACTGTATCTGAGACTTTCCCCCCTTCCTATCACTGCCATCCATCACATACTGTTGCTGTTGCAAATTCCTCATCGCTTCTATCTGTCTCTCCAACCAATCCACTCGGTCTGGTAAGATTTGCATCCAACAGCATCTATGGCAGATATAATCCGCAGTAACCCTTAAAGTCTCTCTAAACTCCCATATCTGACAAGAAGTACATATCACTGCAAAGGCCATTTTTGCTCCTTCACAATCTACAGACCCAGAAAATGATACCGTCTTCTTCCTTTACAAAAGGAAGGTTAAATTAATAGCTATGGCTTATATTTTAAGTTTAATCAAGAGACTTTTCTCCAAAAACATATAATCAAGAAAGAACCTACTGTACTCACTAATACAGCCTTTCTCTTGGACAGACTTAAAACAACAATTAACTTATCTGATTCTGTGTTGTGAACTTCGCCAAAACCGGTTCCTCCAAGATTAGTTGTGAAATTCTCTGTTCATTTTCCCAGTTGCACTCCGCTGTCCAGCGATATCTCTCTCTCCTACACTGTCCTCACCATGTGCTTCCTTTGTCTGTTCTTCTCTCTTTTAAAACTGCTGTTGTTTTGACTCTTTTTTCCAAAATTCCAAAACAGTGCAACAGCATATAAAACAGTAATTGCTGCTCCTGGAATTTGAGGAAATCACCTCCAGCACCTAAAATACCTCAAAAAAAAGGAGCAGCTTCCACAGCCAGAAATTTTTCCCATCCTCCATCTTTGATTACCTAGAATCATTCTTGATTAAGTATTATTTTTTCATCATGAGCATATGGGCATTGCTGGCTGGGTCAGCATTGAAAGCCCAGCCCTCATGAGTGTGTTTGAGGGTGAGCTACCTTCTTGAATCACTGGAGTCCATTTATGTGGGTGTGTTGACAATGATGTTAGGGAAAAATTTCCAGGATTTTGACCCAGTCACATGGAAGGAACACATATTAGAAGAATACATGGCTTGGAGGGGAGATGGCGGTGTTCCGGTCTGCTGCCTTGGCCTTCTAGATTGCAGTGGTTGGGTGTTTGGAAAGTGCTGTTAAGGAATCTCTGTGAACTTTTGCAATGCATCTTGAAAATCTACCCACTTATACATCATTGTTTGAATAAGATATAAATATCTTAGTCAGTTTCTTTCAGCTTTTACTGGGTTTTTAAAGAATTTAAATGATAAAACCAGGAATAGACAACACAGACCCCAAGATTGCTCTGCTACCCAGGATAGATAACAAGAGGTTGTTTTCCCCTTATCAGAGAATCTAAAACATGATACACAGTCTCAATAAAGGGCTGGTCATTTCAGACTGAAGTAAGAAATTTCTTCAGTCGATGAGTTGTGAATCTTCGGAATTCTCTGCATCAGAAAGTAGCAATAGTGATATTGAATAATTTTAAGGTGGAAGTAAATAGATTCTTGCTCAGCAAGAGAATCAAAGGTTATTGAGGGCAGAGAGAATGTGGAACTTGACACACAGCAGTTCAGCCATCATTTTATTGAATGGCTGAGCAGGCTTGAATGGTCTACTTTTTCCTCTGTATTCTATGTGTATTTATATGCACCATTGTGAGACCATCATTTTTCATCAAAATTTGAGAATTATAGTGCTACTAATAATCTATCAGTATTTATTTCACATATAGAGCACAAAACTTGTGAGCAGATGAGAAAGATTCATTAAAGAAACAACAACAGCAAAAAACAAAATAAAGAAACAAAAACATTTTGTAAGTTATAGCGTTTAGAAGCTAAGTGGGATATCTTGTGGGTTTCATCAGTTAGCTGTCACGATTTTTTATAATTTAAATGTGGAGATTTTCCATTTACTTTCACTATCAATTGGATGTGTTTGAATTTACTTTTTGTGAATATCTAGAATAATCCAGCTGTTAGCAGCAGGGGGCAGTGTGTACATTGCAAGCTTCATAAAAGCAATGTTGAATTGTAGAATAACCACATGTGCAGTCATAAGCATCACTGAATCTTTGCCGTCAGCACAAAGACTTGAACATCCAGCAAGTAATGGCAGGGATGTCAGGAAGAAATATAGATTTGAATTTATGTGGTCAGACTTACTCGCACATACCATATTCGTACAACTCTTCGGCCACATGCTCTCACTCAAGCCAATTGCTGTTTTTGACAAGAACATTGACAAAGAAGTTCTAATTTAATAACTTCCAATTTTTTAATCAGTATGAGCCCCAACAACAACTTTTGATTCCGCTAAGGTTCAGGTTGCTGAAAGATACAATTCTGCCAAAAAAAGCTATACTCTCTTAACTCCTTCACTTTTCTCTTCACTCGCACCTGCATGTGTTTACCTTCTGTTCCCTTTTATTACTTCATGTCCTTCACCTTTGCTATTTTTCTCTCTCCAACATCATTTCTGTTTGTCAAAAATTAACCTATTATTTTCTGTATTGTCCATTGTCAAGGGTAGATGGATATGTGGCTCCAATTATTTATAAAATAAAGATGTCTTAAAAATAGTTCCTTAAAGTTTCAGAATTTTACTTGAAGGAAATGAATGGTAAATAATTTTTATCCTGGCTCCTCCATTGAAATTTAGTTTCCATAACTTAATTACTTTATTCTTCTCTTCATCTCAGACTTTAGAATATTTCAGTCTCTTGCCTGCTGTCAGATGTTTTCGCTTCTCATCATGGTTCCTTAGTTTCTAGCACTTAGCTGCTCTCAGTCAGTGCTATTAGACCCCAGAAGCCTTCAATGCCCCATCAATGCTCAGGATCTAGCCGCAAACATGTCAGTCAGCCCGTTCCTTCCCAGAGACCAAAGTGTGATTTTTTACATAACAGTAGTCTTCTGGAATTCTGCAAAATTCCAATGATCTTGAACATTTAACGCTGTGGGAGAAACCTGATGAACCATTGAGTCTTATTTGCCTGCCATTTTTGAATGTTCATAATCCTGAAGATTTGTGCTCTTGAAGTAGCTGGGCCCATAGCCAAGCTGTTTCAGTACAGTTATAATACTGGCATCTATCTAGCAATATGAACATATGAATTTAGAGCAGAAGTAACCATCCAGCCCCACAGCCAATCTTACCATTCAATAAGGTCATGGTTGATCTGATTGTGTTTCAAATTCCACATTTCCATCTATCCCGCTAACCTTTGATTTCCTTCCCAACAAAAAGCTGTCTACTTCTGTGTAGATGTGTAAAATTGCCCAAGAACGTCCTGTCCACAAAACTCCAATGCAGTCAATTGCACCCCAACAAACATTAACTAAATGATGAATGGTCTCAATAATAATATTAGAAAGCAGTGCTTACTCAACAGAAACTTGCTCAGATTGGGTTCTGCCTAACTCAGTTGAAAAATATGGTGCTGGAAAAACACAGCAGGCCAGGCAGCATCCGAGGAGCAGGAGAATCGACGTTTTGGGCATAAGCCCTTCTTCAGGAATGAGGCTGGTGTGCCAAGTTTGGGCTGAGATGTCGCCGCGACATGAACCGCCTCAACTTCTCCACCCCTCTCACCCACTCCAACCGCTCACCCTCGGAACGTGCAGCCCTCCACTCCCTCTGTTCCAACCCCAACCTCACCATCAAACCAAGGGAGGCGCAGTAGTAGTTTGGCGCACCGACCTTTACAACGCTGAGGCTAAACGCCAGCTCGCAGACAGCTTCTTCAAGGACCACAATTTCCCCCCAGACGTAGTCAACAATGCCCTCCACCGCATCTCTTCCACTTCCCGTTCCTCCCCCCTTGAGCCCCGGCCCTTCAACCGCCACCAGGACAGAACCCCAATGGTCCTCACCCACCACCCCACCAACCTCCATGTCCAACATATCATCCGTCGTCATTTCCGCCACCTCCAAACGGACCCCACCAGTAGGGACATATTTCCCTCCCCTCCCCTATCAGCGTTCTGAAAAGACCACTCCCTCCGTGACTCCCTCATCAGGTCCACACCCCCCACCAACCCAACCTCCACTCCCGGCACCTTCCCCTGCAACCGCAAGAAATGCAAAACTTTCGCCCACACCTCCCCCCTTACCTCCCTCCAAGGCCCCAAGGGACACTTCCATATCCGCCACAAATTTACCTGCACCTCCACACACATCATCTATTGCATCCGCTGCACCCGATGTGGCCTCCTCTATATTGGGGAGACAGGCCGCCTACTTGCAGAACGTTTCAGAGAACACCTCTGGGACACCCGGACAACCAACCCAACCACCCCAACCACCCCGTAGCCCAACACTTCAACTCCCCCTCCCACTCCACAAAGGACATGCAGGTCCTTGGAGTCCTCCATCGCCTCCATGGCAACACAACGGTTGGAGGAAGAGCGCCTCATCTTCCGCCTGGGAACCCTCCAACCACAAGGGATGAACTCAGATTTCTCCAGTTTCCTCATTTCCCCTCCCCTCACCTTGTCTCAGTCAAATTCCTCGAACTCAGCACCGCCTTCCTAACCTGCAATCTTCTTCCTGACCTGTCCGCCCCAACCCACTCCGGTCTATCACCCTCATCTTGACCTCCCTCCACCTATCGCATTCCCAACGCTCCTCCCCCAAGTCCCTCCTCCCTACCTTTTATCTTAGCCTGCTGGACACACTTTCCTCATTCCTGAAGAAGGGCTGATGCCCGAAACGTCGATTCTCCTGTTCTTTGGATGCTGCCTGACCTGCTGCGCTTTTCCAGCAACACATTTTCAGCTCCTCCTAGTTCTGCCTAACTCACTCAGCTTTTCACCTTATTACTGCCTTGGTCCAATGTAGAGAAAAGAGCTATCCTTAAGTTGGGAAATTAGAGAAGCCTTCCTTGACAACTCATCCCTGTTTGACTGAATCTGGCATCAAAGTATCCTAACAAAAACTAAAGTCATTGGAATCAGGGAAAACTCCAATTGTTAGACTCATACCTATAATGAAGAAAGATGGTTGCGTTGTTGGAGATCATTCATCTCAGCTCCAGGGCAGCTCATGGGTTCCTTAGGGTAGTGCCTAAAGCTCAACTTCAGCTGCTTCATCGGTGACCTCCTCTCCATCATGAGACCAGAGGTGAGATTGTTCACTGATGTTTGTATAATATTTAGCACCACTCATGACTCCTCAGATACTGAGGCAGTCCATGCCCAAGTACAACAAGAATTGGACAGTGTTCAGGTTTGGACTAATAAGAGGCAAGTAATATTTGTGCCACACAGGTGCCGTGAAATGACCATTTTCACCAAGAGATAATCCATTCATCATCCCTCAACTCACACTGTCAATATCCAGGGAGTTATCACCAACCAAAAACTGAACTAGAATAGCCATGTAAATACAATGGCAGTAAGAACAGGCTTGAGGCCAGTTATCCTACAGCAAGTACTCGCCTCCTGACTTTTCAGAGCCTGTCCACCATGTACAAGGCACAAGTCAGGAGTGTGAAGGAATATTCCACACTTGCCTGGATGGGTGTAGCTCATCTACACTCAAGAAGTCCAACATTGTCAAGGACAATCATCCCACTTGATTGACATCAAATCCAGCACTTTCAATAATCATTCCCAGTAGCCCACAATGACAGCGGTCTGTTCCATCTGCAAGATGCTCTGTAATTCATCAAAGGACCTTCCGTCAACAGTTCCCTTTCATTTCTCACTCACCATTCTAACTTGGAAGTATATCAACTGTTGTTTATTGAAGTGCTGGAACTCCCTCCCCCCACAACTCTGTAGGCGCACCTACCATCCCTGAAGTGTAGCAATTCACCACCAGCATCTGAAGGGCAATTAGGGATGGGCAATAAATGATAGCCAAGCTATCAATATCCAATCCTATGAAAGATTAAAAAAGTTAAATCCCTAATTAAAATAAGAGCAGGTCTATTCAGTGTCAATTTCAGTGGAGGCTCATTTATGATTATCACATTCTGTGAACATTGTGGACCAATTCATGATATTATCTTTCACATTGCAAAAGTATTATGCAAATGTTTTGTACATTCATTAAACAGCATTTCCGTTTTGACCATATTTAGTTTTAGTTATGAGAGTATCAAATGTCTTCTTTATCAATCTTACATTTTCGAGGGTTTATATAGTATCATCATGTATAGTATCGGCCCATCATGTCCATGCTGACCAATAAATACCTAACTATTCTAATCCCATTGACCTGCACTTCCTCTTCACTATGCCATGGCATTTTAAGTACTCATCCAGATGTTTCTTACACATTGTGACAGTACATCCCCACCATCTTCTCAGGCAGAGCGTTCCATTTTTCTACTCCACCCCAGGTGAAAAAATGTTCCCTCACATAATCTCTAAACCACTTACTCTCACCTTAAACATATGGCCTCTGGCCTTACACATGTCTTCTATGCGGAAAAGATTTTCAGGAGCTCCCCTATCTATGCCTTTCAATTTTGTATACCTCAATCAGATCTCCTCCAGCTTCCTCTGCTCCAGGGAAACAAATCTAGGCAATCCATTTTCTCCTTATAACTGATATTCTGGTGAATCTCCTGTGCACCCTTTCTAGTACAGTCTTAACCTTCTGATAATGTGGCAACTAGAACTGCAAATTCCATCTGTGATCTAACTAGCACTCTATAAAGTTGCAATAAGACTTCCCTATTTCTATATGCTATGTCCTGGCTAAAGAAGACAAACATCCTGTACGCCTTCTTCATCATCTTAACAATATGGGCTGACACTTTACAAATCTATAGACTTGTACAGCAAGGTCATGTTGTCCCTCAATAATCCCTAGGCACCTACCATTCATTGTGTAAACCCTTCCCCTACTAGACCTCCAATGCATCATCTTTTTGAACTACTCCAGTCCTTGGAGTATAGCTACACCCATCATGTTGTTCAGAAGGGAGTACCAGGATTTTCATGCAGGAACCATTAAATAAAGTGATAAAGTACCAAGTCATGATGGTGTGTCAGACATGGAGGTGGTGATGTACCTGCTTCATGTCTTTATATGTGGTACAGTTTGTATATATAGGTGTTTTTTTCTAGTTGCTGCAGTGCATCTGGGAAATAAAACAGACTATTGCCACAATGCATTGGTGGTGGAGAGTGAACAATAAAGGCAGTGGATGTGATGCCAATTAAGTGGGATGATTGTCCTTGATGATGTTGAGCTTCTGGTTGTAAGTTTGCTCACGAAGTTTGAAGATTGGTTTTCAGACATTTCATCACCATACTAGGTAACATCTTCAGTGAGTTTCCAGATGAAGCACTGGTGGCGTGGCCCACTTTCTATTTTTGTGTTTAGGTTTCCTTGGGTTGGTGATGTCATTTCCTGTGGTGATGTCAGATCCTGTTCTTTTTATAGGGGGGTGGTAAATGGGATTCAAGTCAATGTGTTTGTTGATAGAGTTCCGGTTGGGATGCTATGCTTCTAGGATTTCTCATGAGTGTCGCTGTCCTAGGATGGATGTGTTGTCCTTCCCCATCTGTGTGTAAGGATGCTAGTGAGAGTGGGTCATGTCTTTTTGTGGCTAGTTGATGTTCATGTATCCTGGTGGCTAGTTTTCTGCCTGTTTGTCCAATGTAGTGTTTGTTACAGTTCTTGTAAGGTATTTTGTAAATGACATGAGTTTTGTTTGTTGTTTTTGATGTTAAGCTTCTTGAGGATTGTTGGAATTGTATTCATCCAAACAAGTGCGGAATATTCCATCACATTGCTGATTTGTGTCTTGTAGATGGTGGACAGGCTTTGAAAAGTCAGGAAATGAGTTACTTACTGCAGATTTCCAAGACCCTTATTTGATTTTATAGCAAGAATACTTAAATAGTTTTTGTTGATGATAGTCACCAGGATTTTGATAGTTCAGGATTCAGTGATGGCAATGCCATTGAATATCAATGCAATGTGGGTTTTTTTGAAGGTGTCACTAGCTAGGTCAGCATTTATTGCCCTTCCCTAATTACCCAGACACCAGTTAAGAGTAGGCCACATTGCTCTGGGTCTGGAGTCACACATAGGCCAGATCAGGTAAAGACGCACTTTCTTTCCATAAAGGACATTGATGAATCAGATGGGTTTTCCTAATAATTGAAAATGAATTCATGGTCATCATTAGACTCTTAATTCCAGATACTTATTGAATTTGAATTCCATAATCTGCCATGGCAAAATTCAAACCCTGGTCTCCAAGCATTACCTTGGTCTCTAGATTAACAGTGCTCATTATTGATGAAGGGTTTTTGCCTGAAACGTCGATTCTCCTGCTCCTCGGATGATGCCTGACCTGTTGTGCTTTTCCAGCACCACACTGTCATCTCTGGATTAACACTCCAGCGATAATACCACTAGGCCATCACCTTCCCTAGTTAGATTCTCATTTTCACAGGTGACCATTGGTTGGTACTGTGGTTCGATTGTTACTTGTTCTCAATATCGTGAGAGGAATGGACAGAGTAGATAGGGAGAAACGATACCACTCAGAAATGGATCACAAAGAAGAGGGCACAGATTTTCAGTGATTTGCAAACAAAGTAAATATGATTTGTGAAGGAACTTTTTCTCACTGTGAGTGATTCAGGTTTGGAATGTATTGCATGGAAGGCATTCAAGAGGGCACTGGATCATCATTTAACTAGAAATAATGTATGGAGTTATAGGGAAGAGTTGGAGGTTGACACTAAGACATGACACTCATTTGGAGAGCCAGTGTATAAATTGCTTTATATCAATTTCTGCTTCATAACATTCTGTGATTCTGTGTCTCACACTTAAATCATCTCTTGGTTCATGTTTTTGTCTCTTTTTTTTAAACCCCATTACCATTTCCTTTTATTTTACACCATCAATCTACTTGTCATTTAATTACTCCTGACTTTCCTCATCACAGATGTTTTTCTTTCTTCTCCTCCCCTCAAACCTACTATTTCCATATATGCTTGAAGCCTACAAATGAAGTAAGAGCAGACGTAGGCCACTTATCCCCACCAGTGTGTTCCACTATTCAATAAGATAATGTCTGATCTGTCTGTCCTTCAAATTCTACATTCCCATCTATCTTGATTCTACCATACCCTTGATTGTCCAGTCTGATAAATGTCTATCTATCCACAACATAAAAATATAGTGCTTGTTACAAAAGATTTTGGCTTTCTTTAACTTGATTTTAACTCTAAGTGGACAGGTTTTTGACTGAATTAAATTTCACTCATTATCTCTGTTCTGCTTTCCATAGATGCTGCCTGACGTTCTGAGTATTTTCAGCATTTTCTGTTTTTGTTATAGAAGTTTTGTTGTAGAATTTTGCACAGTCAGCAATGTCAGTGCCAACATTCCCACACAAACAGAAACATCAGCTGCTTAACTCACTGGAAAACAGATTACAGACAGAATGCATTGTGACCTTATTTTCTTCTTGAAAAAAAAAGAAACTTTTAATAGATTGCAAGTTTCGAGCATTAAACATGGACTTGGGAACAAAGGATACCACAGGTTTTTATTTTGCAAGGTTAGGACTCCAAACTGAACTTGATTAATAAAGTATCTACAAAGAGACACTCCATTCTTTTACTGGTGAGGAAGATCTCATAATTGGCAAAGCCACTGTTACTAGTGGAATAAGTTCTATGAACATATGAGATCAATGTTTTGTTGAGAAAGCTTGGAAATAACCTCTAGGCCATAGTGTAGAATATTACCAATAGTATTATTACTATTGAATTATAGGAAAATGCATGCCAGTTTGTATTCACCAAGTTCTCATAACCAACAATGGGTAAATGGCTGGCTAATATGTTTTGATGATGTTAATGGAGAGGAACATATTGACCAGGATTGCAAACAGAAGTCCAAGGCTCTAATTTCTCATGTCCAGCAGAGAGGACAGATAGAACTTCCCTTTAACTTCTCACCCAAAAGATGATTTCTCTGTCATTGGTACACTGGAATGTCATTGTTGCATTTGAATAGGCATAAATGCATAAACTGCTATTTGTTTGACTTGATGGAATTTTACCAGATAACTATTGTTTAAACAACAACATAGAAGCTCCCTCTGCCTCATGAGCAAATATCTATTTCCCCTAATCAACCTGTTCAGCAACGTACTACATCCCTGTGAAGTAGGGCATGAAAAATCCTTGGTGGATAGGATCAAGGATAACCCCAAGGCATTTTATGCGTATGTGAGAAACCTGAGAATGACGAGAACGAGGGTAGGTCCGATCAAGGACAGTAGTGGGAGACTGTGTATTGAGTCGGAAGAGATAGGAGAGGTCTTGAACAAGTACTTCTCTTCAGTATTTACGAACGAAAGGGACCGTATTGTTGAAGAGGAGAGTGTGAAACGGACTGTTAAGCTAGAAGAGATACCTGTTAGGAAGGAAGATGTGTTGGACATTTTGAACAACTTGAGGATAGACAAGTCCCCCGGGCCTGACAGGATATATCCTAGGATTATGTGGGAAGCAAGAGAGGAAATTGCAATACCGTTGGCAATGATCTTCTCGTCTTCACTGGCAACGGGGGTGGTACCAGGGGACTGGAGAGTAGCGAATGTTGTGCCCCTGTTCAAAAAAGGGAATAGGGATAACCCCAGTAATTACAGGCCAGTTAGTCTTACTTCTGTGGTAGGCAAAGTAATGGAAAGGGTACTGAGGGATAGGATTTACGAGTATCTGGAAAGACACTGCTTGATTAGGGACAGCCAGCACGGATTTGTGAAGGATAGGTCTTGCCTTACAAGTCTTATTGAATTCTTCGAGGAGGTGACCAAGCATGTGGATGAGGGTAGAGCAGTGGATGTAGTGTATATGGATTTTAGTAAGGCATTTGATAAGTTTCCCCATGGTAGGCTTATGCGGAAAGTCAGGAGGCATGGGATAGAGGGAAATTTGGCCAATTGGATAGAAAACTGGCTAACCGGTCGAAGGCAGAGAGTGGTGGTAGATGGTAAATATTCAGCCTGGAGCCCAGTTACAAGTGGAGTTCCGCAGGGTTCAGTTCTGGGTCCTCTGCTGTTTGTAATTTTTATTAATGACTTAGATGAGGGAGTCGAAGGGTGGGTCAGTAAATTTGCAGATGATACGAAGATAGGTGGAGTTGTGGACAGTGAGGAGGGCTGTTGTCGGCTGCAGAGGGACTTAGATATGATGCAGAGCTGGGCTGAGGAGTGGCAGATAGAGTTCAACCCTGCCAAGTGTGAGGTTGTCCATTTTGGAAGGACAAATAAGAATGCGGAATACAGGGTTAATGGTAGGGTTCTTAGTCAGGTGGAGGAACAGAGGGATCTTGGGGTCTATGTACATAGATCTTTGAAGGTTGCCACTCAGGTGGATAGAGTTTGTAAGAAGGCCTATGGAGTATTATCGTTCATCAGCAGAGGGATTGAATTCAAGAGTCGTGAAGTGATGTTGCAGCTGTACAGGCCTTTGGTTAGGCCACAGTTGGAGTACTGTGTGCAGTTCTGGTCACCTCACTTTAGGAAAGATGTGGAAGCTTTGGAGAGGGTGCAGAGAAGATTTACCAGGATGTTGCCTGGAATGGAGAGTAGGTCGTACGAGGATAGGTTGAGAGTTCTCAGCCTTTTCTCGTTGGAACGGCGAAGGATGAGGGGTGACTTGATAGAGGTTTATAAGATGATCAGAGGAATAGATAGAGTAGACAGTCAGAAACTTTTTCCCCGGGTACAACAGTGTTACAAGGGGACATAAATTTAAGGTGAAGGGTGGAAGGTATAGGGGAGATGTCAGGGGTGGGTTCTTTACCCAGAGAGTAGTGGGGGCATGGAATGCGCTGCCCGTGGGAGTAGTAGAGTCAGAATCATTGGCGACCTTTAAGCGGCATTTGGATAGGTACATGGATGGGTGCTTAATCTAGGTTAGAAGTTCGGCACAACATCATGGGCCGAAGGGCCTGTTCTGTGCTGTATTGTTCTATGTTCTATGTTCTATAGGTGAGATTTGAACCCAGGCTTCTAGGTTCAGGGTAGGAACACAATCACTGTGCCACAAAAGGACTTAGCTATCTACTTGAAGCATTAAAAATGCGATGAGAGACACCTTATTGACGCTGAATACAAATTAATAGCAGGATTCTAATTGCCAGGTGAGCTCAATTTATCTTAGTGGCACCAATTTTACTTTATGTGTCAAAATAACAAGATGACAATTAATACTTAAAAATACTATACCTGAGTTCAAACGTTGCCATTATAAAAACCAGTTTATCATTGTTGTGGAGCTCAGTAATGATAAACTGCAATTCCAAACCCAGGCCAGTCTGGGTGACTGCCAGTGACAAGCTGGGACGTCATTAGCCCGTGTAAATAGGGAACTATTGTTAATTGGTGTCAATTGGCTTAACCAATGTTCCTTAAATTGAACATTACAGAACAAAGCCAAAGAAATAAAAAGGGATTTATTGTGGGGCCAAGAGGTATATTAATGGAAAATCCCATAAATCTCCACATGTATAGCCCAAGATACAACTTAAGGCAATAGTATCCTGACAAGTTTATGTAAGTTATGCAAATTTAGGAATAACCAATACCAATAGTCATCAGTAGACCCGTCATGCATGTACACTGATACCAAAGTCTGCAGATTGTCAGGGCCATAATGTTACATATAAAAAATAATCACTCTGTGCTTTTGAACACAGAAACATCACATTTGAGAGGTTATCAAGAGTATTGATTGAAGTGGAGTATTTTAGTTAAAGGGAAAGATTGGTTTCTTTCTTTTTGAAAAAGAACGCCGAGGAGACTTTTAACTGTGATGTATAAGATTATGAATGGCTTAGATGAAATGGATAAGAAGAAACTTGGCATTCACTTTGCAGACAGGGACCTTGATGTCCTGGAGGAGGGGTGACCTCGTTCATCTGGACTGGAAATGGAGATCATGCCATTAGACCCTGTCAATCTGTGCCGATGGTGCCACCAGGGTTAGTACAGTCTCCACATTGTGAAAGAATGCACAACAATGCCATAAGATGGTCAAGACCTTCTCTGCTCCACAAGGGTAAGTACCATCATTTTCTCCCTGCCATTTCAAACCATCTCTATCACTGTTACTGTCCTCACGTCCCTCCAAGATCAATATCACTCTCCAGAAGAAATATCAGCAGAGAAAAGGCCATTCAGACAAGCAAGTCTGCTGCACCAGTCAATGAGAACATAGCTGATCTAGTAATCCTCAATTCCACTATTCTTCCATATCCCCGTAACCCTTGACCTTGACATTCGACCTTGCCTGCTCCCTGCAGATCTTGGATGCTAGCTTTCAATGATTTATGCAGAAAGACTTCAAATCACACTGTGCCGCAACTTACTGCAGACTTTCTCCATTTAAATAACATTCAACACCTCTTTTCATCCTGCCAAAGTGCATTATCTCATATTTTTCCACATTATATTCCAGCTGTCAAGTTTTTGCCCACTTACATAACCTGTCCATATCCCTCTGTGAACTCCATTTTCCATCCTCATCATTCATCTTCCAAACTATTTTTGCTACATCCACAAACACACTATGGTCATTAATATATATTGTAGGTAAGTGTGGCCCAGCATTGATCCCAGTGACACTCCAGATTTCCATCCTGAAAAGGTCCCATTTAACCCAACTCTGTTCTGTTAGTTAGCTAATCATCAATACTTGCTAATTTACTACCTCTAACATTATTTCATTAAGTATCCTGCTGTGTGGTACCTTATCAAATGCCTTTTGAAATGCAGATTTATTGCTTCCTCTGCTTCCTCTTTATCTATCCTGCATGTTACCTCCTCAAAGAATTCTAATAAATATGTCAGGGATAATTTCTCCTTCAAGAAATATTGCTGACTCTGCTTGATTATGTTAAGTATTTCTCTATGCCCTACTATTATGTCCTGTATAATAGACTCTAACATTTCCCCAGTAACAGATGTTCAGCTAGCTGGCCTATGTTTACCTGTGTTTTTGTTTCCTTCCCTTTTCAAATAAGGGTGTTACATCACCAGCTTTCTAATTGTTTGCAACTTTTCCGTAGTCTAGGATTTACTACCAATACATTCACAACCTCTGTCACTACTTCCTTTAATATCTTTTAATACATCCCACCAGGTCCAAGGGACATAATGGCTTTTAACTGTATTGGTTAGTTTGTTACATACAACATCTGTTACTTCTCATTTTTCCTACACTACTATAAAACCATAAGATTGCAAGAAATAAGAACAAGGATCAGGAATCCATCTATCTCAGCCTTAAACAAACATAAGAACTCTGCCCCACAGTTTTCTGAGGCAAGGAATTCCAAAGACTCTCAACACTCTGAGAGAAGAAAATCTTCCTTATCTCAGTCTTAAATTGGCAACTGTTAATTCTAAGACTGACTAATGCTACTTCCTCTCTATGCCATCTACCCAGTCAATCAGGGCACCTCAGTACTGCACCCACCTGCACCAACATTAACAGCTGCATCACCCACTTTTATCTCACACAATTCCTTCCCTTTTTTCATTGTAGGAGAAGACAGCCCACTTTAGGGCCCTGTACAGGTGGTAGTGTGCCTGGCATTAGCCACCTCACCTCCCCATGAAGAGATAATCTTGGACCTCACAGGGAAAACTGGGACTGTTCCTGTGGGTTTGCCAAGATATTCATGTCCTGCCAACTAAGTCAGTACCACTCTTCATTCCAATATAACTCTCAGATTGACCCTGTTGTCAGTGTATTTCGTTGCATATGACGCATAATCCTTGATCACGGTACCTTTTCTGTTTTGAGTCTTGAATGTTCAAGAAGATTCCACCATCAAGCAATCTGCCTGCAAAAAAAATTCTGTCAGTGCCTCTGATGATGAGAGTATGAAGGCTTCAGAAGAAACATCAGCAAGGCTGCCTCCTGTATCCTACACCAGGCCAGACACTGACACTTTAGGAGGAACTTTAGTTTGATTATATTTGGGGCTATAGCTGGTGAGTACATCACTGCCAAATCTCCACAGTTGGCTGAGGAAAAATCATTCCAGTGTCTGCTGACACTCGGAGGACTGCTGAAGACCAGGCACCAGCTCAGCTCAGATAGGAAAAGACCCTCTGGTGTCAGTATTTAGTGATGTTGTGCATATGCACAAGCAGACACAAGGAACTTCAGACAAGAATATGGGACGTAAAGATATTCATAATCTAGAGGCTGCAGGACTAAAATTACTCAGTAGCTCAAGGGCAAGAGTAAGAAAGGAAATAAGTACAATAACTATCACTAAAGAAAAATTGCTGGGGAAATAAATGGACTTGAAATGATATAGTTCTTCTAATGGTACGCTTATATGGTGGTGTGGCTGTTCACCTGGTACCTGCTTGTTCTTAGGATCATAATTCTTGTAATACTTATGAGTAGTGTTGTCATGGCAACTGTTGATCGGGAACTGTTGACCTATGAGACTGAATATTTTGTATTCCGTGCAGTTGTTAACATCACATCTTCTTGGTCAGCTGTCTGCAGTGAGGGAGTGGCTTCTCTAGTGGTATTGATATGTGCACGGTTGTAACAATGTAGCTGGTCATTCAAATTCATTGTGCACGATGTGGTAACAATGGTCCAGCACATGTCCCAAGCTGCAATGTGGGCTGAGTTGTCCTGAGACCTTTGTATGTTTGCATTCTGACTGATCTCCAAAACTGAGTTCCAGCTATAATTTTATCAAAGGAAACTCTTAGTTTCTGCCATTTCACTTTGCTGTGTCTCTTATTTCTGTGGCATTAGTGAATTTTTACCTATTGGAAGATTAGTTTTTGTGCAGCATGACATTAGTCGTTGGCCTGGATTACTTTCCTAACCTTCAGTCAGTGAGTTTCTACACTCTAGGATTGGCTCGTACAAATTTTTGCTGGATTTGTTCAGTTTTTTATGATCCTTTTAGAAATTCTCACTACTCCCCCAGCTTTTCCATTTGACTGGGGATACAGAGATTTGATACTGTGAGGAGTTGATTTTCTCAATTATTTGTGAAGCACCTAAATTCTTCATGTTATACTGAAAGTATTGTCTCTGATCACAATGTCTGGAATGCCAAACACTTTGTTTTTCAGGCTTTTTCACTGTTACTGTGCTGCTATTCCAGTCTGTAGGAGCTGTGACTTTGATGAGTACAACCTCTTTTTCTCAGGTTTTCTGTTTTTTCTTTCAGGCTGGTTTTGAGCAGAGCTGGATCTGTTCTCAAAAGATGCTGAGTTGGTTTGTACTCTAACTTACAACAATATGATATTCACCTGGAAGACCTGTAAATACATCTTTGTTGTCTTTCAGGATTTGTTCAGCAGTCGTACAGTCACAGAGATGCACAGCATGGAAACAGATGCTTTGGTCCAACTCATCCATGCCGACCAGATATCCCAACCTAATCTAGTCCCATTTGCCAGCACTTGGCCCATATCCCTCTAAACCCTTTCCATTCATATACCCATTCTGATGCCTTTGAAATGCTGTAAGTATGCCAGTTTCCACCAGTTCCTCTGGCAACTCATTCCATACACATATCACCCTCTGCATGAAAACGTTACCTCTTAGATCCCTTTTAAATCATTCCCCTTTCACTCTAAACCTATGCCCTCTAGTTCTGGACTCCCCCACTCCAGGGAAAAGACCTTGCCTATTTACCCTATGCATACCCCTCATAATTTTATAAACCTATAAACTCAGCCCTCAGCCTCTAATACTCCAAGGAAACCAGCCCCAACCGATTCAACCTCTCCCTCTAGCTCAAATTCTCGAACCTTGGCAACATTCTTTTCTGATCTCTTTCAAGTTTCACAACATCCTTCCTATAGGAGGGAGACCAGAACTGCACACACTGTTTCAAAAGTGACCTAACCAAAGTCTTGTACAGCCGCAAACATTGGGTTTGTGCCCTGTTATGATCACAATTAATATTACAACTAGATGAGTCAGATTGCAGACTGATATCTGGCATGATAGTTTTTTTTTGTTTAACATGGTAGTCTATCACTGAAACATAAATATGTCATATTACAGATTTGGTTTCAGCGACAAAACAGAAGTTTATTCAAATGAATCTGGTCTGAAACTATTACTAAACTCTTAATTCTGAGGTACTCTATTTTTGATTGCACCTGAACTATCTTCTTCCTTTCTCAGGATTGTGTTTTACACATCTGTCTTCAGCTAAGAGCTGTGCACAACCGCCCCAAACTGAAACTAAAACTGAAAGGTTTCTCTCCAAGTTAATGATTAATTAGTAAAGGTTGAAGAGGAACAGGCAGGAAAGTAGATTTGAGGCCCAGATGCAATTAGCTATGATCATATTAAATAACAGGGAAAGCTTGAGGGGCTGAATTGCACAATCTTGCTTCATGTTCTTCTATTCAAGCTATGGGTGTTTACCCTATGCTTAAAGAAAATCCAGAATCTTACATCGGAAAGCCTGAAGTACTAGATTACATGTTTTATTTGCTTGCAAACTTTCATAAAGTCAACAAAAATCTGTATGTTCTTGGAGACTATCCCTCTGACACTGTTTTCAAAGACCATGTCTGCAAAAAACTACATTAAACTTCTTCAGACACACAGTGTACTAGTGCAACTCAAAATTCAAAAACCCAAATTCAAAATAAATAATAAAATCTGTATACAACCTTACATCACACCTGCAAAATCCTGCAGATCCCATCTGTCATGTGTAAAGTTACTAGTTCAAACTTTAGACTTGCTTTAGTTGCAATGAATAGATAATTGCTTAATGTTTGCTATCTGCCACTGTAGATTTCTGCTCTTTCTGTTGCACTTGTCCTCTTGGGATGAATACTGGATTAGTGGTGCTGGAAGAGCACAGCAGTTCAGGCAGCATCCAACGAGCAGCGAAATCAACGTTTCGGGCAAAAGCCCTTTGCCCGAAACGTTGATTTCGCTGCTCGTTGGATGCTGCCTGAACTGCTGTGCTCTTCCAGCACCACTAATCCAGTATTTGATTTTCAGCATCTGCAGTCATTGTTTTTACCTCTTGGGATGAATATCGATCCACCATAGTGTCAATTTCAGATTCAAGCTTCTCCTTCTGGTCACCATCCTGAACCTCCTTCACATAGGTGCAGCTCCTGAATTTCTATTTACCAGCAGTGTCTATCTGAAGCTGTCCATTCACTTGATGGTCTCCTTCTGAAATCCTTCTAACGGTCACAAACATTTTATCACCTTTAGACCTGACAATGCAACTCTGGTGTGGAGTGATTAATCAGAATCATCATCCAGCATCTTTCCAGCAGTCATGATTTGCCTTGCTCTGCTTCTTTCTAGACAAACACATGCACTTAAAGTCAGTGAACTTTTTGCAGTTACAGATTTTTTCATGCTGGACATACTTCATTTTCTTTTGTGTGATGCCCTCCATAATATCTACTTGATTTGATTTATTAATGTCACATACACCTAAGTACAGTGAAAAGTTTGTTTTGCATGCAGTACAGGTGGATCATAATATACAAAGATCAATGGGTGATTGAACAGAGTGAGGAATACAAAGTTATGGCTGCGAAGAAGGTTGCCAACTTCGAATTGAGGTTTAAAACTGCAGAATGACTGTAAGAATTGTTAAACAGAGCTTAGCATCATCTTGAATCTATATCCTGTCCTCTGGCCTTTATCTTTCTGCTTCTGCAAATATTTCTTCCACGTTTTCAAATGTGGTTCTGTATAGGCTTAGACTGTCTCTAAGCATAATGCAAACCTTTATCTGTTCTCTCATTAATACAGTCTAGCTGATGATTGACAATCTCAGAGTTTCTACACAAGCAGATAAATTTCTTGAGAGTAAATGTCTCCTCCCTCGACAGATGTGCTGTCACAGTGGCATCTCTAGAGCCTAAGACAAAGTGTCTCTGATGAAATCTTCTTTCAATTGTCCAAACTCACAGGATTCAGTTAGATATGCCAGTGTCATCATATTGTGAACAATATTCACCCTCTAGCCCAATCTCTGATGTTGAAGACATACCATTCATAAACAATATTATTAAAAGGTTCAAAATATGTCATCAAAACCTTCAATATTTCTCACATCTGGCTATTCTACTTCTCATTGAGTTATGGGAAATGTAGCCAATTTTAGTGCTTTCTCTCCTAGCGCTAAGAACTGAGTTTCTATTCTCATTTGTTTGGGTTTTCTTAATTCTGTCACTACCTCCTAATTCTGCTATTGTGATTGTAATAAGTTGCAATTCTAACTCATTTAAACCTTTACTTTCACAGCACTTGGGACTTGCAAATCCACAGCTATTCTCACTTACCCAGTATTTCAATTTGCAAACCGTTATTCTACTCCTTCCTTGCTGTAACTGCAATCTGTAACTGCAAAAAGTTCACTGACTTTAAGTGCATGTGTTTGTCTAGAAAGAAGCAGAGCAAGGCAAATCATGACTGCTGGAAAGATGCTGGATGATGATTCTGATTAATCACTCCACACCAGAGTTGCATTGTCAGGTCTAAAGGTGATAAAATGTTCCTTTCTTGTACTAGTTGGCTGTCTTACCATTCCGAAAACCCACTCAATTTCAGCTGCACTTTTCTGATCCCTTGTTTCACACCTTGCTTTCCCTCTAAATCAAAAACATTTCACTCAAAGTGCACATGACTACTGGAAATGCAACATACTCACAAATGCATTTCTTCAAACGGAGTGTCTGATTTTCCTCTTCATAGTGCAAGTGTCCCACCATGTAGTGAATACATTTCATTGATGACCAACAAAATTGTAGCAGAGAGAAAGTAAAAGAAAAAGGAAAAGATAAAGTATCTTTTATGATCCTGGATAGTTTAAAGCAAGAAATTACTTTTGGAATATATAGAGTGTTGTAAAATGCAGAAAAAGCAGCAACCAATTTCTAATGCCCATAAACAGCATTGATGTTTATGTCACCTTTTTTGTGAGAAAGCAGAAAAGAGGCTTAAATTGAATATGTCTGTAACTGCCTTTTGAGTCAACATTCATGCTGTTGTACTTCCCCATCTGTCACAGTGTGCTTCATTTATTGACCTACTGTAAATTTCTTGGGATTCATTTTACTTTGCAGGAGTCACAGTTTTCAGTTGCAGTTCATGTAAGAATATGATGGATGAGTTTCAATTAAGACAATCCTGTACAGAGCACTTGGCTTGTGGAGATTGATTTTATTTGATAACATAGTAAATCTTCAGCAAATGCCCCCAACTGATGTGTTATGCCTTACACTATTAAAAATGTATTTTTGGAGAAATGGCCTTGCATAATAACCACTGTGTATTTATCACACAAGCACTTTCTGATATATGTGAGCAACATTCAACTTTGTAGGATCTGCCAAAAGGATCAGCCATAATATAAAATGTTTCAAATTCCTTCTGAATTGTCATGACTGTATGGTTATATAGGAAATTGCATACTTTAAGAAAAAGCTATATAAAAAAATACTTCTGCTTCAATATCTGTACGTTAAAAAGAAAACCCTCTAAGTTTAAAAAGAACTTTCAAGATGGAAGTTACAGCAGATAAATTTCTGTTTCACTGTAGTGGTGGGGGTGGGGGTGGGGGAGAGGGACTTTGGCAGAGCCTAGTTCAATATAATTAACTGCTTTGCTATGGAAATTGAATGGAATTTTCCCTTCTCTCATGTGGCAAGAATGATGGCGGCAAAATGATTAGGTTTTTGACTTGCACAGGCAAGATAGGCCGAATGGCTTTTTTCTGTACTGTAGTATCTATGACTTAATCAGGTGAGAATCTAAAAATCAGATTCTCTCAGGCGAAAAAACCTTTCCTGATTCCTCCCACACTCCAAAGATGTGCAGGTCAGGTGAATTGGCCATGCTAAATTGTCCGTAGTGTTAGGTAAGGGGTAGATGTAGATGTAGGGGTATGGGTGGGTTACGCTTCGGCGGGGCGGTGTGGACTTGTTGGGCCGAAGGGCCTGTTTCCACACTGTAAGTAATCTAATCTAATCTAATCTAATCTAACTCTACATGGTTCAGGTGGAAAGTTCAGAGGCACACCATCGGGTGTTTTGAAGTTTTCTTCATGCATTTGCATCCCAATACAGTATTAACTCAATTCACTGTATTCACTTTGTACTTCTAATTTCCCAATTGATTAACTCCGTGGTGCAAAAACTCATCGGACAGGGGATACTTGGTGACTGGTCTCATCAGGTCCCCTTGTAGTTTGTCGGATGCTAAATTGGTAATCAGGCTTCTCTTACAGGGAATCTCTTCTTCTGCACAAAATACATCCATGGTCAGTGGTTGCATTCTTCCTGGACTCTTCATCCACACAACGTAACAAGCAGCAGCCTCTCAACAGCACCAGGAAACGTTTTTAGCACTCATTAGAGAGAGGCAGCCACTGTGGTTTAACATGCTTTTTGGTGCAGGGGGAAAGGCAGGCAATTCCTCAGTGGGAGCACTGAGGAATAAATATTGCAATATTTACTCCATCTTGAGGAACGAGCATTGTCTGAGCTGAGATATCTAAGCGAAATGCTGGAGATTTGAGTCAAGAGTGCTGTGCTGGAAAAACACAGCAAGTCAGGCAGCATCCGAGGAACAAGAAAATTGACGTTTCGGACAAAAGCCCTTCATCAGGAATCTGAGATGTCATCTTTTTCACAAAACCTTAAGTTATCTCGGGATTGTGACTTGAAAGAAGTTCTGGGATTTACACATTAATCAATCAAAACCTGCATCCCCTAAGTCTTATCTTGACCAACCTCTCCCTATAACTCAGACCCTTGAGTCCCAACAGCATCCTTGTAACTTTCTTCTGCATTCTTTCCAGTTTCCTTCCTATATCAAGGTGTTGAAAACTGAACACAATACTCCAAGTGCAGCCTCAACAACGTGCTGTACAATTGCAACAGAACTTCTCGACTTCTATACTCAATGCCCTGATTGATGAAGGCCAATGTGCCAAAAGCCTTCTTCACTGCCCCATCTAACTGTGACTCCACGTTCATAGAACTGTGTGCCTGAACTCCAAGGTCCCTCTGTTCCACTACACTCCTTAAGAGTGCTTTTGATTCGCCATTGTGCCTTTAGTAAGATCACAATGTCTCACTTGTTGTGAAGCACTCATGCCACTCTGTTTGAAGATGTAACATTTAGCTTGATTGCTAAGGTTCATGCACACTTCAGTAACAATGCCCAACAAATTTATCTTCTAACGGAGATGAAATGTCTGATGTTATGCCTACTTCTCTCATGGCAGACAGCAGCAGCTAGAGGAGCAACTGACAGAAGAAGCAACTGACAAAAGAAGCAACTGACAGAAGAAGCAACCAAGAGAAGGATCTCGAGACAGGCAGTCTGTATCATCCAGAGGAGCAGGTGTGGTGACAGGCAGTCAGAGATAGATTCACTGAAGCTGATTAGAGTTGGATTTTTCAGTGTACGTGGAGTGCAATGAGGTTCACCAGAATGATTTCTGGTTGGCATGTTCATTGTATAAGGAGAGGTTATGTCAATTGGATGCTCAGATGATGTTTCCGCTGGCTAGAGTGGTCCCGACCAAATGGTCTCAGCATGCACAGCAGGCTATTTCAGGCTGAGCTTAGGAGAAGTTGTATAATGAGAGAGGATTCATTAATGAACTCATAGTGAAGATGCCTTTAGATGGCAGTGATATGATTTAATTGAATTTTATATTCAGCTTGAGGAAGGGAGGAGTGAGGCTATTTTTATATATTGAAGTAAAGTGAATTATGAGGGCATGAAAGCAGAACTGACGAATGTAAATTGGTAAATTAGGTTAAAGGTCAATAGAGATGTAGTGGCAGATATTTAAGGAGATATTTCAGAATGCACAGAATGCATTTTTTAAAAAAAGTCGCAATAATTCTAATGGATGCATCCACTATATGCAATTAACTAGAAATGTTAAAGGTACAATCAACTAAGAGAAAATGCTTTAATTGAGCAAAGACATGTGGCAGTGCGGAAAGTTTGATGGAATGTTTTAAAAAAAACAAAGAATGACCAAACATTAATAAGGAGGTGAAAGCTAGCCATAAATATAAAAGAAAGCAAGCATTTATATAAACATTTAAAGAAGAAAATAATAAAATAGTGAGCATTGGTCCAATAAAAAGTGAAATTGGAGAATTAATAATGGAAAATGTGGAAATGGCAGGTGAATTGGTTAGATATTGACCATTCACCTTTACTGTAGAGGATAAAAGTAACATCCTCGAAGCAGCAATAAATCGGGAAATGGAAGGGAAGGGGATCTCAGGAAATCCATAAACATCAGAGACATGGTACCGAGTAAATTGTTTGAACTGCAGTTGACAAGTACCCAGGTTCTAATTTCAACCTAGAGTCTAAAAAGGAGAAGCTATGAGATAGTTGTAGCATTGGTTTTAATTTTCCAAATTTTCCATGATGCAGAGACTGATTGGAAGATATTGAATGGAGCTATTTCATTTAAAAAGGAAGAGGGACAAAAAGCCAGAAAATACTCACCAATTAGCTTAACATCTATCAGAGAGAAAATTTTGGAACCTGTTATTAAAAATGTTATTGCAGGGCATGAAGAAAAATTCAAGTTAATCAGTTAGAGTCAATGTGAATTTGTGAAATAATGTTTAACCAATCTATTTGGGGTTTAAGCTGTATCCTCTTCTTTGTGGATGTTTCCTGGATGCTGCTGATGCCTTTATAAAAAAAAGAGAAATATTTCGTTGGAGAAAATAGATAAGAGCTTGCGTAGATCAAGAATTAATTTAGCACGAGTTATAATTTGAGAGCAGCACATCACAAAAGAGCTCACTGGATTATTCGACTTCCTAGTAATTCTGGTCTGCTTTGACCTTCATTGGTCTTCTTGCTGTACTGCTGGATATTCCTCTTTACATGGGAGACAGCACTGACCTAGGCTGCCACCTTTGTCCAGGTTAGCCAGGTCAGGTAGCATGATCCATTATTGCAGTCATCTAAAGAGGACTAACCTCTTTATCATCCCAACCACCAACACCTTGAAGTAGTTCTCTATGACACGAGAAGCAACTTTATTTTTCTTCCATCATATATGTTGAGAATTTAGAGGGATACCCGACAGTGGTTCCTAGCTTGTAGCATCTGAAATAGTGTCGAACTGGGCTTTAAATATGGCATCAGAGTCTTCATAGTCAGAAGGCCCCGGCAGTGGCAAGCACTTAGGTCTCATTTGTCAAGCCATTTGCTGTGTATTGTGCCCAAAGCTTGTATAAGTAAAGAGGTGGGAAGCATCTGATTGCACAAGATAACTTGCACAGGCCATGACAAAAATCTTGAAGGAAACCAAGCCTGAAATGACAATAGACTGATCTTGATTTCATCTTTATAAATATCTTTTATCCATATCCATCTTAATCTTTGCATCTATATTTTAGCCGAGGACTGCATCAGTTTTTGCTGACTAACTTTCGGTAAAATTTCTGTAATAAACTAACCTTTACCTTGCTTAAGACTAGATCTTTGTTGGTTATTTTTAAATTGAAGCATTCACAAACTGAAAGAGGACTAAATGAACTAAGCAAATTTGCAGTTTACTGACCACGCTGAGGACATGTCTAGTATCCTTGTGACAGTATCACCACAGTTTGAAGTTATATTGTTATTTATTAGTAACAAGAACTATTTTAGTAAAATAATTGACCCCTTAAATTATGAATTAACAACAACAGCTTTAAAGTGGTAGGTAAAGGAATTTTGTTATGAATGGATGAATGCATTTATTAGTATCACAGCAGGTTTTTTAACATGGATGATGTCCAACTGGACATAGAATATAGAATGTTACAGTGCAGTACGGCCCTCGATGTTGCGCCAACCTGTGGAACTAATCTGATGCCCATCTAACCTACACTGTTCCATTATTATCCATATGCATATCCAATGCCCATTTAAATGCCCTTAACATTGTCGAGTATACTACTGTTGCAGGCAGGCTGTTCCACACCCCTACTACTCTCTGAGTAAAGAACCTACCCCTGATATCTGTCCTAAATCTATCACCCCTCAATTTAAAGCTTTGTCCCCTTGTGTTAGCCTTCACCATCTGAGGAAAAAGGCTCTCATTGTCCACCTTATCTAACTCTCTGATTATCTTCTACATCTCGATTAAGTCACCTCGCAACCTTCTTCTCTCCAATGAAAACAGCCTCAGTTCCCTCAGCCTTCCCTTGTAAGACCTTCCCTCCATACCACGCAACATCCTAGTAAATCTCATCTGAACCCTTTCCAAAGCTTCCACATCCTTCCTATAATGCGGTGACCAGAACTGCATGCAGTACTCCAGGTGCGGCCTTACCAGTGTCTTTTTGGACAGCTGAAGCATGACCTCGTGGCTCCAAAACTCAATCCCCCTACCAATAAAAGCCAACACACCATATGCCTTCTTAACAACTTCTTATCAACCTAAGTGGCAACTTTCAGGGATTTATGCGCCTGGACACCAAGATCTCTTCTGTTCATTTACACTGCCAAGAATTTTAACATTAGTCTAATACTCTGCATTCCTGTTATTTCTTCAGAAGTGAACTACCTCACACTTTTCCACATTAAAATCCATTTGCCACTTCTCAGCCCAGCTCTCCATCTTATCTCTGCATCCTTCGGCACTATCCACAACTCTGCCTGCCTTAGTGTCATCTGCAAATTTACTAACCCATCCTTCTACCCCCCACATCTCGATCATTTATAAAAATGACAAACAGCAGTGGCCCCAAAACAGATCCTTGCGGCATACCACAGGTAACTGAGTTCCAGGATGAACATTTCCCATCAGCCAACGCCCTCTGTCTTCTTTCAGCTAGCCAATTTCTGATTCAAACCAATAAATCATCTTCAATCCAGAAACTCTATTTTGTGCATTTATTATTATTACAGCATGTTTTTTAACATGGATGATGTCCAACTGTACATAGAATATAGAATGTTACAGTGCAGTACGGCCCTCGATGTTGCGCCAACCTGTGGAACTAATCTGATGCCCATCTAACCTACACTGTTCCATTATTATCCTACTCTGTGGAACCTGTTGATAATGTAATTTAGTGTCATTGTGTCAAGAAAAGCTGCAATTTGTGACAACTGTGCAGTACTTTGTCATCTCTGGTGTATATTTTAATATAAATACTAGTGTTTACATACAACATTTATCTTTGCATTTTTTGTTCTGTTACTTTTCTTTGCATCTTTGGTGCTGTGCCATTTTGAAATGTAGTTTCATATGCCATTCAATTCCTTCAACATTCTTCATATAAACCCCGATGGATGACAGACTATTTACCAATGAAGATTTTCCTTTGATCCAAAAATTGTCTTCATCCCATGAAATCTAAGTTATTTTTCCCCTCTTAGTCCATGGTACTAAAGCCAAAATGCACTCTCTCAACTGCTGCCTTGACTGAAATCAGAAATATCTCCAAGTGGGAATTAAATGCTCAGAGTCCGACTTTCTATTCCATTCTCATCCTTTCACAGTGAGCTGGAGGGAGTATATTCTAAAGCTTGGTGCCTTGTCAGAGGGCTGTGGGATTGAAGAGATTACAGAGATAGGGAGGAGCAAAACCATGAAACAAAGTTTAAAGTTAAGGTATTGCTTACTCAGTTGCTTAAAAGTAGGCTTGTAAACATGGGTATGCAGGGTAATTTGGTATAACATTCCCTTAATTTAGAAAAGTAAGAGCCAATTGATGGTTCTTGATAGGGTGGATATGGAGAAGATATTTCCTCTCGGAGAATACTGTGTGGATCTAAGGGTGACAGTTTAAAATCAAGGGTTGCCTATTTAGACAATAGACAATAGGTGCAGGAGTAGGCCATTCTGCCCTTCAAGCCTGCATCACCATTCATTATGATCATGGCTGATCATCCTCAATCAGTATCCTGTTCCTGCCTTATCTCCATAACCCTTGATTCCACTATCCTTGAGAGCACTATCCAACTCTTTCTTAAACGAATCCAGAGACTGGGCCTCCACTGCCTTCTGGGGCAGAGCATTCCACACACCCACCACTCTTTGGGTGAAGAGGTTTCTCCTCATCTCTGTCCTAATTGGCCTACCCCTTATTTTTAAGCTGTGTCCTCTGGTTCGGAACTCAACCATCAACATGTTTCCTGCCTCCAGAGTGTCCAATCCTTTAATAATCTTATACGTCTCAATCAGATCCCCTCTCAGTCTTCTAAACTCAAGGGTATACAAGCCCAGTCGCTCCAATCTTTCGACATAAGATAGTCCCGCCATTCCAGGAATTGACCTTGTGAACCTACACTGCACTCCCTCAATAGCCAGAATGTCTTTCCTCAAATTTGGAGACCAGAACTGCACACAATTTTCCAGGTGTGGTCTCACCAGGGCCCTGTACAGCTGCAGAAGGACCTCTTTGCTTCTATACTCAATCCCTCTTGCTATGAAGGCCAGCATGCTATTAGCTTTCTTCACTACCTGCTGTACCTGCATGCTTGCCTTCATTGACTGGTGTACAAGAACACCCAAATCTCTTTGTACTGCCCCTTTACCTAACTTGACTCCATAATTTAAACAATTATTAGGCATTTCTTTTCTCACACAATGTCATGACTGTTTAGAACTCACTTCCTGAAAAGGTGGTGGAAGCAGACTTCTTGAATATTTTTAAGGCAATGGTGAAGCAAAGGGTTAAAAGGTTATTAACAGGCAGGAATATGGATTTGTGGTTATGATCAGATCTGCGACAGGAACTTATTAAATGGCAGATCATGCTCAAGGGGCTGAATAGCATACTCCTGTTCCTTTTTTTTAAATAAATTCATCAGATTAAAAAATAGAGTTTATTTCCAAAAGATAAAAGAAAAGCTGCAAACACAAAATGTGTTTAATCTATAGTTTTTCATTTGGTACTAAGGTTCAGTAGATTTAGTTCTGATTACTCCAATGCACTAATTCCAAATGTTGATGCAGGTAATATTGTCATTCACTATCATAACCCAATGGAAAGTATTGTTTTCCAAGTTATGTGTATTTCTCTTAAAGCAAATTATTTTCCATAGTGGAAAAGTTTCACAAAAATAATAATTATGCTAAATAATGTTATTCATGTGTGACAATACTATGGTTTTAAGCAGTGTGATTGTCCTGGATTTTTTTTTGAAGAGAGGTTTTGTGATGCAGAGCTGCCTCCTCAAGCCAATAAACAGCTTATGAGGCTTTAGTTTTTTTTAAAAAATGGAACAATAGAAGCAGCCTGAGTGGGACCAGGCTAACACAACACCAGTGTTTTAATTTAGCTTTCAGTATTTGTTGGGATTTTGAAGTTGGCTGTGTAAGCTGTTATACATCTCTCTCTGCCACAGCAAAAAAGCTTGAATTCTCACTCTGCTGCCAGAACTGCATGTGAGACAATCTGTTTTGATGACTTTGCTTTTGCCAAGGGTGTGTTTATGGGATGTTACTAGATTGGAACAGTTGCTGTTTAGTAGTTAAATAACTTGATATTCTGTTAAGTTTTCTAATAGAGTTAAAGTTATAAAATTTCCTCTTTGCTTTGTTTATATTTTAATTGTAGTGTAAGAATAAAGTGTGTTTTGTTTAAAGCTAAATAGTGTGACCAATCAAATTACATCTGAAACACAGCACTTTATACTTGCCTTTAAATAAAATAAAAGTTAGGATCTAGGCTATCTCCGTTTTGAACAGTTTAACGTTGTCCATAACACACTTCATTCTCTTCAATCACTCTTTTAAATGTATTCTATTTTAGCAAGAAGCCAAGAACAGTATGCAAGCTGGATTTCAATTACTATACGATAAAAAGAGTCACATTCTTGATAGATAACTGAAAATCTATTTGTTTTGTTTGCTTCAGTAAGAGATTTTGGTATACCGAGCTGTTTAGCAATTTCACTCTGGAAATCTGCAAAACACGCAGTCTATTCAGCATTGCAGTTACGTTCACCTTCTTTAAAACTGGCTTTTCCACTACTCATTCAGACTCTCTGATAGTTTTTCATCAAAGGCCAGAACAAGGTTAAGTCACAAGCATTAGAAGATTTAAGCATCAGTAGCCGAGGAGATTCTTTTCACACTTTACACAGCTTGTTGCAACTTGATTGGCAAAACACATTCATTTCCAAAGCAGCTTAACATGGCTTTAGTGAGACAGCATTTAAGTAGATGAATCCAGGCTTTCAAATTTATTTGAATATGTTACCCATTTGACGAGGAATGCTATCATTGGAAAATGTCGGGAAGGATTTGTGCATTGGGGATTTTATTTGCTCAAATGTTGTATTCTTGTATTAATAATTTATGTAATTGAATTGACCGTAGTATTAAAATATTTACTAACCCTTTGATGTTTCACCTCTTTTCTTTATAAACTCCAATAAGATTAGCTTTATCCAAAGTAGTCAGTAAATTAAGATATTTGTTTTTCAGAATCATGTGGAATTACAGTAGGTGAAGAAACAGTTTGATCCAATCAATCTGTATTGTGTGTTTTTGTTATGATACTTGAGGGATAAGTATTGACCAAGGGTATTTTCCCTGATCTTCTTCACGTTGGTGCCATTTTTACATCCACTTAAAGGAGAAGTCAGTCCACAGTTTTAAAATCTCATCCAAAGAAAAACCCATTTGATATTTCTTCATTATCACACTAAATTGTCAGTTTATTGTCTAAACCCTTGGACTAGAACTTGAAGCCATACCTTTTTTTTCTCAGACGGTAGTACACGCCAGTGTGTCAACGTCTCACCCTAATCTTGATCAAAAGTGCCTTCCCATTTCTTGTACCTTTAATTTAGAAGTATAGAAATATAGGAAACGGCAGGAGTAGGCCATTTAGCTGCTCGTTCTTGCTTCCTGATTCAATATAATCACAATTGATCATCCAACTCAATACCCTCTTCCCATGTTCTCCCCATACATTTTGATCTTTTTCATCTTAAGAGCCAAATTTAACTTGATCTTGAAAGTATTCAATATTTTGGCCTCAACTGTTTTTCCATGAAATTGGGCAACACCTCGAGGCCAAATGAAAGCCTAGAAGAGGGAACCAAACCAGCCAAGTTATTTTTCTGAAGGTGGCATCCTAATCGGTCACCTTGACACACTTCATTCTTGCATGGGTGATCGGGGAGCTTCTGAGTCAGGAAGGTCATATGGAGCCTGACAGTCCCAGAAAAGTTAGCAGTCTCACTCTCAGAGATGGGTGCTGCTGAAGCACACAGGAATGCACATCCACTCTTGGCCCTTGGCCACAAGTAGGGTTTATAAGAAAGGTGGAAGGATAAAGGTCACCAGACAGGAGAGGGAGATACATCCCAGTAACAGTCACTGACATTAATACGGATGTTTAGTGATATGGTAACTTGCCTATTGAATGGAGTCTCTGACACCATTGGCACCCATCCTCTCCAGCCCCATATTCAATCTCTGCCTCCAATCCCTCCACCACCTGTAATTGTTGCTTGGGAGCCATTAAGCTAGTGGCCTCTGCATGCTGTAATGGACTAGTCCACCAGAAAAATGCTGATGTGCCTTTTAAATTGCTTCCAGCCAAGCTCATAAATACACAATTGTCCCACAGTGCTGTGAGCAAACTGATCCATTTCCCAAGTCACCCTGGGAAAGGCACTCAGTGGCACGAATATGACAAATAGTCTTTCCAATGTTTTTCAGGGTTATTCTTCTATCATTACACTGCCTCCAAGCCCACCATAAATCCACAGTCTCTGCTTCAATCATTAATTCAGACAGAGCAGTACACAGCCATAATCTTCTGCCGTAAAAAGGTTTTCTTTCACTATCACAATCCGTATCACAGTAGAGGACATGTTGGATGCATTAGAGTGTATGAAGGTGGATAAATCTCATGGTCCTGACCAGATATATCAAAGAGTCCTGCAAGAGAAGAAATTGCTGGTTCCCTGGCTGATATTTTTGCCTCGTGCAGGCATTCAAATTCACATTCCCAGATGCACATTAGTTAAAGACTCTGGATTATCTTAATAGTGACATTATCACTATTCCAAAGTCTCCCTAATATAGGACATCAAGAAATATATAAGTTAAACTTTACCTTCGAGGTGTAAGGGCAATACAGACACGATTACGAGTGACATATAAACACGTTGCCTGAGTTATAGGGAGAAGTTGGACAAGCTAGGACATTTTTCTTTAGTGTGTGGGAGACTGAGGGAGGGACCTGATAGAGGTGTATAAGATCATGAGAAGCATGGTTAGGGTGAATGCAGGCAGTCTTTTTCCTCGAATTAGGGAATCAAGGACTAGAGGCCATCAGTTTAACATTAGAGGGGCAAGAATAAAAGTGAACCTGAGGACCAACTTTTTTACACAGAGGATGGTACGCAAATGGAATGAGCTGCCAGTGGAAGTGGTTGAATTGGGTACATTAACAACTTTTGAAAGATATTTGCACAAATGCATGGTTAGGAAAGGTTCAGAAGGAGATGGGCCAAATAGAAGGAAATGGGGTTAGCATGGATGAACATTTTGGTTGGCATGGGCCAGTTTGGGCCAAAGGGCCTATCTCCACGCTGTAGGATTCTATGACCCCATCTGTTAACGTGTATTTTTATATTAGCTTTGTATCAAGGTACTCTTTTTCATGACTTCTAAACCTCTGGCTAGATTCTATTTCTTTCTAACAAATCCTATCAAATTTTCTCCTGATCTAATGAAAAAAGTTAGAATTTTCAAGATATTTTTATTTGCATTCTTTCACGCAAGACAACATCCTAGTGTATCCTTGTATGACTCTCTAGTTCCTCAAACTCTTTCCTAGTGCACTCAGCCTAAATTGTGCTGTAAGTATGTTGATCATGTATGTTCACCATCATATGTTCAATTTTACATTTATGCATTTGACAATAATTTAAGTAGTCTATTCATCCTTCTTTTTGCCTTTACCATTTGAGGTGCTTTTTCTAAGCCCATGCAGAACTAAACCTCAAAACTACATATTTTTCCACATCAACCACCCATTTTCCAATAGTTCAGGTTGAATGTGATGGATCTGGAGGATCAGTACTAGGTATTCTTTCGCTTCCTGTATAATTAGTGGATTTCTGTTTATGATTTAGATTTCTGATGTCTATATAGAAGTAAGGTTTTGGAAAATGATAGAAGACTGTAATAGATTTCAGGAAAACCAGTTAAGAAAATGGGATATGCAGAATTAGAGATAATGCTTTTCAAGAGGAACCAGGAGAACAAACAATGGTGGATGCTGAAGAGTGTGATTCAACAGAGAAACTTGGGATTCATCCACATAAACCCAGAAATTCAACATTTGCTGAGGCACCAGAATATGCGGTGTAAGTTGTAATCCATCCCCACAGTCACTTGGAGCCAACTGAGGAAGATGTTCCAGAATACCTCTGCTGACTCCAAGGAAAATAATCTCCTCACTTTTGACATTAAATAATCAACTTCACTGAAATAAATTGCCGACAATAGCTTTATTAACAGTATTGCATAATTAATGCATAAAGAAAAATCTTTCGATAGTATTTGGAAAACAGTGATAACACAACAGTTTCAGTGTTCATTTGTTCTAAGCTTGCCCAACCGTTTTTACATTTGGTTCCAATTATTACATTAATGGTCTCATATTGCTCATGAGTACCCTTCAAGCCAGTTCCACATTCCCCTACTGCTTCAAACTAAAATAGAACATAGAACATAGAACAATACAGCACAGAACAGGCCCTTCGGCCCACAATGTTGTGCCGAACTTCTAACTTAGATTAAGCACCTATCCATGTACCTATCCAATTGCCGCTTAAAGGTCGCCAATGATTCTGACTCTACCACTCCCACGGGCAGCGCATTCCATGCCCCCACCACTCTCTGGGTAAAGAACCCACCCCTGACATCTCCCCTATACCTTCCACCTTTCACCTTAAATTTATGTCCCCTTGTAACACTCTGTTGTACCCGGGGAAAAAGTTTCTGACTGTCTACTCTATCTATTCCTCTGATCATCTTATAAACCTCTATCAAGTTACTCCTCATCCTTCGCTGTTCCAACGAGAAAAGGCCGAGAACTCTCAACCTATCCTCGTATGACCTACTCTCCATTCCAGGCAACATCCTGGTAAATCTTCTCTGCACCCTCTCCAAAGCTTCCACATCTTTCCTAAAGTGAGGCGACCAGAACTGCACACAGTACTCCAACTGTGGCCTAACCAAAGTCCTGTACAGCTGCAACATCACTTCACGACTCTTGAATTCAATCCCTCTGCTAATGAACGATAATACTCCATAGGCCTTCTTACAAACTCTATCCACCTGAGTGGCAACCTTCAAAGATCTATGTACATAGACCCCAAGATCCCTCTGTTCCTCCACCTGACTAAGAACCCTACCATTAACCCTGTATTCCGCATTCTTATTTGTTCTTCCAAAATGGACAACCTCACACTTGGCAGGGTTGAACTCCATCTGCCACTCCTCAGCCCAGCTCTGCATCATATCTAAGTCCCTCTGCAGCCGACAACAGCCCTCCTCACTGTCCACAACTCCACCTATCTTCGTATCATCTGCAAATTTACTGACCCACCCTTCGACTCCCTCATCTAAGTCATTAATAAAAATTACAAACAGCAGAGGACCCAGAACTGATCCCTGCGGAACTCCACTTGTAACTGGGCTCCAGGCTGAATATTTACCATCTACCACCACTCTCTGCCTTCGACCGGTTAGCCAGTTTTCTATCCAATTGGCCAAATTTCCCTCTATCCCATGCCTCCTGACTTTCCGCATAAGCCTACCATGGGGAACCTTATCAAATGCCTTACTAAAATCCATGTACACTACATCCACTGCTCTACCCTCATCCACATGCTTGGTCACCTCCTCGAAGAATTCAATAAGACTTGTAAGGCAAGACCTACCCTTCACAAATCCGTGCTGGCTGTCCCTAATCAAGCAGTGTCTTTCCAGATACTCGTAAATCCTATCCCTCAGTACCCTTTCCATTACTTTGCCTACCACAGAAGTAAGACTAACTGGCCTGTAATTACTGGGGTTATCCCTATTCCCTTTTTTGAACAGGTGCACAACATTCGCTACTCTCCAGTCCCCTGGTACCACCGCCGTTGCCAGTGAAGACGAGAAGATCATTGCCAACGGTACTGCAATTTCCTCTCTTGCTTCCCACATAATCCTAGGATATATCCCGTCAGGCCCGGGGGACTTGTCTATCCTCAAGTTGTTCAAAATGTCCAACACATCTTCCTTCCTAACAGGTATCTCTTCTAGCTTAACAGTCTGTTTCACACTCTCCTCTTCAACAATACGGTCCCTCTCGTTCGTAAATACTGAAGAGAAGTACTTGTTCAAGACCTCTCCTTTCTCTTCCGACTCAATACACAGTCTCCCACTACTGTCCTTGATCGGACCTACCCTCGTTCTCGTCATTCTCAGGTTTCTCACATACGCATAAAATGCCTTGGGGTTATCCTTGATCCTATCCGCCAAGGATTTTTCATGCCCTCTCTTAGCTCTCCTAATCCCTTTCTTCAGGTCCCTTCTGGCTATCCTGTATCCCTCCACTGCTCTGTCTGAACCCTGTTTCCTCAACCTTATGTAAGCCTCCTTCTTCCTCTTTACTAGACATTCAACGTCCCTCGTCAACCAAGGCTCCCTCACACGACCATTTCTTTCCTGCCTGATAGGTACATACATATCATGGACACGTTGTATCTGCTCTTTGAAAAAGTTCCACATTTCCACCACATCCTTCCCTGACAGCCAATGCTCCCAACGTATGCTCCTCAAATCCTGTCTTACAGCATCGTAATTTCCCTTCCCCCAATTGTAAAATCTACCTTGTTGTGCACACCTGTCTCTCTCCATAAATATATTGTTTTGACAATGAACACCTGTTTCTGATTCCATTCTTACATAGTTAAGGTAGAACCAAGTTTGATTGTTAATGCACATGGGCACTATCTCATTAAGACTGCTGGATCTTGCAGTTATAGTAAAGTACAAGAGTTCTTAATCAACAGCCTGCTATTTGGGCTTGTCTAACAATACACCAATATATTTCTTAAACTTGGAAATATGCCATATGTGCCTCTGCTAGTACCAGCAGGATCAAAAGGTAGTTTTCAATGATGTTCAGGACAATGTTGGAGATCCAAAAAAATCATCTCCAAAAATAATCAATTCAAAGAGACTGAAGATGATGTTTCTGATATGAAAAGGGGCCCAAATGTTAATTCCCTACAATGTTAATATTTATCATAACTTTAGAATCTTTAGTCATTTACATCAGAGCACCATTGGAGCAGAAAATAGGAGCCACATGATATTCTCCCTTACCTTTGAGCCATAACATCTGGTACTCTTTACCTACTGGATTTTGTGAGATTTCCTGAGATTTAAATTCAGTTGGGACAAATTAAATCCATAAATCCTTACGCACTTATTACTTCCTGACAAATTATTCTGTATTACATTTCAACAGATGACTTAAAATATCTGAGTATTCTGGTCTCTCCAATCTTTACAGAAAAATGGATTTTCATCTTGTTCCTCTTTTGCAGGAAGCTACTTTTGCTGACTTGACCTTTTCCTTTCTATGTCAGCTGGATATATTGTAATCTGCACAATTACTGTTTTTCCCACTTGTACAGTACCCTTAAAAAGCATGTAAACAGATAGAAAGAGAGAAAAGTATAGATTAATCCAGCTATCTGGAGATGCTGGAATCTCAGATTTTCTTCAATGTAAAAAGGTGAACCAGGCAAACAACTCCTTCCAAATTAAAAAAATGCCAGTTCAGCCTTTTTCTCTGAACTGTTTATCCTCAACTTTTATGGAAATTGTGGTGATTTCATAGAATCTTTCCAAAGGATTATTGACTTGCTAGATTTAAAGACAAATTTGTAAAGATCTGTAGTCTCTCTGAATTACCATGGCAATTGTTTTGTGTTTATTAGAATTCCTACAGTGTGGAAACAGACCTTTCAGCCCAACATGTCCACACCGAACCTCCGAAGAGTAACCTCCCCAGACCCATTCTCCTAATACTCAGCATTTACCCCTGACTAATGCACCTAGCCTACACATCCCTGAACACTGTGGGCAATTTAGCAAGGCCTATTCACCTAATGTGCACATCTTTGGATTGTGGGAGGAAACCCACACAGACACAGGGAGAATGTGTAAACTCCACACAGACAATTACCTGATGCTGGAATCAAACCCAGGTCCCTGGCACTGAGCCACCGTACTGCCTGTGCATTTATATGTCACTCAATCCTGTCTGTATTGCCCTTACAACTCGAATGCAAAGTTTAACTTATATATTTCTTGATCTCCTATATTAGGGAGACTTTGGAATAGTGGTAATGTCACTATTAAGATAATCCAGAGGCTTTAACTAATGTGCATCTGGGAATGTGAATTTGAATGCCCGCACAGCAGATGGTGAAAGTTAAATTCAATAAAAATCTGCTATTAAAAGCTACTCTAATGGTAACGGCTGCCATTTATAATAAGTGCTCCTCTGACTGACTAATTCACTTTATGTCTGGCCTACATGTATATCCAGAGCCACATCAATGTGGTTGACTCTCAATTGCCTTCTGAAATGGCCTGGCAAACCACTCAGTTCAAGGGCAATAAGGATTGGGAAACAGTGCTGGCCCAGCCAGTGACAACCACATAGCCAGGAGGGATTAAAAATAAAATTTTAAGATAATCCCTGCAAGTAACAAATGAAATGTCTCTGACATGGTGCGTTGGGTGAGTTATGGAGAATCGTTCACCTGCTGTTGTCTATTTCTATAAACAGATGACTGTCAGTCAAGACTTTGAGGGTTGTGGGAGGGTTGTGAATGTCAAGCCATCCTGTTGATACTCAAAGCCTGCCTGATGCTGTTCCAGACTGGTTGGCAGTACACCTGCCTGATTCTGGTGGCAGGTTGCTTTAAAAAGACAGCTGCAAATCCAAGCTGTTTGCAATCTTCTTAGATAATTGGATGGGACACTAATTTACACTGATGATTGGGAGGCCTATTCAGAGATCCTTAAACAGGCTGCCAGCAGCCATGGAAATTTTTCCTTGTTTTTGTTTTCGGGCAGCCAAGAAGATAAGGGCTGCTTTTTCTCTTTCCAAAGAAATATAGTCAGCCTGTGACCATCTTAGACTGAACTTACTAACTGAGTCAGCACAATAGTTGACCAGCTTCCTGCTGTCTCACAACTGGGAGCTCCAGTTGTTGTTGCCTATTTGGAGCCCAAGGCTTATTTGTGTTGTTTAATGGAGGTCCAAAACCAAAATTAGTTTGTGCCTCAAATCCAAAATTCTGGTTTTGGTTGAACAGAATGCTTGCGGCACTGACTTTGCACCTGTTTTGGCCGGAACACTAAAGTTCCCCATGTTCATGTTTGTCTTTTGTTCTGTTCTGCAGAAGCACTCACATTTGTTTAATTTAGATAACTAACAGGTAGTAAATGTTGCATTGCTGTGTTATCTTGTTTGAATTCATTCACAATTAATCTCTTATTAAAGAGCAGGAATTGACCATTATTATGTAGAGAAAGATGGCAACTGATCTCGACACTGCTCAATTCTGTAAACACCATGAGTGAAATGACAAACTGGTTGGTTTTTCTTTTGGTGATGATTGGGAATGAATTCCTTGCTATCTCCAAAAGACCAAGATCCAGATTTTCATGCCTTCATCTGTGTCAAAGTGAAGGTAGAAGAGTTTTTAAAATGATGGATAGGAGCCTCTTCCAGGCTTCCTGTCCCTAATATCATTTCCAGAGGCTTTTTTTTTGCATTACAGGTAGCGACCCTGCACAGTGCATCTCTTCTTTGCTGGCTTCATTGAAAGAGTTGAAATTCCAGACTCCACTACTTTCATGATGTTGGGCTGACTTTAGTAGAAAATGTGGGTAATGACTCCTCGGAGAAATTGTGCAATATAAGGGAGTTCTAGCTGTAAAGAACACCTCATTCCTGATGAAGAACTCATGCACAAAGCGTTCACTATCCTGTTCCTCGGATGCTATCTGATCAGCTGTGCTTTTTCAGCACCACACTTTTTGACACTGATCGCCAGCATCTGCCAAACTCACTTTCTCCGAGCTCTAACTTGTAGTTAGGAACCTTCAAAATAAGGAGACATACATATTTCCCTTTGACAAAACAATGCCTCTATTACCTTCTCATAAAACTGTCAATGCAATACAAACATTGAATGTCCCATTGAGGAGACCTGTGGATCTCTTCACAATTCTTAGTCTTGTTCAGATAAACACTCAGGCATTGAAGAATAAACTTTGAAGGAAAGATCAGATTATTGCATGGTAATAAAATACCAACAAACTTAGTTACCATTCCACTTTGGAGTTAATTTAATAAACAGCTGTTCCATAGGGGAGAATAAAGCATACAGTCTTGGAGCTCTGCCAAGCATTCTTAATTAAGCCATCTGGTAATTGTACCAAGAGAAAATCAGTTTGTGCAGATGGCTTGATATTTGCTTTTTCCAGGTGGTTAGGGAAAGTTATTTAGATTAGATTACTTACAGTGTGGAAACAGGCCCTTCGGCCCATCAAGTCCAACCGACCCTACGAAGAGGAACCCACCCAGACCCATTCCCCTACATTTACCCCTTCACCTAACACTATGGGCAATTTACCATGGCCAATTCACCTGACCTGCACATCTTTGGACTGTGGGAGGAAACCGGAACACCCGGAGGAAACCCATGCAGACACGGGGAGAATGTGCAAACTCCACACAGACAGTTGCCCGAGGCGAGAATTGAACCCAGGTCTCTGGTGCTGTGAGGCAGCAGTGCTAACCACTGTGCCACCGTGTCACCCCAAATGATGCATTATCACACATACATTGACAAAGTCCTTTAATATTTCATTTCTTGCTGAAGATTTTCATGCTAAAATGTTTATCTCAGGCAGAAAATTACATGAGAGGAGAAAGGTATATGTTACATTAGTTCTCTTTGGTTCCTAAGCTGAATCAAATTATTTGCTCTAATCATTGTTCATCCCTCTTCTATGAAAACAGAAGGATTAGACTAAAAGTTAAAGTGCACACTTTATTATTTCTACCTTTCTGAACACTGGAGCCATTTATAACTTGCACTCAATTTATCTCATTTTGTTTCATAACTGTGATTTAAGTACAAAATATGTTTTGAACATAACATGGTATAAGAGTTGGAATAAGCTTGCACAGGGATATCACTGGACATTTGAAAATATTTTAAAATACTTAAAAATATTTGTTAATGTTCCTTGAAGTACAGGTTGAAAAATGAAAATTCACTGCATCTTATAAATGTTTTGCAAATGTAGAACATAATATTTCTAATGTAGAAGGAGCTTGCTATTGTGATCATCAAAAATGGGCTAAAGTTGCAACAAACATTTAATATGTGTAAGTCCCAGGGTAAGAACATTTCATCAAATAAGAATTTTCTGAATCTGGTGTGTGCTGCGTTCCTCTGGCAACCCATGGCGAAGTTTGTGCTTTAGAGTCAAAGATAAAGATTACAAATCACACTCAATGCTACAAAAATGAGCAATTACTGTCGGTGACTGACACATTCTTTATATCTTACACATTTATCTTATTAATTAATTCGTTTATTCAATTTTGAAACAAACAAAATAAAACTCTCTTAATGGTCAAGATCAAACTTGTAAAATAATCAAAGTTTTCTTATAAGGACATTACATAATAAAATGAAATTGTAAAAGGTACTGTAGCAAGAGCACATAACCTCTTTCTTAGTCTTCTTGACTTTGCAACTAATATCTACCAAGTAAAATTCCTTAAAGGTCTGGGGATCATGTGTTGAAATTACTAAGTTCAGCAGTGATGCTGTTAACTCACCAACAGTAATCTTTTCTTAATATGTATGATTTATAAGTTAAACCATCCAGTAAGACTTTATGTTAAATTATCAAATTGTATCACTTTAAGAAGGAAATAAACTAATTACCTGATGTAAATTAATATGTATATAATACTGTAGGTAGAAAATAACAATTTAGAAGTCAGCATTGGAAGGGGCAGGATGCATAACATCTAAAGACAGGTAGATTAGGGTCAGGTGGGAAGCAAGAAGAGAAAAAAATGGAAGGGTTAATCTGCTCCAATGCACTCACTTCTAGGTTTAAATGATGCTTGGCTGCATGTAAGTAATTTGATTGCAGGAGTTGGGATGATCATTTACAGAGGTGATTCAGCAATTAGCAAAGGATTTAACATCATAATTACATGTAAATCGAGGGATTCTCAATTGATTGAAATTTTATTTTGGATTTAATGCCTACAGAACATGTTCCCCAAAGCTCAGTGAAGATCAATGACATGCATGGATATTGTAACTTTCAATTTTCTTTGAAAAGGACATCCAAAGTCTGTCTGGCTGCCTTCAAAGCCTAAGTAGTGTGTAAAGGTACACAGACACAGTCAGTCTTCTTGGACGCCATTGCCATAATTACCTAAGCCATTAATGCACTAATTTTAAGTTGAGCTATTCCATCCTAGCCATATTGTGGAGATTGTGAATGGCAGGCATAGTTATGTTGACCTATCAGTTTCCTTCTCAATCACTATCTCCAGAATTCAGCATCAGTATCTAGCTAATCACAGCTTGGAGACAGTTGCATGCTCCAGTGTCGAATTTCAACATTTCTCCCTATCATCACTGTTGTTCAAAGAATCATAGAGTCATACAGAATGGAAATAGACCCTTCGGTCCAACTCATCCATGCTGATCAGACATCTCAATCTAACCTAGTTCCATTTGCCAGCATTTGGTCCACATACCTATAAACCCCTCATTCATATAACCATTCAGATGCCTTTTAAATGTTGAAATTGTACCCACCTCCACCACTTCCTCTGGCAGCTCACTTCAGACCTGAGTGTGAAAACGTTACCCCTCAGGTCCGTTTTAAATCTTTCCCCTCTCACCTTAAACCGGTACCCTCCAATTTTTGGATTTTCCCATTCTAGGGAAAAAAAACCTTGCATATTCACCCTATCCGTGCTCCTCATTATTTTATAAATCTCTATAGGGCCACCCTTCAGCTGACTTGTTGGGAATTGTTGGGCCAAATGGCCTGTTTCCACACGGTAGGGATTCTATGACTCTACTTGAGAGAAAAAGGCCTCAGTCTATTCAGCCTCTCCCTACATAACTCAAACCCTCCAACTCTGGTAATGCCCTTGTAAACCTTTTATTGGACACTCTCGAGTTTAACAATATCCTTTCTATAGAAGGGCGACCAGAATTGTATGCAGTATTCTAAATGTGGCTTCATCATATGTCCTGTACAGCTGCAACATGACCTCCCAATTCCTATTTTCAATGTTCTGACCAATGAGGGCAAGCATTACAAACTTCTTCACCACTCTGCCTACCTGCGACTCTATTTTATGAACCATGAGGTGAAAACCAATTCCCTACCTAGTTTGTTGTATTGGTGAATGACTGTACATCGTATGATGGATTTCCTCAGAAGGAATGACTTCATCTGAGAATCATTCTTATACCTCTCCAGTTATGAATTATGAATGAAGACCATGCAAGACAAGAGAAAAAAATACATATTAGTCACGAAAAAAGCAATCTTTTCAACACTATAATTTGTCTCCAAATCGTTTAACTATGATGAAATATAGTCAACTTGTATGTCAGAATTATTTTTAATTCTGTCACCAGTCACCTGGGAATACCCAGTACCTCCAGCTCTGATTGAGAGAGAGACACACACAGAAGTGCCATTTTTATTTTTAGAAACTCCTGATGTCCATAACTTGCACAATTTGAGGCAGGTTATTTCAGTCCCTTTCCTCTCTCTCTCTTGCAACTTATAGTCTTTTACTAAAAGGGATTGATAAACCAAATTTCTGAAGGACCAAAGCTCATATTTTCATCCAATGCCTGCAAATGACTATTATGACTAGTTTCCCATATATAATTCTATTCCACACTGATTGTATGTAATGTTGCAAGTTTTGCTTCCTTCACTCAAAACTAATTTATTGAATCGTGACAGGAGAGGGGCCATAAATGGGTCAATGAATAAATCGCTAACTATAATATAAAGCAATATTAGGAGTTTAATTTACCATTGTTTATGAAAGTGATTTGTTGGATTCATAACTTAATCTGCAGGAGAATAGGTGCTACCTTTTTGAACAGAATGATTTGTCCTATGATTCATTGGAATGGTAAAGAAAACAGGCTGGACTGTTGGACGGATGAATAATGATGAATGAGCATAAGCAACTGAGACTGGTCACTGAGGTAAGTTGATAGTGAAAGTTAACATATGAGTGAACTTTTCCATCATGGTTTTGTCAAAGAACTCGACATGCCATTGGACACAGTACCAAAAGAAACTTTTGTGTGTTTTTCCAATAATCAACATCAGGTCCACCCCTGAAAAAGTATAGAAAGGATAAACTTTTTAAATTTCTAGTGAAACAAATGGTGGATTAGAATGCTGTCAGGAGTGGATTCATGCTAAATTTAGTCAATATTATTGAATTGTTCAAGGAAAACAAACAAAGAGAAAAGTAGAGTTGTTTGTTTGCTTCAACTTTACTAACTATAAAGTTAGATACTGATTTGCCACAAGTTTTTAAACTCATAGGTTTTTGCTTTATAACATATGTTTCAATCACTACTTCTGAGTTTCACAGATATATCTTTTATTTTCCCAACAACCCAAAGTAAACTGTATTTTACACTATTGAAAGGACAGTCTAGAATGATAACAAAGTGTAAACATTTAATCTTTTTCCAATGTATTCATTTACTTGATCTATATATTCATTGAGATAGTAGTTCTGGAGTCTGCTTGTTTGCGAAAGGAGTTTTATGGGCTGTCAGCTGATTTCAACTTTCCTCATTGTTTTATACATGTCTTTCTGAGTACACAGTGGTTTTGGAAAGTCTGATTGTTTGTGCCAGAATTTGGATAATATGTGAGAGTGAGGATGAGAGTTTGAGGATGTAACAGGTGTGAGTTAAGTAAGTATGCATGAGGTAGGTCAGGGGAAATGGGTTGTTGGACTGGAATGGTGAGGGAAAGGATGATAACAGGATGAAGGTGAGAATTGTGAGAGCGATGTGATGAAATGTGGTGCAGCAGAACCACTGACTGTTTGGAGGCATCAAGCTGATGACTTTGGGATGAGGCCTTTTAACCTATGAGTTCTAGTTTTGTTCTGTCTCTGTCACCACCAAGGATTGCTGGTCCACCTTCAGGCCATTTAATACTTGGAACCCAGAAGATTCCCCTGCTTGGCAGACAAGACAAATAGGCTGGGTGACCACAGTTAGTACTGTCTCATAATACCCCCCCACCCCGACATAAAAATGTGGTTTCAGGAATAAATACATCACTGTCTTAAGTCCAAATCAAAATAGTAGACCACTAAAAGTGTCCTTTGTGTGCAGAACATAAATTTACACTTGCTATCAGTCAATCCTTAAAGTTACCAATAGACAAGGCAAGTGCCCAAGTTACCTTTTCTATTTTGTGGTGCTGGATTGGTGGCTGGGCTGGCTGCTTCTTTATTTTAAAATCAGCTTTGCCTTGTCAAACATGATTGAGATTGTTTATGGCTTTCTGATTGGAATTCTTGAGGAATTCTGATCCATCCATACAACTGTTACTTAAAGCCTTTTATCAAGACAGACTTGCTAGTGGCTTTAACCATTATTCTTTAAATCTGGAAAAATTAAGGTTGCAATAAGCCTCCAGTGTTGAGATACAACTGAATGATGTGCCACTCAGTGATTGTTGTATCTTTGTATTCATAGGCATGAAGGCAATTTTCATTAAATCTGGTGGAACTGGATGTCTTTACTGCAGCTTACACAATCAATCATGTAATACAGGAAACAGAAACCCACTTGAGAAATATAATCTTGCCTTTAGCTTGCTTAACTTTGTTTGCGACTGTTTTAATAAACCTTTAATTTCATTGTAAATTGTCACTTTTTTCTTTCTGTGTGAATGGAATATTAGTTAACATGTACAGCTTACTGTAGCGCATCATTAAGAGAAAGTCTGCGATCTTAAAATTATGCCGGGGGTAAAGGATATAAAAGCTGAATGTTTTTATCCAAAGGTTGACTCTTCATTATTTTAAAGAACATATTAGTTCAAATATCATCGACAAACTATCTTTTGAATGAAACTTGAAGAATAGAAAGGATGGAGCAATTTTCTTCATTTGCTTATTCTTATGCCTTGCCTCTTTGTGTTGTTCTACAAGATCAGGGCAAACTGTCCTTTTGAATTCTCCAAATTCTACAGCCTTTAAAATGAGGCAAGTCATTTGCTAACATGATCTCATTTTCCATGTGCAGAACTACAGCTGTCCAATGCTAGAAAGTAAAATTGGCTGAAGATGGCAACTAAATGTGAATGCCAGTTCAAACTGTATTTAACAGGCAGGACCTCTTGATGTCCTGTACTCTACTATTCCTTACATCAAAGTCTTTGGTAGCATTTTTCACCTGCATGGAATAGAAATGCTTTCCTTTAGGTCATGTTTTAACAAGCACAGAAAAACATGACAGTGTCAGCGGTTTAATTTATCAGCACAGGACTGCTTCCTCAGTGGAATAAAGCACCTGCTAATTGTTTGTCATACTGGTCTCAGGTGCCAACTGAGGTCTGCACCTGAAGCTGACAGCAGCCAGTTGAGAAATCTAAATTTATCTGCGGCTTTTCAACTCATGCATTACACACAAATCACAAAAGGTGAGACTATACGATGCAGGAGTAGAAGTAGGCCATTCTGCCCTATCGAGTCTACTCCACCTTTCCATTAAACTACAGAATTTCTTCTCTTAAAGTCTAGTGCATCTGGTGGAGTTCTTTACCACAGAAGGCTATAAAGGCTATTTAATACATTAAATACATACAATCTGTGATTGGCAGATTTTTAATTATCATGGGAATGCAGGGTTAAGGAGTAAAGGCAGGAAAGTGGAGTTGAGGGTTATTAGATCAGCAATGAACTAACTGAGTGGCAGAGCAGATTCAGTAACCTGAATGGTTTCATGCTGGTTCTATGTCTTTTGGTCTTCTTTGATTGGAGTGAGAATGAGAGGGAGCGTATTTTGGAAATAGCACTCAAATGCTGTGTCAGCATCCCAATGCCTTCAGGATGTAAAGCTGAAATCGCTGTGGTCCTACCAGACATTGTGCTGTTCTCTCATTAGAGAGTGAGAAATGACTGGATCACCACGCTTCAGGTGAGGGGAGAAGTTAAGAAAGATAGCCCTTCATGATAACCTCAGCCAGTGATAAATTGCTGTTGTAAAGTGAGCATGTGAGGGTAGAGCCAGGAAACTACTTGTTTCTAAGTAACAGCCTTTAAAATTCCTTGAGGAGCTTGTTAACATGTTGAGGAAGGCTAGAAAGTAATTTTCAAATTATGGTTCATCAAACATGAACAACTAAGTGCATTGCAGAGAGTTATTAAGTAAAAATGAAATCAAAAAACTGTGGATGCTGGAAATCTGAAACAAATACAAAGAATGCTGGAGAAACTCAGCAGGTCTGGCACCATCTATGGAGAAGGAAAAATAAGTTGCTTATTTTAAGTTCGGTATGAGTCTTGTTCAGATCTCAGACATTATGTCTTCAGGCGTTATTCTTCCGACAGGAAGTAAGATTTTCTCTGTAAAATGTGTGTTAGAAATCAGAACTCCTGTCTTAAAGTACATTCAGTACCTTTTTATTGGCAGGTTGGCTGTTTCTCTATGTATTGTGTTTGCTGGCCCTCTGATCTATTATAAGCCAGTGGCAGCTGTTGCCATGACTAACATCTACGTTTGAGGGTGATGCTGAACAATAAGTTCCTGCTTCTACAAGTTTGGCATTGAGTTCACAATGACCTAATCAGCAACTGCATATGGAGATGGCATTGTGGGAGATTGCTGGTCCAAGTTTTTGTTTCACCACCAGACCGTGTCTGCTCCTTGGGTGTCTGTGACTGCAAACTAATGCTTCACTTTGAGCCTCTTTAGTTCAAAGTTAGGCTGACAGTCCAGCATTGGAGGGGGTGGGGATTGGGAGGGGTGGGGGAGGGTTGGTGGGGTGGGGGTGGGTGCTGCATGGCCAGAATTATTGTCTTTTGGATAAAACATTAAGCCAAGGTCTTATCTAGCCTCTCGGGAAGAGATAAAAGAGCGATTACTTGTCTCAGTTTTCTTTGACACAGTTTATTTAACAACCATAATCACTGAAAAATGATTGTAGGATCATTATTCCATAATTGTTTGTGGATGCTTTCTGTGTGTGAAGTAAATGTTGTGTCTCCTATATTATAACAATGAATACCCGATCAAACTACTTTCCTGGCTCCGGACTCTGCTTTCCAGCTCATAGAGTCAAAGAGGTTTACAGTATAGAACCTGACTCGTTGGCCCAATTTGTCCATGCCACCCAGTTTTCACAATTAATCTAATTCAGCTTGCCTGCAATTGATCCATATCCCTTCACATCTACCCAGCTGTTATGTTTGCTCTGCTTCAGTTTTCACGAGTCCATTTATGTTCTATGTTTCATTGTGCACCATGTTGTTTATTCCATGCCACTATACTTTGGTCTCAGATTTATTTGTAGTTTTCTCTTCCTGCTATCCTGAACTCTGCTCTTCTGCTTGGCCTTCAACTCATTGTGGTTCTCACTTGCCATCTCCACCATCAATTTTCTTCAATCTCTGATTTGCTCCAATTGTTTCGCCAGGATTACACTTGGTCAAATCATCAGGTCTAGATGAGTTGTATCACAGGCTGCTGCGGGAGGGGAGGGAGGAAATTGCAAGGGTTCTGTCCAATTTTTAATTTCTCTGTCGCCACAGGGAAGGTACCAAAGCAGTAGAGGGCAGGTATTGTAGTTCTACCTTTCAAAAAGGTTGGTAGGGATAAACCAGGGAATTACAGACAAATGAGGTTCAAATCAGTGATCAGGAAACTATTGGGGAAAACAATGAAGGAGATAATTAATCTCCACTTGGAGAGGTGATCAGCATGGCTTTGTCAGAGGCCGGTCATGCCTAACGAATTTGATTTAAGTTTTTGAGGAGGTGACTAGATGTATAGATGAGTGAAGGGCAGTTGAGGTAGTTTATATGGATTTCAGCAAAGAAGATAAAAACATGTGGGATTCAGGGTAACTTGGCAAGTTAGATCAAAAATTGGCTGAGAGGCAGGAGACAGGAGGTCGTAGCAGAATTGAACAAAAACCGTAATTGCTGGAGAACCTCAGCATCCCTGGGAGCATCTGCAGAAAGAAAAGTAAAAGACTACTTATGTGAGTGGAGGCTGGTGTCCAATGGCATACCACAGAGATCAACACTGGTTCTCATTCATGATATATATAAATGATATAGAAGAAAATATGGGGGCATGATAAATAAGCTTGTAGATGACACGAAGATTGGCTGGGGTGGTTGACAGTGAGGAAGAAAGTATTAGATTAGTTAAGAAGAAGGATATAAATAGATTGGTCAGACAGACATATCAGTGGCAGGTGAAATTTAATCTTGAGAAGTGTGAGGTGATACACTTTGGAAGAGGTAACAAGACAAGGAAGTACTCAATGAATGGCAAGACACGAGGAAGCTCAGAGGAATATAGGGATCTTGGAATAATTGACAACAGATCCATTTAGGCAGCAGGGCAGGTTAAAGATGGTTAAGAAGGCATACAGGACCTTTGTTTTTATCAGTCATGATATAGTTTATCAGAGCGGGGAGGTTAGATTATAAGACCTTGATTAGGTGGAGTACTGTGAGCAGTTCTAGTCATCACACTATAGGAAGAATGTGATTGCACTGGAGGAGGTGCAAAGGAGATTCACAGCATGTTGTCTAGGATGCAGCAGTTTAGCTATGAAGAAAGGTTGGATGAGCTCACATTGTTTTCTTTGGTGCAGAGAAGGTTGAGAGGGGACCTGGTAGAGGGGAATAAGATTATGAGGGGTATGGACAGAGTGGATAGAAAGCAGCTGTTCCCTTTAGTTGAAGTGTCAATAAAGAGAGGGGGTCATAATGAAGGTGAAAGGCAGGAAGATTGAAGGGAATTGAGGGAAACAATTTTTATCACCCAGAAGATGTGAATCTGGAAGGCACTGCCCGAGAGGCTGGTAGGAGAAAGTGAGGACTGCAGATGATGGAGATCAGAGTCAAGGGTGTAGTGCTGGAAAAATACAGCAGGTCAGGCAGCATCCTGATGAAGGGCTTATGCCCAAAACATTGATTCTCCTGCTCCTCGGATGCTACCTGACCTGCTGTGCTTTTGCAGCACCACACGTTCGACTCTGTTTGAGACATGTGACCTCACAATCTTTAAAAAGTACTTGGACAAGCACTTTCAATGCTAGAACAATGGGTGGCATGGTGGCTCAGTACCTCACAGTGGTAGGGATTCGGGTTCAATTTCAGACTTGGGTGACACATCTGTGTGAAATGTGTACATTCTCCCTGTATCTGCATGGATTTCCTCTGGGTGCTCCAGTTTCTTCTCACTGTCCAAAGATGTGCAGGTTAGTGGATTAGCCGGGGAACCATGAAGTTCTGGGATTAGGGTCAGAGTCTGAGTGGAATGCTCTTCAGGAGTTCAGTGTAGATGATGAACCAAATTGCCTGCTTCCATGTTGTGGGGATACATGATTCTGAGTGCTTTAAAGTGGAACAAGTGTGGATCTAGAGTAGATTTCTTTGTCGTTGCAGACTGAATGGATTGATGAGCCTCAACTGTTCTGTGTGATTCTATGATCATTTTGATAAATTCATATGTGTGTACCCTTGGTGATTTACTGTTTCTTGAACATACACTTCCACCTTTGTGAGTTCAGTTGGTGTAGAGACAGGCAACTCAAATCCCTGCCCTAACTGCTGACGTGTTTTTGACATAACACCCTTTGTGTTTGGAGTCCTTGATGGCTCTGCTAGACATTCCTCCATTTAGCCAGCAGCTTGAATTTAAGCTGATGGGGCCTGGGCACCAGGTGATAAACAGGCCCTCTGAGTATTATTCCAATTCTCAGCTGTTTTCCTCCTCATCCTCTCCTTGGTCAGTCACAAATGTTTTGATAATCATGAATGGGGCTTGTAGAAACAACAATCAAAGATCAGAGGGGACATGGTGGTTGTGTTAATCATAACAATTGGAAAAAGAGACAGTGATGGACAGAGAGAACGTCAAAATATTCCTTGAAGGGCTAGGGGCCAATGGATTTGGCAGTAAGGAAATATTCCTGCTCTTCCTGGCCCACACACAACGCTATAGAAGACATTTACCTTCTGGAGTCAACAGTTCCTGTCTCCCTGACACTGCTAAGAGACCTTTTAACCTACATTCTTGGGGTTTGATGTGTTTCTCAATGCATTATTGGAATACAATTTAAACATGTTAAAGAAGAGCAACTCACTCACCTACTCACGCATGCATTCACCCATTCAGTTACCTTTCGCTTTGGCACTTCTACAATGGAGATTTTAATGTACATTTTTCATGGCGTCATGAGGTACTGGGGTTGTCATCCTCACATTTTCAGCTTTATCTCCCAAACTTTTCCACAGCTGTTATAGGAGTACTGGAGTACTGGCATCATGACAACTGATCTTCTTTATTCTAGTATTAAGAAGAGTAGCGATATTTTTAAATCAAATAAATACTAAAAAGACAAAGAAAATCGTTGTTATTAATGCTTGAAGCAAGCACCATATGTCTAGCTATTTTTGGTGACATGAATTTTTTAGCTGATGGAAATGCTACAATGCAATTGGCGATCCATCTATCTGTCCCCTGAGAAAATACATGTGCAGTACAACACAGTTTTGTCTAACCGCAGAACTGTGTATTTCCGAGTGGATGAATTGCTGATCCAGTCAACCTGCAGCTGTCCCACCAAGATGAGTGGAGAGTATTTCTGCACACTGCCATCACTTACAAAAGAATACATAGACTCTGACTCTTTCTCATGGTCTCATGTTCTCTTACACTTTTCATTGAATCTGAGCTGATAGACAGAATTAATGGCGGTGATGATGGAGGGGGATGGGGCGAGCTAAGCTTCTTCATCCTTGCCCGTTGAATTGGTATCTTTGAAGAAAATGTTCCTCTGTGAATCAAAGCAGTTTCTAGGCTATTAAGATTTGTATCTGCCATTTCTTTCAGGAATTCTAAGCTCCGCCTCCTGCTAGGCGCATTAAGAGCATGTCTGATGCATTGGAGCAGATTGGGCAGAACCCCACCAAGTTCCTTTTTCCTGTATGTGGCTTCTTAGAATGGAAGCACATGGGAAATTATGTGGAGTTAGATCAGGCCCATTATCTTTTGCTTTTGACTGGGTGCAATTCTGAAATATTGAATAATTTGCAAAGCTTTTTGTTCTCTAGAGCTACCATTTCCTGCCATCATTATTTTTGGAATGTGTACCTCTACTTAGAGCAGGACCGAGCTCCGTCAAAAGGGCAATGCAGAAAGACATGAGGTTGTAGAACTGTTCACGTCCGAATTATAAAATGGCATGGATGAGCATAAATCATTCTTGTTGGGTGCCTTGAGCACTTGGAAGATTTTTGATATTACTCAGTACCTATGTACTAAAGCCACCATACCCTGGATAAATAGATGAGGAAAGACCTGTTTTTTGGATCCTTTAATTATTGCAACTAAGGTTTACCATTTGCTGCAGTCTGATTTTCAGATAGAGTTGGGGAAGCTTTTTCCTGTTGTTGTCAAGGTCACCACAACATAAATCTTCTGTGGAAAGTAAACTTTTAAGCCTTTAGGCCACCTAACAGGCCATCTTCCTGATAAACTAGCCTGAAGTTAATTCCTGCAGGAAATATTGAATGGTATGATGTACGCCAAATGAAACCTCTTTGTCTCTTGTCCAGTGAGAGAAGAGACACCAATTGGAGAGGCAATAGGCATGATTCCATAAGTCTAGGAAATTATAGACAAAATCCATCTGCTAAGTCCCAGACATGCATGAACAATAGAGGTTACTATATGAAATACAAATGACATTTATGACCATTGAGTCAGCACTACATGTTAGTGTTTATTATCGGTTTTTCTGTTGTGAAATAGCACTGTCTGGGTTATCTAAAGATAGCAAGAGAATGAATTGATTGTCCTTCAGAGATTCTAGTTGGAAACTTCAACAATGTGGTAGAGTATAAGGAGAGAGGGCCTTAGAATGACTGAATGTTTGCTAACATTCTATAGACTGAACCAATGATCCATTCGACTGGCCCAGTATGATTCTGTTGGATGGTGCATATAAGGTGTACAATATTATAACCACTTGCTGCAAGTTACATGATGTTGCTCATCACACAGTAACCATAATGTAACTGAAGGATTAGGAGCCAAAGTGAAGGAAACTCACTGGGACATTGAATTAAACTTCTATCAGAGCGATACCTTCAATAAATTTTCATTTTAAATGAGTAGGATTGCAGACATTTGTTCATGCACTGGAGATATTAATTTATCCATACAAGCAACTAAGATCTGTATTTTCCCTTTCCCACATACTCAGTTGTGGTCAGTACTGCATCCAGTACTTCTTTTCAACCTCACTATTTCCTGTTCTTGTGTCTGAATACATCAGGATAAATTGCTGTTAGCTCACTGATGGTGTTGCAGTTTTGACACCTGGAAACCAGCTTTATGCTTTATTCTCAACAAAGGAATCAATTAGATATAGCATTGGATAAAGTAGTTGAAGATGTGCACTCCACAATTTCATGCAAAATAAGCAACTTCCCCAAATCAGACAGTCACCCAGAGTCAGCTGCAGAGTTTCCTGGCAGGTACAATACTGGAACAATTGCAGGGAGCACAGGTCCAAGATGATCAGAACTGAAATAACTCCACAGAGGCCAGTATCCCATCACCAAGTCACCCTTTATTTACATGTGGAGAGTCCTTGACACTGATCCAGATCCCTCAGAAGCAGCTCTCAGAGCAAACAGAATGTCTGACTCTCCTATTCTTACCTGTCAGCCAGGGCTCCCTGCTTGGACCAGATTAACAGCCCAGATTAGGGAACTCATACTCTCTGAAGTACACCTGACTGACCTTATTATGATCACTACAAGAACCATTTCTTTTTTTCTGCTGTTTGCAACTATTTGGAAAGATTTTGATTATCAAACGTAATGGTCACGGTTCACTTAAAACATGGTAAGGCATTCTGAGAATATATATGCTCTACTATAATTTATTCTCTGCTTTATTCATGTTTTGGAAATTTAAAATGGTTGATGTGATGAAGCAATGAAATAAAAGCTATGTAGTACAAATAATGCCAAAATAAATGGTTCTCCACATTGAACACTATCATTAAAGGGGAAGGAAAGCTGAGGGGAAGACTTACATTTGCATGTCTTCATTCCTATCTGCTGCCTGTGAAATAAAATAAGGAGCACAGCTTCACTTGTGTGCAGGAGATTTCACAAAATGTTTCAGCTGTGTAAAGATTTTGCATCACCATTATTGGATTTCTCTGACTCAGACAGCTATCGTTTCAAACAAAAGGCTGGCTCATAGTGTGCACTTATGTTATGCAGTGCAGTGGTGAGAAAGAAACAAATAAGCATCTTAATTTGAACAAATAATATGATCTCAATTAATGATGCTTGCCACCTAATTCTCCTGATCTGCTGATAAGAGGCAATAATCAGAGCTACAGGGTGGAATCAGTTGTAAAACACTTGGAGGTTGGGACCACTTCAGGGTCCTGACATCAATTACATCTAAAATGCACCTTCCACAATGAGCTTCCACGGGGTACTGTTATCAGGATAAGATTTATGAAATTGTGATGTCTTGGGACTGTATTTTATCAGAAATTGGCAGTGTCAGTTTTGGTGAGTTTTATGGAAGCCTACAAGCCCCAGAATGTTTTCTGATGCTCATTTCCTGAAGTTCACTTACTACCTATACAGCACGTCAGTATGACACCACAGTGGATATATTGGCCACTGCTGGGATGTCCCAGGATTACTGGCACCAATGCCATCTTTGAAGTCTAGCTGTGCACTCATTCAAAATGGCCTGCTGCTGCGCTGCACGGTTCCTGCCAATTGCCCCAGACATGTCAAGCAAAGGGAATTTAGGACCTTGCTTTGCCATTCGGGGACTCGGAGGTTCTGGAACGTTGAAGGTGCAGGCAGTCACTGCTCAATGAATGTGCCCTGAAATGTTGGTGGCTAGAGGATCAAATGGTGAGCTGGAGTGACCAGGTTACTGCACTGACGTTCAAATCAGGAATTGTGTCCCGTCACGTTTTCTCTTCAAACGGTAGGTCCCTTGTTGCTCACTCATGACAAACTTGTCTCGCTGTTCAGTGTTCATTGGAAATTGGGACTTTTTGACCTCAATGTCAGGAAGCTCCTTGCTGGACATCCCATGTGGTTGTCCCAACTTTCTCGCCATTACCCATGACATTCAGGTGTTGGGAACTAGGGTAGAAAGGAGCTATTTTGGTGGGGCAGGCTTTTCCTGAACTATGCTGTGACCAGCATCCTACTGAATTGAATAACTAGGTCTTTAAATTAATTAGGGAGGAGTGAGGCTTTAGGAGAGGGAATACATAATATTATGAAGCAAAAGGATTTGATATCATTGCAGGGCAAAGATTTTGATAATGATACCCAGAGTGTGACAGGAAGGGACAGTCATGATTTGGAATTGCCGGTGTTTGACTGGGGTCATTCTGAAACCAATATGGTCATTCCAAAAAATGAGAGACTTAACAAACAATCCAGGTCTTTTTCAAATATAATTTCAGTTGTGTAATACTATAAACTTTTGCTATAATTTCTGTGTCTTACAATCTTATTCTCCACAAACACCTGATGAAGGAGCAGCGCTCTGAAAGGTAATGCTTCCAAATAAACTTGTTGGACTATAACCTAGTGTTGTGTGATTTTTAACTAGGAAGGGACAGGGTATACAGACTTTCTTTTAAAAAAAGAATCAAGTAGGGTCCTTATAAGAAAGATGATGATAAAGCAAAATTAATGGCTCTTTACTTCAATGCATATTGTATTTGGGACAAAATAAATGAATTAATGTCACAAATTGAGGTAAATAGATCTGATCCTACAGCCATTATGGCATCCTGGTTACAAGAAGATTGAAACTGGGAACTAAGTATTCAGGGGTATGTTATTTTTTCAAAAGGATGAGAAAGTGTGGTGGGGTAGCTTTGTTAGTATGAGATAAAATATATATAACAGCAAGAAATTATCTTGGATCAGATGAAAGAGAATTCATATGCATGGAGGTAAGAAATAGAAAGGGAAAAAGACCCTGATGGGAATAATGATAGGCTTCCAAACAGTAGCTATTCTGAAGGACAGAGGATAAATTGAGAGTTAATTGTGACATATTAAAAAGACAATGCATTAATCATTGATGACATTAATCTTCATGTAGGCTTTGGAAAAAAGTTGGCAGAGATAACTAAGAGGAAATATTCTTGGAGTGCAGAGCTTCCAAGAACAGTATGTTTTGGATCTAAACAGTGAGCAGTTTATGTGGTATGTTTAATAAATGATCTCAGACTAAAAGGTTCTCTTGAAAACAGTGACTGTAACAAGCTAGAATTTGATATTCAGTTTGGGAGGTAGCTACTTGGATTAGAAATCATTCTGCTAAAACTAAATAAGGAGTAATTAATTAGGGATGATGGCAAGGTTGAGTGGGAAAGGAGTTCAACAGAAAAGACAGGTGAGGAACAATGGCAGAGATTTAAGAAAATTGTTCATGACACACAGCAAGGATATATCCCACTGAGGAAAGAGGATTCTAGGAAGTGAATAAACCAGAATGAATGCAATATCCATCACACAAAATACTAGAGAAGCGAATGGGGTTAAAGATTGATAAGTCCCCTGAATCAACTGGCTTGCCTGTGAGGATTTTAAAGGATGTAGCACTGGTAGTAATCTTCTAAGAATACATGGATTCTGGAAAAGTCCTAGACACTTGGAAAACTGTCAGGGTAACACTCATTCAAAAAGGTGGAGATACAAAAAACAGATAGCTATTAACCAGTTAGCTTAACATCTGTCATTGGGAAAATATTAGAGTTAATTATAAAGGATGTAATAATAGTTCATTTAAACATGAATAATATAATCAAGCAGAGTCACCATGGCTTCAAAAAAGGGAACTTATGCCTGAAACATTTATGAAAGAGTCACAGAGTCATAGGGATGTACAGCATGGAAACAGACTCTTTGGTCCAACTCATTCATCCCATATACCCATCTATACGCCTTTTAAAAGTTGCCAATGTACTAGCCTCCACGACTTCCTTTGACAGCTCATTCCATAAACGTACCACCCTCTGCATGAAAAGTTTGCCCCTTGGGCCTCTTCTATAGCTTTGCCCTCTTACCCTAAGCCTATACCCTCTAATTCTGGACTCCCCCACCCCAGGGAAAATACTTTATCTATTTATCCAAACCATGCCTCTCATGATTTTATAAACTGCTATAAGGTCACCCCTCAGCCTCCGATGTTCCAGGGAAAACAGCCCCAGCCTATTCAACCTCTCCCTGTAGCTCAGATCCTCCAACCCTGGCAACATAATTGTAAATCTTTTCTGAACTCTATCAAGTTTTATAACATCCTTCCTATAGGGAGGAGACCAGAATTGCATACAATATTCCAAAACTGGCCTAACCAATATCCTGTACAGCCACAACATGACCTGCCAACTCCTGTACTCAATACCCTGACCAATAAAGAAAAGCTTACTAAACACCTTCTTCACTACCCTATCAACATGTGACTTTCCTTTCAAGGAGCTGTGAACCTGCACTCCAATGTCTCTTTGTTCAGCAACCCTCCCGAGGACCTTACCATTAAATGTATAAGTCCTGCTAAGATTTGCTTTCCCAAAATGTAGCACCTCACATTTAGCTAAATTAAACTCCATCTGCCACTTCTCAGCCTGTTGGCATATCTGATCAAGATCCTGTTGTAATCTGAGGTAACCTTCTTCACTGTCCACTACACCTATAATTTTGGTGTCATCTGCAAACTTACTAACTATACCCCTTATGCTCATATCCAAATCATTTATATAAATGATGAAAAGTAGTGGACCCAGCAGCAATCCTTGTGGTACTCCCACTGGTCATGGGCCTCCAGTCTGAAAAACAACCCTCCGCTACCACCCTCTGTCTTCTACCATTGAGCCAGTTCTGTATCCAAATGGCTAGTTCTCCTTTTATTCCATGAGACCTAACTGTGCTAACCAGTCTCACATGGGGAACTTGTTGAACGCCTTACTGAAGTCCATATAGATCATGTCCACCGCTCTGCCCTCATCAATTCTCTTTATTACTTCTTCAAAAAACGCAATCAAGTTTGTGAGACATGATTTCCCACACACAAAGCCACATTGACTATCCCTAATCAGTCCTTGCCTGTCCCTCAGGATTCCTTCCAACAAGTTAACCTCATCACCTCAGGAGATCTCCCACCCACAGCTTCCAACCTCATAGTCCGGGAACCCCGCACTGCCCGGTTCTACCTCCTTCCCAAGATCCACAAGCCTGACCACCCTGGCCGACCCATTGTCTCAGCATGCTCCTGCCCCACTGAACTCATCTCTACCTACCTCGACACTGTCCTATCCCCCCTAGTCCAGGAACTCCCCACATATGTTCGAGACACCACCCACGCCCTCCACCTCCTCCAAGACTTCAGTTTCCCTGGCCCCCAACGCCTTATTCTTCACCATGGATATCCAATCCCTCTACACCTCCATTCGCCATGACCAGGGCCTCCAAGCCCTCCATTTTTTCCTCTCCAGACGTCCCCAACAGTACCCTTCCACTGACACTCTCATTCGTTTGGCCGAACTGGTCCTCACCCTTAACAATTTCTCCTTTGAATCCTCCCACTTCCTCCAGACCAAAGGCGTAGCCATGGGCACACGTATGGGCCCCAGCTATGCCTGTCTCTTTGTTGGCTTGTAGAACAGTTGATCTTCCGTAATTACACCGGCACCACTCCCCACCTCTTCCTCCGCTACATTGATGACTGCATTGGCGCCACCTCGTGCTCCCGCGAGGAGGTTGAGCAATTCATCAACTTCACCAACACATTCTACCCTGACCTTAAATTTACCTGGACTATCTCTGACACCTTGCTCCCCTTCCTGGACCTCTCCATCTCCATTAGTGACGACCGACTTGACACTGACATTTTTTACAAACCCACTGACTCCCATAGCTACCTGGATTACACCTCTTCCCACCCTATCTCTTGCAAAAATGCCATCCCGTATTCCTAATTTCTCCGCCTCCGCCGTATCTGCTCCCAGGAGGACCAGTTCCACCATAGGACACACCAGATGGCCTCCTTCTTGAGAGACCGCAATTTCCCTTCCCACGTGGTTAAAGATGCCCTCCAACGCATCTCGTCCACATCCCGCACCTCCGCCCTCAGACCCCACCCCTCCAACCGTAACAAGGACAGAACGCCCCTGGTGCTCACCTTCCACCCTACAAACCTTCGCATCAACCAAATCATCCACCGACATTTCCGCCACCTCCAAAAAGACCCCACCACCAGGGATATATTTCCCTCCCCACCCCTTTCCGCCTTCCGCAAAGACCGTTCCCTCCGTGACTACCTGGTCAGGTCCACACCCCCCTACGACCCACCCTCCCATTCTGGCACTTTCCCCTGCCACCGCAGGAACTGTAAAACCTGTGCCCACACCTCCTCCCTCACCTCTATCCAAGGCCCTAAAGGAGCCTTCCACATCCATCAAAGTTTCACCTGCACATCCACCAATATCATTTATTGTATCCGTTGCTCCCGATGTGGTCTCCTCTACATTGGGGAGACTGGGCGCCTCCTAGCAGAGCGCTTTAGGGAACATCTCCGAGACACCCGCACCAATCAACCAAACTGCCCCTTGGCCCAACATTTCAACTCCCCCTCCCACTCTGCCGAGGACATGGAGGTCCTGGGCCTCCTTCAACGCCGCTCCCTCACCACCAGATGCCTGGAGGAAGAACGCCTCATCTTCCGCCTCGGAACACTTCAACCCCAGGGCATCAATGTAGACTTCAACAGCTTCCTCATTTCCCTTCCCCCACCTCATCCTAGTTTCAAACTTCCAGCTCAGTTACTGTCTCCTTGACTTGTCCGACCTGCCTATCTTCTTTTCCACCTATCCACTCCACCCTCTCCTCCTTGACCTATCACCTTCATCTCCTCCCCCACTCACCCATTGTACTCTATGCTACTCTCTCCCCACCCCCACCCTCCTCTAGCTTATCTCTCCATGCTTCAGGCTCACTGCCTTTATTCCTGATGAAGGGCTTTTGCCCGAAACGTTGATTTCGCTGCTCGTTGGATGCTGCCTGAACTGCTGTGCTCTTCCAGCACCACTAATCCAGTGCCCACCAATGATGTCAGGCTCACCGGTCTATACCGGCTTGTCCTTACACCTTTCTTAAATAGTGGCACCATGATAGCCAACGTCCAGTCTTCCAGCACCTCACCTGTGACTATCGATGGTGCAACTATCTCAGAAAAGGGCCCAGCAATCATTTCCCAACCCTCCCACAGAGTTCTAGGGTACACCTGATCAGGCCATGGGGATTTATCCACTTTTATGTGTTTCAAAACATCCAGCACTTCCTCCTGTATAATATGGACATTTTTCAAGACGTCACCATCTATTTCCCTACATTCTATATCTTCCAAGTCCTTTTCCACAGTAAACACTGATGCAAAATATTCATTTAGTATCTCCCCCATCTCCTGCTGCTCCACACAAAGGCTGCCTTGCTAATCTTTGAGGGGCCCTATTCTCTCCCTGGTTACTGTTTTTGTCCTTAATGTATTTGCAAAAGCCCTTTGGATTCTCCTTAACCCTATTTGCCAAAGCTATCTCATGTTCCCTTTTCTGCCCTCCTGATTGCCCTCTTTAGCATACTCCTACTGCCTTTATACTCTTCTAAGGATTAATTCACTTCTAAGGAATTCCAAGGACATATGCTTCCGTCTTTTTCTTAACCAAACCCTAAAGTTCTTTAGTCATCCAGCATTCCCTACACCTACCAGCCTTCCCTTTCTCCCTAATAGGAATATACTTTCTCGGGATTCTCGATATCTCATTTCTGAAAGCTTCCCATTTTCCATCTGTCCTTTTACCTGTGAACATCTATCCCCAACTAGCTTTTGAATGTTCTTGCCTAATAATGCCAAAATTTGCCTTACTCCAATTTAGAACTTCAATTTTTGTTCTGATCTATCCTTTTCCATCACTATTTTAAATCTAATAGACTTATGGTCGCTGGCCCCACAGTGCTCCCCCGTTGACACCTCAGTCACTTGCCCTGCTTTATTTCTTAAGAGTAGGTCAAATTTTGCACCTTCTCTAGTAGGTACATCCACATATTGGATAAGAAAATTTTCCCGTACACACTTAACAAATTCCTCTCCATCTAAACCCTTAAAACTATGGTAGTCCCAGTCTATGTTTGGGAAGTTAAAATCCCCTACCATAGCCACCCTATTATTCTTACAGATAACTGAGATCTCCTTCCAAATTTGTTTCTTAATTTCCCTCTGGCACCTTTAGTTTTAATCCACCTGAGCAGCTCTAGCAAATCTCCCTCCCAGTATATTAGTCCCCTTCCAATTCAAATGCAATCTGTCCTTCTTGCACAGGTCACTTCTACCCAAGAAGAGATTCCAATGATCCAAAAATATCAATCCTTCTCCCATACACCAGCTCCTCTTCCATGCATTCATCTGTCCTATCCTCCAAATTCTGCCGTCACTAGCTCGCAGCACCAGGAATAATCCAAATATCACTACTCTCAAGAATCTTTGAGGAGTTAACATGCAGGATAGATAAAAGGAAAGCATTGGATGTAATGTATTGAGATTTTCAGAAGAAATGTTGATGAAATGCTGCACATTTAGCTACTTAATAGAATAGAAGCCCTTGGTGCTGGAGGTAGTGTGTTAGCATAGACGGGAGATTCACTAATTAATAGAAGATAAAGAGGGTTTTTTCAGGCTGACAGGCATAGTTAGTGGAGTATCATAGAGATTAATGTGGCTACAACTGTTTATTATATATTCATGATTTGGATGATTGATGTGAATGTAGTATCATCAGATTTGTGGAAGACACAAAAATAAGTGGGAAAGCAAGTAGTGAGGATGATACAAAAAGTATACCAAGGGATACAGACAGGTTAAGTGATTGGGTAAAAATTGGCAGATGGAACATCTTTTGGGAATGTGTGTGTGTACACATTTTGGCAGGAAGAATAGCACTGAATTGTATTTGATTGGAGAAAGACCTCACAAAACTACAACACATTGGGTTTTGCGAGTTATATTCAAATCATGAGAAAATCAAGATGAACCTAATCAATCCTTAACCTAGCTCCAGGGCTCTTTAAAGCAAACAAATAGGTATTTCTGTTACTGCTTTTCAAACATTTACTCCTAAAGAGGCAAAACCTTTCACTAATTAAGATTCACCTATTAGTGCCAAAATAGTTATCTTTGATAAAATTAATCAATTTTTCAATTTTTAGCCTATATGATCAGAAGGCACAAATCGAGACAAATGGAACAGTGAACCACAAGTGAACAGTTCACAGTACTCTGGGCTCTCACGTGTAGTCATAACAATGAACATCCTCACCTCTGAGCCCACCATGGAAACAAAGGAACTGAAAATGATAGGGTTTAGGTCATGACCCCAAGGAGCATCCACAGAGATGTCGTGAGACTGAAACGACTGACCTTCAACAAGGGCGATCTATGTGTTAGGTCTGATTCTGCAAAGCCTGCAAACTTGTCATTAACTCCAATTCCCTTGTTTATGTTACCCAAACCACTTTGTCATAGATAGAATGCATGTACTCTCTTACTGCCAACAATCAACACATTTTGTATGAACAGGTATATATTTTCTTTCTTGTGGAGAATAGACTCCAATTAGATAATTCAGCAGCAAGCTTGCATAAACTTCTATGAAAGAAGGTCATTCATTCTCAAACAATTACCCCAATTACTACAACATTTGACACACATGTTATTATGCACACACAAACAAACATAAAGATGAGAGAGAGATAAGATTCCCTATAGTGTCCCTAAGGCCCAACAAGTCCACAGGTACTCTCTGAAGAGTAATCCACTCATACCCATTCCCCTACCTTATTTTTACCCCTGACTAATGCACCTAACACTATGGGCAATTGATCATGGCCAATTCATCTGAACTGTGTATCTTTGGACTGTGGGAGGAGACCCAAGCAGACACAGGGAGAATGTGCAGACTCCACACAGACAGTCAGCCAAGGCTGGAATCAAACCCAGGTCCTTGGTACTGTGAGGTTGCAGTGCTAACCACTGAGCAACTGTGCCACCCAAGGTGTGTATTTTAACAGATTGTAGTTAACTCAGTCTCTAGTTTATGCTCGCTGGTCTCCATTATGATTGGCCTATGGTCTCTGGAATAGATTTGATGGTTTACATTTGAAATGATGGCCAAGAAAGGTAAATGTTCACAGCAGGTTGTGAAGTATCTTGTAGTTTAACAGCTGAAAGATTGGTTCTCAGGTAAACTTCAGACTATATCACTTTACATAATTTCCTGCAACCTATTTCACAGACTCATTTGCAGTCTGGCTGAACTGATGGCTCTGATGGAGTTAGTGCTTACAAACAACTCCTAGTTGATCTTTCTTTAAAATGGGCAAATAAAACATGTCTGTGTCCATGTTACTTTTCAGGTATTCAAATCTCTTTCCAAATAAGTGTTGTGCTCATATTAATTTCATATCTTGAGTTGTGGGTTTTGACTAGATATTCACCCTGGAGGCTTCAGACAATCAATGTCTTTGTTTGAGACTGACCCATTCAAACAGGACAATATTCTTTGAATTTGCTTTAGGGGAGGGCATTGTTCACATACATCTGGAATATGTTCAGTTCCTTCTTATGACAGGTGAGTTTTTCTAATCCACAAAATAAATTATGCAACTTTAGGTCTCCATCATTCTCAGCCTTTTTGTGATTAGTTTCTAAAATATAAAATTAGGCCAAATTCAGATTATAACATACTGGTGTTTAGTATGATAACTTGCTCACAATGAAAGGGTCATCATAATGGTCCATTTGCTGCATATGAAGATTATGTTTGGTATTTAACATAGTTTTTAAATTATTGACATAATTTCAACATTTACAGATATGAGTACTAACTGCACCAATCACTTATTCTTGGTTCTGATATTGTTTATGTTATATTTACACATTGTTTGTATGACTATATGAATGAATATTTGTTCCATGTTGTCTCTTCTTCATTTTCTTTTTTTTTCTGAACTAAGAGAGATTTTGGTTGAAGCTCCACAAAGTGATGAAAGGAAACAGTTAATCCAGTAGGTAAAACAACAGAGTGAAAAGACAATCTGCAGTGACCTTGAATTCTTCCAATCTAGTTATGTGCCGATTGTATAAATCCAGATGATTTAAATCCCAAACTTACTGCTGCTTTGTATTCCGACATTGATGAAAGCTTTACAAAACACCACCAAATGTAAGCGGCAAGTAACAGAAATATGTTTCAATTTATGTGTCAATCCTTGGATGGTTTTAAAAGGGCAGTAGTGTACAGTTTATCTCCATGGGATAGAACCCAAAAGGGTTTACTATGAGATGAAAATAAGCTGATTGCTTGAATGTTATAACTTGTGCAAGTTGCAATTCAATGCAAATTCCTCAGCAATAATTGCATTGGTAACACACTCTTTTTAGATCATGTGGACATGGCATCACCACTATCTGAGAAGTGACAAATGAGCCTACCTCTACCAGGAAGCCACAACCAGATTTTATGGGTTAACAGCCTCAGTCTGGGATTTCTGCCTCTCTGTGGAAGGATGTCCTGCCTCCAAGAGATAGTGACCAGTCAGAGGCTGCCAGTCCTCTTGTCCCAAAGCCCTATAGAGTATGGTGGCTATTTCTGGGACTGCAATTGGTCCCTGGTGAAGAAGCATGGTGGAGGACAGACCAGAGACTAATGAAAATGGGAAGGAAACAAAAAAAGTGCATAGCTGAAGCCAGTTGGCATAAAATCTATTATTAAGAAAATGTTTATTGTAAAGGAAGCAACAGCAAAGCATTTGGAAATATAAAACATCATCAAGCAGATGTTTCATGGCTCCATGAAGGGAAATCATAAAACATAGAACATATAAAAAGTACAGCACAAGAACAGGCACTTTGGCCCACGATGTTCCGAGATTAAATCCGAATGTAAAATATAATAAATTAACCTACGCACCCCTCAATTCACTGCTATCCATGTCCAGCAGTCGCTTAAATGTCCCCAATGATTCTGCTTCCACCACCACAGCTGGCCACGCATCCATGCATTCACAACTCTCTGCGTAAAGAACCTACCTCTAACACCTCCTTTATACCTTCCTCCTAATATCTTCAAACTATGGCTTCTCGTACCAGTAAATCCTGCCTTGGGGAAAAGTATTTGGCCTTTGACTCGAATTATTCCACTCATTATCTTGTATACTTCGATCAGGTCTCCTCTCTTCCTCCTTCTCTCCAGACAGAAAAGTTTGAGATTATTCAACCTTTCTTCATAAGGCAAGCCCTCCAGTCCAGGCAGCATCCTGATAAATCTTTTTTGCACCCTCTCCAAAACCTCTGTATCTTTCCTACAGTAGGACAACCAGAACTAGACACAATATTCCAAGTGTTGTCTCAGCAGGAACTTGTAGAGCTGTAGCAAAACCTTGCGGCTCTTAAACTCGATACCCCTGTTCATGAAAGCCAAAACACTAAATGCTTTCTTAACAACCCTATCCACTTCGGTGGCAACTTCGAGGGATCTATGTAGTTGCACACCCAGATCCCTCTGTTCCTCCATACTGCCAAGAATCCTGTCTTTAATCCTATATTCAACATTCGAGTTCGACCTTCCAAAATGTATCCCTTCACATTTATCCAGGTTGAACTCCATCTGCCATTTCTGAGCCCAGCTCTGCATCCTGTCTGTGTCATGCTGCAGCCTGCAGTAGCCCTCTATACTATCGATGACACCTCCAATTTTTGTGTCATCTGCAAATTTACTAACCCACCCCTCAACCTCCTCATCCAAGTCATTTATAAAAACTACAAAGAGCAAAGGCCCAAGAACAGAGCCCTATGGGACCCCACTCAACACTGACCTCCAGGCAGAATACTTTCCATCTATAACCACTCTCTGCCTTCTGTCAGCCAACCAGTTCTGAATCCAGATAGCCAAATCTCCCTGTATCCCATACTTCCTGACTTTATGAATTAGCCTACCATGGGGAACCTTATCAAATGCTGAAGTCCATATACACCACATTCACTGCTCGATCTTTGTTGAGTCATGCTGACTGCCTTTAATCACACTATGCTTTGCCAAATAGTCATAAATCCTATCCCTCAGAATTCTTTCTAAAACTTTGCTGACCACAGACCTAAGACTGACTGGTCTGTAATTGCCAGGGATTTCCCTATTACCCTTCTTGAAAAGAGGAACAGCATTCACCTCCTTCCAATCCTCTGGTACGACTCCTGTGGAGAGTGAGGAGGCAAATATCCTCGCCAGCGGCTTATCAACCTCTTTTCTTGCTTCCTGGAGCTGCCTAGGATAAACCTGGTCTGTCCCTGGGGACTTATCAATCTTAATGTTTTCCAAGATTTCCAGCACATCAACTTCATCAATCTTGATCTGGTCAAGACTGTATCCCAGCTCCTCAATGTTTTCATTGCATGTTGTCAATGTTTTCATTCACAACAAGGTCCCTTTCCTTGGTGAAAACCAAAGCAAAAAACTCATTTAGGGCTTCCCCTATCTGCTCAGGCTCCACGCACAAGTTCCCTACACTATCCCTGATCGGCCCTACCTTCTCCCTGATCATTCTCTTATTCCTCATGTATGAATAAAATGCCTTTGAGTTCTCACTAATCTTTCTTGCATGTCTAACAAAATTTAGTAGAATTCTTTGAGGAGGATAGATAAAGGAGAAACAGTGAATATAATATATTTGGATTTTCAGAACGCATTTGATAATTTATCATATATTAGACTACTTCATCAGATAATAGTCCATGTGTTGGAGTTGGTATATTAACAGAGATAAGGGATCGGATAACTAATAGAAAACAGAAAGTTGGGAGAAAGGGGACATTTTCAGGATCGCAACCAATAACTATTGGTGTACAATTAGGATCACAATAATTTACAATATATGTGAAATAGGATGTGAAAAATGAATGTACTCTAGCTAAGTTGACTGATGGTAAATAAGTAGAAGGTAAGTGGTGAGGATAACACAAGGGGTCAGCAGAGAGATATAGAAAGGTTAAGCGAGTGGGCAAAAAAAATTGGCCAATGGAACATAATATGGGGAAATGTGAAGTTTGGCACTTTGGCGGGAAGAACAGAGAAGCTGAATATTATTTAAATAGGGAAGACAGCAGAAAGTTATGGAAAATAGGGTTTTGGGAGTCCTCATCCATGAATCACAAGAAATAACATCCAAATTGAGTGGATAATATGGAAGGCAAATGGAATTTTGGCCTCTATTTCAAAAGGAATGCAACATAAAAGAAGGGCGCTTTCAATAAAACTATATAAGGCATGAGTGAGATGACATCTGGACTGCTGTGACCAGTTTTGGTTCCTTAACTGACATTACTGACATTGGAGGTAGTCCAGAGAAGGTTCACTAGGCTGATACCAGGTTTTGAGGGACTGTTTTATGAGGAGAGGTTGATTAGCCTGGGCCTGTGCTCATTGGAGCCAAGTTTATTGAAACATAAGTGAAACTTTGAAGGAAACATAACACTCTCCTTCTTCAATGCGACTGCGTCAAAATCCTAGAACTATCTACCAAATGTCATTGGGGTTTGATCTACAACACATGGGCTGCAGTGATTCAAGAAGGTAGCTCAATTGTAACTGGGATGGGTAATAAATGGTGGCCCAGCCAGTGACAAGCATGTCCTATGAGAGAATAAATAACGATGATCATGAATTGTTGTTGTTCTTGGGGATTTTTAAAACTTCTTTCATGGGATGTGGGTAGCACTGGCAAGGTCAACATTTGCTATGTGTTCCTTATGGTGCTTGATGTGATTGACTTACCTTGCCACATCAGAGGGCAGCTGAAGAACCAACCACATTGCTGAGGGTCTGGAATTACATGTAGGCCAGAGCAGGTTAGGATAGCAGATTTCAAAGTATATTAGTGAACCAGTTGGGTTCATATGACAATCGACAATGATCACTATTACTGATATTAGCTTTTAATTCCAGATTTAGTGCATAAATTTAAATTCCCCCACAAGGTATCTTGGTATGATTTGAAACTGTGTATAGTGATCAGTACTGTGGGCTTTGGAGGCTTTGGGATTACTAATCCATTCCTTGGATGTAAGGACACCCACAGTGCTGTTAGGAAGGAGTTCCAGGATTTTGACTCAGCGATAGTGAGAAAAAGAAATGCCTGGATGGAACTTTTCCTCACACCTGTTGTCCTTTTCTTTCTTAGTGTTAGAGATCGTGGGCTTGGAAAGGGAACTAGAAAGACCCATTGCATTACTCTATTAATATCTGTTAATTGAACTAAAATATAACAGATGGTGTTACATGCAAGTGATTTGTTGTTAACCTCAGCAGTTTATGTTAAGAGCCTGCAATTTTGCAGTGCGCATCAAAACTACTGCTCCATCTCTGATATTGACCTCGAAGAAAGTGGCCTATACAGTTGGGAATTTCCACTTTCCCAACTGCAACTTAAATCTGGCTTGATTTTTTTTTGAGTGTGAGCAGCGGCTGAGTTTAAACGAACCCGGAAGGCTACAGCTAAGGTAAGACAGTTTGTTTTAAAATTATTTACCGGTAGCGGGCAGCGGTGTGTTTTTTTTCTGTTCACAGAAAGAGCGGGAACAGCAGGGGGAAGTGATGATGACCAGAGGGGCAGCCAGGACCCGGAAGCTGGTGTAGCGCAAGCTTACCTGGGTGGGTTTTTCTCCCTATAAAAGCGCGCAGGAGTGGAACCCGAGGCACTACAGAGGTAGTGTCTCCCACCTGCCCTCCTCCTCTAACCTAATAATAAGACCCGTTGTGGTAAGTAGGTAAGTGCTGCATTTTGCTTGTTCTATTCTTTAGACCTAGTTTGTTTTTATTTTAAAAGGTTACTTTTAGAGGGATGGCAGTGAAGGCAGTGCAATGTTCCTCTTGCAAGATGTTTGAGGTGAGGGATGCCATGGTCATCCCTGCTGATTACACTTGCAGGAAGTGCACCCATCTCCAGCTCCTCCAAGACCGTGTTAGGGAACTGGAGCTGGAGTTGGATGAACTTAGGATCATTCAGGAGGCAGACGGGGTCATAGATCGGAGCTTTAGGGATGTAGTAACTCCAAAGATTCCATACAGATGGGTGACAGTGAGGGGGCCTGGGAGGAAGCAGCCAGTGCAGGGACCCCCTGCAGCCGTTCCCCTCAAGAACAAGTATACCGTTTTGGATACTTGTGGGGGGGCGACTTACCAGGGGTAAGCAATGGGGTTCAGGCCTCTGGCACGGAGCCTGTCCCCGTTGCTCAGAAGGGAAGGGTGGAGAAGAGCAGAGCAATAGTTATTGGGGACTTGATAGTTCGGGGCACAGATAGGCGGTTTTGTGGGGGCGAGAGAGACTCACGTTTGATATGTTGCCTCCCAGGTGCAAGGGTACGTGACGTCTCTGATCGTGTTTTCCGGGTCCTTAAGGGGGAGGGGGAGCAGCCTGAAGTCGTGATCCACATTGGCACCAACGACATAGGTAGGAAGAGGGGTGAGGATGTTAGGCAGGCGTTCAGGGAGCTAGGTTGGAAGCTCAGAGTTAGAACAAACAGAGTTGTTGTATCTGGTTTGTTACCCGTGCCACGTGATAGAGAGTCAAGGAATAGGGACAGAGAACAGTTAAATGCGTGGTTACAGGGATGGTGTAGGAGGGAGGGACTCCGGTTTCTGGATAACTGGGGTTCTTTCTGTGGAAGGTGGGACCTCAATAAACAGGATGGTCTACACCTGAACCTGAGGGGCATCAGTATCCTTGGGGGGAGGTTTGCTAGTGCTCTTTGGGGGGGGTTTAAACTAACTCTGCAGGGGCATGGGAACCTAGACTGTAGCTTTAGGGTGCAGGACCTGGAGTGTAGGGAGGTTAGGAACATGGCATCAATCTCAAAGGAGGGTGCCTGTAAACAGGAAAGTGGCTTGAAGTGTGTATACTTCAATGCAAGAAGTATACGAAATAAGGTAGGTGAACTTGCAGCGTGGGTTGGTACCTGGGATTTCGATGTTGTGGCTATTACAGAGACATGGGTAGAACAGGGACAGGATTGGCTGTTGCAGGTTCCAGGGTTTAAATGTTTTAGTAGGGTCAGAGGTGGGGGTAAAAGAGGGGGAGGTGTGGCATTGCTTGTCAAAGATAGTATTACAGCGGTGGAAAGGATGATGGATGAAGAATCGCCATCTGAGGTAGTTTGGGCTGAGGTTAGGAATAGGAAAGGTGAGGTCACCCTGCTAGGAGCTTTCTACAGGCCTCCTAATAGTCCGAGAGACATAGAAGAAAGGATTGCGAGGATGAATCAGGAGAAAAGTGAAAGTAATAGGGTAGTTGTTATGGGGGACTTTAACTTTCCTGATATTGACTGGGAAAGCTATAGCTCGAGTTCGTTAGATGGGTTGGTGTCTGTCCAATGTGTGCAGGATGGTTGCCTGACACAATATGTATACAGGCCAACAAGACGTGAGGCCATACTGGATTTGGTTCTGGGTAACGAACCAGGCCAGGTGTTAGAATTGGAGGTAGGTGAGCACTTTGGGGACAGTGACCACAATTCGGTGACTTTTACTCTAGTGATGGAGAGGGATAAGTGTGCATTGCAGGGCAAGAGTTATAGCTGGGGGCAGGGAAATTATGATGCGGTGAGGCACGACTTAGGATGCGTGGCTTGGAAAAGTAGGCTTCAAGGCAAGGGCGCAATTGATATATGGAGCTTGTTCAAGGAGCAACTATTGAGTGTTCTTGATAAGTATGTACCTGTCAGGCAGGGAGGAAAGGGTCGTGTGAGGGAGCCGTGGTTCAATAAGGAATTGGAATCCCTTGTTAAAGGGAAGAGGGCGGCCTATGTAAAGATGAGGCGTGAAGGTTCGATAGGGGCGATTGAGAGTTATAAAGTAACCAGGAAGGATCTGAAGAGAGAGCTAAGAGCAGCAAGGAGGGGACATGAAAAGTCCTTAGTTGGTAGGATTAGGGAAAACCTAAAGGCTTTCTATAGGTAGGTCAGGAATAAAAGAATGACTAGGGTAGGAATAGGTCCAATCAAGGATAGTAGTGAGAAGTTGCGTGTGGAGGCTGAAGAGATTGGGGAGACACTGAATGAATACTTTTTGTCAGTATTCACTCAGGAACAGGACATTGTTGCCGATGTGAATACTGAGTCACAATTAATTAGAATGGATGGCTTTGAGGTATGTAGGGAAGAGGTGTTGGAAATTCGGGAAAGGGTGAAAATAGATAAGTCCCCTGGGCCTGATGGCATTTATCCTAGGATTCTCTGGGAAGCAAGGGAGGAGATTGCAGAGCCATTGGCCTTGATTTTTATGTCCTTGTTGTCTACAGGAATAGTGCCAGAAGACTGGAGGATAGCAAATGTGGTTCCCTTGTTCAAGAAGGGGAGTAGGGATAACCCTAGTAACTGTAGGCCGGTGAGCCTCACTTCTGTTGTGGGCAAAGTCTTAGAGACAATTGTAAGGGACAGGATTTATGAACATCTGGATAGGAATAATGTGATCAAGGATAGTCAGCATGGTTTTGTGAAGGGCAGATCGTGCCTCACAAACCTTATTGAATTCTTTGAGAAGGTGACTAAGGAGGTGGACGAGGGTAAAGTGGTAGATGTGATGTATATGGATTTTAGTAAGGCATTTGATAAGGTCCCCCATGGTAGGCTACTGCAAAAAATGAGGAGGTACGGCATTGAGGGTGAGTTGGAGGTTTGGATTAGGAATTGGCTGGCTGGAAGAAGACAGAGGGTAGTAGTTGATGGTAAAGGTTCATCTTGGAGTGCAGTTATTAGCGGTGTTCCACAAGGATCTGCTTTGGGAACATTGCTGTTTGTCATTTTTATAAATGACCTGGAGGAGGGGCTAGAAGGTTGGGTGAGCAAGTTTGCGGATGATTCGAAAGTCGGTGGAGTTGTTGACAGTGAGGAAGGATGTGTCAGGTTACAGCGGGATATAGATAAGCTGCAGAGCTGGGCAGAAAAGTGGCAAATGGAGTTCAGTGTGGGTAAGTGTGAGGTGATTCACTTTGGTATGAGTAACAAAAAGATGGGGTACTGGGCTAATGGTCGGATACTTGGTAGTGTGGATGAGCAGAGGGATCTTGGTGTCCATGTACACAGATCTCTGAAAGTTGCCACCCAGGTAAATAGTGCGGTGAAGAAGGCATATGGCGTACTGGCTTTTATTGGTAGAGGAATTGAGTTCCGGAGTCCTGAGGTCATGTTGTAGTTGTATAAGACTCTGGTGCGGCCACATCTGGAGTATTGTGTGCAGTTTTGGTCGCCATACTATAGGAAGGATGTGGAGGCACTGGAACGGGTGCAGAGGAGGTTTACCAGGATGTTGCCTGGTATGGTAGGAAGATCGTATGAGGAAAGGCTGAGGCACTTGGGGCTGTTTTCATTGGAGAAAAGAAGGTTTAGGGGTGACTTGATAGAGGTGTACAAGATGATTAGGGGTTTAGATAGGGTTGACCATGAGAACCTTTTTCCACGTATGGAGTCAGCTATTACGAGGGGGCATAGCTTTAAATTAAGGGGTGGTCGGTATAAGACAGATGTTAGGGGTAGATTCTTTACTCAGCGAGTCGTGAGTTCATGGAATGCCCTGCCAGTAGCAGTGGCGGATTCTCCCTCTTTATGGGCATTTAAACGGGCATTGGATAGGCATATGGAGGATAGTGGGCTAGTGTAAGTTAGGTGGGCTTGGATCGGCGCAACATCGAGGGCCGAAGGGCCTGTACTGCGCTGTATTGTTCTATGTTCTATGTTCTAAGTCAAGTTGATATCAGCATGGAAGTAGCAGTTAATTATTTTGAAGAATTCACGCAAAGAAAAACAGGAAATTCAAACAATTTTACATGATTCAGTTTTAATGTATATTTTCAGAAAGTGAAATAAGTGATTCCTTTTGAAATACCACAGGAAATAAAATAAATAAGAAAATCCTTAAAAATTTGGTTTAAAAATTAGGTGCAACTTTTTATCATTGTGGAGAAGGTTGACATTCCAGAAACGTAAAATTAGCTTTTCCTGGCTATTGTGGGACTCAGCAATAATTATGACGTTTATACTTAATTTAAAAATCCAGTAGCACCTCATTCAGTAGCTTGGAATATTTTCAAGGAATTTGGAAGTGAGATTAAGAAGGTAACAGTGTAATTTCAAATCAATGCATGAGTTTTCTCATTGATTGCTCTCTGGACTTGCCTCAACTTTGCATGAGCGACTTCTGGATTTCCACTGTGTATCAGCAGAGTCCAGGAGATGCTGCTCGTTTCTCTGGAATAATGATGGTGAATACTAACAGTTTTGCCATTATTACCACCAATAAGTACAGATCAGTATTTTGAAGACATAACAAAGAGGATTGATGAGTATTCAATCACAATCTTTGATGATGGTGGATAGGTTTTGAGGAGTCAGGGAGGTGAGTTACTTGCCTCAGTATTCCTAGCCTTTGACCTGTAGTATCCACTATGCTTATATGGTGAATTTCTGCTGAATGGTAACCCCCAGGATGTTGATATTGGGGGATTCAATGATGGTAAGAGGAGGTGGTTAGATTGACTCTTATTGGAGATGGCCATTACCTAGCACTGTGTGTTATTTGCCACTTGTCAGCCCAAGCCTGGATATTGTCCAGCTCTTGTTGCATTTCAATATGGACTGCTTCAGTATCTGAGAAGATGACAATGGTGCTGAATATTATGTAATCATTGGTGAACATCCCCACTTCTGATCTTATGATGGAGGGAAGGTCATTGATGGAGCAGATGTTTGGGCCTAGGACACTACCTGAGGAACTCCTGCAGAGGTATCTTGGAGTTAAGATGACTGACCTACAACAACCATGACCATCTTCCTATGTGCCAGGTATGAGTCCATGATGATAATGGAGAGCAGACCTAATTTAAATACAGTAACTGCTTACATAAACTGTGTAGTTGGGCCTCTATTCATTGGAATTTAGAAGAATAAGAGGCAACCTTACTGAACTAGTCAAGACTCTTAGCAGGCTTGATGGGGTAGATGCAGAATGTTGTTTCCCCTTGTGGAAGAGTCTAGGACCATCATCTCAGAGTAAGGTGTTGCACTTTTAAGACAGAGATAAGGAGGAATATCTCCTCTTAGAAGGTAGTGAGGTTGTGGAATTCTTTACCACAGAAGACTGTTGAGGCTGGATCATTAAGTTTTTTAAGGTTGAGATGGCCAGATCTTTAATCAGTCAGGGATTGTGGGGAATGGGCAGGGAAGTGGAATTGAGGATAATCAGATCAGCCGCAATCTCTCTGAATCGTGGAGCTGACCCATTGGAAGGAAAGATTTACCACTGATGCTGCATCTTATAGTTTCATAGTCACACCATCTACACCTTGCATTGCATGCTGAATCGCAGAATGTGAGTGAAGTGGGTGTTGGAATTAAAGTAATAGCATACTATGATAACATGCTGTAATAATGTATTACAAATAACACACCATAACCTAGAATCTTTTCAACATGGCAGGATACAGTGACCTCATTCACAGGCAGTCATGTGATATGGAGCACTATCACACTCAAAGGGCTTAGTAAGTCCAGGCATGCCCATCCTCTGATGTCTCTTTGTGGCTTGCTCTGATCATGTACAACCTTATTCTGCAAGAGAGAGGGATAAATATTCCTGAATGCTATTCGTGAAGTGCTTACCATAGATAGAAGTATATGAAACCTGCAAAAGATGATGATGAAATGGCAGCCAGTGTGTGTGTGCAAAATGGAGTATCTGATCATTTAGTCTGAGACTTTGTCCATGTTGTGTGCCCGATGAGGGCGTGATGAATTGAGTAGGGTGAGAGATTGGGAGTGAGTTGAAGTGTGCGGCATGGTGGCACAGTGGTTAGCACTGCTGCCTCACAGTGCCGGAGACACGGATTCAATTCCCACCTCAGGCAACTGACTGTGTGGAGTTTGCACATTCTCCCCGTGTCTGCGTGGGTTTCCTCCGGGTGCTCCAGTTTCCTCCCCCAGTCCAAAGATGTGCAAGTCAGGTGAATTGGCCATGCTAAATTGCCCATAGTGTTAGGTAAGGGGTAAATGTAGGGGTATGGGTGGGTTGCGCTTCGGTGGGTCGGTGTGGACTTGTTGGACCGAAGGGCCTGTTTCCACACTGTAATGTAATCTAAAAATCTAATCTAATTTGCTTGTAGTGCTTGTAATGAGGTCAGCCAGGAGTACCTCATAGAGTATGAGTTCCCTGATTGGGGCTGTTAACCTGGTCCAATCAGGGATCCCTGGCTGACAGATATGAACAGGAGAGCCAAACATCCTGTTCATGCTGACAGCTGACTCTGAGGGAGCTGGATCAGTATCAAGGACTCTCAATGCGTAAATAAAGTGTGACTTGGTGACGGGATATCAGCCTGTATGGAATTATTTCACCCTGACCTTAATTAACCACACAAGGATCATTGAACGTTTTATGGCAATGCAACTAGATTCTTGGAGCCACACCCCAGAAATTGACCTCCATGGCTATCTATCACTCATCTACATGATTCTGGTATCCAACCCTTTGTAGACGAAGAATGAAATCGTCTTGGCACTCACTGCAGAAACTTGCTGTCTCTCCCTTTGATATCCATCACTTTGGCCTCCAGTGCAAGATTTGTCAAAACGAAAGCCCTCCCTCTGGCCTGTTACTCCATCTCTGACTTCCTTCAAAGCCAATTTCTGATTTATCAAGTGATTCCTTCTGCTTCCTTTTAAGAACAAGCACACTTTAAGAAGTGTAGGATAGCTGTTAACCCTGCCAACAGCTGAGCCTGTAGCCAATCTTTGATCTCCACCTGAGCCTGTAGCCAGTCTTGCACTGAGTTGTACACTATAATCCTGCATAAAAACCAAAAGAACTGCAGATGCTGTAAGTCAGCAGTAAAAACAGCAGTTGCTGGAAAAGCTCAGCAGGTCTGGCAGCATCTGTGCAGAGAAATCAGAGTTAATATTTCAGGTTCAGTGACCCTTTCTCAGAACCTGAACCAGACCAGAAACGTTAGCTCTGATTTCTTTTCACAGATGCTGCCAGACCTGCTGAGCTTTTCCAGCAACTTCTGTTTTTGTGACTATAATCCTGTAAATCAGCAGGCAGACCAACTCTGCACACAGCCTGCCTCAGCTTGACCAGAGACAGGGTAAGCATGCATCACAACTCCTGGCCAAATATGACTTAGTTCCATTGTTTTCTTCATTACGTTTCCATTCATCAACTTAGCATCGGTAATATTTTTCCACACTATTTTCACCAGCTGCTGTTCTCACCATGTAGCACTGAAATAAAACAAATTCGTCTCAAAATGGGTGGTAAGTATTTAGGTTATTTTAGGCATTTGCTTTCAATATCCTAAGCCAAATCTGTTTCTATTCAATCATCTGATTACTAAAAACCACAGAACTAAGTTCTTGTCGATCAAGATATACTGATGGAATTTCCTTAATACATAAAACGAAAGTGAGCAAGAGAACTGATGGCTATCTAAGACTACAAGGAAAGCTGAAATAATGTTTAACCTTCAGTTCTTTCAATCACTTATGCTAATAAGATGTCAGCATGAATATGAAATTGGAAAATTCTGTCCGTTATCTCATGCTTAATTTTTGCCAATAAATTAGGAAAGAATAAAAGCATTGTATTCATCTACAGAGGTACCAACCTGGGACAGAGTTTACCTCACACTCCTATGACAGCAGTTATTCCTATTCCATCTTCCAGCTCAGTATTTATCTTAAAACGAACCCAAGGTAGCAATCATCCTCACAGTTACATTAGCTGGGCAGACTATTTTTTTATTTATTCCTGGTTTGTGTGAGGTACTGGCTATGCCTTGATTTATTGCCCATCCCTAATCTCCCTTGATGAGATGGAAGTGAGCTATCTTCTTAAACTGCTGCAGCCCCTTGGTTGTAGCAACATCCACAATGCTGTTGGCATGGAGTTTCCAGGGCTTTGGTTGAGTGACACTGGAGGAACAGCAAAATGTTTCCAAATCAGGATGGTGAGTGGCTTGGAGGTGATCTTCTGGGCAGCACGGTGGCACAGTGATTAGCACTGCTGCCTCACAGCGCGAGAGACCCGGGTTCAATTCCCGCCACAGGCGACTGACTGTGTGGAGTTTGCACGTTCTCCCCGTGTCTGCGTGGGTTTCCTCCGGGTGCTCCGGTTTCCTCCCACAGTCCAAAGATGTGCAGGTCAGGTGAATTGGCCATGCTAAATTGCCCATAGTGTTAGGTAAGGGGTATTGTCCTTCTCAATGGCAGAGGTCATGGAATTGCAAACAGCTGTGTCAGGAGCCATGGTGAATTGCATCTGTGAGCTTTGTGGATTTTAGACACTGAAACTACTGTGTAATTGTTAATGCATGGAGAGGAGAGTGTTCGGAGATGACATGGTAATGGTAATGTCATGAGACTCTTGATCCAGCGGCTAAAGCAATTGATCTGGGGATTTTGGTTTACAGTGATAGGGAAGTTGTTGAAGAAGATTCTTAGGGACAGAATTTACTCAGATTTGGCAAAGTATGGACTTATTAATGACAGACAGCATGGCTTTATATGGAGGAGGTCATATCCAACATCTCACTTGACTGAATTTTTTGAGGAAGTAACAAAAATAAGGGCAGAGCAGAGGATGTTGTCTACATACACTATAGCAAGGCCTTTATCAAGGTCCCTCGTGGCAGGCTGATACAGAAGGTGAAATCACGTGGGATCCTTGGTGAGCTGGTAAAATAGATACCAAACAGGCATGTTCATAGAATACAGAAAGTAGCAGTGTTTTTGTGACAGCAAATCTGTGGCCAGTGTTGTCCGCAGATATCAGTGCTGTCATCTATGTGCATGTAAATGATTTGGAAGAGAACATCTATGGTCTGATTACTAAATTTGCAGGCAGCACAAAAATTGGGGGAGCTGTGGAAAGTGAGGGGGATTTTCAGAGGATGCAGCAAAATATTGGTAAGTGAAGACTTGGGCGGAGAAATGGCAGATGTTTAGTCCATACAAATGTGAGGTAATGTATTTTGGAAGATCTAATGCAGGAGGGAATTGTACAGTAAATGGCAGAATCCTTAGAAGCATTAACATACAGAGGTATTACAGCGTGCATGTCCACAGTTCCCTGAAAGTGGATAAAGTGGTCAAGAAGGCATATAGCATGCTTACCTTCATCGCATGGAGCATAGAGTATAAAAATTACTAAGTCATGTTGCAGCTGTAGAGAATTTTAAGTGAGATCACATCTGGAATATTTCTTACAGTCCTGGTCACCACACTACCAGACGGATGGGGAGGCTTTGGAGAGGGTACAGAAAAAGTTTACCGAGGAGAGATTGGACAAACTTGATTTGTTTTCACTTGAACATTGCAGACTGAAGGGCGACCTGACAAAGGTTTACAAAATTGAGAGATTTGCATAGAATGGATAGTTGGAGGTATCTTTTCCCCAGAGTAGAAATGTCATTTACTAGAAGGCGTAGATTTACGGTAAAATGTGGAAAGTTTAAAGGAAATGTGAGAGGCAAGTTTTTTACACAGAGGGTGGTAAGTGCATGGGATTTGTTGCCAACAGAAGTGGTAGTAGAAGCAGATACAATAGCAGCACGTAAGAGGCACCTTTATCGAGACTCAAATCATCAGGGATTAGAGGGATATGGACCATGTAGAGCTGAGGATCTTTTAGTTCAGAAAGGTGTCATGTGTTAGTGCAGACTTGGAGGGCTGAAGGGCCTATTTGGGTGCTCTACTGTCTTTTGTTCTTGAAAACCTGTCATCCTCAACCGCTCTGTCCTACATATACTCCGAATGCATAGAAAAGGAGTTAGCTCTTAACTGCCCTCTGAATTAGCCTATAAAAATATTCATTTCAAGAGCTTTTAGGGATGGGCAAAAAGTCCTGTGAAAGAATAAACATATGTGCCAGAAGGGCTGCTTTGTCTTGGATGTGTCAAGCTTCCTAAGTGTTGTTGCTTCTGTACTTATCCAGGCCAGGGAAGAAACTATTCAGTCATACAATAAGACCATAAGACAGTAGATGGAGGAACAGATGCAGGCTATTCAGCCCATCAAGTTTGCTCTGCCATTCAATGAGATCCTGATAATCTTCAACTCTACTTGCCTACCTTTTCCCTATAACACTTGATTCCCAAACTGATTAATAACCTGGACATCTCACCCTTGAATATATTTAATGACCCTGCCTCAATAGCCATTGGTAGTGTAGAATTCCATTGGATTCCAACTACCTTCTGAGAGAAGAAAGTCTTAGAATGGTGAGCTCTTATTCTGATTATGCCGTCTGATCTAAAACTGTCTCACAAGAGGGAAGAAAATGTCCACATCTGCCTTGTTGAGTTCCCTGAGTCTCCTAACTTGTCAAATTCCCCCTAAGTCCCCATGCTCCTGCTTTTGCCTTGTAGAAAGTTAATAGGCTTTGGGGATTTAGGAGCTGAATTCATAAGACACATAGGAGCAGGAATTAGACCATTCAGTCCATTGGGTCTGCTCAATCATGGCTGATAAGTTTTTCAAGCCCATTCTCCTGCTTTCTCCCTGTAACCCTTGATCCCCTTGACAATCAAAAAGCTATCTCAGTCTTAAATATACTCAATGACCTGGCCTCCACAGCCTCTGTGAAAATAAACTCTATAGATTCACCACTCTCTGACTGAAGAAGTTTCTCCTGAATTGAATTGAATTGAAATTATTGTCCCGTGTACCGAGGCACAGTGAAAAGTTTTGTCTTGCGAGCAATACAGGCAGATCACAGAGTTAAGTAGCATAGATAGTAAATAATAGGTAAATAGCGGCAAAAACAAAAACTTAGTTACAGATGAATGTTAAGAGTTTGTGAGTCTATTCAATATTCTAACAACAGTAGGGTAGAAACTGTTACAAAACCAGCTGGTGTGTCTATTCAGGCTTCTGTACCTTCTCCCCATTGATAGAAGTTGTAGAAAAACATTGCCAAGGTGAGATGGATCTTTGAGAATGCTGGTGGCCTTTCCTTGACAGCGGGCTGGTGGATAGATTCTATAGATGGGAGTTTGGCCTTTGTGGTTGTCCAGGCCGAGTTTACCACTCTTTGTAACCGTCTCCGATCTTGAATGGTACAGTTGCCATACCAAGTAGTGATACATCCAGACAGAATGCTCTCAATCGTGCACCAATAAAAGTTGGCAAGGGTATTCACCATCATGCCAAATTTCCTCAGCTGCCTGAGGAAGAAGAGACGTTGTTGGGCCTTTACAATCAGTGCATCCGCATGAAGAGTCCAAGAAAGCTTGTTGTGGATGACCACTCCCAAGAGCTAGACACTCTCCACTCGTTCCACCTCTGTGCTGTTAATGTGTAGGGGAGCATGAGTAACATCCTGCTGAAAGTCAATAATGAGTTCCTTGGTTTTGCTGGCATTGAGAGCTCGGTTGTTCATGCTGCACAATTTTTCCAGGTCTGTAGTCTGTTTCATCACCATCTGAGATTTGACCGACTATGGTGGTGTCATCAGTGAACTTGTAAAATGGCATTAATCTGGCATTTGGCATGGGTATAGAGTGAGTACAGTAGGGAGCTAAATACAGATCCCTGGGAGGCTCCAGTGTTGAGTGTTTGTGAGGATGAAATATTGTCCCCAGTCTTCACTGATTATGGTCTGTGGGTCAGGAAACTGAGGATCCAGTTGCAGAGAGTGGGGCTTAGTCCGAGATCACTAAGTTTAGTAATCAGTGTAGAGGGGATAATAGTGTTGAAGGCTGAACTGTAGTCAATGAGGATTCTTACGTAGCTGTTCTTGGTGTCAAGATGTTCTAGGGAGGAGTGAAAGGCAAGTGATATGGCATCTGACTTGGATCTGTTGGTCCAATAGGCAAATTGGAGTGAGTCAAGAGTAGTTTGGAGCTGGAGTTGATTAATACCTTATCGCTGTTCCAAAAGACCTTCCCTTTACTCTAAGGCTGTGCCGTTGGGTACTCATCTTGCCAATATTCACTCTGTCCAGGTCATTCAGTAGTCTGTAAATTTCAATTAGATCCGCCCTCATCCTTCTAAACTCCATTGAGTATATATCCAGAGTCCTCAAACGTTCCTCATATGTTAAGCTTTTCATTCCTGGAACCACTCTCGTGAACATCCTCTGAACACACTCCAGGGCCAGTACATCCTTCCTGAGATATGGGTCCCAAAACTGTGCACAATACTCCAAATGTGGCCTTATATAGCCTCAGAAGTACATCCCTGTTTTTATATAAAAGTTCTCTCAAAATAAATGCTATCATTTTATTTACCTTCCTAACTACTGACTCAATCTGTGAGTTTACCTTGAGAGAATCCTAGGCTAGTACTCCTAAGTCTCTTTACACTTCAGACTTCTGAATTTCCTGCCCATTTAGAAATAGTCTGTGCCTGTATTCTTCTTACCAAAGTGCATAACCTCACACTTTCCAATGTTGCCTTCCATCTGCCACTTCTTTGCCCACTCCTGTCCAAATCCTTCTGCAGCCTCCCCACCTCCTCAATGCTACCTGTCCCTCTACCTATCTTTGTATCAGCTGCAAACTTAGCCAGAATGCCCTGAGTTCCTTCATCTAGATCGTTAATGTATAAAGTGAAAAGTTGTGGTCCCAACACTGAACCTTGCAGAACACCACTTGTCACAAGTTGCCATCCTGAAAATGACCCTTTTATCCCCACTCTCTGCTTTCCACCCCTCAGACAAGCTTCCCACCCATGCTAGCACCTTGCCTCAAACACCATGGGCCCTTATCTTATTCAGTAGCCTCCTGTGGGGTACCTTGTCAAAGGCCTTCTTGAAGTCCAGGTAGATTACATCCATTGGCTCTCCTTGGTCTAACCTGCCTTTTACCTCCTCAAAGAAATTTAGCAGATTTGTCAGGCATGACCACCCCTTGACAAAACCATGCTGACTTTGCTTTATTTACCATACACTTCCAAGTATTCAGAAATCTCATCCTTCACAATGGATTCCAGGATCTTACTCACAACTGAGGTTAGGCTAATCAGTCTGTAATTATTCATCTTTTGCCTTACTTCCTTTTTAAACTCTGAGCCTCTGAGGTGATCCTACTGTCACAGTATTTATATGACTAGTCCAGCTCAATTTCTGGTCAGTGATAGGACGTTGGGAGATAATTCAGCAATGTAATGTCATTGAATGTCAAAGGGTGATAGATTTATTCTTGTTCGAAGTGGTCATTGCAGAGCACTTGTGTGGACCACACCTGTTTCCTGTTCATTTTGGGAGAATTGAGGACCTTTATCGGAGATTTGGGATTTGGAATCATTGAGGACTCGGGCAACTAGACAAAAATTAATATTAACTTTTCAAACCTCAAAATGAGGCATGCACCCACCATCACTCACTTTTGAGAGATGTTTGTATCTGTAGTTCTTGTTCAGTACAGGAATCTGGTATATTTTTTCCTGTTAATCTGATTCCAACAGACAGGTAAACAAAGGCTTTGTGTGTTTTGATAACATTCTCAGTTTTTGTGATGACCCTGGGAACTAGTAAGGCTTGAGAATCAGTGTACCTTCCCTGGGGGGGCCATAACAGTTTCTTGAACTTCCTTTGTTTGATGGTGACATCGACCTGTAGTTAAATTGAATGAAAAATAAGAAAACTGGAAAGCAGTTAGTTTGAAAAGAAAAGGGAAAGCATCATGTTTGAATAATAATTTTGCAGAATGCAAACTGCAGGATATTCGATGAAGCTGACTGCTGTATTTGAAAGTTTTCAAAGAAATGCTGATGATGCATCATTTTCTGGCTCTGAAAGGAAGTCTTAATTTCTGCATTTTGAATAAGTGTTGGATAATCTTGAAATGTACTTTAAAAAAAAAAGGAAACTTCAGTCCTTATGGTAGTGTTAATTGAAAATCATATGACTACAATTTTCTCTTCTAATCCTTTGCTCATAAAGAAAACCATCTCATGGAATGAAACAGGTTAAATGATGTTGCTCTCACTTGAAGTTATTCATTGCCTTATGGCCATGCGGTCTTCATACCCTGGTAAGGCATTTCGAAGAGGATGCTTGGACTGAATATCACTTAAATCTATTCAGTGACAACTAATATAGAAAAAGTAGTTTAACCACTGGTTTCATTTTGACTTCATTAATGTCTTGAGATTAATTTTGAATTATACATTGAATACAATAATTATTTTAACTGCTGCAGAATTATAGACCTCGAAGAAATAAGAATGAAAACAATGATATTGAGTCTCTGCTCTGTGCACAATGAAGAAACTACATCCAAAATGTGTTTGAAATTCTTTTTTATTTAGTTTCATTTTACATTTCCATTAAAATGGGTTTGTTTAATGCCAAAGGTAAAATTTTTAGTGCCTCCCAATCGAGGAATGTAATAGAAGATGATGTTTTGTGCTTTTTGTGTATTAACAATAGTTAGTGCTGTATTTAAGAGTGGTAACAGAGTGCACATTGAGGAATACAACTGAAAATGGGATTAGCACAACATCTTTTTGAATTAGTATTTAACTCTCCACCTGTGATTAATCTGAATTTAAGGCACTGAAAATAATATGAAAAATGTCAAACTAATTACTGGTTTCTTTGGAATACACTTGTCAGTTTCTTAATAGATTAAGTGTTTTTGCTAGATAAAAGCTCTAAAAAATGCTTGTGTCACACAGAGATTGGAGAGTGTTCCCTAATGAGTAAAGTGAGCAGAGATGCATACTGTCGACTTGAATGGGCCCCAGTGGAGTAAATTTAAATCTTGAAGCAATGTAGAATCATCACAGACAGTCTTGAAATAAGTAGGTGTTGTTCAATTGGATGTAAAATTCTCTGTTCTTTTGTGGTTTCCCCAAATTGGTTGTAAAACTAGAGGAGAAAAGTGAAACTTTTGCCTAAAGTTATGGTTCAAAGAGGCCACTGAGACAGGCAGTGATTTTCAGACACCCATTAAATAAAAAGGCTTTTCCTCATAGCACCTCTGATCCTTCTGCCACTGAGCTTGAATCTATGGCTTCTGGTTTTTGAACTCTCCACCAAGGGAAATAACTTCCTCCTGTCCACTCAATCTCCACCCCTCACAATTTTATATGCCTCAGTCATGTCCCCCTCAGCCTTTTCGATTCCAAGGAAAGCAACTCTAGCCTCTCCAATGCCTCCATGAAACTATAATTCTCCAGCCCTTGCAACATTTGAATAAACAAAGAATAAAGAAAATTTACAGCCCGGGAACAGGCCCTTTAGCCCCCCCAAGCCTCAGCTGATCCAGATCCACTGTCTAAACCTGCCACCCAATTCTTAAGCATCTGTATCTCTCTGTTCCCCACATACTCATGCATCTGTCCAGACGCATCTTAAATGAATCTACCGTGGCTGTCTCTACTATCTCTGCTGGCAACACATTCCAGGCACCTACCACCCTCTGTGTAAAGTACTTGCCGTGTAAGGGGGTACTGCGTAAAGTACCCCCTTAAACTTTTCACCTCTCACCTTGAATGCATGATGTCTTGTTATTGAATCCTTCACCCTGGGAAAAGGCTTATCTCTATCTACCCTGATTGTACCCTTCATGATTGTGTAGACCTCAATCAGGTCCCCCTTCAATCTCCTTTTTTCTAACAAAAACAATCCTAACCTACACAACCTCTTTTCATAGCTAGCACCTTCCATACCAGACAACCTCCTCGTAAACCTTCTCTGCACCTTCTCCAAAGCATCTACATCCTTTTACTAATGAGGCGATCAGAACTGTAACAGTATTCTAAATGTGGTCAAACCAATGTCTTATACAATTTTAACATGATCTGCCAGCTCTTATACTCAATACCCTGTCCAATGAAGGCAAGCATATCATATGCCTTCTTGACCACTCTATCCACCTGTGCAGCAACCTTAAGGGTACAATGGACCTGAACTCCCAGATCTCTCTGCTCATTAACATTTCCCAAGGCTCTTCTATTTACTGCATAATTCACTCTAGAATTAGACTTCCCAAAAGGCATCACCTCACATTTGCCTGGATTGAACTCCATCTGCCACTTCTCCGTCCAACTCTCCAGTCTATCTATATTCTCCTGTGTTCTTTGACAGTCCCCTATACTTTCTGCTACTCCAACAATCTTTGTGTCATCTGCAAACTTACTGATCAGACCAACAGTGCCCTCTTCCAGATCATTTATGTAAATTACAAACAACAGTAGCCCCAGCACTGACCCCTATGGAACATCACTGGTCACCTTTCTCCATTTTGAGAAACTCCCTTCAACTACTACTCTCTGTCTCCTGTTGCTCAACTAGTTCTTTATCCACATAGCTAGAACACCCTGTACACCTTGTGACTTCACTTTCTCCATTAGTTTACCATGGGGAAACTTATCAAATGCCTTACTAAAGTCCATGTATATGACATCTACAGCACTTCCTTCATCTATTAACTTGATGACTTCCTCAAAGAACTCTATGAAGTTGCTAAGGCACAATCTCACCTGCACAAAACCATGTTGCCTATCACTGATAAGCCCATTCATTTTCAAATATAAATAGATTTTATCTCTCAGTGCCTTCTCCAGCAACTTTCCCACCACTGACATCAGGCTCACTGGTCTGTAGTTAACCAGAATATTCCTTCTACCCTTCTTGAACAGGGGAACAACATGAGCAACCCTCTAGTTCTCCGGCACCTCACCTGTGCTTAAGGATGCTACAAAGGTATCTGTCAGGGCCCCAGCTATTTCCTCTCTCGCCTCCCTCAGCAACCTGGGATAGATCCCATCTGGTCCTGGGAATTTGTCCACCTTAATAACCTGTAGCCTACCCAACACATCTTCCCTACTTATATCAATGTGATCCAGAGTCATCAAACTTCTATCTCTAATCTCAACATTCATCATGTCACTTACATCAGTGTAAGTGATGTAAAGTAATCATTCAGAATCTCACCCATTTTCTCAGGTTTGACACTCAGCCTTCCTTCCTTATCCTTTAGTGGGCCAATTCTTTTTCTAGTTACCTGCTTGCTTCTTATATAAAAATAAAACTCTTTGGGATTCTCCTTAATTCTGCTCACTAAAACTACTTCATGACCCCTTTTAGCCCACTTGATTCCTCATTTATGACTGGTCCTACTCTCCTGATATTCCTCCAGGGCCCATTCTGTTCTTAGTGGCCTGGACCTTATATATGCTTCCCTTTTTCTCTTGGCTAGTCTCCTGTCATCCACAGTTCACAAATCTTGCCTTTCCTATCCCTTGCTTTCAATGGGACATGTCTATCCTGCACTATCTTCAACCTATCTTTGAAAGTCTCCCACATATCAAATGTGGACTTGCCTTCAAACAGCTGTGTCCAATCTACCTTCCCCACAACTGGTCCCAATGTCCAACAAATCTGAACCCCTCCCTCCTACACCATCCCTCAAGCCATGTGTTCATCCTGCCTATTTTTTCATTTCTACACTGGCTAGCACGTGGCACTGGTAGTAATCCCAAAATCACTACCCTTGAGGTCCTCCTTTTTAACTTCTCTCCTAGTTCTCTGAATTCTGCTTTCAGGACCTCATCTCGTTTTTTTACTTATACCGTTGGTGCCTATATGCACCAAGACAACTGACTGTTCACCCTTCCCTTTTTAGAATGCTTTGCAGCCAATCGGTGACATCTCTGACCCGAGCACTCGGAGGTAACATACCATCCGGGAGTCCCATATTCTGCCACAGAATCACCTATCTACTCCCCTCACAATAGAATCCCCTATGACTATGGCCCTACGAGTCTTTTTCTGCCCTTCTGAACAGCAATGCTCGCCACGGTGCCATGATCCTGGCAACTGCTGCCCTCCCCTGGTGAGCCATCTCCCCAATATTATCCAAAGCGGTATACCTGTTTTGGAGGGAGATGACCACAGGGGACACCTGCACTGCCTTCCTACTCTTTTTCTTCTGCCTTTTGGTTACCCATTCCCTGTCTCCCTCAGCAATTCTAACCTGCGGTGTGACCAGTTCACTAAATGTGCTATCCACGACCACCTCAGCATCGCAGATGCTCCACAGTGAGTCTATCTGCAGCTCCAGAGCCGTCATGCGGTCAAACAGAGCTGCAGCTGGACACATTTCTTGCAAGTGGAAGAGTCAGGAATGTCAGACACGTCCCTGAGCTCCCACACCAAGCAAGAGGCACATGCCACGGGTCTGAGGTCCCCTGCCATTGTCAGCTTAGCTTTATGTCAACTACTAAAACCAACAATGCACTTAAACATATGAAAGAAAAGAAAGAGGAAAAATAAAAGCCTTACCTTACAGTGACATTTTCATCTGGTAAGAGGAGGGGCTGCAGGAGGGAGATACTACATGTGTAGTATCTCTGGTTTAGCCGCTGACCAAATTTATACTAAGTCCTTACCTTCCCGGCACCCCCCTCATCTCCACGAGCCCTCTGCTCTGTCTCCCGCTGCTACTGGACAGGAAAAAATCTTCTCTGCACTCTGACATTCCTGTAGTATGGTCTGGCCCCCTTCTGTTCTGTACCGTTTCATTGATTCTATGGTTTTAAGAAGAATTTCTTCAGGTGGGGAGTGGTTAACCTGTGGAATTCATTGCTACAGAGGGCTGTGGAGGCCAAGTCATTGAACATATTTAATACAGAGATAGATGGGTTCTTGATGGGAAAATGGATCAAAGATTATGGGGAGAAGACATAAGAATGGGTTTGAGAAACATACAAGCCATGATTGATGTCTCCTCATCTCAGTTCTAAAGGGTCATGCCTTCACTCTGGGGCTGTGCCTTAGACCCTATTCTCTCCTGCTAGTGGAAAGATTTTCTCCACACCCACTCTATCCAGGCCTCTCAGTATTCTGTCAGTTTCTATTAGATCCTTCCTCATCCCTTGAAACTCCGTTTAATACAGAATCAGAATCCTCAACAGTTACTCAGATGACAAGACCTTTATCCCTGGAGTCATTCTTGTCAACCTCTGCTCGACCCCCTCCAATGCTAACACTAACGTCCTGAGACACAGGCCTAAAAACTATTCGTAATATTCCAGATCTGGTCTGATGAGAACTTTATACAGCCTCAGCAATACAACCCTGTCCTTGTGTTCTAACTCTCTTGAAATCATGAAACTACCTGAGATAGTTGCCTGCTAGAAACCAAGAAATGTGTGTCAAGTCAATAACGACTCTCAGGTTTACTAAAGCTGCTTTGTAGATGTTGTCACACAGTCACCAATAGAAAGTCTATCCTGTTGGTTGACCCTGTCATTCATGGTCAAGTACAGACTCAGGTCTTCTGCATGGAGCTCAGCAGATGCCTGGGCTGTGGCAGAGCATGGAGATGATTTTTTTGTTGTGGAACTGTTTGCTTTTTTTTTCTGTCAGTCAGTGGCACTTTACCACAGGGAGTGACAGAACTTATCCATTGCATGACAAGTTCATACAAAGAGTAGGTGAAACAGCAGATACCAAGGGTTAGTGTCAGTTTGGGAGAACAAAGAAGTATCACGGGCTTGAGCAGTGCCCAGTTATTACAAAAATATGCTACATTTGTATGATTAGAAGCCACTTGCAAGAGATATTTAGGACTAGGACACAGATTCAAAGCTGTAAATCTGATGGTGCTTACACATGAAAAGAGCTCAGTACGGGCGAATAATTACCACTGGAAGAGATACCAACAGTATTTCTCAGGGAAACTCACAATTCAGTTGAGTTGGGTTTGACAGAATATGCTTATGTCAATGGGCACCTCAGTAAAATTAACCTTATTACTGCTGTCACAGAACCATAGATGCAATACAGCACAGAAAGAGACCCATTATGCCTGCTCTGACAGAATAAATTAGTGACCTATTCAAATCCCACTTATCAGAGTCTGGTCCATAGCATTGCAGGTTATAGCATTTCAGGTGTCGATCCAGGTGCCTTTTAAACGAGTTGTTGAGTTTGATATGCATCTTATGCAATAAAATGTGACTTTTCCTTTTAAATGTAGACCTTTGTGAAAACTAACATTTGTGTGAAAATGTTTCCCTGGATAAAATTAGCACTAAGATAACAGTGATACAGTGAGCACTTCCATCATCTCACTCCTGGATGTTTGAATCATAGTGGGTCTTGTGCCAAAGACATGCAAATCACATCAGGGAATCCATTCTCTGGTAAATACCATCTGGTTTTCTCACATATTGACAATACTCCTTATGAGACTTATACCTTCTTTTCCTGCAATACTCCAAAATGTAATGTGCCTTCACTGTACTATTGCAATGCCTGACTATTCTCACTAGCAACGCTTTCAGTACTATGGGCTATGAGGATCTATTTCTTCCATTTAGCTTACAGTTAACTGTTGCCCAATGCCCACCTCATAGCCTTAAATGGTGTAGTCTTTTTGAGAGACCCAGACATGAGACAGACCTTTCCCTCTTGCAGCCTCTAGATACCTGACTGATTCTGCCATTAGTCCCATAAGATGCAGTTGTGGGGTCCACCAATTCGCATTTGGGATTTGTTCCTGTATTAGATCTCATCGTTACCCACTCTGTCCCCAAGGTTCAACTGCAGTGCCTTGGCAGCTGGAGTAGGCCATTTGGGCTTTTGAGTTTGCTTCCCCATTTAATATGATTATGATAGATCCTTTATCTCAGTCCCATATTCCCTGCTTTCTTGCCATGAGCCTTCATGCTTTTAATATCTATAAATTTATCAATCTCTTGACTTTAAATGGAATTGTTGGGAAAAGAGTTGAATGTTTCTTTTCACTTTTCATGTTAAGGGTTTTAAAAATTGTCTCATTTATAGCTCTTTTTTAACTTCTCGTGTACTAAATTTTTGTTCTATTCAAAGGACATTGGCAGCCTCATGTGGAATATGTTCAATTACTACTATGGGGTAAATGAAACTACAAAATTAAAACTTATAATTGATTAAAACAGGTCACAATTTTCCCAAGTATGAGCTCCAAATGGCATACCAGCAGCGTTGCCTCTAATTTCCTTATCGGCTGCACAGTCCTCCAAGTCTGATGAATGATAACAACTTCTGGAATGGGAAGGCAATGCCACAATGGTGTGCTGACACCAATCGCCATGCAGGGCACGTCAGAGTGTGCAGTCACGCAGCTTAGAGGGAACATTGAGTGTCAGTGTAATGAAAAAGATTCCAACTCAGAATGCCACAGCCAGAAATATCAAATAACTCTGTTGCAATTAACACATGGTTGAAGAGGATCTTTCAGAACGGTCTCTTTCTGTGCTGTAATGCATCTATGGTTCTATGACAGCGCCATTTCTGTAATAAGGTTAATTTTACTGAGGTGCCCATTGACATAAGCATATTCTGTCAAACCCAACTCAACTGAATTGTGAGTTTCCCTGAGAAATACTGTTGGTATCTCTTCCAGTGGTAATTATTCGTCCACACTGAGCTCTTTTCATGTGTAAGCACCATCAGATTTACAGCTTTGAATCTGTGTCCTAGTCCTAAATATCTCTTGCAAGTGGCTTCTAATCATACAAATGTAGCATATTTTTGTAATAACTGGGCACATAGCAAACAAAGCTATCCTAACCACCATGCTAAAAACTAACAGCAGCCTCCAGCAATGAAGATAGATAGATAATCAAGCTGGTGATATGATTCAGAGACTTGGCATTGTACTGTTCTTTGTTAAGTGACGTAGTGTTATTTTGTTTTGTTGTCATGTAAATAGTTTAATTCTTTAAAGATAGACTTTTTATTTGAAGAACAGGGATATTCTGATGTGGTATTCATATGCCTTTCAAGTAGAGTAGGGTCATGTGTTAAACTGCTGTCAGTTATTATCTACCTAAATAGGACACAATGTACTATCTCCATGCGTTGATGGACAGTCTGAAGCAGCAGTGATGGAAATAAGATATATTTTACTTCATTCCCATTTACATCATTGGTGTATCTGCAAATAAAGAACCCATCTTATTGTTTCTTCAGTTTTTAAATTAAGGACACCACAATCTCCTGAAATGGAATGTTTAATGTTGTGTAGGACTTAAGTATAAAAAGCTGTTACAATTAAACTTCCTTAATATGTACAAACTGTAGATATTCCATTTGTCCAGTGACAAATGACTAAATAAAGCCAGATGATACATCAACTTCAGTGAAATCCTTTTAAGCTTGAAAAGGTGCTAACAACCATGCTGAAAATAAATTAATCATCACATAAGATAACAGTCAGTCAAGATTTACTAATGGCTGTAATAAATTGTTCAGATTTGCATTTTATCCACTTAGTTGTTACATATAATTTCTTTAAGGATAAGTACAAATTAACTATCTGTCCCTGTAACTCTCAGAAACCAACAGCTCATCTAAAACATTTCTGTTTTAGCATTTGCAAACAGAACAGTAGAGAAAGTAACATTTGATTGATTAATTGTAACAAACTTCCATCCCATTTTCAAATTGATCTGCATTGTAGAATGGGGCTGGATAGGAGGAGGGGTGATGACATTAAACTCAGGATCCTCTATAAGCTGACAATCATGGCCTCACAGGAGGGGACGACTGCTCCTGCAGGGATTCTAAAACAGCCATGTCCCACCAACCGAATAGATAGCATTCTTCGTTCCACTGCAACTCTCACAGTAACTCTGCTGTCAGTGTCATTCATTGTACACCTCTTCTAAATACTGGCTGTGTCAGCTTCTCGCTCTGTCTCTCTCGTATCTTGCAGGGAAACTGGCACATACTCAAGTTGCCTTTCTCCACAAGGACAGAAAGCAGTGCCAGGAAGCACCCACCGAGAGGAGGAGCAACATGCAGGCTGTTCAAACATCTCTTCTCAGGGCATTCCAGCACTACCTCCCAATCCCTCTCTCCTTTCTGATTCGGTTCCCCCCTGACGATTGCTAATTGAACCTGAGGATGTTCTACTGGCCTCAGGTAAGAAGACCCTTGTCATATCCAAATTGTCCAGGCACACATGCTGCTGAGGTTGCCACACCAAAGTCACCAGGCTTCACTGTCAAGCTGGCTCCCCTCAGCCCAACGACAGAACCTGGGACTCCACTGAGACAGAGAGGGGGGGAAAAGAAAGAGGGTGCTTTTGGAGGCACAATGACAGCACACTCTATATAAAGTAGCACGTTTGTATAATTTAGTTGGTCTTGTACTACATCCGTTTGTTTGATTCCCTCTATAGGCCCAAATGTAACAGTGGCAGCTTGATGACTGACTTTGTATCCACGCAAGAAATAACGATGATTGTGTTTGAGTTGAACGGCTGCTGAAGCATGTGATAGCAAGAAAAACAAAGTGTATATAGGGCAACGGACTCTGTTGGCACTATTGCCCCTCATAAGCCAAAATTACCCTATTCTTTCTCTGGCAGCCATGAGCAAGTATGGATGATGTGAATATAGTGGTCAACATTGTGTTGGGGAGAGAGGTGTACAACACTCACAGAGACAATGTACTAGGGATCACAAATCATAGATTCATAGAGATGTAAAGCACAGAAACAGACTCTTCGGTCCAACTCGTCCATGTCAACCAAATATCCTAACCTAATCTAGTCCCATTTAGAACATAGATAGAACATAGAGCATAGAACAGTACAGTGCAGAACAGGCCCTTCGGCTCTCGATGTTGCGCCACCTTGTGAACTATTCTCAGCTCGTCCCCCCCTACACCTATCCCAAAATCATCCATGTGCTTATTTAAGGGTTGTTTAAATCGCCCTAACGTGGCTGAGTTGACGATGTTAGCAGGTAGTGCATTTCACGCCCTTACCACTCTCTGCGTAAAGAACCTGCCTCTGACATCTGTCTTAAATCTATCACCCCTTAATTTGTAGTTATGCCCCCTCGTACACACTGATGTCATCATCCTAGGAAAAAGACTTTCACTGTCTACCCTATCTAATCCTCTGATCATCTTGTATGTCTCTATCAAATCCCCTCTTAGCCAATGAGAACAGATTCAAGTCTCTCAGCCTTTCCTCATAAGATCTTCCCTCCAGACCAGGCAGCATCCTGGTAAATTTCCTCTGCACCTTTTCCAATGCTTCCACATCCTTCCCAAAATAGGGCGACCAGAACTGTACACAATATTCCAAGTGTGACCGCACTAGCATTTTGTATAGTTGCAGCATGACATTGTGGCTCCGGAACTCCATCCCTCTACCAATAAAACCTAACACATCTTATGCCTTCTTAACAGCACTATCAACCTGGGTGGCAACTTTCAGGGATCTATGTACATGGACTCCAAGATCCCTCTGCACATCCACACTACCAAGAATCTTTCCATTGACCCAGTACTCTGCCTTCCTGTTATTCTTTCCAAAGTGCATCACCTCACATTTAGCTGCATTGAACTCCATTTGCCACCTCTCAGCCCAATTCTGCAATTTATCCAAGTCCCCCTGTAACCTGTCAGCAGATGGCCCATATCCCTCTAAACCCTTCCTATTTATATACCTATCCAGATGCCTTTTAAATGTTGTAATTCTCCCAGCCTGCACCACTTCCTCTGGCAGCTCATCCCATACATTCACTACCCTCTGTGTGAAAAGAGAGTTTCCCCTTAGGTCCCTTTTATATCTTACCCCCTCACTCAGAACCTATGCCCTCTTGTTCTGGACTCCCCCACTCCAGGGAAAATACCTTGTCTATTTACCCTATCCATGCCCCTCATGATTTTATAAACTTCTATAAGGTCACCTGTCAGCCTCCCCGCTCCAGGGAAAAAAGCCTCAGTACACGGCTGTGTCTGTGCATGGGTCAGCGTGTCCTGTTGTTATCCTGCAAAGGGCCTGATATCAGTGGGCCCTGCAGCCTCCTCACTCACAGCTCACAGCCATTTCCTTTCCCATTGTGTACTTTTGCCATCCAGCATGATGAAAGGTAACAGTGAAGACATTTCAGCAATTAGCTTCCAGCCTCCACCTCAACATACACTGAACATGCATCACATCTTCCTGGCAACGCTTCCTGTGAACACCAGAGACTTTAGTCTGTCTTTAGGTCCCCTGAGCCTGCACCAGCCTTGACCCCAGCCCCGGCACATAAGTCAATGGGTCAAATCAATTTGATTTCAGATAGTCAACATAGTTTCGTCAAGGGCAAATCATGTCTCACAAACCTCATTGAGTTTTTTGAGAAGGTGACCAAGCATGCAAATGAAGGTAGGGCAGTTGACGTGGTATACATGGACTTCAGTAAAGCCTTTGATAAGGTTCCACATGGTAGGCTGTTGGAGAAAACGCAGATGCATAGGATTGAGGGTGATTTAGCAGTTTGGATTAGAAACTGGCTTTCTGAAAGAAGGCAGCGAGTGGTGGTTGATGGAAAATATTCAGCCTGGAGTCCGGTTACTAGTGATGTGCCACAAGGATCTGTTTTGGGACCACTGCTGTTTGTCATTTATATAAATGACTTAGATGCAGGCATATGCGGATGGATTAGTAAATTTGCAGGTGACACTAAAGTCGGTGGAGTAGTGGGCATTTCCGAAGAATATTACAGGTTGCAGGGGGACTTGGATAAATTGCAGAATTGGGCTGAAAGGCGGCAAATGGAGTTCATTGTGGCTAAACATGAGGTAATTCACTTTGGGAAGAATAATAGGGAGGCAGAGTACTGGGTCAATGGAAAATTCTTGGTAGTGTGGATGTGCAGAGGGATCTTGGAGTCCATGTACATAGATCCCTGAAAGTTGTCACCCAGGTTGATAGTGCTGTTAAGAAGGCATACGGTGTGTTAGGTTTCATTGGTAGAGGGATTGAGTTCTGGACCCACAATGTCATGCTGCAACTATACAAAACACAAGTGCAGCCACACTTGGAATATTGTGTACAGTTCTGGTCACCATCTTTTTTGGATGATTAGATTACTTACATTGTTGAAACAGGCCCTTCGACCCAACAAGTCCACACTGACCCACCGAAGCGTAACCCACCCATTTCCCTCTTTACCTAACACTACGGGCAATTTAGCATGGCCAATTCACCTGACCTGCACATCTTTGGACTGTGGGAGGAAACCGGAGGAAACCCACGCAGACACGGGGAGAATGTGCAAACTCCACACAGTCAGTCGCCTGAGTCGGGAATTGAACCCGGATCTCTGGCGCTCTGAAGCAGCAGTGCTAACCACTGTGCCACCATGCCGCCATATTTTGGGAAGGATGTGGAAGCATTGGAAAAGGTGCAGAGGAGATTTACCAGGATGTTGCCTGATCTGGAGGGAAGATCTTATGAGGAAAGGCTGAGAGACTTGGGTCTTATCTCATTGGAAAGAAGAAGGCTAAAAGGTGATTTGATAGAGACATACAAGATGATCAGAGTAGACAGTGAAAGTCTTTTTCCTAGGATCATGATGTCAGCTTGTACAAGAAGGCATAACTACAAATTGAGGGGTGATAGATTTAAGACAGATGTCAGAGGCAGGTTCTTTACTCAGAGAGTGGTAAAGGGTGTGGAGTGCCCTGCCTGCCAATATAGTTAACTCAGCCACATTAGGGAGATTTAAACAATCCTTGGATAATCACATGGATGATGATGGGAGAGTGTAGGGGGACAATCTGAGAATAGTTCACAACATCGAGGGCCGAAGAGCCTGTTCTGCATTGTATTGTTCTATGTTCTATGTTCTAAATCCTGGAATTCCCTCCCTAAAGGCATTGTGAGTCAACCTACGACATACAGTGGTTGAAGAAGCAGCTCACCACCATCTTCTCATGGGGAATTACAGATGAGCAGTAAATGCTGGCCCAGCCAGAGGTACACAATTCCCACATCCCATGTCCTATGTTCACATGACCCATGACTGAATATTTTTTAAAAAGTATCTGAGAATGAATAGAGAATCAGAGGGATATTGGTGTGCATGTCCACAGATTCGTGAAGGCAGTGAAATAGCTAGATATTGTGGCCTTATTAATTGAAGCACTGAGCACAAGAACAAGGAGTTTATGGTGGAATTGTATATGACTTTAGTTAGGCCACCATTGGAGTATTGTGTGCAGTTCTAGTTGTCACACTATGCGAAGGATGGAATTGCCGAGGTGAAGTATAGAAGAGATTCTCCAGGATGTTGCCTGGGCTGGTGTGGTATGAGGCAAGAGTTTTAGAGAGGACTTGAATACAGACTTTTTTCAGCCAGAGGGCTGGGGGTAATTTCACTGCCTGAAAGGAGGGGAGCCTTCAAGACATTTACGCACTATATAAACAATAGCATACAAGGACAAGGGCCAGGTGATGGCAAATGGGATTGGAATAGGTTGAGGTTTGATGATTAGTGTCACACAATGGGCCAAAGGGTCTCTTTCCTTGCTGTAAAAATGCTATGACTGTATGATCTAACTAGACAGTCCCAAATGAGAAGTGCCCAGACCCATGACTGATGTCTGCACATATCCCCAACTGTGTTAGCTCCACTTCCCTGGACTGACTGCCATTGAGGCACAGGACTGTATTAGGTGATAGGTTAGGAGACTGTATTTTAATGAAAGGAGAAGTGAAATTAATAAGGTAGTTAACAATTGATAATCCCCTTAATAGGCAACTTGCTGCTCTTTAGCAAGAGTCTCATTTCAGAACCGGAACTTCGTTAAATGATGCAGCGAGTTGCTCCTGACATTGCGATAACCCTTGCTAAGCTACTTGTATGGTTTTGTCACATTGTTAATGACATTCAGGCCCCTGTATTATTACACTTATTAAATAAAATGAAAATTCAGAAATGCATGAGTGGGCTGCAGTCTATTTTTGAATACTTTTGTGATGTTGTTAACTGCAAATTGATTGTAATGAATGTAAATATTCATAACTTGACATTTTCTATACTAAAGGTTAATCACATCAGGGATGCCCTTTAAAAATTACTGTATGCATTCCAGACTAATTTTGTATTGGTTTTCGATAAAATCAACAAGAACTGTCCATTTATAAATGTTTTAATTCTTTTAAGGCATTCATACCATACAAACAAAGTTCATATATTCTCTGCTGTTTTTCGTTTAACTACTCTAGGTTTCCTCTCAACTTGGATATTAGATGATTTGGGAATTTGGTGACTGATGTTGAAAGATCACAGAATTTGTCAATTTCATTCTCCAATTTCATTCTCCAAACTCATTCTTGTACTCTGAGCATTCTATTTTCATCCTTGAGTCTGTTTGTTACTTGCATTCTCCTAGGAGTCAGTCTTGCCAATGGTTTTCTATTCATTGATATCAATGCACTCCTGTTTCATCTACTGGTACTGTGCTCTGTTTCAAAAAGAGATTTCAGCTGCTATTTCTCATCTGTGGTAATGCTAGCTCATGGTTTGACCCTGATCCACACCATCATTCCAGCTTTTGTGGTGTTGATTAAACATACAATCTTGATCTGCTCAATAACCATAGAACTACAGAACCGTAGAAAGCACAAATGGGGGTCATTCAGCCCATCCTGTCCATGCTGACCCAAAGCCACCCAGATGACCTTTTCAATCACTTTTCCTGTACACTGCCCATAGCAATGCAGCTTACAGCACTTAAAGATCATTTGTCACATTGTTAAACTCATTCAGAATTATCTGAAGCTACACTTGGCAACACTGTGTGACTAAGGGAAAGGATTGGTGTCCTAGCCTTTGATCCATTTGGAGCTTACATGGGGTTGGATTGTTTAGAAAAAATGTGGCCGAATAGAGCCAGGTCAAAGGCTTGTTTTCTCAGTAGGCCCTTTGATTGTGTAAACCCCTTCTCAGCCTTTCCGTTAGCTTCAGAATATTTTTATGACAAATATAAACAAAATAGTTTTGATTCAGCAAAGTACTGAAAGCATTTGTTCGTAAATTGTGGCAAATAGCAAATTGAAAACAATAATGTCTAAAGTGGCAGTTGTTGAAAGCACCTTGGGGCAGGGAGAGAAAGAAGAAAAGTAGTCATGATTGGGATAACATAATTCGGGAAATAGACACTGTTCTCTGTAGTCGAGAGTGTAGTGCTGGAAAAGCACAGCAGGTTAGGCAGCATCCCAGGAGCAGGAGAATCGACATTTCGGGCACAAGCCCTTCATCAGCACTACACTTTCGACTACAGAGAACAGTGTCTATTTCCCGAATTATGTTATCCCAATCATGACTACTTTTCTTCTTTCTCTCCCCGCCCCACCCACTTGAATGTTAACACTGTACAACAGTTCTATAGTTAGTTTGATCATCCTTCCCATCGTCCCCACTTCTGTCCACACAGCGAATAAGAATCTCAAAACTGTTGGATAAGAACAGGACCTGCTGTGCTTTTCCAGCACTACACTCTCGACTCTGATTTCCAGCATCTGTAGTCCTCACTTTCCACTGTTCTCTGTAACTAGGATTGAGAGGCCCAAAGGCTATGTACCTATGGTGCTAGAGTAAATATCTCCCAAGGGTTCTGTTGCATGGAGAATTAAAATAAAAATCCAAGTGTAAAGAGAAGGTAGGATGGTTAGTGATGAAGCTGATTGTCATCAAAAATAAAGGGTGTGAATGTCATACTGCATCAAGGAATCAGATAGGTGCAAGGACATATATTTTGGAAATAACTTAAAGGATTGTAATTGAGTGCACAAGGCATTTGGAATAAAATGAATGAGTTAACTGCACAAATAATAACAAACAGGCATGATTTGTCAGGGATTACTGAGATATAGTTGTAGGGAGACTAGGACTGGGAATTGAATATTCAAGAGTACTCTGTTTCTGAAGGGCAGGTATAGTTTTGTTTGTAAAGACATGGAATAAAAATAAAACAAACGTGGATGCTGAAAATTTGAAACAAATACAGAAAGTGGCAGAGAAACTCAGCAGGTCTGGCAGCATCTCAAGAGAAAAACAGAGTTGATTTTCAGATCTGATGAAATGTCACTGAACTCAAAATGTTAACTCAATTTTTATTTTTACAGATGTAAATCAGTCTGGGGAGAAATAAGATATAACAAAGGAAAGAAGTCCCTAGTTGGAGTAATCTATTGGCCTCTTAAAATGCAGGGATACATATTCCAGGATTGGACACATTAAAAAATATTGAGGGTTTCTAAGAAAGGTATGACAATAATCATGGGTGATTCAAAATGCATACAGACTGTGTTAAACAAATTGGCAAGTATAGCCTAGAGAGAGAGTTCATAGAGTGTATTAGTGATTGGTTGCCCAACATATTGCTCCAGGAAACAATCAGGGAGGAGGCTATTTTGGATTTAGTATTGTATAATAAGATAGGATTGACTAATAATTAATTAAACAAAGGATCCTTTAGGTGAGAGTGGCCAGAACATGCTGGAATTTCAAATTCAGTTTGAGGATGATAAACGTGAGTCCTGCATTAATGTTCTGGTGTTAAACAAAAGTTATTACATTGGCATGAGAACAGGTTTGGCACAAATGGGGCGTGCAGAAAGACTAAAAGGTAAGAAAATTAATGAACACTGGCAGATATTTAGGGAAATATTTAATTTCTCACAACTAAAATATATTCCAGAGAGGAGGAAACATAAGAAAGGGAAAAATATCCATAACTAAGCAAGGAAGTTAAAGAAACATAAAGTCAAAAATTGAGGCATATATATGGACAGCACAGTGGCACAGTGGTTAGCACTGCTGCCTCACAGCACCAGAGACCCAGGTTCAATTCCCACCTCAGGCAACTGTCTGTGTTGAGTTTGCACATTCTCCCTGCGTCTGCATGGGTTTCCTCCCACAGTCCAAAAATGTGCAGCTTAGGTGAATGAGCCATGCTAAATTGTCCATAGTGTTAGGTAAATATAGGGGAATGGGTCTGGGTGAGTTGCTCTTCAGAGGATCAGTGTGGACTTGTTGGGCTGAAGGGCCTGTTTCCACACTGTAAGTAATCTAATCTAAGCATTGCAAAGACCAGAGGTAAGCTGGAGGATTGGGAAACTTTCAAAGACCAACAAAGTCACTAAAAAAAGTCATAAAGTGACAAAAGATTACTTAAAAAAAAGCTAGTGCAAAATATGAAAAAAAGATAAGCATTTCCCTAAATATCTAAAAAAGGAAGAGAGTAGCTGGAGTGAAAGTTGGTTTCTTAGAAGATTGGACTGGGGATTTAATAGAAAAAGCAGAAACAATAAATCATTATTTTGACTCAGTTTTCACAGTGACCAACACTGAAGGCATCCCAATAGTAACAGGTAATGTAGAAATTATAGAAAAGGAGGAATTTAAAACAGTTGGCATCACAAGGCAAGGAAAAAAAACTACCAAGCAAACTATTATTAAAGGTAGATAGATCGTCAGGGTCTGATGACCTACATCCTTGAATCTTAAAGGATGTAATGGCAGCACCAGTGGATTCCTTAGCTGTAATATTCCAAAATTCCCTGGAAAATGGACAGGTTCCAGTGGATTGAAAAAAAATGCTAATCTGACACCCTTATTCAAAAGAGGACAGAGACAATAAATAGGAAAGTATACACCAGTTAGTTTATTGTCTGTCATTGGGAAATTATTGAAATCCATTACTATGGTAGTAGTAACTATACATTTGCAATCCATCAGAGTCAGCATGGCTTTATGAAGTGGAGATCATGTTTGACTAATTTGCTCAAGTTATTTGAAGATGTAACAAGCAAAGAGGATAAATAGAGTCTTGTAGATATATTATATCTGGACTTGCAGAAGTTATTTGATAAGAAATTTACAAATGGCTATGGATAGGTGAGGTGAAAATTTGTCAGATGGAATTTAATGTGGATAACTCTGAGGTTATTTTGGTCAGAAGAATAAAAAGGCAATTTATTGTCTAAATAGAGAGAAGTTTCAAAATGCTTCAGTGCAGAGGGATATGAATATCCTCTGGCATGAGTATGCAATACAGCAAGTGATAAGGAAGGCAAACAGAATTTCAGCATTCCTTTGTTAAAGGAATCACCTGTAAACATAGGGAAGTATTGTTGCACCTGTACAAGGCACTGATGAGATTATATCTGATTTTGGTCCCATTACTTCAGGAAGGATGCAGTTGCATTGAAGACAGGTCGGAGACGGTTCACTAAATTAATTTCAGAGATAAAAGGTTTGTCTTATGAGGACAGATTGAGCAGTTCAGGCCTATACTCACTAGAGTTTAAAAGAATGAGAACAGATTTAATTAAGATATAGAAGATGCTAAAGGGGTTTCACAAATAGACGTAAAGTGAATACTTCCCCTTGTGGGACAGTTTGGATTGAGATTGACAAGAAATGCTATAATGGGATAAACTGTAATAGTTTTCTTTGGTTGATGTTTTAGAAGTTATAGACCAGTGTCTGTGCCTGGCATTTGCAACAAAAAGCGTAAGGAAGATGGGATTTTTCTGGGTAAAATATAATTGCCACATTGATATGGCCTAAGTGTTTATTATAGACCTTGTAATAGACCTTGTAGACATACCACAAAAATTCTGTTCTTGTCAAAACAGATGTCTTGAAGTTTATTAACCATAAGACCATAAGACCATAAGACATAGGAGTGGAAGTAAAGCCATTCGGCCAATCGAGTCCACTCTGTCATTCAATCATGGCTGATGGGCATTTCAACTCCACTTACCTGCATTCTCCCCGTAGCCCTTAATTCCTCAAGACAACAAGAATTTATCAATCTCTGCCTTGAAGACATTTAGCGTCCCGGCCTCCACTGCAATCTGCGGCAATGAATTCCACAGGCACACCGCTCTCTGGCTGAAGAAATGTCTCCGCATTTCTGTTCTGAATTGACCCCCTTTAATTTTAAGGCTGTGTCCACGGGTCGTCATCTCCTCACCTAACGGAAACAATTTCCTAGAGTCCACCCTTTCCAAGCCATGTATTATCTTGTACGTCTCAATTAAGTCTCCCCTTAATCTTCTAAACTCCAATGAATACAATCCCAGGATCCTCAGCCGTTCCTCATGTAACTATTCACACTGCCATGTGCTCTACTTTTGTATACTCTGGGTTCTATGCTAACTGATTACATAGATCAAAGGTACGGCAATACATGCTTTATATAACTATCGTACATGGAAAACATTCTGTCTGCTCTGGGATCTATACAATAATGCAACAACCTTCAAGGCAGAAATTAATCCATGTAACTCCACCATGAACAATCTATATCAATTCAATAGAACAGGGAGCCATATAGACCATAACCTGAGTTTATCTACAATTTTGTTTTTTTTTATCTGAGGAAAGATGCTTTGGCTATTGGGGAGAATGAAATGAAAGGTTACTAAAATAATTCCTGGGATAGTAGGACTGAGGTATAAAGAGAGATTGGGCTATATTCACTGGAGTTTGAAGAATGAGTGAGGATCTAATAGAAACCTATAAAATTCCAACAGGACTAGGCAGAGTAAATGTAGGAAGAATGTTTCCAATGTTTAAGGAGTCCAGGACCTGGAATCACAGTCTGAGATAAGCCAGTTAGGACTGAAATGAGGAGAAATTTCTTCACACAGAAGGTCGTGAGCCTATGGAATTTGGTTCATGCCAAAGCATTGAATGTTTTTGCGATGGAGTTAGATATAGTTCTTATGGCTAAAATGATCAAAGGGTATGGGGAATAAGCAGGAACAGGATACTGGATTTGGAAGATAAGCTATAATCATATTGAATGGCAAAGCCAACTTAAAGGGCTGAATAGCCTAGTTGCCCCTTTTTTATTTTTGAAGATTTCTATGATATTGAATATCATTGAAGAACACTGCATAGGTCATGCAGGAGTCAATCTCAGTGCTGTTTGGTTCTAGGGAATCAACACCAGGAAGAAGCCAGATTATTTAATTTTCTTTTGCACTTTTATCACTTTTGATATATGGTCTATGTTGTACTTGTCCAGCGGTTTATGGGACTGTGGTGCCAACAAACATTTAACCTAAAATTTGAATGAATAATTTAAATTCCAACCAATCCAAGGCTGCAGGTGTCTGATGTTATCGGGACTTTTAATGCAGTAAAAATGCCAATGATTTGAATGCCTGGAGATCACTACTGGCCATTGCAATTAATATTGCTGGACTCATTCCTGCCTAACAGTAAGGGTTAAAATTTCTTCCATAATTTATTTAGACTCTTAATTTTCAGAAGAGTCTACACTTTCCTTCTTATTAATGATGCAGTAGCGATGAGCGATGAACCATGCAATGACAGCATGCAGTTGAGCTGTTCATAATGATTAGTTATCACTCACACTCTATTTTCTAACTGGCACATTGGACAGATGCTGGGACAGGAGTAGGCTATGTGACAAGTTGAATTTTGAAACAGATATTAAATTGTGTTTCATCTGAATAGAGCTTTGCAGTCGAACACCAGACTTTTGCTTGGCTGAATTTAAAAAAATACTTGCTAATTATTGACTGTTTCAGATGTAATGCTTTGTATGTCAATATGCCACAGATTTTTCCAGTAAGCATCAGTATCTCCCAGCTTGTTTGCTGTATTATCTAATACATACTTTCAGCACAGCTATTCATTCTCCTTAAATTGTGTGTATAAACCTTTTGACTAGCAACAATCTCTAGATTACAAATATAAATAAATGTCAAATGTTAAATCATTGCTGTTATAAAATTACAAATTATAAGTCTTTGTTTTAATTGAACTGCCATTGAACTGTCACAGAAGTCTGTGATCTGATTTTTGTGATTTGATGTTGAAGCAGCCAATAGATTTAAACACTTCATTCTTTCAAAACACCCATGTCTCAAGGACAGCCGTACTTGTCATCTACTGGAATTCCTGATCATCTTGTGGACACGCAGTTGTCAAACTGTTAGATAACAATGTGTAAGATGAATTGCTGCTGTCCTAGTTACCCACAGCTTCAATGACCCAGGAAGAATGTCAACAATGCAGAATAGATGTTTTGCTGATGATCTATTAATAAACTGGAATGAAAGAGGTAACAACATGATTGAAAACAAAGAGATTTTAAAATTATAGAGTTTGGAGGAGCATATGCATAAAAAATCCAATGTAGTTGTTGAATAAGTAATTTTGTTTCATGAAATTTTAAACTGTTAGAAAATACACATTCAATAATATTTCTCTTAAGTTATCAATAATTGGATTATGACATAATATCTATTAAGTATGAAAGAGAATTGCCAGGAAGCTAAGTAAAAGCAACTTAATCCAAAATATTTAGCTGATTAATTTCTGTAGGAAGATCAAGGAGAGACAATATACAATGAAGGAGCAGAGGGTGTAGATGTGAATAGGTTATTGAAAGCAGCAGGATAAGTTACGAACACCCAAATTCAGAACAGAAGTAGTCCACTCGGTCCCTCGATCCTGCCCCATTCTCATCTGTGTCACAAATTGGGAACCCTTAACTTTTTAAACAGCTCCTCCTAGTTCTGGATGAAACATAATTTCCATGTTTCGCTTGTCATGACCATTTAGGATCTTATATACTGTACTTCAATTAAATCACACATCACTACTCTAAAATCTAATGGAAAAAAGGCCTGTCTAGCTTTTGTTTATACAACCTATTCTTTCCACCTCCAATGCATTTATAACCTTCCTTGAATAAGAGCACCAAAACTGCACACAGTATTTGAGATGTTCTGAATGTTTGTTCTGTTACTCTCATGATAAGTGATAGCATCCCATTAGTCTTATTTATTTGCTGCATCTTCTTATTATCTTTTCCTGACTTATGATGAGAATACTTGATTCCCACTGCATTTTGGAATTCTGCAAACATTTGCCATTTAAGTAAAACTGTTTTTTCATTCTTCCTGTCAAAGTGATTAACTTCACATTTTCCTACTTTATATTCTATCTGTGAGGTTTTGCTTTCCCACTGATGCAATCTATCTATCTTTGTCGGAACCCTCCTTAAGCTTTCTTCACAACATCATTTCCTGCATCCTTTGCATCGTGTGTGAATTTACCTTCCAGATCTCTGCTTCTCTCACCTAATTCTGTGAGATAAATTGCAAAAGTTGAGATCACAGCATAGTGTCCTGTAGAACTCCACTCATCAGATCCTGCTAATCCAACAAAGAACTATTTGTGCATACTTTCTGTTTTCAACCTGTTCAGCAATGTTATGACACAGTTTGGAACAGGTTGGACTTGAACCTGCACTCCTTGTTCAGAGGTAGGGACACTACCACTGCACCACAAGACAGACAATATTCCCTCCCTATTAATATGTTATACCCACTCCCATGGTTGCTATTTTGCGCAATAAGCTTTTATGTGCACCTTGTTGAGTGTAAGAATATACCACTGCAAATATGCAGGGCCTTGTTGAGGTCATGCCTTGAGCATTGTGTGCAGTTTTGGCCTCATAGTCTGAGGAAGGACATTATTGCTATTGAGGGAGCCCTGTGGAAGTTCACCGGACTGATTCCCAGGATGGCAGGACTAACGTGTGAAGAAAAATAGGATCAACTTGGTTTGTACTCACTGGAATTTGGAAGAATGAGTGGGGATCTCATAGAAACATAAAATCCTGATAGGACTGAACAGGTTAGATATGGGAAGAATGTTCACGATGTTAGGGAAGTCCACAACCAGGGGTCACAGTCTAAGAATAAGTGTTAAGCCATTCAGCACTGAGATAAGGAAGAATTTCTTCATTCAGAGAGTTGTGAACCTGTAGAATTCTCTCCCACAGGAAGCTGTTGGGGCCAGTTCATTAGACATATTCAAGAGGGAGCTGGACATGGCCCTTTACAGCTAAAGGGATCAACGGGTATAGAGAGAAAGCAAGAGTGGGATACTGAGATTGCATGATCAGCCATGGCACAGGCTCAAAGGGCTGAATGGCCTACTTCTGCACCTGTTTTCTGTGTTTCCATGTAAATAGTTTAGAAATCCAAGTGTAGTACATCTACAGTCTCACCCTCATCCACAAGCATGATACTCCTTCAAAGATCTCCAATAAATTGATGTAACATAAAGACCCTTTCACAAAATTATACTGACTCTTACTAATCACCTTGATTCTATTTTAGGTGCCCAGCTTTAATAATTGATTCCAACAGATTCCCCACAAAAGATGTCAAGCTCCCTGGTTTACAGTTCACTGTTTTCTGCCTCCCACTTTTCTTGAATAGTGGTGCTACATTTGATACCTTACATTTTGACAGAACCTTCCAAGAATCTAGTACAGTTTTCAAAATCAACGCCAACATGTTAACTATCTCATTAACAATTTCTTTTAAAAACCTAGGTCAAAATCCATCAAACATGAGGTTTATCTGTTTTTACGATATATCACAGCCTGATCTGCCAATCTTAATGTGTTATTTAACTACTTAAATAATTTATTCAGTTTTTTCCCCTTTATTTTCATCCATTTTATTACCCTATATCAGGTTGCACACTATTTTAAGCATGGAACAACCAGCACAAGATGGTGATGGGTGAGGAAAAGTTCAGAGTAAAGGAGCTCAAACAGTTGTGCCAACACCTCCACCGTTAGGTGCAACAGTGAACAAGAACAGCTGGAGCAGTTAACATCGAACATAGAACAGTTCATGATGTAGAGGAACCGGTGTTAGACTAGGGTGGACAAAGTTGAAAATCACACAACACCAGGTTATAGTTCAACAGGTTTATTTAGAAGTACAACCTTTCGAAGCGCTGCTCCTTCAACAGGTAGCTATAGAACAGGATCATAAGACACAGAATTGTTAGCAAAAGATCACAGTGCCATGCAACTGAAACGACATAATGAACAAACCTAGATTGCTGTTAAGTCTTTCATCTTTTAGAATGGATTGCAGGTTTCAGTTCATTAATATGCAAATCTCAGAACTTCTTTTAAGTGTTGCAACATGGGGTAAATCCCTCTGCTGATTTAAACTAGCAGCACAGAAAAGATTTAACCCATGCAGTAATCTGTGAAAATTCAAGAGACCAAGAACTATCCCAAAAGTCACTATTTAAAGTAAAAACAAACAACTTTCTTTTACATCTAACAGGGAATAATTAACTAACAACTATTTATAACTCTTTTCGCTAACCATTCTTTTATTTTCCCTTTTATAGTACTGGTCTGATAAAACCCCTGATTAAGTTTTACCAAAAAATTCAAATTTCAAAACCATCAAGATGTCGAAGCTTCTCTTTGTATCTTCCCCTATCTTCTTTTCTTCTTCTTAGGGATGTCTGTTTCATGGGTAATTGTTAGATAAAGGTGCCTTTAAGAGAGCTATTCTCTGGGCAGTTTGCATATGTTGGTGACTTGGCAGTTCTCCTTCAATTTTTCTAGGTCTTCTACCCCAAAGTATCGCATCGTTTCATTGGTTTTAATATTGTCAAAATACTAAATTTGAACTTGATTGGAGTTTAGTATCTTGGGGGATAATTTAAATTGATTAACTGAATTTGAATTTATTTTTGTCTCATAGCAACCCAGGTCCTGCTAGCTGCCCAGCAGTCTGTGTGCTTGCTAAGTCCTTCAACTCTCTTAAAGGTTTAGTACCGCTCTATACCTTCATAACATAAGTCACATTCTCGAGATAACTGAAGGTTTTATAAAAAAAGTTGACACCTCAGCTCAGACAATGTATTAAAATTGTGAGTTTAGAGTCTGTCTGTATTCCAATCTTGAGTCAGATTTGTTCTATTTCCAAAAAAGGAATTTATAAACTATTACATGGATTGACTGCCTGCAGATTGTGTGCTTTTTGACCAAAATAGAATGCATCTGCAAATACAATTCTGCAAATCCAAATTCACTCCATACACTTACATGTGTGTATGCGTGCGTGAGAGAGTGTATGCATGTGAGTGTGAGTGCACATGAGAGAGTGTGCGTTTCATGTGTGGGGGTGCGTCCTTGGTAGAGTGTGTGCATGAGTGTGATGGAGTATAATCCAGTGAGAGGGTCTGCGCATCGGTGTGAGTGCACGGTGTGTGCGTGTGTGTGTGTGGGGGGGGGGGTGGTGTGTGTGTGGGGGTGTGTGTATATGAGAGAGGGTCTACATGAGTGTGTGAGTATGTAAGAGTGTATGCATATGTGTGTATGTATGTGTGAAAGTGTATAGTGTAGTGGGGTCACCTGTGGTGTGACATGAGCCCAAGGTCCTGGTTGTGGCCATCCTCATGGGTACCGAACCTGGCCATCAGCCTCTGCTCAGCCACTTTGCAATGTTGAATATCCTGAAGTCCACCTTGGAGGATAGTCACCCAAAGATCCATGCCCCTGACCGCTGAAGTGTTCCCTGAATGGGAGGGATCATCTCTGTCAAGCAATTGTTGTACAGTGCCCATTCATCCATTGTCGTAGTGTCTGCTTGGTCTCATCAATGTACCATGCCTCAGGGCATCTTTGCCTGCAGTGTATGAGATAGACAATGTTGGCTGAGTTACATGGTGGGTGGTGTCCCCACGAGTAATGGTGGCATCTGTGTCAACACTCTGACACGCCTTGCAGTAGTTGCCATGACAGGGTTGTTGAAAATGTGTTGCTGGAAAAGCGCAGCAGGTCAGGCAGCATCCAAGGAATAGGAGCCCTTCTTCAGGAATCGGGAGGAAGACAGCTTCTTCAAGGAAGGCATCCTTGCAAGAGGATTCGCAGTAGGTTAAAATCTTCGAGGAGAAAGTGAGGACTGCAGATGCTGGAGATCAGAGCTGAAAATGTGTTGCTGGAAAAGCGCAGCAGGTCATGGCAGCATCCAAGGAACAGGAGAATCGACGGCTTATGCCCGAAACATCGATGTTCCTGTTCCTTGAATGCTGCCTGACCTGTGCTTTTCCAGCAACACACTTTTAGCTCTGATCTCCAGCATCTGCAGTCCTCACTTTCTCCTCCATGACAGGGTTGTGGTCAATGTTGTCCTAAAGGCTGGGCAGTTTGCTGCAAACAATGGTCTGTTTAAGGTTTGGTGGTTGTTTAAAGGCAAGAAATGGAGGCGTGGTAAAGGTCTTGGCAAGATGCTCATCCTCATCAATAATGTGTTGCGGGCTGAGAAGAACATGGTGTATTTTCTCCACTCCTAGGAAGTACTGGACAACAAAGGGTACCCTGTCAGTTGTAACCTGAGGAGGTCATTACGGTTTCTCGCCATGGCATGTCAGAACTGGCGGTCGATGAGTTGAGCATCGTACCCTGTTCTTATGAGGGTATCCTTGAGCACCTTTAGGTGTCTGTCATACTCCTCCTCATCTGAACGGACCCTGTGTATGCATAGGGCCTGTCCGTTGGGAATGGCTGTTTTAATTTGTTTGGGTGGAAGCTGGGAAAGTGCAGAATTATGAGGTTATCCGTGGGTTTGTGGGAAAATGAGGTACTGAGGTGCCCGTCCTTGGTGGAGATGTGTGTGTCAAAGAATGAGACAGATACTAAAGAGTACTCCATGGTAAGTCTGATGGTGGGATAAAACTTGTTGATATCACTATGCAGTTGTTTCAGTAACTCCTCCCCATGGGTCCAAAGAAAGAAAATGTTGTCAATATTTCTGGTGTATAGTGCTGGTTGGAGGTTCTGTGCTGCACAAAGGTCTTGTTTGTAATTGTGCATTAAAATGTTGACATATTGGGGTGCATATTTGGTCCCCATGGCTGTTCCGTGTGTCTGGATGAAGAACTGGTTGTCAAAGGTGAAAATGTTGTGGTCAAGGATGAAGCAGATAAATTGTAGGATGGTGCTCAGAGATTGGCAGTTGTTGGGATTGAGTACTGAGGCTGTTGCCGTAATGTTATCATCGTGGGGGATGCTGGTGTAGAGTGCTGAAACATTCATTGGTGCATGGGTGCTGAGTTTCTGTAAGAAATCTGTAGTGTCGCAGCAGAAGCTGGGGGTCCCCTGTACAATGGGTTTCAAGATGCCTTCGACATAGCCAGAGAGGTTCTCATACAGGTCCCATTGCTTATTATTGAGGGAAATGACCACAGGGGATTTCTACACTGACTGCCTATTCCCTTTCACGCTCCTGACTGTCACCTAGCTAACTTTATCCTGTAACTTAGGTGTGATTACCTCCCTATTACTCCTCTCTATCACTCCTTCAGCCTCCCAAATGATCCAAAGTCCATCCAGCTCCAGCTCTAGTTCCTTAATGTTACATGGACCCTCTGGGAGTTTGCACGTTCTCCCCGTGTCTGCGTGGGTTTCCTCCGGATGCTCTGGTTTCCTCCCACAGTCCAAAGATGTGCAGGTCAGGTGAATTGGCCATACTAAATTGCCCGTAGTGTTAGGTAAGGGGTAAATGTAGGGGTATGGGTGGGTTACGCTTCGGCGGGGCGGTGTGGACTTGTTGGGCCGAAGGGCCTGTTTCCATACTGTAAGTAATCTAATCTAATCTAATCTAAAGGGGTATGTTGAGGCAGAAAGAGAACTCAAATGAGGGAGGAGAAGAAAGCAATAGGATTCCTCAATCCAATGTAAATCACAGCCTTCCTTCCTTGTAAAAACTGTAAATCCATCCTTGTTTAATCTTAATTTCCCTTCACATATGTATTGACTTGATTTCAGTGGAATGAAGAATCTCTGCTCTGTGATCTTTTTGGACCATCCATGTGTTCAAATTTCACATCACACTTAGGAATAAATTAGACATTTTTTTTAAGCCAGGTACATACCAAACAGTTACTTCTTCCTCTGAGATAGAGTAGGAACCAATTCCAAATTGCCAGCAACTCCCACCGTGTTCTCCTTTTGTCCATTCTTCTCACTAATAATGACTGCCTTTAGGTCATCCTTCAAGAGAGCTGTGAAAGAAGAATGGACTTTATACAGTGTGGTGTAGGTAGATTCAACTGTAGCTCTCAAAAGGGAGTTAGACAGTCCTTAGAAAGAAAAGAATGTGCGGAGTTATGGGGAGAATGTGCGAGAGTGGCACTAGTTGGAATTCCCTTCCATTTCACACAGATATCATTGTGATAAGCTCTGAGAGGGGTACGCAGAGATTCTTGCTGATGACAGCTAAGCAAAGGTTTCTCCTTTCCACCGTCTGAATGATACTGATCAACAAGCACTGTTGGTTCTCATGGTGTCATTAGTTTGGACTTTGAGATGCAGGGAATGATGGAAGGATACTGCATAATGCCAAAGTCACCTCAATGTTACCATGTACCTCTTCAGTAGGGTTCACAGGATTGCAAAGATGTGCAAGAATCCTTTGCTTTCTTTTCTTCCTTTCCTGGTGAGAGTGCTGAAGCCAGGCATCATTCCTTGCTGCTGGCTAAACTGAACTAATATAGAAACTATGACAACTCGTATGGAAAAGATTGGGTTGGGGCTCTGACCTCATTTAAAATTGAACTATATACAGAATTTTAATGTTTTAATATTAGTTGTGCTTTTGAAATGTCTTTGAATGAAAAATGTAATAGTGTGGCTAATTCAGGTTAGTAATATTGGTAACATTTTAGAAATTAAAAAACATGCTATCAGTATGATGTACTAAATAGGTCCTTCTGCCCTGTAGAAGTTCACAACCGTGTAATCCACAAGTCACACTTTACTGCTGTGTAATACAAGCCGCATTGAGTGGATGAGCTGGGAGGCTTTGTTGCAGCTGTACAGGACATTGGTCATGCTGCTACTGGAATACTGCATGCAATCCTGGCCTTCCTGCTATAGGAAAGATGTTGCCAAACTTGAAAGGGTTAAGAAAAGATTTATAAGGATGTTGCCATGAATGGAAGGTTTGTGCTATATAGGGAGAGGTTGAACAGACTGGGGCTATTTACCCTGGAGCATCAGAGGCTGAGGGGTGATCTTACAGAGGTTTATAAAATCATGAGGAGCATGGATAGGATATGGACAAGGTCTTTTCCTTGGGGTTGGGGAGACAAAAATAGAGGGCATAGATTTAAGGTGAAAGGGACTTGAGGGACAATATTTTCACACAGAGGGTGCATGTATGGAATAAGCTGCCAGAGGAAGTGATGGAGGCTGGTACAATTACAACATTTAAAAGACATCTGGATGGGTATATGAATAAGAACGGTTAAGGGCCAAAGGCTAGCAAATAAGATTAGATTTATTTAGGGTATCTGGTTGGCATGGACGAGTTAGACCGAAGGGTCCGTTTCCATGCTGCACATCTCTATTACTCTATAACTCTATGACATTAGCTCACTGCATGGCACAGCATGCCTTGTTATCCACAGGGTAACTGGCATCAGTGAACATTAAACATTAATTCCAATTATTCCAAACAATGTTTAAAGAAATTTCTGGAAATTCTTTTTGATGAGTAGAGGTAGGATACACTAATGGATAATTTCTGTTTACTGCTAAGTATTTACAATATTCATAACATTATTTAAATCTTTTCCAATTCCTCCAGCAGGTATGTATAATATATATGTATACAAACATGGTTGGCACTTTAATCTCTAACTAGACAATGTCACTGATTTTCACCTAGATGTTTTATAAATATGGTTCAATCTTCTACTTCTTAGTGTTGGAAAGCATCTTTTTGAATATGCATATTGTTTGAGAGTTCTGATGCTGCGATGTTTTACTTGCTGTGCATTATATAGCATAATAACTTATAAACATAAGAAAGCTGAACAGGAGAAAATAATAGTCTATTGAGCTTGCTCCATTAATCCATATGATTTTATGGTTCAATTTCACTTTTCTACCCACTACCCTGTACCAGAGAATCTATCTTTTTCAGCTTCAAATATAACCTTTTGAGGTAGAGAATTCCACAAATGAGTGCAGGCAGCCCCTGGGTTTTAACAGGTTCCATTCCTCAGTATGTCATAAGTTGGAACATGATATAGTAAAATACAAAATAGCAGTTCATAAGTAAAAGCAAACATTTGCATGACAGATCTTTAAACTTAATATTAACATGGGATCTCTTTTATAAATATGAACATTTGTAAGTCAGTTATTCACAAATCAGGAACTACCTTTAAAAGCATTTCTACTTATGTCAGTACTAAATGATTGGCTCCTTATCTTGAATTATTCTAGGCTCTCAGCCAGGAGAAACAGACTCTTAGTTTGTAAAATCCCATAAAACCACATCATAATCTTGAATATTCCAGCAAGATCATGTCTAAGCTTCAAAGCATATGGACTCAATTTACTCAGACTCTCATTTTTGTATACACAAATAAAAAGGAAGCGTAATTAGCAGGCATATAAATTAGATTCTACCGATGACACACACACGTCAATGTTTTAATATTGATTTACAATTAAGATATAGAAAACATCACTAGATTCTAACAAGAACAAGAAAAGCAATTAAAGATCAAGGACTGATTTCCATTTGAAAAAGACTTCAAATGTCAATGTAGTGGCAGAAGAATCATCTTGGGAGGAGAAAGAAAGATATTTATCTCCTATTACAATTTACATTAGTTAAATTCCCCAGTTGCATCTCACAGATTACCTGTTCATTGTCCTGACAGGAATGGAAATAATAGTGGTCTATAAAGTAAATAATGAATTAGCTTCCCTGATATAATGTCTTTTATGTCCTCAGGACAAGCCAAAGTATTTTACAGTCATTACTTAGTGATGGATCACAGCTACAGTATATGGAAGCTCTTGGATACCACACCAATCCATGGCAAGCACCTCTGTGATGTGTCTGCAACTTGAGGAGCTTCACCTCAGAGTAGATTAGATTTCTTACTGTGTGGAAACAAGCCTTTGGCCCAACAAGTCCACACCAATCCTCTGAAGAGTAACCCACTCCCCTCTGACCAATGCACCTAACAACTATGGACAATTCACCTCACCTGCACATCTTTGGAATGTTGGAGGAAACCCACATAGACACGGGAAGAATGTGCAAACTCCCCACAGACAGTCACCCGAGGCTGGAATCGAACCTGGGACCCAGGTGCGAGACAGCAGTGCTAACCACTGAGCCACCGTGCGGCCGTATTTGAGCTGGAGCCTGCCTCACTGTGATGCATCAATGAAGGGGAAAATTACCTGGACGTTTTGTTCCAGGAAGCAGTCAGACCCTTTAGGATAGTGTCAGTGAATTTTGTCAGCGGTCAGGGACAGGAGGATGTGATTGTGCTTCGGGCAGGGAAGGGAATTGAGAATGTGACAATGGACAAACCTCAATGTTTGCAATTGTTCAAGTGGTTTGAGGTTTTTCCAACATTTAATGTTAAGAATGAGGGGTGTAGTTTGGATGAGAAATTTCACCAGGATGCAATGAAGCCTTTCAAGTGGGAAGAGTTAAAATAAATGTATTATTGGTACAGGGCTGTTACAGTCAAGGAGACACAGTTCCTTACTACCGACTGTAAGAATTAAAATGTACATATATTGCTGAACTTTCACTGTCGTTAGATTGACGTCCTGGAACACCCTACCTAACAGCATTGTGAGGTTTACCTACAGCACATAGACTGCAGTAATTCAAGAAGGCAGCTCACCACCACCTGCTCAAAGGTAATTCAAATAGTCTATCAGTGTTCGCCCAACCAGCAGAGCTCACATTCTCTGCATGAATAAAAATATTAGGGTGACAATATTCTGCATTCATGGTACATGGAGCCCTGAAGGGTAAACACTTCTAAAAGGCAGCATATACATACAATATCCCCTTCCTTTACAAAAGACGTTTAACAATTAACAATAACAAATGAGTCTGTAACTCTCTGTAATGTATAGGCGAGGTGCTGATACATGCATCCATTTCTCATTATGGTGACTTTGTTTGAAGGTGTTGTTGATTTCCAAAGTGTTCAGTAACATTGTCAGTCATTCTGATTGTGTTGTTAAGTGCAGATGCAAATCTAGAATTTGTTAATTGTTATGCATCACAACCATTAAAATGAGCCAATACAGATTTTTCTCAAGGTCTTTTAAATGGTTCAAATCTTCTTGACATTTATAACTTTATCCTTTAAAGAGTTTTCAGATCATTTTGAAGCTTCTGGTTTTCAACTTGGATTATTCTATTTCTCCCTAAATTTATGTCTACCATTGATTCTTGTATAAATTCACTATCATAACCTGCTCTAGCTGTGATAATAATCAGACTTTAAGAGGTGTATTTGATCTTTTTTATGAAGCGAGTTTGAGACAGAAGTAACGAGTGATGAAGGACTCTTCCCTGAAACGTCGATTCTCCTGCTTCTCGGATGCTGCCTGACCTGCTGTGCTTTTCCAGCCCCCCCCTCTCGATTCTGATCTCCAGCATTTGCAGTCCTCACTTTCTCCCAGAGGTAATGAATGATCAGCTCAATGCCCCAATACAGTAAATAGCTTGTAAGGCCTTTGGGGTTTTATTTGAAGTTGGAATAATCAAAGCAGCCTGAATGGGTGGGGTCAAGCTCTCACAGAGTCAGGATTTTTAATTGTATCTTTCAGCAGTTGTTGGGGTCTTGAAACTGGATCCTCTCTCTGGTCCTCTCTCTGCTACAGTTAAAAGCTGGGATTCATTTCTTGCTGCTGGAATTGCATGTGAGATAATATATTTTAATGAAGTTGTCTTTGCCAAGGCTGTGTTTTTGGATGTTACTATATTGGAACAGTTAATTAGTAATAGTTTTGATTATAAATTTGTTAAGCATATCAATAAAGCTACAATTAAGTCAATTCTTTTCTTTCTGTTTGTATTTTAATTGTAATGTAAAGATAAAATTTGTTTTACTTAAAGTAGAGTAGTTTGATCAAGCAAAATAAGAAAGGTTAGGGTCTAGTCTATCTTCTTGTTATATTTTGAGGGTGTTTGGTCTCTTGGTGGAACCAAACTCTCTAATTCCAGTTTGGGTTTAGGATTATTGGACTCAAAGGCAGTGAGTGGTGTGTGTTGTTGCTTTTTATATTGGATGTTAAACTCAGTTCATTTAAACAGCACGTGCCTTGTATAATAATGGCTCTTTCAGTCACTAAGTGTTTCCTGGGGGTGGAAGAAGTCACTTCAGGAGTTTCACAGGAAGTGGGCAAGGTAAATCTTTTGGAGTTGGCAGACAAGTTAGAATTAAGGTTGCCTTTATTTGTGTGAAAAAGGGAGGTAATTGCAGCAATAGCTCGACATTAAGATTGTCAAAAATGCCACTGGAATCATTGGAAATGGCTAAAATTCAATTACAAATAAAGCAGCTTAAACATAAAAAGAAAATGAAACAGTTTGAAATATTATTGAAAACAGAAGAAAGCAAATCAAGACAATAGCCCTGGTAGAACAAAAAGAACAGGAAAGGAAGGCCCCAGTAGAAGAAAGGGCAAAAAAGAAAGGTTTTGGACTTTGGAGGTTGGAACTGAAAACTCAAAGTCAATTCAAAATGGAGAAGGGAAAGGTGAAAGGTGGAAATAGTGTTGAGGACAGTGATGGAGAGCAACACCATTGTAGCCAAGTGTCCAAGTGGTGACAAAGTTCAATGAGAAGGATGTAGAAACCTTTTCCATTTCATTTGGAGAAGTGGCTAAACAAATGAAATGGCCAGTGGCGTGTGGGTTTTGTTGATCCAAACAAAGTTGGTAGGTAGAGCTAGCGAGGTACTTGCGACAAAAGTTTAGGAATCTAAGGAGGGAACCTCGTCAAACATACATAGAGTTTGAAAGGGAAAAACAATAAGTAATTTTGATAGTTGGATAAGGGCATCGAAAATAGATCAAACATATAATTCTCTTAGAGAGATGATTATTTTGGAGGAGTTCTTGATGGTATGAGAATTCATGCAAAAGAGCAGAGAGTGAAGATGGCATGACTAGCAGAGGAAATGGCAGATGCTTACAAATTGGTTCATAAATCAATATTTGGCTTCCGACATCAATTTTAATTTGTAAGGCATAGAAATTGGAGAAATGAGAAATCCTTAAATAATAAGGGAAAAGGAGATCTCATTGAAGATAGTAAAGGTAGTTTACCACAGGGCAAGAGGGAAAATAATAAGGGGAAAGAGAAGTAAAAAAGTTCAGTTGTTTTCACTGTAAGAAAGTAGGTCACATGAAGTTGCAGTGTTGGTGGTTTAGAAAAGTACTGAGAAGATGCATGTAGGAAAACAGATAAGCCAATGAATATTGAGGGAGGTGTTGGCCTAGTGGTACAGACTTTAAGGATTAAAACATATGAGGAAAGACTGGATTAACTGGGCTTGTTCCCACTGGAATTTAGAAGAATGATGGGGGCACCTCATGGAGACATATAAAATCCTGATGGAACTAGACTGGCAAGATGCAGGAAGAATGTTCCCGATGTTGAGGAACTCCACAACTAGGCATCACCATGTCAGAATAAGGGGTAAGCCATTCAGGAATGAGATGAGGAAGAATTTCTTCATTCAGAGAACCTGTGGAAAATTCTCTCCCACAGGAAGATATCTCTAAGAGGGATTTGGACGTGGCCCTTACAGCTAAAGGGATCAAGGGACATGGAGAGAAAGTGGGAATGGGATACTGAGATTGCATGATAAGCCATGATCATATTGAATGGTGGTACATGCTTGAAGGGCCAAATGGCCTACTCCTGCACCTATTTACTGTGTTTCTATGTAAAACAAAATGCATTAAATTTAAGCTTAATTAAGAGCTGCACAGTTATATACTAGACCTGAACCATTTAGACACTGAAAGAGACATGAACACAGCAATGTATGCAAAACTAAAAACTCATTAAGGTTACAGAGATATAATCTGATTTGAATTGAAGAAGAGCTTCAGAAAGCTGCAATGCAAAATGACTTGTGTACGAAATGCAGAAAGCTAGCACACAGGTGGATGCATGTAATGAGAAAAGCTAATGGAACATTGGTCCTTATTTCAAATGAGTTGGAGTATAACATTAAGTAAGTCTTACTGCAACAGTCAAGGTACTGGTGAGACCACAACTAGAGTCCTGTGAGCAGTCTTGGCCCTCTTTGTCAGGTAACATATCATTTCATTGGAGGTGGATCGGAGAAGGTTCAGTCAGATGATCCCTGGTGTGGAGGAATTATGAGCAAAGACTAAACAGATTAGGACTCCACTCATCGGAGTTTAGAAGAATGAGAGGTAATCTCATTGAAATGTAAGGGCCGGGCAGGATACAGACTAAGAGGATGTTTCCCAGCATGGGAGAATCTAGGACCAGAGGGCACAGAATAATGGGGTGAGATTTTAAGATTGAGATGAGGAGGAATTTCTTCTCTCAGAGGGTTGTGCATCTTTGGAACTCTTTACTACAGAGAGCTGCAGGGGCAGAGTCCTTGAGTAACTTTAATGCTGAGATAAATTGATTCTTGATCAGTAGGGGAATCAAGGGCTATGGGCAAAGGGCAGGAGAGTAGACGTGAGGAATGTCAGATCAGTTAACATGTTATTGAATGACTGGGCAAGCTCGGAGGCTGAACGGCCTACCCGTTTTCTTACTTCCTATGGTGTTCTAATTGCTGTAAATGGTAAGCTGCTTGCATTTTCAAGGGACATGTCCAGTAGACATGGGCATTGCAGGATCTTGATAGCCTTACAATGGCAAGCATTTATCTTCATAGGAAACCAGTCCAGCCTTCTAATAGGATGCTGACACTATAATGGTTTCATATTGTTAATGGTCAAGCAACAAATAGTATACTGCAAAGTGTAGAAGAATGTAATGAAACCTTAGTTTGGTGTACAGTCTTGCTGTATTCCCATATGTAATAACGGAATCAAATCTCTCCCTTGTTTGGACTATTTCTGTGTCAAGTGCTGAGAGAAACACCACAACACTGAATAAAATCAACTACAACAAAGTAATGAAAAATATCCTTACAAACCAAGCCGCTTCACCAAACTACCTGACCTCTCTCGATAAGGATATTGGATCATTTTATGGCATTCCCAGTCCAATTTACTTCTTGCCAAGTCACTGCTGAATTCTGTTACTTAAACAGCTCTGAATTAATTTCTTCCTTACTCTTACTGCAAGTATTGAAATCCTTTCTCACAGTGTACAATATCGCTGAATAATTTCTGGCAGTAGACTGTTCAATATAACCTTTAAAACTCTGCCAGGTAATCTCACAATTTATTTTCTAATGACAAGAGGCACTTCTCTTTCCCTTGCAATTGATTTTCCTAATACACAGCATCATTTTCATTGCCTAGCTGTATATTTTCTGGAAAGCAATAATATTCTGTCCATTACCAGGAGACCAAAATTACAAGACGTGCTCCAGATAGGAATTGGCCAATACATTATAGAGGAACAATATAACCTTCTCTGATAATATTCTGTCTGTAGGTTGTATCTTTTAATTGTTTTCAAGATTCCTAATAAATATATACACTGTCTTGCTTTGTCTTTGGCCAACCATTTGGCTGGAAAAAAAACTCTTCTACACATACTTTGCATCAATATTTCTTATAATACAGATGCAGCAGTTGTGGGAAGAGAGTATGTGACAAATTTCCTAACCATCTAACTTTTAAAAGAATGCATGTGGAATTTAAGTATTGGGTGAGGAAAGGGAGAACAGCCCTAGATCTGCTCATAGTCTCAGTAACATAGTCCACCACTCCAATGGAGTTTGTACCTGATTGCTACCATGTGATATACAAGACAAGAGCTTCTCTTTAGGAACATAGTAACAGTAGTATACTGTCCAGCCCAGTTTTGTCATTTAATGAGATCAATCGCTGATCATCCACTTCATTACAGCATCTGTGGTGGGTGAAAAACAGAGCTAATGTTTTGAATCCAGTATGAAATCTTTTCAGAGCTGTCAAACCTGCTGACTTCCTTCATCATTCTCTACAATTCTTTCAAATTTCCAGCATTGGCGGCATTGTGCTTTTGCTTCAGTGCCATTTTCCTCACTATCTTCCTATCCCTTGATCTCATTGCTCCCTGAAATCTTTTGATTCAACTTGCTCAATGATTGAGGATCCACAATTCTCTCAGAAAGAAAATTCCTCCTCAATTCAGCCTTAAATGATCTGCTCCTAATCTTGTGATTATGTCCCTGGTTCTATAGTGATGCACCAGAAGAAATTTAATGCTATTCACCCTTTTATGCCCTATAAGAAGTTTACAAATTTCAATAAGGTAACCCCACATTCTTTGAATCTCTAGGGAATATAGATCCGGTATCTTCATGCTCTCTTCATAAGACAATCCTACCAGCCCAAGGAAAGCCTGGTGAACATCCTTTGCACATCTTATATGGCAAGTATGTCCCTCTTTAAATAAGTGTCATAGAGTCATAGAGATGTACAGCATGGAAACAGACCCTTTGGTCCAACCCGTCCATGTCAACCAGATATCCCAACCTAAATCTAGTCTCACCTGCCAGCACCTGGCCCATATCCCTCCAAACCCTTCCTATTCATATGCTGGGACCGTGCTGGGACCGCAGTTTTTTACAATATATGTTAATGATATAGAAGATGGTATCAGCAATAACATTAGCAAATTTACTGATGATACAAAGCTGGGTGGCAGGGTGAAATGTGATGAGGATGTTAGGAGATTACAGGGTGACCTGGACAAGTTAGGTGAGTGGACAGATGCATGGCAGATGCAGTTTAATGTGGATAAATGTATGGTTATCCACTTTGGTGGCAAGAACAGGAAGGCAGATTACTACCTAAATGGAATCAATTTAGGTAAAGGGGCAGTACATAGAGATATGGGTGTTCTTGTACACCAGTCAATGAAGGTAAGCATGCAGGTACAGCAGGTAGTGAAGAAGGCTAATAGCATGCTGGCCTTCATAACAAAAGGAATTAAGTATAGAAGCAAAAAGGTGCTTCTGCAGCTGTACAGGGCCCTGGTGAGACCACACCTGGAGTACTGTGAGCAGTTCTGGTCTCCAAATTTGAGGAAAGACATTCTGGCTATTGAGGGAGTGCAGCGTAGGTTCACAAGGTCAATTCCTGGAATGGCGGGATTACCTTACAGTGAAAGATTGAAGCGACTGGGCTTGTATACCCTTGAGTTTAGAAGACGGAGAGGGGATCTGATTGAGACATATACGATTATGAAAGGATTGGACACTCTGGCAGCAGGAAACATGTTTCCGCTGATGGGTGAGTGCCGAACCAGAGGACACAGCTTAAAAATATGGGGTAGACCATTTAGGACAGAGATGAGGAGAAACTTCTTCACCTAGAGTGTGGTGGCTGTGTGGAATGCTCTGCCCCAGAAGGCAGTGGAGGCCCAGTCTCTGGATTCATTTAAGAAAGAGTTGGATAGAGCTCTCAAAGATAGTGGAATCAAGGGTTATGGAGATAAGGCAGGAAGAGGATACTGATTAAGAATGATCAGCCATGATCATATTGAATGGCAGTGCAGGCTAGAAGGGCAGAATGGCCTACTCCTGCACCTATTGTCTATTGTCTATTGTCATATACCCATCCAAATGCCTCTTAAATGTTGCAATTGTACCAGCCTCCACCACATCCTCTGGCAGCTTATTCGCGGGATGGGACCCTTTGCCACAGCAGATTCGCCACTGACGATTAGCCACTGCCCTTTGACCACCGAGGATGCTTAGCTACCGCCCATTGGCTACTGAAGACGATTCACCACCGCAAATAAGTCATTTATATTTTGAATATTGGTGGTAGCGTTTACTTATTTTAATAACCATTTATTTTTGTTAATAGAAATTCCTTCTTATTTAACAACATTTAAAATGTTAGAGAACAAGCATACCTAAACTATATAAAATTGTTGTTATATTGGTTAAGGTAGTATTTGTGTTGTGACGGTAACATCTTATTTTTGTTACAGGAGAGTTTTTTTTAAGCTTGTTTTTTTTTCAATTTACCCTCAAGTCTTCAAAATGGAAACAGAAATTATTAGTAAATGTGGAAATAAGAAGTTTTATATATGTTTTTGATAAACTATCCAAGAGTGATTCAAGTATTAAGTTTTGGCAATGTGAAAAAAGGGGCCGATGTAATGGACGGATCCACACCAAGAGTGGCACTGTGATAAAAACAATAAAAGAACACAAACATTCCCCTCCCGCAGCAAGTGTCCAAGTTGCGAAAGTGCAAACAAGTTTAAAACTTCGTGCATAAGAATCGCAGAAGTACCTAGTATTCTTATTAACGAATAGCTGATGTCCCTCACTCAGTCCGAGCATCTTTAATAATTGTTTAATATTAATGTGAGGTTTTACTGCCATTATAAAGATATTAAAAATATATTTCCTTTTTCTGGTTAAAGTTTGTAACTCATTTTTATATATAAACCAATAAAATGATATTTATTTTACCTCTTTCTTTTATCTATCTGTAGTACGTAGTTGTATAAACAAAAGGGATTGAGAAATAGGAAAGAACAGGTGGAAGGGATAGCAATCACTACATATATATATTTCTGGTGGCGAGTAGTCTCCAGAGATCAAACGACCCCAGTGGAGAAACGCTGGTGGAGAACTGGCAGTGGCTAATCATCAGCGGCGAATCTGCTGTGACGAATTGTCACCAATCCCTCTTTTATATCTTTCCCCTCTCACCCTAAACCTATGCCCTCTAGTTCTGGGCTCCCCGACCCAGGGAAAAGACTTTGTCTATTTACCTTATTCATGCCCCTCATAATTTTGTAAACCTCTATAAGGTCACCCCTCAGCTTCCGACGCTCCAGGGAAAACAGCCCCAGCCTGTTCAGCCTCTCCCTGTAGCTCAGATCCTCCAACCCTGGCAACATCCTTGTAAATCTTTTCTGAACCCTTTCAAGTTTCACAACATCTTTCCGAGAGGAAGGAGACCAGAATTGCATGCAATATTCCAACAGTGGCCTAACCAATGTCCTGTACAGCCACAACATGACCTCCCAACTCCTGTACTCAATACTCTGACCAACAAAGGAAAGCATACCAAACGTCTTCTTCACTATCCTATCTACCTGCAACTCCACTTTCAAGGAGCTATGAACCTGCACTTCAATGTCTCTTTGTTCAGGAACACTCCCTAGGACCTTACCATTAAGTATATAAGTCCTGCTAAGATTTGATTTCCCAAAATGCAGCACCTTGCATTTATCTGAATTAAACTCCATCTGCCACTTCTCAGCCCATTGGACCATTTGGTCAAGATCCTGTTGTAATCTGAGGTAACTCTCTTCGCTGTCCATTATACCTCCAATTTTGTCATCTGCAAACTTACTAACTGTACCTCTTATGCTCACATCCAAATAATTTATGTAAATGACAAAAAGTAGAGAACCCAGCACCGATCCTTGTGGCACTCCACTGGTCACAGGCCTCCAGTCTGAAAAACAACCCTCCACCACCATCCTCTGTCTTTTACTTTTGAGCCAGTTCTGTATCCAAATGGCTAGTTCTCCCTGTATTCCGTGAGATCTAACCTTGCTAATCAGTCTCCTATGGGGAATCTTGTCGAACGCATTACTAAAGTCCATATGGATCACATCTACCACTCTGCCCTCATCAATCCTCTTTGTTACTTCTTCAAAAAACTCAATCATGTTTGTGAGACATGATTTCCCATGCACAAAGCCATGTTGACTATCCCTAATCGGTCCTTGCCTTTCCAAATACATGTACATCCTGTCCCTCAGGATTCCCTCCAACAACTTGCCCATCACCGAGGTCAGGCTCACTGGTCTATAGTTCCCTGGCTTGTCCTTATCACCCTTCTTAAACAGTGTTAGCCAACCTCCAGTCTTCAAGCACCTCACCTGTGACTATCAATGATACAAATATCTCAGCAAGAGGCCCAGTAATCACTTCTCTGGCTTCCCACAGAGTTCTCGGGTATACCTGATCATGTTCTGGGGATTTATCCACCTTTACCTGTTTCAAGATATCCAGCACTTCCTCCTCTGTAATATGGATATTTTTCAAGATGTCACCATCTATTTCCCTACAGTCTATATCTTCTATATCCTTTTCCACAGTAAATACTGATGAAAAATACTCATTTAGTATCTCCCCTAATTTCTGCAACTCCACACTAAGGCCGCCTTGGTGATCTTTGAGGGGCCCTATTTTCTCCCTAGTTACTCTTTTTTCCTTAATGTATTTGTAAAATTATTTTGGATTCTCCTTAATTCTAGTTGCCAAAGCTATCTCATATCCCCGTTTTGCCCTCCTGATTTCCCTCTTAAGTATACTCCTACTTCCTTTATACTCTTATAAGAATTCACTCGATATATCCTGTCTAAGCTGCAAGCAAAAATCCAGGTATGGTCTCACTAAAACTTTATACAACTGCAGCAAGATATCTTCAATTCTATTCTCAAAGCACCTTATTATTAAGTACAGCTTATTATTAAATACAGTTTGCCTTTCTAACTGTTTGCTGCAATTGCATGGTAATGTTTAGTGACTTATGAAGCAAGATATCCAGGTCCATTTGGGCACTTAAACTTCCTGACCTCTCACCATTTGAGACATTTTTCTGCATTTCTGTTTTCTTGACCAAAGTGAAAATCCTAACTTTTATTTTCAGTATATCCATGTCCAAACACATTCACACACTCTGTCCATGTCCTTCAGAAACCTCCTTACATCCGTCTCACTACTTATGTTTGATATCATCAGCAAAATTGGAAATATCACAATTGTTCGCCACATCCAAATCATTCATAAAGATTGTGAAAAGCTGCAAACCTAATACTGATGCTTGTGGCATCACTTTAGTAAAAGGTAATGTTCTGAGAATGATCTACTTATTCCTACCCTCTGACTTTCTGTCCATTAACCATTTCTCAACTCATATTAGAATATTTTCTCCAATTCTATCCACTTTAGTTTTATTTACTAACTTTGTGCATGCGACATATTCAAAAATCTTCTGAAAATCCAAATATATCACATCCACTAACTTGACTGAGTTTTTTAAAGAGGTTACAAAACATATTGATGTGGACATTGTCTTTATGGACTTCAGCAAAGCGTTTGACAAGATTCCGCATGGTGGACTGATTTGTAAGATTAGATCAAATGGGATCCATGGGAAGCTGGACAATTGGATACAAAATTGACTTGAAAGTAGAAGACAGAGGATGGTGTTAGAAGGTTGTCTTTCGGACCACCAGTGTGCTTGCCGTCATTTTTTGTAAATGATTTGGATGTGAATATAGGAGACATGGTTAGTAAGTTTGCAGATGGCACCAAAACAGGTGCTTTAGTGGACAGTGAAGCAGAGCATGGTGGCTCAGTGGTTAGCACTGCTGCCTCACAGTGCCAGGGATTGGTGTTCAAATCCAGCCTCGGGCAATTGTCTGCTTGGAGTATGCACGTTCTCCCCGTGTCTGCGTGAGTTTCCTCCCACAGTCCAAAGATGTGCAAATTAGCCATGATAAATGTCAGGTTAGAGGAATAAGGTGGGTCTGGGTGGCACGTCCTTCAGAGGGTCAGTGCAGGCTGGATGGCTTCTATCTGTTCTGTGGTGATTCTATGAAAGGCAAAGGCTTGCGCTGACACATAGACCATTTAAACTAAACCTCTTTTACCTCGACACTGTCCATATTCCTCTATTTCCTGCCTATTCATATATCTGTCAAAATGCCTCATAAATTTTGCCATTGTATTTGCTTTTACCAACTCCTCTGGCAGCACATTCCAGGTACATACCACCCTTTATATAAAAACTGTTGTCTATCTCATCTCCTTTAAACTTTCCCCCTTTTACCTCAAACCTATGTACCCTAGTAATTGACATTTCTACCCTGGGAAAAAGACTCCAACTATCTATTCTATCCACACCTCTAATAATTTTGAAAACCTCTATCAGGAGCTGCCCCTCAGCCTCTGACATCCAAGTGAAAACAAACCATGTTTGTCCAATCTCTCCTCCTGGTTAATACCCTCCAAACCAGGCAACGTCCTGGAAAACCTTTTCTGTACCCCCTCCAAACCTTCTACATCCATCTGGTGGTGTGGTAACTAGAACTCTATGCATATTCCAAATGTGGGTTAACTGAAGTTCTACACAGCTGTAACATGACTTGTCAATTCTAATACTCTATACCTTGATTGATGAAAGCAAGTATGGCATATACTTTCTTGACCACCTACCAAACCATTTTGCCATTTTCAGGAAACTGTGGAACTGTATGCCTCTGTATGTCAATGCATCTAAGGGTTCTGCCATTTACTGTATACTTAACTCTTGCATTAGATCAGCTAAGATGCATTGCCGTGATTAAACTCCATCTGCCATTTCTCCACACAAGTCTCCAGCCTATTTATATCCTCCTGTATTTTCTGACAATCCTCCTCACTATCTGCAGCTTCTCCAACCTTCGTGTCATCAGCAAACTTACCAATCAGACCACTTACAAAATCATTTACATCTACTGTAATATAAACAACAGCACTGATCCCTGCAGAACACCACTACTTATAGATCTCCAGTGAGTAAAACACCCTTCTATTCCTAATGTCTGTCTTCTATGACCAAGCCAGTGGTCTAACCAACTTACCAGTTCATGGTGGATTCCATGTGACTTCACCTTCTGTATCAGCTTGCCATGACACAATTTAAAATATTTTTTTAAATATTAGCCATTGTCTGTTTAGCATGAAACCGCTTAGTGTATTTTTCCAATTCGTCATATCCAATTGCCCCTCACATCTTCATACAATACTTTGCTCAGATTTAAGGTTTTAGATTTATGATGAACTATGTATCACATCCAAACTTCATGTAAAATTCTATCATATTAGGGTCACATTTTCCCAAAGGCTACTTTACATCAAGGTTATTAATTAGCTGTTTTTCATTATGTAACATTAAATCCAAAATAGCCCCATCCCTAGTTGGCTCCCTCACAGAATGTTCCAAAAACTCATCTGATGCACATCTCAGGAACCTATCGTCAGAGTTAGTGCTGATTTCGTTAACCCAGAGTAAACGTAAAATGAAGTTATCCATTATTACTGCATTACCCACATTATATGCACCTCTAATTTCTTTATTTATACTCTTCCCAAAATTACCAATACAATTTGGTAGCCTATGATAAGATCAATGTTTAGTGTTCCTTGATGTTTTCTTGCTTTGTACAAATTGATCCCACATCTCGATCTTTCAAACTAAGACTCTTTCTTAGTAATATACTGCTCATGCCCCTTTTTGAGAGTGCTATGTCACCTCGCTATCCTTTTGCCTATCCCTCATTTAAAAGCTAAAGTCAAAATCCCTGATGGGCAATCAAAAATACTAAAAAAAATGCATTTACAGATTGAACAGAGTAGAAATAAGAGTGAACACTGTCTCTGTATTAGGTGGACACCATGAAGAAGGCAAAAGTGAGATCTGCAGATGCTGGAAACCAGAGTTTAGATTAGAGTGGTGCTGAAAAAGCACAGCAGGTCAGGCAGCATCCAAGGAGCAGGAAAATCGATATTTCGGGCAAAAGCCCTTCATCAGCATGGATGGAGGTGTAGAGAGAATGGATGTCCAGGTGTAGGTGTAGAGGGATTGGGAATCTTTATTAAAATTGTAAGGCAACAACCATTTTTTGAAGTGCTGTGACACCATAAATCATCTGGGGAAAGTTGTTAAGCAAGCAAGATTCATCTTTAAGACCTCAGACACACAGGATTTATTTGTTAACACTGTCTAAAAGGAATTCATTTATTAGGCTACACCATTTATGATTCCATAATTACAGAAAAATCCTTTGATACAGCACACAGAGAATCTGCACAGCAACATTGCTCAATGAAAAACTTTTAAGATCAGGAACTTAAGTTTTCATTGTGATGTTTAAAAATTGAAACCTTTTAAGAGAAGGAAGTTTAAAAAAAACCGTTGCTATACAGTAGACTTAAACATCTATCAGGCAATGAGAATAAAGAAGCTTTGATATACTGGAGAAGTGAAAAGCTTTAAAATAAGAAAAATAAATAATCCTATTAGAAAAGAATGCCACATGAAAAGAAATTGGCAGGAAGATGTAATATCAGAATTAGATGTTTTGGTGAAAATAGTTCTTAAGACATAAAGTCACTGGACTCTGCTTTCTCTCCGTAGATGCTGCCAGACCTGTTGCACTTTTAAAACAATGTCTGTTTTTGTTTCAGATTTCCAGCATCCACAGTTCTTTGTTTTTTTTTCTTCCAATACAGAACTCCTTCCAAAATTGATGGTAAATCTGCAGCTAAACAAATGAATACACTTTTGTATTCAACTGGGACTATAATTAATGCTTTATAGCTTTCCAAGGCATAAATACAAACAGATACTTTTGATGAAGTTCTATAAGTTGCTGACAATTACTTAACCTTAGGACAATAAACCCTTTGTAAGTGTAAGATGCAGCATAACAGTTCACCGTCTAGAGTAATCCACACATAGTTTCCTTTATGATCTTGACAAATAGTAGAAATTGTGACTATGCTTTAAAGTCAGAATTCACAAGAAACAGAATTCATATTGAAATTACTGATAAGTCTTTGCCTGATTTATCATTGGCTAAAGAAAATTGAATTTTGTAGCAAACTATTCATAGCCTGAGAGTAGCAGAAAACCAGAGGCAACACTGATCAATTCAAATAAGTGAATATTAACAAAATGATAGTACCCAAAATAAACCCTTTGTTTACGGTAGCTAGAAAATTAAGAGATAAGAATTGACTAAACTGTAGAAACGTTGTGGTACTTGAGGGCAACAATGGGTTCTGGTAGTTCTATTGAATCAGCAATCAATAATTTATCATTCCCTTTGGGGATTTTGCTTTATCAACTACTATTCAGTCTTGTCTCAATGCCAGAGTATTTTTTAATGCCTAATATCTTACAAGGATTGGATGGTTTTATTTACCACATGTATAACATATTGTTATGTGGCAAGCTAGTTGAGGAACATCACCAGAGAGTCTTACATAGATTTAAAACACTTACAAAGTGATGGGCTCACCCTCAATCACAAGTGTAAATTTTTGAGGAATCCATTTGCTTCTTGAAAGACATTGTCAACATTGCTGAAATAATACCAGACCCACAGAAGATTGTTCATGACCTGCATTTTTTTAAAATAATGGTGGTTAACCAATTGGCAAAATTGTTGTTTCATTTGGCAACTATGACAGAACTCTTGGGACAGCTTCACAAGCGGCTTTGCAGGACGTTGGTTAGGCCACTTTTGGAACATTGCATTCATTTCTGGTCTCCTTGCTATAAGACAGATGCTGTTCAACTTAAAAGGGTTCAGGAAAGATTTACAAGGATGTTGCCAGATTTGGAGGATTTGCGCTATGGTGGAGAGACTGAATAGGCTAGGACTATTTCTTTTTAGGCTGAGGGGTGACCTTAGAGAAGTTTACAAAATCATGAAGGGCATGGATAGGGTAAATAGTCAAGGTCTTTTCCCCAGGATAGGGGAGTCAAAACAATAGGTTTAGAGGGGAAAGATTTACAAGGGGCCTAAGGGACAACCTTTTCATACAAAGGGTGGTATGTGTATGGAATGAGCTGCCAGACGAAGTAGTGGAGGCTGGTACAATTGCAACAATATTTAAAAGGCATCTGAACGGATACATGAATAGGAAAGATTGAGAGGGACATGGGCCAAATGCTAGCATATACAACTACATTAATTTATGATATCTGGTGGGCATAGATGAATTGAACAGAAGGGTCTGTTTCCATGTTGTATAATCCTATGACTCTATGACACTAAGATGCAAATGTGATACTGTATGGGGAGAATGCTTTCAAAAAGACACCCCAGTCCATTATAATTGTTGCTTTCAACTATCATTTACAGGTTTAGAAGCAGTGTTTTTTCAGGAGCATCAGAAACCAATGTATTATATTCCAAATCACTACTCGACAAGGAGACATATAATCATCATGGAGAAAGAGACTTTCATAGTCACATGGATTTATAAAGGATTTACAGATTACATGTTAGCCTAAAATTGGTTATAGGTATAGAGCTGAACCATAATTTGTTGGTGGTCAAATTCAATGAAAATGATTTGGCATGATGCCTCCATGAATGCAGAGATTTTGAGTCTATCTTATAACATTTACCTACAAGACAAAATATTTTCAGGGGACGGTGTAGAGGATAGTGGATGGACTTTCCAGAATGACAGTAGACAGTTATAGAACAAATGTTGAGGTATTTGTTTGTAAGATTGTGTCTTAGACTCAGGCCACAATATCACAGTGAATAGCCAACCAACTAACCCAGGATCAGCAAAAGGATCGAGAAGTTGTCACTATTTGTTGGTCTTGCATCAAAAGTTGGCTAGCCAAAAGGCCTAATGGGTTAGCCATGAAGATTTACTGTTATGAAGTTGAAGGTGTGTACTCTACCTTTAAGAAAGAGTGAATGCTGTTTTGCATGGATGGCTTACCAGCACCTGTCATATGACTAACAAGCAGTGTGAGAGTGTACTGGAAAATTGAAACTATGGAATATTTGGTTCTGAAATAGATACCTGAGTTGGTTGCTGTTTTGACAACAATTTGAATTTAACCAATCAGTTTAAGTTATGCCCCAGAATGCAAAAACCCAATTGAGTCTGAATTTATTGTTTCTGCCAACTTCGAACCAATGAGATGATCCACTGTTGGGGGGATTAAAAATGTAGGCATTTTGGAAATCAGACAGAGTAACTTCCATAGCGAGAGAGAGAGAGAGAGAGAGAGAGAGAGAGGGAGAGAGAGGTATCCAAAAAATTGAAATACTCTCTATCAAAAGTATCTTTTCATATACAGCATCTCCACAGTAAAAAGAAAGAAGACGGCCCAGGGAGATTTTCAACTGGAAAAAGACAGATACAGGAGACAATAGCTGCTGGATGGTTTTAAAATAAAGTTGATGTAATTTTAATAAGTGTTTTATTGGAACAATGTATTTTTATAGAGTTGGCGGCAGATAATAAGCAGTTAAGAGAAAGGGGGGTTATAGTTGTGAATAGTTGTTCTTTAACGTTCACTTTTTAGAGTTCAAGAATAAATTGATTTTTTTTCTTTAAATAGTGGAAATTAGAAGTTTTCTGTCACTCATATATTAACAGACTATGAGGTGAAGTCAGCTTTTCTGTTTGTTGGCTTTAATTAACGGATTGGTTCACTACCGTGTTGCAATGGTTTGGGGGCTCGGGTCCGTGATTTGGACAGGTTTAGACAGATCCAGTCTGAGGTTTGGATAGATTTGAACAAATTTAAAAAGAAAGATCCCAGCAGATTTAAACACTTGCTGATTAGTGCCCTAGATCTTTAAATAAAACATAGGTGAGACAATTTGTTTAATTTTGGTAACTTGTGAATGGCTAAATTAAAAGTAAGAGAAATGGCTCTTAAGATTACTAATGAGGTTCTGGGGTTTGAAGAAGATTCCCAAACTTGCCAAGAAAGTTTAGAGCAACAGAAGAAGGCCATACATTTAGAATTAGCAAATAGGCTAGAACTGGGTCTAACCATGGACCGAAGGAAAGCTGAAATTATAAGGGAATTAGTCAAGCACTTTGGGTGTCAGAGAAACAGACAAGTGCAGTACAGTTAGACAGTTTAAATTACAAGTGAGACAAATGGAGTTTGAAGATAAAGAAACGGAGCAAAGGTTTTTAGCTAAACAGAGAGAGATGGAAGAGAGAGAGAGAGAAAGAGAGAGAAGAAAGAGAAAGACAGACAGAATTTGAACTTCAGAAGTGTGCATTAGTCAGGAAAGTCAACAGGATGGAGATGAAGAGAGAAATATGTTAAAACACACAAATATGTTAAAAACACAAATATGTTAAAACATTGCCACATTTTGATGAGAAAGCCTTCTTTATTTCATTTGATAAAATGGCTAGGCAGATGACGTGGTCAGAGAACTTGTGGGTAATGTTAGTTCAGACTAAGCTGGTAGGTAGAGCTAGTGAGGTATGTGCAGCACTGTCAGATGAGGGGTCAAGAGATTATGAAGAGGTTAAACAGGCTATTTTGAGTGCTTATGAATTGGTACCAGAAGCATATAGACAGTGGTTCAGAAACATAAAGAAGCAATAAGATCAGACTTTTGTTGTATTCAAATGAATTAAACATAGAAATTTTGATAGATGGGTGTGGTCCTTAAAAATAGATAAGACCTATGAGGCTCTGAGAGAGGTTATTCTGCTGGAGGAGTTTAAAAACTCACTTCCAGAAAGGATAAGAATTCATGTGGATGAACAGAAAGTTCAAGAATGAGAAGAGCATCAGAGATGGCAGATAAATATACACTGGTGCATAAGGCAAAGCTCAGCTTCAGCAAGATTTTCATCCTGTGAAGGATAGAAATTGGGAGAAGGGGAAATCCTACACTACAAAACAAAGAGTAGAGCACACTGGTAATAGTTTACCACAAGTTAAAAAAGAAGCTCAAGGTGGTGGAAAGGAGGTGAAAGGCCTCAGGTGTTTTCACTGTAATGGAGTGGGACACAGAAAATTACAGTGCTGGTGGTTTCAGAAGGGCACCGGGAAAAGGTGTTTTCACTGCCAGAAGGTGGGATACACAGTGCTGGTTATTGGAGAAAGGCACTGTTGTAGAAGATGTAGTAAAAGATGTTAAGGCAGTGGCATTAGTGAAAGTAGTAAAGGAAATCCTTTAGCGTTCCCCTACGTAAGATCATGGGGAGTGCCAACTCAAGACTGGGGAAGTAACAGTGGGAGTGATTGGCAGAGTGTCAGTTCCAGGAATACAGTTTGTTCTTGGGAATGATTTCGCAGGATCCAAGGTGGGAGTGACACCCCTTGTTGTAGAGAAGTCAAAGGAAGACCAGGAAACTGAGGAGTTAAAGGAAAAATATCCTGGAATTTTTCCAGATTATGTAGTAACAAGATCCCACTATTTTAAGTCACAGCACAAAGAAAAAACTAAAGAGAAAGATGAAGGAGTTGAGGTTCAGTTAGCGAACACCCTGTTTGATGTAATGGTGCAGGAAAAATCCAAACAGGCAGAGGGTCAGGCAGAAATGTTTAGTCCTGAAAGGCTAAGGGACTTGCAACAGCAAGATGAGACAGTAATATATATATATATATATATATATAGATGCATACTCAGAAAAGGAATTGTAATGTATTCCTGAAGGTTAATATCTTAAAGATAGAATCCTAAGATGAAAATGGAGACCATGGCAGGTTAGTGCAGAGGCGAAATGGGTGGAAGTGCATCAGATTGTGTTACCGGTAGCATTCAGACAGGAGGTGTTAAGGATAGCACATGCACTACCAGTAGAAAGTCACCTAGGTGTAAGGAAGATTCAGGCTAAGGTACAATAACATTGCGATTGGTCTGAACTGCACAAAGATGCAGTTATCTTTTACCTTACATGTCATACATGCCAAACGGTAGATAAGCCACAAGCAATAATAAAACTAGCATCTTTGTTGCCAATTCCCATATTTGGAGAACCTTTCATATGGGTTATGATTGACTGTGTAGGTCCCCTTCTTAAAATTAAAAGTGGGAACCAGTACTTACTCACCATAATTACTAGTACTTACTAAGAGGTATTTATCAGATTTCTAGAGGCAATTCCATTTCAGAGTATTAAGGAGAAAAGGCTGGTATAGGAGTTAGTAGCCTACCCAGAGAGATTCAGTCAGACCAGGGGTCTAATTTTACGGCTAGCTTAGGCATGCAGCATTTTAAATCAAGCACCTATCATCCCGAATCCCAGGGAGCTTTAGAAAGGTGGCCTCAGACCCTGAAAACCATGTTAACAGCGTATTGTCAGGATTACCTGACTGATTGGGATAAAGGTATCCTATTTGTACTGTTTGCCATTAGAGATGCCCCAAACAAATCTACTTGCATTACTCGCTTTGAGTTAATATTTGGACATGAAGTGAGAGGGCCTTGGAAATTAATTAAAGAGAAATTGACAGGACCGAAATCAGAGATTTCACACTTGGATTTTGTATCTGAAGTGAGGGAGAGATTAAATCAAGTAGGTGAGTTAGCTAAACAGCACCTGAAGATGACACAGCATAGAATGAAGCAGATAAAAAACTCTGAAATTCAAACATTTTCCCATAGGGATGACATATTAGTATTATTAACAGTGGTAGGAGATCCCTTCAAAGCCAGGTTTGGTGGTTGTTATCACATTGAGAAAACGTTGAGTCAGGTAACCTATCTGTTAAAGATGCCAGAGAGGTAAAAAACTGTATTGGCTATGTCGAAACCTCATTATTATAGAGATAGGTAACTGGCAAAACAGATGTTAGCTACTGGCCTGCAGAATGAGGAATCACATCCAGATGTCAAGGGGCTTGATGTACCTCAAAATACGTTAAACAATGAGGAAGTCCTTGAGGAGTGGGATAGGTTAGTGAACTATCTGTATCAGGAGCAAAGAACCCAGTTTTAAGGTCTGTTGCAACAGTATGAGAACATATGCAGGAGAAAGATGGGGACGACTAATGTTATTGTGCGTGTGGTGGAAGTAGGGAATGCTGTTTCAATAAAACAACATCCCTACAGACTTAATCCTTTCAAAGCCAGACAAGTCCAGAGGATGTGGATGTGATGCTCAATGAAGATATCACCGAATTGATTCAGAGTGAATGGAGTTCGCCGATTGTGTTCGTTCCCAAATCTGTTAGGACTCAATGATTTTGTGTGGATTATCAGAAGGTCAACACTGCAACAGAATTGGATTCATAGCCAATACCAAGATTGGAGGACTGTATAGAAAAGGTTGGACATGCCTGTTACATCATAATGTTGGACTTACTACATGGTTATTGGCAGGTACCATTATCAGAGAAAGCGATAAAAGTTTCTGCATTTGTAACCCCAAATGGGCTATATCAATTCAAAGTGATGTCATTTGAAATGAAGAACGCACCAGCCACACTCCAAAGACTCATGAATAGAGTTGTGGTTGGATTAACAAACTGTGCAGTTTATCTGGATGATGTAGTAATTTTTAGCGAGTCATGGAGAGATCACATGGTAGAGTTGACAGAGCTTTTTGACTGATTACAAGAAGCAAAACTGGTGATAAACATAAAGAAAACAGAATTCGCTAAGGCAGAGGTGACGTTCTTGGGACTTAACATTGGTCATTGAAGGTTGACCCCAAGGAATGCCAAGACGAAGGTCATCAAAGAATTTCCACGACGATCCTCAAAGAAAAAGGTGTTTCGATTTTTGGGACTAACCGGGATTCTACCAGAAGTTTGTTCCAAACTTCAGCATCATGGTGGCACCGGTAACAGATTTATTGAAGGAGAACACATAATTTCAGTGGACAGAACAATGCCAGGATTCATTTGAGAATTTAAACGCAGTATTAACCAGTGCACCTGTTTCAGTTACACCAAAATTTTTGTAACCCTTCAAAGTTGCAAGCAATGTTAGCGATATAGGATTTGGAGCTGTACTGCCACAGGAAGATGATGATGGAATTGAACGGCCAATTGGTTACTTTTCAAAGAAACTCAACACTCACCAGATAAAATACTCTACCATCGAAAAGGAATTATTGAGTTTGGTACTGGCCTTACAACATTTTAATGTTTATGTAACAAGCAATGTATCAGAGACAGTTGCGTACAATGACCACAATCCTCTTACATTCTTGCAACAATTTGAAGACAAGAATATAAGACTATTTTGTTGAAGTCTTATGTTAGAAACTTTTAATTTACAAATTGTACGTGCTGTGGGTCGAAAAATGCAATAGCAGATATGCTATCGTGGATTTAAAGGATAAAGTATAGATAAGATTGAACAGATTCCAATTTTTTATATATATCTGAATATGTGTGCGCAGCAATTAATATGAACTTCGATTAATGACCTCTGCATTTCATTATGATGGGCTTAAAAATTAGAAAAAAAATTAAGCCATCTTTTCATTATAATGGTTCATTCTTTTCTTAAGGAGGGTGTGTTTTAAAGTTGAAGATGTGTACTAGGAGAGGGAATGCTGTTTTACACTGAGGGCTTACAAGCTCCTGTCATATGACTAACTAGCAGTCTCAGAGTATACTGGAAAATTGAAAATATGTAACATTTAGCTGAGCAATAGACAGCTAAGTTGGTTGCTGTTTTGACAACAATTTGAATTTAACAAATCAGTTTAAGTTATGCCATGGGATAAAACCCAATCAAGTTTGAATGTATTGCTTTTGCCAACGTTGAATCAATGAGCCGATCCGATGTTGGAGGTATGAATAAAGCAGGCATTTTGAAAGTCAGACAGAGTAACTGCCATCGAGAGAGAGACAGAGAGAGAGAGAGAGAGACCCAAAAGATTGAAACACTCTCCATCAAGAGTACCTTTTTATATAAAACATCTTCACAGTAAAAAGAAAGAAGACAACCCAGGGAGATCTCCAGCTGAAAGAAGAGACACACAGGAGACAACAGCTGCTCTATAGTTTTAAAATTAAGTTGATGTAATTTTAATAAGTGTTTTATTGGAACAGTATATGTTATAGGTTGGAGGCAGAAAATGAATAGTTAAGAGATGGGGGGCTTAGAATTGTGAATAGTTGTTGTTTAATGCTTAATTTATAGAGTTAAAATATAAATTGATATTATTTTCTTTAAGTAGTTGAATTTGGGAGTTCCCTGTCACTCATATTTTAATAGATTATGAGGGGAGCTGAGCTTTTAATTACCAGAGGGGTTCATTGTTGTCTCATAACATTACATTACGCATTAATGGCCTTTCACAGTCAGAGACAATTTGATGAAAAATGACATGTTCCAACTTTGCTGTGAATAGACATCCTAGCCAAGATACACCAAGCATACTTTGGGTTCACTAAAGGTAAAGACAGGACTTAGTCCTCAGAGATCTCAAAGAGATTAGGATCTCATGGACAATTGTCATACTTATGTTATTTACAGGCCTCAGCAGTGAGACTCATTGATACCACATTCCCGATAAACAGTGGGAATGAATGAAAACAGACCTATTTATGTTTGACAAAAGGTCATATCTTATTGCTATTGACTATTGTTCATTATGGGTAGATTATTACATATCACACACACCAGAGATGTAATTGTCAGGGTCTTGCATGAAATATTCTCTACTCTTGGGATCCCTGACGTGATCCTGTTGGATAATAGAATCCAATTTGCTAATGAGTCCTTCAGCCAATTTGCAGGCAGCTCTGGATTTGTATATGCGACAGCTCACTATAATACCCTCAGTCAAATGGGGTGGCTGAGCACTGGGTCCATGCAGTCCAATTGGTTTTGAAGATGCTGACCTTTATACAATGGTGTTAAATTACCAGTTCTCCCCACTCTCATGTGGCTTATCACCATCAGAACACCTGGTACGTAGGAAGCTGGAGACTCAACTCCTTGAGGAAAGAAGTTAACTACAGTTAAGTCCATGGAACTATAACAACGTAAGCAAGGAGGAACAGTCTTAGCAGGAGCAGTGCACAACAGTGTAATATATGTGCACAACATCATCACCCTTGAGGACTGCAGATGCTAAGGATCTCATGCCCGAAACGTCAATTCTCCTGCTCCTTGGATGCTGCCTGACCTGCTGCACTTTTCCAGCAACACATTTTCAGCATCATCACCCTTGAGCCAAGGGCATCGGGTATGAATACAGAACCTCACAAAGAAAGGTATGATTGTTCAAAAGACAGCATACTACCAGTGATTTTATTTGTTTCATATAGCTGGGGGTGATATATGGAGGGACCTCAGGAATCGTGTTCAGTTACAGACCAATCATCTACCACTACTTGACTAGAAGAAATTTATTGAGGGACAAATGACAAAAGGGACATGTGGGCATCACACATTCAAGCACAAATCCAAGGCTCTTTAGACAGCAGCTTCCAAACCCATGGCTATTTCCATCTAGAAGGAGAAGGGCAGCAGATAGATGCGAACACCACCATATACAAGTTCACTTCCAAGCTTTTCACCATTCTGACTTGGGAATATATCACTGTTCCTTCACTGTCACTGTGTCACAATTGGAATTCCCTCCTCATGGCATTGTGGGTGTTCCTAAGAAAATGGACTGCAGTGGTCCAAAAAAACAATTCATGATCACCTTCTCAAATACAACTAGGGATGAGCAGTGAATGCCAATAATTCCCATGTCCCACAAGTCAATAAGACAAAGCTTGTTCAAAGTTTCTGCCATTTCTTTGTTTCCTGTTAATTCCCCTTTGTCTCCCTCTAATGTATTAATGTTTACTGTTCCTTTTCTTATATTTCTGTAAATGCTTATTCATTTAAAATTTACTTTGAAGACTTGTACCTTTCAGCCATGAGCAATATGAATGACATACCATGGAAAGACACAGTTGTGACTACTTTTAGGCAGCCTGACATTATCCCAGCTTTAGGTTAGGGCACTTTCACTTTCCCAGATGTTCTCATTTTCAGTTCTTTCTCATTTACAAGTTGTGGAGCTAAGATAATTCTTGTGAGGAAAGACTGTTTTCTTCATGAAATGTGACAATGTGAAAGTTAAGCTAATGTATTACATTTATTATGTAATGGTCACAGTTTGCAAACACACTGCAATCAGTTAGCAAGTTTTATGTTGAAAGTTATTTCCGAATGTGGCTTGAGACAATGAATCGGCTGAAGAATCAATGAGAACACTTGATCTCAGCCTCTGTGCTGTAAAGGGATTTGGAAAATAAACCTATAAATATGTACTTATGCCTAGACTTTAATCCTCGAGACTAGAATTGAGATTGAGGCAGAAAAAAAACTTTATATTTTATTTTGAAATAACAGACCACTGTTAGAAAAGGATAGAACACATTGTTTCCTGGTTTCATTTTTGTTTTGTTATTAACTTATTGTTAATTTGTCATCATTGTGGTGTTTCAAATTAAAGAAGATTTAATAAACTAATATTGCATGAGTTTACAACTTTACCCATCTGTAAGGATCTCTGATCTACAGCAACGTTTTACTTACCATGGCCAGTTTACAACTTGCTATGTTCCTCACTAAACCCTTTTTCCTTGCTTTGTCAGTATCTACTGGGCTTTCATTGTCTGTTTTCTGGTGCTCAGGTGAATTCCCTTATTCACTGTTCCCTGTTATAACTGGGCTTCGTTTCAGGTTTATCCCTCACTTCTGTGCTTGCATTTCTGGGCTGACCTCATCCTCCAACCATAATACTCTACTATCACTTCGACTTCACTTTAGGTTTTTCTTGCTGATTGCCTCCAATTCTGTGGATCTGATCACTATTGCCCACCAAAAAATAAGGTCAAATCCACATTAAAGTGAGTGCACAGCAAGAGGTTTGGCTGAACATAACTATTCCAAGGAATGATAATAGATTATACCTCTCTGAACCATTTGGGTCCAGGCTCTGGTTCCACACATGATGATATCACTGCATTTTCTGCAAATGATTATTTACTACTCTTAGAGCAAAGATATAGTTAACCCTTTCCTCCACATTATCTACTTAAGATCTTAAAAGAATTCTATGCTTGACATCTTGTTATATATTTGCTGCTGGTGAACATAGGAGATCTGATGCTGGCAACTGGACCAAAGGGATATCTAGGTCCACAGTCTGCTTCCATCTGAGTTGACCATGATAGGGAATACCATGGGACAGAGTGAAGCAATTAGCTTTGACAAATGTCATGTGATGTGTCATCACGAGTGATCACTGGATGTGTAAGGCTGAGTTTTATATTGTTCTCATACACTTCATTGAATAATTGTCACCCTAATGACAGTGTCACCTTACTAACAGTTCTTGACGCTGTCTGACACAAACAACCACAACATTGATGAATCCTAGTGAATTTAGAGGCCTGTTGAAGCTGATGCAAGTGTTTTGAATACAGTAAGAATGCATTAAATATAAATAGATGGATGTCAGATGGCATATTCACTCTTTGATGGCCCTCACTTGGCTGCTATGGACCCCAATGTTCCTCTTCTGAGAAACTTCCTCTTTCTCTTATCACAACACTTATCCTCCATGAATGCCAAATTGTTCATGCTGGCTTCATCTACCAGATCTTGCTGGTCTCATCTGGCATAGAGAAAAAAAGCCTCTAAATTCTAACTGTGTTTCTCTGATATTGCCTTTTTATCCCACCCTTGCGATCCACGGAAAACTCTTCCACCATTCTCTCCCCTACAACTACCATTAACTCACACAGGCATTGAGAGACCATTGTGATTTGTAAACTGAATTGTCACAATATGCTATTTATTGGCCTAGAGAAATAGGAATTTGAGCATCAAACATTGCATGCCATTTGCTTTCTGCAACATTCTATTTAGGATAATAATGTTGGGAGACTGACATATCATCAACACATTTGATCTTATAGGGATCAACAGGGTCATCAATCTGCTGTATGAATGCAAAATTCCATCGCTGGTCTGATATTGGGAATGTGATGCCTATCGGCACTTATTCAGCTTATTTAATATACCATCAGTGAGCATTTTGTCGTACTAGTCATTGTGAGAAAGAAAGTGCAATGTCTTATAAAGATATGAACATGATACCATATAAAATACTATTAATTATTCTGACACTGAAATGTAAGTGTGTCACTTTACAATTAGAAAGTCTAATTGATGTTAACAAAACAAGGGTTGGTTCATTAAAATTTATTGGCTATTCAGGCTGCCACTTGATATGTTCATTCACACCATCTGCTAACTATCATTCCACTTCTGTCCATCTGAATATAGTTACTGCATCTCTCGTAATGGTTTTCTTACAGATCCTGTACTGAAAATTCAAAGTTATTCAAGAATCTATATTTATTGTTATCCTTGCTTCACCTGCATGCTGTATTATGTTACATTATCAACAGTCTTAAGTTAGCTTCCTGAGTTTTGCTAACCACATCGAGTCCCAGATCTCTTCAGCAAGATGACAATCTCGATGTAACAAGACTGACTGTCTTACATGAGTCTTTTTATTCACTGATAAAATGTGAGCGTCGCTGGAAATGATGCACATTCCCATTTATTTATTTTTAATTCATTGACGAGATGTGGGTACCACTGGTTGGATCACCATTTATTGCTCTCCCTAATTGCCCTGAAAAGGTGGTGGTATGCTGCCTTCCTGATCCACTGCGGTCCTTGCAGTGTAGATTCATACAGACTGCTGTTGCAAAGGAATTATAACACAAGGACATATCAAGATGGTATGTGGCTTGGAGAGGAATTTAAGGTGGCTCCGCTCCTATCTATTACCCTTGTCTTGGGTGATACAGATCACCAGTTTGGAAGGTGCTGAAGAATAAGCCTTGGTGAGTTACTATGGTGCGAAGTGTCAATGACACATACTGCATCTTCCGCACATTGGTGGTGAGGGGAATGAATAGGGATTGAACATAATGAAGGGCTTTTGCCCGAAACGTCAATTTTCCTGCTCCTCGGATGCTGCCTGACCTGCTGTGCTTTTCCAGCACCACTCTAGACCCCTATAATGGATTAGATGCCAATCAAAAGAACTGCTTTGCTCTGGGAATTGTTGAACCGCTAGAACATTGTTGGAGCTGTATTCATCCAGGCAAAAGGAGAGCATTCATCACACACCTGACTTGTACTTTGTAAATGGTGGATAGACATTGGAGGGGTGGAAGCTGAGTCATGCACTGCAAAATTAGTTGTTTCTGACCTTGTAGCCACATCATTTACAGGTTTATGGTGGATCCAGTTCATTTCTAGTCAATCATATCCTTCAGGATATTAATATCATGGGATTCAGTATTAGTAATGACATTGAATGTCAAGAGAAGACAGTTAGATTTTCTCTTGTTTGTAACAATCATTGCCTTGCAGTTGTGTGGCCTAGTGTTTACTATCCACTTATCAGCTTTAACCTGGATGTTGTCCAGGTCATGCCTACATATTGACACAAGCTGATTCAGCACCTGAAGAGTTACAAATGGTGCTGAACATTGGTGTAATCATAAGTGAACACCCCTGCTTCTGACTTTATGATGAGGGAAGGTCACTGATGAAGCAGCTGAAAGAAGCTGAGTTAAATAATTTTCTCAATCTCTCCTCATAAAACAATTTTGCAATTTTAGGGATTAACTGCATGATCTCTCATTGTATTCTTTTTGTGGCAATTGTTTAGATAAGGGGGCAAAAGCTGTACTCCAGGTGATGTCTAACCAAGGCTTTATGCAAATACAACAAGACATTTTTACTCCGGTACACAAATGCACACTTTTATTGAACCAGAATTGATCCTTTGACTTGTTGGAGGTCATGCTTGACCGGGAGATTTCTTGTTGTGCTTGATTCTAATTATGTTATTCTGACCACTCCTGTCATGGTCAGATGCATTGGCAACAGGCAAATTGATGAAGGTGAAGTCATGTAGATTGCCTCCTCTTATTGACTCTCTCATCATTGCTGAGGCTCAGTTTAGCAGTTATGTTCTTTCGGAACCAAACTGCTTGGGTAGTAGTTTTTCCTCTCAGACGTTCTTGGTGGCCATTGAAATCCCCACTCAGAATACATTCTGTGGCCTCAATGCTTCCTCCATGTGTTGTTTAACATGGACGAAACTGATTCATCGGTTGAGATGGTGGAGTGATTTCTGATAATTAGCAGGAGCTTTTCATGAGCATATTTGGCCTAATGCCATGAGACTTAATTGATTCCATTTTTGATGGTGACGACTGCCAGAGCAAAATCCTCCTGACTGTATCAGTGTGCTGCCACCTCTGGGATTGTACTGCTGGTGGGATAGGACATACCCAGCACTGATGACGGCTGTGTCTGATACATTGTGAGCAAGGTATGATTACATGAGTATGATTATGTCAGGCTTTTGTTTGATTAGACTGTGAGACAGGTCTCCCAATTTTGGCACAAATGCCTAGATGTCAGTAAGCAGGGCTGAGTTTGCATTGCCTAGGTCAATTCCAAGTGGCCCATTTAGTTCCATTCCTTTGCTTAGACTTCATAGCAGTTAGGTACAACTGTGAAGATGCTGCTGAGTTCCTTTCTTGACCTATTGCAGTTCACATGGTGTACACACAGTGACAATGCTTTTAGGAAAAGAATTCCAAGTCTCTGACTGAGAGAGACTGAAGGCAAAGTGATGTGGGTATAGTCTGGGAGGGAAAGGTGAAGGTGCTGATGTCCCAATGTGCCTGCTGCCCTTATTCTTCAGGTTTGAAACATATTGTTAAAGAGTTTCTATAGTGTCATATGTGGGGCTGTCTGCTGTAAGAGTGCCTTGGTAATGGAGGGATTGAATGTTTAAGGTGATGGATTGGATGCCAATTCCCCAGGCAGCTTTGTCCTGGATGGTGACGACTTTCTTTGACCTTGTTGGAGCTGCACCCATTCAGGCGAACAGAGAGTATTCTGCTGTGGATGAGTCAGAATTGTTGAAAACGGAGAATTGAGAGACTGAAACCATTGTTTTTAATTCCTTGCTGATTGTTTTCTGAACCTGACTGTATGCAACTTTCATGTTCTGCTTAGCTCAGAGCTGAGTTTCACAACTCATTCCCTATCTGTTACCAAGGTGACATTGATCCATGTCTGCAATACTGATAACATAGTCTGTTTCCTTCCCACAGAATGTATGCGCAGAAGCAGGGCCATTCAGCCCATCCAGGCCATTCCACCATTGAATAAAGTCATGGTCAATCTGATAATCCACGTTCCTGTCATAATTCTTGATTCCATCATTAATTAAAAGTCTGTCTATCTCAGCCTCAAATATACTTAATGATCCAACCTCATCAGCTTTCTGCCCTAAAGATTTCTGCAGATTTACAATACACTGAGGGAAGATATCCCTCCTTATCTGTCTTATACATGTGATCCTTTATTGTAGATTATGTCCTGTTGTTCTAGAGTCCACCACAATAGAAAACAGTCTTTCTGCATCTACCCTATCAAGTTCCCAAAAGACTCTTGTATGTATCGATAAAGGTAAACTCTTATTATTTATTCTAATGAGTAAAGCCAAATGTACTCAATCTCTCCTCGTAAGACAGTCCCTAGTGAACTTTCTCTGGACTGCCACCAACACTAGTATGCCTTTCCTTGGAAAAGGGCCTGAAACTGTGCATAGTATTCCAGCTGTGGTCTGATGAGGGCTTTGTGTAGTTTTATCAAAACCTCCCTGCTTTTACAAAGCATTCCTTTAGAAATAAAAGTCAACAGACAATAGACAATAGACAATAGGTGCAGGAGTAGGCCATTCTGCCCGTTGAGCCTGCACCACCATTAAATATGATCATGGCTGATCATCCTTAATCAGTATCCTGTTCCTGCCTTATCTCCATAACCCTTGATTCCACAATCCGCGAGAGCTCTATCTAACTCTTTCTTAAATGAATCCAGAGACTGGGTCTCCACTGCCCTCTGGAGCAGAGCATTCCACATAGCCACCACTCTCTGGGTGAAGAAGTTTCTCCTCATCTCTGTCCTAAATGGTCTACCCCGTATTTTTAAGCTGTGTCCTCTGGTTCGGCACTCACCCATCAGCAGAAACATGTTTCCTGCCTCCAGAGTGTCCAATCCTTTAATAATCTTATATGTCTCAATCAAATCCCCTCTCCGTCTTTTAAACTCAAGAGTATACAAGCCCAGTCGCTCCAGTCTTTCACTGTAAGGTAATCCCGCCATTCCAGGAATTGACCTCGTGAACCTACGCTGCACTCCCTCAATAGCCAGAATGTCTTTCCTCAAATTTGGAGACCAAAACTACACACAGTAGTCCAGGTGTGGTCTCACCAGGGCCCTGTACAGCTGCAGAAGAACCTCTTTGCTTCTATACTCAATTCCTCTTGTTATGAAGGCCAGCATGCTATTAGCCTTCTTCACTACCTGCTGTACCTGCATGCTTACGTTCATTGACTGGTGTACAAGAACACCCAGATCTCTCTGTACTGCCCCTTTACCTAAATTGATTCCATTGAGGTAGTAATCTGCCTTCCTGTTCTTGCCACCAAAGTGGATAACCATACATTTATCTACATTAAACTGCATCTGCCATGCATCTGCCCACTCACCTAACTTCTCCAGGTCACCCTGTAATCTCCTAACATCCTCATCACATTTCACCCTGCCACCCAGCTTAGTATCATCAGCAAATTTGCTAATGTTATTACTTATACCATTTTCTATATCATTAACATATATTGAAAAAAGCTGCCGTCCCAGTACTGATCCCTGCGGTACCCCACTGGTCACTGCCTGCCATTCCAAAATGGAGCCATTTATCACTACTCTTTGTTTCCGATTAGCCAACCAACTTTCAATCCAAGTTCGTACTTTGCCCCCAATACCATGTGCCCTAGTTTTGCTCACTAACCTCCTATGTGGGACTTTATCAAAAGCATTCTGAAAATCCAGGTACACTACATCTACTGGATCTCCCTCGTCCATCTTCAGAGTTACATCCTCAAAAAATTCCAGAAGATTAGTCAAGCATGATTTCCCCTTCATAAATCTATGCTGACTCTAACCAATCCTGTTACTACTATCCAGATGTGTATAATTTCATCCTTTATAATAGACTCCAGCGTCTTTCCCACCACTGAGGTCAGACTAACTGGTCCATAATTTCCTGCTTTCTCTCTCCCACCTTTCTTAAAAAGTGGTACAACATTAGCCACCCTCCAATCCGCAGGAACTGATCCCAAATCTATCGAACTCTGGAAAATAATCACCAACGTATCCACGATTTCTCGAGCCACCTCCTTCAGTACCCTGGGATGTAGACCATCAGGCCCCAGGGACTTATCAAACTTCAGACCTAACAGTCTCTCCAACACCAATTCCTGACAAATATAAATTCCCTTAAGTTCAGGCCCTTCAGCCACTGTTACCTCAGGGAGATTGCTTGTGTCTTCCCCAGTGAACACAGATCTGAAGTACCAATTCTTCTGCCATTTCTTTGTTCCCCATAATATATTCCCCTGTTTCTGTCTTCAAGGGCCCAATTTTAGTCTTAACCATTTTTTTGCCTTTCACATACCTAAAAGAACTTTTACTATCCTCCTTTATATTATTGGCCAGTTTACCTTTGTACCTCATTTTTTCTCTGTGTATTTCCTTCTTAGTAATCCTCAGTTGTTCTTTAAAGGCTTCCCAGTCCTCCGTTTTCCCACTTATCTTTGCCATGTTATACTTTTTCTCTTTTAACTTTATATGTTTCTTAACTTCCCTTGTCAGCCACGGCCACCCATGCCTCCTCCTAGGATCTTTCTTCCTTTTTGGAATGAACTGATCCTGCAACTTCTGTATTATACACAGAAATATCCACCATTGTTCCTCCACTGTCATCCCTGCTAAGGTATTGCACCATTGAACTTTGGCCAGCTCCTCCCTCATAGCTCCATAGTTCCCTTTATTCAACAGAAATATTGTCACTTCCGATTGTACCCTCTCCCTCTCAAATTGCAGATTGAAGCTTATTGTATTATGGTCACTACTTCCCAATGGCTCCTTCACTTCGAGGTCCCTGACCAATTTTGGTTCGTTGCACAATACCAGATCCAGAATTGCCTTCTCCCTGGTCGGCTCCAGCACCAGCTGTTCTAAGAATCCATCTCTGAGACACTCCACAAAGTCTCTTTCTTGAGGTCCAATACCATCCTGATTCTCCCAGTCTACCTGCATGTTGAAATCCCCCATAACAACTGTAGTGACATATTTGCAAGAGGCCAATTTCAGCTTAACAGTCCTTTTGCCTTTCCTATTACCCATTTAATTTTGATGTTGGGTTTTTGTGATTCATTCACAAGGATTCCCCAATCCCTCTGTTTTGTAATCTTTCAGCTCGTGCATTCTTTCTTCTCAAGTGCATAGCCTCACATTTTCCCCATTATATTCTGACAAGTTTTTACCCATTCACTTACCCTGTTAGTATCCCTCAACTCACTGGAGAAGCCACGACAAGAGACTTCTCCAATGGACTGTTTCTTATCTTCTTAAGCATTGTTTCCATCATTTTCATAACTCTGCAAGCCTCATCCAGAGGCCAGAATTGCATGCACTATTCCAAAAGTGGCCTAACCAACATCCAATATGGCTGCAACATGACCTCCCAACTCCTGTATTCAATACTCTTACCAATAAAGACAAGCATACCAAACGCCTTCTTCACTATCCTATCTATCTGCAACTCTACTTTCAAAGAGCTATGAACCTGCACTCCAAGGTCTCTTTGTTCAGCAATACTCCCTAGGACCTTACCATTAAGTGTATAAGGCCTGCTAAGATTTCCTTTCCCAAAATGCAGCACCTTGCATTTATCTAAATTAAATTTCATCTGCCACTCCTCAGCCCATTGGCCCATCTGGCCAAGATCCTGTTGTAATCTGAGGTAACCTTCTTCGCTGTCCACTACACCTTTAATCTTGGTGTTATCTGCAAACTTACTAACTGTACCTCTTATGGTCACATCCAAATCATTTATATAAATGACAAAAAGTAGTGGACCCTGGCAACCTCTGTTCCTGGGGTAACAGTGAGAATATGAAATAGGTTTGAAGTAGATAATTATCTCATAATTTTCTTGCCATAATCCACTCAGCATCTGCCCATGGTGCATTAACATTTTGGGGGAACTGGGATTAGAAGGGTCATACTGTCTGACATGAAGACTTAACTATCAAAGATCTTGGAAGCCAATAAGGATAAACCAACATGATGAAGATGATCTCCAAAAAGGAATTCTCTTCCTGAACATTTGGAGAACCATCATTGAAGTACTCCTCTCACATTCTGGTGTGGTCTTGTGGTTAGAAATGCTTCTGGAACTTGAAAGATCCAAACCCTTTGCAAATTTATGCATTGGCTTAATTGTTCTGTATTGGGGGGGTCACATTTGGCTTTTCTAGTTGTATCAATCACAGAATAGACCTCTGATGTGTATAGTATAAGAGTAGGGATTTGACGTTTAAAAATAAACTCTGTCTAGGACTGGAGAGTGTGGTGGGGGTGGTATGGGGAGTTGAGGTGTTGGGAGTTGAGGGGGGTGGTGTTTGCATGGAAGTTGTGCTGGGTGCTGGGTAACTAAGTTCGTCTAGAAGACTTCAAGTGCTTTTTTTGCGGCTGTTAACAGTGTAAGTTGTATTCTACAGACTGGAGGCCTGTGGCCAGTGAAGTGCCACAAGGATCAGTGCTGGATCCTCTACTTTTTGTCATTTACGTAAATGTATTGAAAGGCAGGGAAACCAGAGGATTGGAAAGCTTACAAAGACCAACAGAGGGCAACCAAAAAAGAAATAAGGAGGGAGAAATTTAAATGTGAGGCAAACCTAGTCAGTAATATAAAGAAAGACTATAAGAGTTTCTTTAGATATGTTTGAGCCTGTCTGCTATTCAATGTGACTGTGGTTGATCTTCCAACTCATTCCCTGCCTCACAGCACCAGGGATCCGAGCTCGATTCCATGCTTGGGTGACTGTGTGGAGTTTGCACATTCTCCTCATGTCTATGTGGGTTTCCTCCGGGTGCTCCGGTTCCTCCCAGTGTCCAAATATGTTCAGGTTAGGTAAATTAGCCATGCTAAATTGTCCACAGTGTTCAGCGATGTGCAGGCTGGGTGTATTAGTTAGGGGTTAATCTATGGGATTGGGTCTGGGGAGGGTTATTCTTCAGACGGTCAGTGTGGACTTGTTGGGCCAAATGGGCCAACAAAGAATTAATGCCCCCAGGAAGCTTCCCTCAGTGGTGGACATCATTTTCCTCAATCTGAGTGTTCTGCCTCATCTTCTGAAGTCAGTTTTCTGCTCTCCCCCTGTCAGGCTGTTGCAGTGGAAAACCTCAGCTTACTTACTTATTTGGCTCCACTGGTAGCCATTGCAGGTCCAGCAGGGCCCAGTGCTCCCGCTAGTCTTTCTGGGATTGCCAACTACCTGATTGGTTGGCAGCTCTCGGAGATAAGACATCCTCCCTCATGTGGGTGAAAGCCTCTCTCTGAAAGCCACTCAGTGTCTGATCACCATAAAATCAGCTCGAGGTCAAGTGGCTAAGCAGTAGTGGGCATCCTTTCCTTTCATAGCTAGAAGATACAGGCACTGCCTCAGCCTAAAGTTCCAGCCACCTACTGGCTGCTCTTCCTGTGAGGTTGACTCTGCAGCAAAGCCACAACAGTAATCGAACATCCAGGTATTCACTGTGTCCACCAACAACCTGAATATATCTGGGTACTCCATCTTCACAGAAAAGGATAGATACTCCAATTCCAGAAAGGGAAATGCAGCATCCCATGTTCTGGATTTTCTTCCTTCCCTCAAATGCCACCTAAACCTCACTCAACAGTTTAGTTTAAGCCTGCACCATCCCCTTGGATTGCCTGAGGTATAATTCTCCACCCAATATCTCAGTCTGGTTCACCTCGCTGCTCCTTGGATGCTGCCTGAACTGCTGTGCTCTTCCAGCACCACTAATCCAGAATCACCGGCCTCTCTGCCAACTTGCCATGTTTAGATGGGATGCTTGTCCTGAAATGTGGGTGGCACAATGACTCAGTGGTTAGAACTGCTGCTTCAATGCCAGGGACCTTGGTTTGATTTGTCTGTGAGGAGTTTGCACATTCACTCTGGCACTGTGTGGGTTTCCTCTGAGTGTTATGATTTCCTCCCACAGTCCAAAGATGTGCAAGTTAGGTGGATTAGGCATGAGAAATCCAGGGTTATGGGAAAGGGTGTCAGGGGTAGGTCTGGGTGTGTCTCAGTAGGATGCTCTTCAGAGGATCAGTGTGGACTCGATGGGCAGAATAGCCTGCTTCCACACTATGATTCTATGGTATGAGGAAGACACACAGAGTTAAAACTTCCTCAGCATCTTTCTGGCACAAGCTTTACATTTGCCCCAAATGTTAAGCCGCAGTCACTCTTCCAGTTAAAATAAGATTTATAGCTAGGTTAACCAAGGTTACTTTTAGAACAAATATGTTTGATGTGGCCGTGCCACTGTTGGACTGGGGTGGACAGAGTCAGAAGTCACACGACACCAGGTTAGTAGTCCAACAGGTTTATTGAAATCACAAGCTTTCGGAGTGCTGCTCCTGCATCAGGAAGTAAGTATGTTTGATATAGTTCTTAGGGCTAAAGGAGTCAAAGGGAGAAGATAGGAGCAGGGAATGAGTTGCATGATCAACCACGGTCACATTGAATAGCAGACAGGCTCAAACAGCCAAATAACCTACTCCTGCACATATACTTTATGTTTTTATATAACCTTACAATGCTCTGTGAATAAATCTCATTAATGAAATATGAGCTGGAGATCAGACATGATGGTCTACAATCTGCTTGAACACCAGCACTGCATACTAAGGCTTGTAGAGGCCAAATAAAATGTTAATATTGCATCTGTGGGATCTTTTCACAGGCTTACCAAAAGTACTAATACTAATGCATATCCAAAAAAATTTGCTTTGTACAGCACACATGGTTCCATTAAGTCAAAAATGCTGGTTAATCCAATGGTTAATAAATCATCTATTTGGGAGACTGATTGCAGACAATTTTTTGCCACGAGTAAGTCAAAATTCCATATCAGCAGCTATTCATTCTCCCAGGCTGATCTTTAGCTGCTCCTTTGTCTGTCCAACTGTTTTTCTCTCCCTTTGAGCTCTCTATCTCCACCTATCGTTCACTCCTGCCCCCTCCCTCCCCATTATCTTCTACATAAATACAAACCTTTCCTAGCTACCATCAGTTCTGAAGGAGGATTTACTGGACCCAAAACATTAACTCTGCTTTCTCTGCACTGATGTTGCCAGACCTGCTGAGTTTTACCAGTAATTTCTGTTTCAATCGCTATACCATCTATTTTCGGACCTTGGAGCAGCTTTGTAAGGTGTTACAGATCCGCTTCCCACTGGATACAAATAGTATAGTGTGGGCAGAGTTGTTATGGGTAAAGAGGAACTTGTGGAGAATCCTCTTAACAATGTAATAGTAAGATCACAGCCTGGTATATCTCTAAATACCATGCATTGTAGTATTTATATTTAGTCTTAATGTGCAATAAATAGAGGCCTAAAGAAGTCTTGTTGCCCATCTCTGAGTGATAACAGTATATGCTTAGATTAGATTCCCTACACCAGGAGAACATGCAAACTCCATACAGACAGTTACCAGAGCCAGGAATCGAACCCAAGTCCCTGGTGCTGTGAGGCAGCAGTGCTAACCACTGAGCCACCATGCCACCCCAATGAAGATGAGGATGAAGATGCAGTGGTGACCCTTGAAGCTGTATATAATGCGATTATTTTATTAAGTACTTAAATGAATCACACATAGTTTCTAACTACTAGAGAGATCTCAGTTACTTTCTTTCACTACCTTGATTTCCAAATGATTTTACCCATGACAGTTGGCAACTGGCCAGGCTGAAACTCTGCTCACCATGCCTCCTGATGTAGGGCACTTCTTACACCATTAATCTTCAAAGTTATGGTAAACAATCAGGGCTTTTCTGGACTGCTTTTTACATAACTCTTTGTGCTAGGTTTTTGCCTTATTTGGAATTATCCATGCACGTGACCAATCCTGCAAGTTTTGGCCAAATGTATGCTTTATTTGGCAAAGGCAGCAGCTATTGAATTCCTGCAATCTTAGTTCTTAGAAGACCTGAATAACTCACCTTAATTCCATTCACATCGCAGCTCATTGTAAAACCGCTTATCAGTTCCTGTTATCTTCAGCCTTTTCTAAAAGAACAAACCAGAAGACAAATTTTGATCTTGCCTTTACCTCAATGAGTTTGTCTTGAACCTAAGTTTGTTGATGTGAGCATAAAACCACATGACAAATGGTCCTTGATGCACAGTGTATACAAGATGCATGGTATCAAATCACCAAGACTCCTTTGACATCGGCTTCTCAACACATGCCTTCTACCACCTCGATGCTCACAGGAGCCATAAGCATGAAAACCTGGATTTCAGTCATTGAAAAACCAGGCTTATCATCACTTTCTAAAGGGCAGTTAGAATTGGGCAATAACTACTGGCTTTGTCAATAACACTCACTTAAAATCAACAAAGAGCTACAAAAAGAATATAAAGACATATTGTGTGGGATGAAGTCTTGGACTCTTATTTGTTTCATTTTGGATATACCTAGTGACACTGATTAAATTCTTTTCTGCCTTTTACTCCTGGGCTGATGGAAACTTTCAAAGTAATCATGCAGTAATAATAGAGGTTAAAGTTCACCAGTTGATACATTTGTTTTGACAGCCAGACTTTTTTGAGCTGACTATAATTTAGAGTTGAAAATCAATATTCCACACAAAGTAAGCTTTCATGTTTTTAATGACAGAATTGCCGAAATGTTACAACACAGAAGGAAGGCCATTGGGCTTGTTAAATGAGCATTATTACAAATGCCAATCTCCTGCTTTTTCCCCATTTCCCAATCTTGCTACAAAATCAAGTTTTTTTTTTGTTGTGCATTTAAATGTTTCAAAAATCTATACCACAAAGATTAAAACAAGACAGCATCATTTTAACAAATTCCTTTAAAATGTCAGTATTGTTTAGTTTTGGGGAATGCTGTTTAACATTTGAACACGCTATTTTGATGTTGGGCACAGATTTTTAAAATGATTTTTGTTCAATGGCCTCTGACAGTTGACCTTTCAAAGATTCAGTGAAACAGAAAGCAAGTTCAAAATCTCCTTCAAAAGTGAACCTAAATAGTTGATAAAAAATAATTATGTTCATTTCAAACCACAGTGTACAACACAAGAGTGTGGTTCTAGAGAATAGCTAGAATTTTAAGGATCCTGCAATTCTTGAAATAGCTAGTTGCTTTGCAGTGCAGCATTCTGCTTGGAGCATTGATCACAAATTACAGAATCCAGTGCCACTTGGCAAGTCATGTTAAAGTTACAAATGGGATTTGTTTTAAAAGTAATCTAATGGCATGTTTGAACAGGATGGTAGTAAAATTAATTGGTGCACAAAGTGGATTGTGAGCATCTGCCTCCATCGTAGCCAGTGTATCTGCAGGCCAAAGCTTACCTACTTGGCAATGCGCCCCGAAAGACCCCAGATTTCCTGTGACCTGATTATGAGAGCCAAAGAGAGAGATTTTATTTTGGTGCAGAGCATAGTTATAGTATTTTTGATTGTTGCTATTTCATTCGAAAAAATCAGGGTCCATCGCCAATTATTGTAAGTGTGTAAAGGAGTTGAATAAATACTTTATCTTCACAGTAGAGGACACTAATAGCATTTCAAAAATGGTAAATAATCAAGAGACTGAGGGTTGGGGTAGAAATTTTTAAAAAATCACTGGAGAAACATGCTGGGAAACTAATGAGGCTTAAAAAGTGGTTAGCTCCTGTATACCTGATGGATTGCATTCTATGATTTAAAAGGAAATAGTTCTAGAGATAGTGGATGCATTGATAGTTATCTTGTAAGAATCCTTAGACTCTGGGAAAATCCAGGAAGATTGCAAAAGTGTCCATGCAATGTTCTTATTCAAAAAGGGAGGGAGAAAAAAACAGGTGTCAATTAGCTTGGTTGCTTTCTTTGGGAAAATGCTGGAGTCTATTATAAAAGTTGTAAAAGCAGAGCAGTGTGGCTTCACGAAGGGAAAATCTGTGTTGACAAATTTATTTGAACTCTTTGGGAGATACATCAGGATTGAGAAAAGGGGACTGGTAGATTTAATATTTTTCAATTTCCAATAGACATTCAATAAGGTATTGCAGATGAGGTGACTTAATAAGGTAAGTACCCATACTTTTGGATATAATATATTAGCATGGATAGAGAATTAGCTAACTCATAGAAGTCAGTTGGGATAAGGGGAACATTTTCAAGATATCAACCTATATCTAGTGAAGTACCACAGGCCACAGTCATTTATATCATATGTTAATGACTTGGATGAGAGAACTGCATGTACCAAAACCAAGACAGGTGAAGCAAATGGACAAAAACTTGATAGATGGAATAGCAAGGAAATATGAGGTAATGTACTTTTACAGAAAAAGAGATGCATATTATTTAAATGGTGAAAGATGACAGAAAGCTGCAGCACAGAGGTAGCTAGGGATTTTGTGCTTAAAAATGATCACAAAAAAAACAATTTAGTTGTTATTAGAAAAGGCAGTGGACTGGTAGACCTTTATTTCAAAATGAATAGAGTATCAGAATAGGATGGTCTTGCTAAAACTATGCAAGACATTAGTTAGGCCACATATATAATACTATGAAAGGTGTTGTTTTCCTTACTTGAGGAACAATGTACTGGAATTGGAGGCAGTCCAGAAAAAGTTCACTAGGCTGAGATGGACTGAATTTTAGTAAAGAATTAAGACTTATGGAAGTAAGACAGGAAAGTGAAGACAAGGATTACCAAATCTTCCATGATCTCATTCAATTGTCAAACAGAATAAATGGGCCAAAAGGCCTACTTTTGCTCTGAGATCTTATGCTCATGTTTTCTGTTTCACCAAACTTGTTAAAGTATTGCGTGCTGACAATCTTAAATGGATCAACTGGCATTGTAATAAGTTTCTTAGCAGTTGCATATTTATACATACAAAAAGTGGCTATTGTCATTTTGTTGCAATTTACCTTAGAGTTCTCCTCACTATGCATGGCCCATAAGAGTTTGCAAGAGAGTGCTGCCCAAAATAACAATCAAAAGTTAAAGTCTCCATCGTTTTACCAGATCATAGGTCTGCTCTCTGATTAGAGACTAGTGAAAGATTTCTTTTTATTTCTTATAAGGATTTCTTATGAGGAGTGGGCCAAGGTCAGCAGGAATGAAGGAGGTAGTAGCTGCTGAATTAGGAGTTCTTCTACCAGCTCATAACTTGTATTCTTTGTTGTATGCCATTCATCTCGTTTGCTTATTCATTCATTTTCCACATGACTGCACTTCAATTTAATACACTGCAAGCTATTTCCATGTTTCAAAGGAGGTACTCTGGTGAAGATTATGAAATATGTCCTTCTCCTGAGGCACGCAAAGGCAGGAAGTAGCTTAGCCAAGTGTGCAGCCTGACCAGTATAGTTTCACATTTGTATGTTTGTATGTACACATCAACCCTGACATAGAGCAGCTAGCTTCTTGTTCTGCCTTTCAAGCGTACTCCATCACATTCTCAATACCCATTTACTTTAACCTCACCAATATTTCTCTTTCAGTGTCCTTTCTTACAAAAATATAGAGAGCTTAGATTGCTCTATGATAGAAGACAGCTTCTTGGAAATCTTACACACATCAGCAGAAATATCTGTTTGTGGTAGCACGTCAGCTACATACATTGTAGACTGTAGCAGTCATTGTTGCAGCTCATAAATGCTTGTGATTAACCTGATTTTGGGTGGACTGGCATCCTACACCTTGGAAATCTAGCCAGAGCCATAAATTTATGTGCCTGTACATTCTGACTGGCATCTTTGTGGGCAAAGTTCACAAAATTGACAACCTTTCGAACAACCCATCAGTCACCTGTTTTATTTATCTGTGGACAGTCTAACAGGTAAGTAGCCCACTTTCATATTCTTCACTTTATACATGCTGAGTCTCTTGAACAGATACTGGTCTACTAAAGGATATGGAGGAACAGAGTATTTCAAATAACGTTTTGATTTCCACATTTACGCATGTGTGTCAACTTTGTAAAATGCATTCATAGGATGTGGGAGTCATCGGCTAGTCCTTGGGTGTAGGGACATCTACTGTTCTGTTAGGAAGGGAGTTCTAGGGCTCTTATCCAGTGACAGTGGACTGCAGTGGTTCAAGAAGGCAACTAAGAGTGGACATAAATGCTGGCCAGCCAGCAACGCCCATGTCCCATGAGTGAATATAAAAAAAAGAAGGAACAATGATATAACGAGTGGAGAGTGTCAAGCTCCTGGGAATGGTCATACACAACAAGCTTTCTTGAACTCTTCATGTGGACGCACTGGTTACAAAAGCCCAATAACATCTCTTCTTCCTCAGGCAGCTGAGGAAATTTGGCATGACGGTGAATACCCTTGCCAACTTTAATAGGTGCGCCATCGAGAGCATTCTGTCTGGATGTATCATTACCTGGTATGGCAACTGTACCATTCAAGATTAGAGATGGTTACAGAGAGTGGTGAACTCAGCCCGAACAATCACAAAGGCCAACCTCCCATGTAGAGAATCCATCTACCAGACCGCTGTCAAGGAAAGGCAGTCAGCATTTTCAAAGATCCATCCCACCCTGGCAATATTTTTCGACAATCTCTACCATTGGGGAGAAGGTACAGAAGCCTGAACACACGCACCAGCCAGTTTCAAAACAGTTTCTACCCTACTGTTGTTAGAATACTGAATGGACTCACAAACTCTTAACATTCGTCTGTACCTTTGTTTTTGTTTTTGCCGCTGCTTACCTATTACTTACTTACCTAAGGTACTTAACTCTGTGATCTGCCTGGATTGCTCGCAAGACAAAACTTTTCACTGTGCCTTGGTATACGTGACAATAAATTCAATTCAATTCAACATATTTTAGAATCAGGATGTTGCATAGCTTGGAAGCGAACTTGCAAGTGCTGGTATTTTGATGCATCTGCTGTCTTTGTCTGTCTCGGTGGAGGTTTGTGAGTTTGGAAAATGCTGATGAAGGAGGCTTGGTGCACATTGCAGCGCATCTTGTAAATGGTATAGATTGCTGTCACTGTGTATCCTTGGTGAAGGGAATAAATATTGAAGTTAGTGAATGGACTGCATTCAAGCATGATGCTTTGTCGTGGATAGTGTCAGGTGTTTGGAATTAGCTTTCTGATTGACTTCTGACTGTGAGCACTGACAACCTTCCCATTATTTCAACACAAATTCCCTCTCCACTCTGATGATCTCTGCAGCACTATTGACTGGGGTTCCACTTGACTTGTCTTGGGAATTACTATTGCTACAGATACCATGAGATTCAATTCAGTCTCTGGATAAATCACATTACATTAATAATCCTAATGCAAGGTTTCAACACCCTCACAGGAACATGAGGCTATTTAGACTTCAAGTCTGTTTTGATATATGTTTTGATCATGGTTGATCTGTATCTCAAATCCATTTGTCCATTTATGCCTCATGTCCTTTGTTACCCTTACCAATAAAATTCTATCAATCTTAATCTTGAAGGTTTCAATTGACCCAGTGTATATTTGAGAAGAGATGTCCGGACACTCATGGTGCTTTAAATATAGTTCCTGATTTAGATCACAAATACCTTAGCTTTATTTTAAGATGATGCTCCCTAGTTCCTTATTTCTCATCCTGTAGGAAATAATACTACTCATTGAGGTTTACTAATGTTTTAAACACTTTCATGATATCAAAAGTTCATTAAATTATTGCAGCACAAAGGATGTTGTTTCGCCACTTATGTTTGTGTTGACTCTCTGAAGGAGCACAGTTGAAAAGTGTGGAGATGGAAAAGCACAGCAGATCAGGTAGCATCTGAGGCGCAGGAGAATCAGCCTTTCATCAGGAAACTACTGTGCTTTTCCACTTTTCGACTCTGATCTGCAGCATCTGCAGTCCTCACTTTCTCTGAAAGAAAAGCTCACTTGATGCCACTCCCCCAACTTCTCATTCACCTTTCTCAAATTATAATTCAATTTCCTCTTGATTGGACCTGCTTTCATTACCATCTCAGGCAGTGCATCCCAGATGCCAACTACTCACTCCTTCGTAACATTCCTCAATCTTCTTTTCTCATATAGAAATTTTAGGTTTTCCAAAACTTTGTTTTATTCATAAAAGTTTGTTACGAACCAGATGGGAGTATTGACATTTAAAAAGAAATCTGAACACATTTTAACCAATAGAGCCATGCAACAAGATTCCTCTTTTTTTAGAGAAAACAAGATTTATTTTATGTACATAATATGTACTATTAAATCAACAATGTGACTTATAATTGTGTATATTAACACTCAGGTTTACGTTTAAATCACCCCATGAATTTTTTTATAAACACACATGAATCTTAAAAGCTATTTATTTTCATAGGGACAAATCATAAGTAGTTGCTAATCCTAGGGAATCTATTTTTTAAGTGCACTCAATTCCAGCTACTTCAGAAGTAAAATTGTCATTTGCCATCTCTTGATTGAGGCTACTGCAGTCACTGGTTCTGGTTACTTTCAATATTTCCAAGATAATCTGTTTTGCTGCTTTCTTTGCAAAAGGATTCTGTGGAGGACTACCGTAGATTCTTCCACTGGTTTCAAACTCAGCAATCATCCAGCTTTTGTTCCCTCACGTAATTCAATTTTCATTCAATTCAAAAAATGAAATTAAGCCTCAATCACATTCCATGTCACAAATGATGAAGTCGTGTTCTGCTTACAGAGTAGTAATCCAGAAACTACATGAGGCCCAAATTGCAGCTAACTCTCATTTCAAGCACCCAGAAAATAATTTGAATGAGAGAACCCTTCTAAGTCCCACTACACTACACAATGGAGGAGGACTTGAGGTAGTGGTCTTGTAGCAGCTGCACTAAAGTTTAGTTCACCCCTTAGCTCATAAACCTAGACCTTAGAATGTGGGAATTTGCAAAAGCTAGTCATTCAAAATAGAAAACCAGGAAGGTTTGGGCAAATTAAAAAGAATCCAGGTTAATGTTTATCTCACAGTGTATACTTTGGAGCAACCCATAGGGCACTAAGCCCTGAATTAGGTAACTGCTCTGGATGATTCTTGTCAAAACACACTTTATTTCTTTCCAGACCTGCAGTCCAAAGGCTCGTTCCAGATGAATATCAGTCTCTTTCCCAATGCAGCATGTGCAGGCGGTGCTGTGATTTAGAGTATGTAAGAGGGCGACAGGGTGGCTCGTCCTACCCTAACCAAGTGATGTCTCGGTTACTGTTTGAAAAGTCCCAGTCAAGAATCATTCTGAAACCAGCCAAGTAGGATCCAACATCACTTTTTCCAATACAGGCTCGAGGACATTACATGAGGACCATTGGCTAAGGGACTCATTGTCAATGGTCTTTCTCTACACAGATTTTTATACAAACCAAATGATGGCAAAATCTGCAACAATGTACCTGATAGATGCTTCACAATGCAGGAGTCAAGTCAATGTTAAAATTTAGTGACCTTTATGCTGTGTCATGAGTATCAAGGCACAACTTGATGCAACCAAACACAAAATTGGCTTTGGATATGTTTTGTCCCCCTTTATCTAAAGATTTGCACATTATGCCTCAGCAGAGGAAATGCAAGCTAAATTATTCAATCTGTCCACAAATTTGAACCTTTAAGGCCTGGTGTGTCCTGGAGAATTTGCAATGTACCCATTCCAGTATCAGTCTCTCTTTTCCACTCCCAAATTGAATGCAATTCGACAGGTAGTGTCAGACTTGAATTTGTTCTCTAACAGACATGTTTCCTGCTATATAACATGTTCAATATTCCTAAATACTTTTTGTTAATAACCCCCATCTGATTCAGATTTATCATGGATTTTGCACTTTTCATTAACATTGACAACTTCCCTGTTAAACGCTGTCATTATAACAACAAATTATTTGGTTGCAGTTGGGAATACCTGACAGCAAGGCAATTTATGTTTTTAAGATTTTGAGGACAAACCAACTATAATGGCCGTAGATAACTGAATATATTTAATTAAACATAATTCACTCCTTTGATGGCTTATAATCATTGTGTAATGATGATTATTAATATGCATATTACTTTTTTTAGCCTGTCAGAATCATGAATAAGACATGATTGAGAGAGAGCTCATGTTTAGATAGTTCCTCAGGACATCCTCAAATATATCATAGCTGAAGGATACTTCTTAAACTCTGGTCACCATTATTTTGTATGCAAACATAATGGATTTAAATCTATGCCTTGAATTGGTTGTCTATGGATGGAAGCTGGCAGAGAACCATATCTTCGTGCAGAACATAAAACTCAAGAGATTGTAACCTTCAGGTTCCAATTCCATTCACTCCGCTGCAAGATTCAAGTCAAAGTATTTTGAACGCACTGAAACAACAAGTCTGGTGTTGGAAAGATATGGTTTTGGAAAGTCAATGATTAGAGGGAGATAGAATAGAGAATAGGGCATTAGGTGCATGAAGTTTATTAAAGACAATAAGAGTTGCCCTCTTGGACCTGAATCCTGGCGTCAGACAATCAATGCTGATGAGTTTAAGACCAGGCTAACTAAACCAGACCTAGTTTCAATAGCACATATGTTCCAATGATAGATTTAAGCCGTGACTTTGTTCTCAAATCAGCTCCCTGTTCTTTAGTAGCGGAGGAGCTTCCTGGATATGAATATGTGTGAGGTGACATGATAAAGGAATTACAAAGCATTTCCAGCACCTTCTATCTTATACAATGACAACCCCAGTCACACTGCACCATTTAAAAGATTGGATTCCCTTTTAATTTTCTGCTGACATTAAAGATAGCTTGTCTTCAAAATTGTAAACTGCTTTGCTGTTAGGCATCCCATATTGCAACAAAATAATTTGTTGTTACAATGACAATGTTTGACAGGAGAACTGTTCAGTTTCAATGAAAAATGAAAAACTTACTTCTTTGCTAATTCTCCGCCGATGCCTCTCCCACCCCCGTTCTCTTTTTCTCTGCCTCTGTACATGCTCACAATCTGTTATATCTCTTAATGTTTTCCATGATAAATCTGAAATCAGACTGGGGAAAATTTCTCCCAGTCAGCAAGTTATGAATAGCAACATCTTTCAACAATAATGACCTAAATGACCAATATGCCTTGTTATTTGCTGTTATAGAGTCATACAATCATAGAGATGTACACCATGAAAACAGACCATTCGGTCCAACCTATCCATGCCGACCAGATATCCCAAACTAATCTAGTTCCACCTACCAGCACATGGCCCATATCCCTCCAAACCCTTTCTGTTCATATACCCCTCCAAATGCCTCTTAAATGTTGCAATTGTACCAGCCTCCACCACTTCTTCTGGCAGCTCATTCCATACACTTACCACCCTCTGTGTGAAAAAGGTGCCCCTTAGGTCTCTTTTATATCTTTCCCCTCTCATCCTAAACCTATGCCCTCTAGTTCTGCACTCCTTACCCCAGGAAAAAGACTTTGTCTATTTATCCTATTCATGCCCCTCATAATTTTATAAACTTCTAAAAGATCACCCCTCAGCCTCCGTTGCTCCTGGGAAAACAGCCCCAGCCTGTTCAGCCTCTCCCTAAAGCTCAACTCCTCCAACCCTGGCAACATCCTTGTAAATCTTTTCTGAACCCTTTTAAGTTTCACAACATTGTTCTGATAGGAAGGAGACTAGAATTGCATGCAATATTCCAACAGTGGCCTAACCAATGTCCTGTACAACCGCAACATGACCACCCAACACTCTGACCAATAAAAGAAAGCATATCAAATGCCTTCTTCACTATCCTATTTACCTGCGACTCCACTTTCAAGGAGCTATGAACCTGCACTCCAAGGCCTCTTTGTTCAGCAACACTCCCCAGGACTTACCATTAAGTGCATAAGTCCTGCCCTGATTTGCTTTCCCAAAATGCAGCATCTCGCATTTATCTGAATTAGACTTAATCTGCCACTTCTCAGCCCATTGGCGCATCTGGTCAAGATCCTGTTGTAATCTGAGGTAACCCTCTTATCTGTCCACTACACCTCCAATTTTGGTGTCATCTGCAAACTTACTAACTGTACCTCTTATGCTCGCATCCAAATCATTTATGTAAATGACAAAAGGTAGAGGACCCAGCACCAATCCTTGTGGCACTCCACTGGTCACAGGCCTCCAGTCTGAAAAACAACTCTCCACCACCACCCTTTTGAGCCAATTCTGTATCCAAATGGCTAGCTCTCCCTGTATTCCATGAGATCTAACCTTGCTAATCGGTCTCCCATGGGGAACCTTGTTGAACGTCTTATTGAAGTCCATATAGATCACATCTACCACTCTGTCCTCATCAATCCTCTTTGTTACTTCTTCAAAAAACTCAATCAAGTTTGTGAGACATGATTTCCCATGCACAAAGCCATGTTGGCTGTCCCTAATCAGTCCTTGTCTTTCCACATACATGTACATCCTGTCCCTCAGAATTCCCTCCAACAACTTGCCAACCATCAACGTCAGGTACACTGGTCTTTAGTTCCATGGCTTGTCCTTACCACCCTTCTTAAACAGTGGCACCACATTAGCCAACCTCCAGTCTTCCGGCATCTCACCTGTGACTATCGATGATACAAATATCTTAGCAAGAGGCCCAGCAATCACTTCCCCAGCTTCCCACAGAGCCCTAGGGTACGCCCGATCAGGTCCTGGGGATTTATCCATCTTTATGCATTTCAAGACGTCCAGCACTTCCTCCTCTGTAATTTGGACATTTTGCAATGTGTCACCATCTATTTCCCTACAGTCTATATCTTCCATATCCTTTTTCCACAATAAATACTGATGCAAAATACTCATTTAGTATCTCCCCCATTTTCTGCGGCTCCACATAAAGGCTGTCTTGCTGATCTTTAAGGGGCCCTATTCTCTCCCTAGTTACCCTTTTGTCCTTAATGTATTTGTAAAACCCTTTGGATTCTCCTTGATTCTATTTGCCAAAGCTATCTCATGTCCCCTTTTTGCCCTCCTGATTTCCCTCTTAAGTGTACTCCTACTGCCTTTATACTCTTCTAAGGATTCACTTGATCTATCCTGTGTATACCTTACATATGCTTCCTTCTTTTTCTTAACCAAACCCTCAATTTTTTTAGTCATCCAGCATTCCCTATACCTACCAGCCTTTCCTTTCATCCTATTAGGAATATACTTTCTCTGGATTCTCGTTGTCTCATTTCTGAAGGCTTCCCATTATCCAGCCGTCCCTATACCTGCGAAAATCTGCCCCTAGTCAGCTTTCGAAAGTTCTTGCCTAATACCATCAAAATTGGCCTTTCTCCAATTTAGAACTTCAACTTTTAGATCTGGTCTATCCTTTTCCATCACTATTTTAAAACTGTTAGAATTATGGTCGCTGTTCCCAAAGTGCTCCTCCACCGATACCTCAGTCACCTGCCCTGCCTTATTCCTGATGAAGGGCTTTTGCCCGAAACGTCGATTTTGAAGCTACTTGGATGCTGCCTGAACTGCTGTGCTCTTCCAGCACCACTAATCCAGAATTATTCAAGATTAGGTCAAGTTTTGCACCTTCTTTGGTAGGTACATCCACATACTGAATCAGAAAATTGTCTTGTACACACTTAACAAATTCCTCTCCATCTAAACCCTTAACACTATGGTAGTCCCAGTCGATGTTTGGAAAGTTAAAATCTCCTATCACAACCACCCTATTATTCTTACAGATAGCTGAGATCTCCTTACAAGTTCATTTCTCAATTTCCCTCTGACTATTAGGGGGTCTATAATACAATCCCAATCAGGTGGTCATCCCTTTTTATTTCTTAGTTCCATCCAAATAACTTCCCTGGATGTATTTCCAAGAATATCCTCCCTCAGCACAGCTGTAATGCTATCCCTTATCAAAAATGCCACTCCCCCTCCTCTCTTGCCTCCCTTTCTATCCTCCTGTAGCATTTGTATCCTGGAACATTAAACTGCCAGTCCTGTCCATCCCTGAGCCATGTTTCTGTAATTGCTATGATATCCCAGTCCCATGTTCCTAACCATGCCCTGAGTTCATCTACCTTTCCTGTTAGGCCTCATGCATTGAAATAAATGCAGTTTAATTGATTAGTCCTCCCTTGTCCCTGCCTGCCCTGACTGTTTGACTCACTTCTGTTCTCAGCTGTACCCGTCTCAGATCGATCTCTTTCCTCAGTATCTCCCTGGGTCCCACCCATCCCCACCTTACTAGTTTAAATCCTCCCGAGCAGTTCTAGCAAATTTCCCTGCCAGTATATTAGCCCCCTTCCAATTTAGGTGCAATCCATCCTTCATGTACAGGTCACTTCTACCCCAAAAGAGATTCCAATGATCCAAAAATGTGAATCCTTCTCCCATACACCAGCTCCTCAGCCATGCATTCATCTGCTCTATCCTCCTATTCCTGCCCTCACCAGCTCATAGCACCAGGAGTGATTCAGATATTACTACTCTCGAGGACCTCCTTTTTAAATTCCTGCCTAACTCTCTGTAATCTCCCTTCAGAATCTCAACCTTTTCCCTCCCTATGTCGTTGATTCCAATGTGGACAATGACCCCTTGCTGGCCCCTCTCCCCCGTGAGAACATTCTGCATCCTCTCTGAGACATCCTTGATCCTGGCACCAGGGAAACAACACACCATTCTGATTTTTTGCTGCTGGCCACAGAAATGTCTGTCTGTACCTCAGACTAGAGAATCCCCTAACACAATTGATCTCTTGGAACCTGACGTACCCCTCTTTGCATTAGAGCCAGTCTCAACACCAGAAATTAGCTGTTCATGCTACATTCCCCTGAGAATCCATCACCCCCTACATTTTCCAAAACAGCATACCTGTTTGAAATGGGTATATCCACAAAAGACTCCTGCACTAGCTGCCTACCTCACTTACTTTTCCTGGAGTTAAATGACTGTATCTGAGACTTTCCCCCCTTCCTATAACTACCATTCATCACATACTGTTGCTGTTGCAAATTCCTCATCACTTCTAACTGCCTGTCCAACTGATCCATTTGATCTGATAAGATTCATAACCAACAGCATTTATGGCAGATATAATCTGCAATAACCCTTAAACTCTTTTTAAACTCCCACATCTGACAAGAAGCAGATATCACTCTACTAAGGGCCAATTTTGCTCCTTCACAATCTACTGACTCAGAAAATAACATTGTCTTATTCCTCTACAAACACTGCCCCAGGTTGAATTAATAGTTATGGCTTATATTTTAAATTTAATCAAGAGTCATATCTACAAAAACATATAATCAAGAAAGAACTCACTCTACCCACTATTGCAGACTTTCTGTTGGCCACACTTAAAAACAACAATTCACTTATCTGATTCTGTGCTGTGAACTTTGCCTAACAGTTCCTCCAAGATTAGTTGTGAATTTCACTATATGCTAATTTTCCCAGATGCACTCCGATGTCCAGCGATGCATGAATTCAAACAACAAAGGCAGTGTCAGTTTCTTTTTCTCTCTCTCTCATGCACTGAACTCACCATGTGCTTCCTTTGTCTGTTCTTCTCCCTTTTAAAACTGCTGTTGTTTTGACTTTTTTCCCCAAAGTTCCAAAACAATGCAGCAGCTTATAAAACAGTAATTGCTGCTCCTGGAATTCGAGAAAATGACCTCCAGCACCTAAAATACCTCAAAAAAAAGGAGAAGCTGTTACAGCCAGAAATTTTACCCATCCTCCACCTTGGATTACCCAGAATCCTCTCTCTATTATTCTTGAAAGATGAGTGTTTCTCAGGACGCTAGCAGAATATTCTGTTCATTTACAGATATGTTTCTGAACAGGTAGTCAAGGTCATGAGCTAACATTTACAGTGATGATGTGATAATAAATGATGCAGCCTATAAGTTTCACTGTTTCACTTGGGTCTGTGCCTCCTGCAACACCCAAGTCAAGCACACTCAAAGTCCCCAACCCTTTCACTGCACCTTTCTGCATCAGCACATGAAATACAACATTTGTCCATTTACCTTCTCTGTCCTACTGCCCAAAGCCCAAACATTCCTTCCTGGTAAAATAGTGATTTACTTATACTTCTTTCAATTTACTATTCCTGTTCACTATGTGACTCCACTTCCATTAGAAGACCAAAGGCAAAAAGGCACTTTGTAGAAATCTTCATTTTAAATCATATAAATGTCCCTTAGCTTCTGGTTGTGTTTTATTTTAACTGACTGCTTTATTTTGACATTGACCTGTGTCCTTGGCCTTTACAGTATAACAGCAAAGCTCAAGGAAGCAGCAACTATGTGGGTGGCACGGTGGCACAGTGGTTAGCACTGCTACCTCACACCATCAGAGACTTGGGTTCAATTCCCACCTCAGGCAAATGTCTGTGTGGAGTTTGTATGTTCTCCCTGTGTCTGCATGGATTTTCTCCCACAGTCCAAAAATGTGCAGGTTAGGTGAATTGGCTACGCTAAATTGCCCCTACTGTTAGGTGGAGGGGAATGGGTCAGTGTGGACTTGTTGGGCCGAAGGGCCTGTATCCATATTGTAAGTAATTGAATCTAACCCATCTTTTAATTAGTCACTTTACAGCGTTTTTCCAAACTCAACAGAGTTCAACCATTTTGCATCATAATCTTTGCACCATCACTCATTTGTTATTTTCTGCCTTCACCCTGTCACAAACTTGCCCCATTGTTTTTGCCCCAGCTGCTGCCTCTTCCACTCCCACAGCTCCCACTTTCCCTGCCTTTCTAATTGCTTGCAACCTGTTACATCTCTTAACATTTTTCAGTTTAGTAAAAGGTAATTAACCTGACATTACTTTGTTTCTCTTTCCGCAGATATTGCCAAACCTGCTGGGTATTTCCAACACTTCTGTTCTTTTGACTTCAGATTCCTGAAAGCCTTAGTCAGCAGTTCAGCAATTCGCAAGAATTCTAAAAAAAGTATTTTATCCCATTTTTTTTGCTAAGTAAGTTGAGTGATAGCGAGGACGGAAATATTTTTCCATTATTGCTATGTAATGTCAGCAATAATTCTTCCTACATCAGAAGGAGCAGACCCAGGTGCAACAGAAAACATCCTTCAGTCTGATTCAAGGTCCTGGAAGAGCACATTGATTACAATATCACAGACACCAGACATCGTTATAATTGCTTTGTGTGATAATTCAATCAAATCTTCAAACTGTAGGCAGATTTGTGTTTTAAAACTCTGCAAGCACATTATGATATTTTATTGTGTTAAAGCAGTTAAGTAAATGTAAATTGTTTTATGGGTTGCATTTGCTAAGAACTTGAGACTATTCAGACTCTGTGGATAGTATTTTATACATGAAATGCAGAACATCTTGTCCCTGGTAATATGTCTTAACATCAACACCATAAGTTCTACCTGCTTCCACCACAGAATTAATAAGAAATGTAAATCTGAAAGATGGCTAACTAATTCAATAATTCCTGTTCTATACAATCGCAATCTGTGTACATATGAATATAGAAACAAATCATTGTGAACGTTGGCGATCTGAAACAATGCAATGACTGCTTTGAAGAAGTTCTGCTCATCTTTCTGATAAGATTTCTGTTCAAGTCTCTCTTATACATCATCATTACATTTGTTTTCTCTTCTGGTGTTTGACAAGGTATTTGCCAAAACTCCCTTATATAGCCACATCTCATCTTTAGTGACTGTCTGTGGCTCAGACATAGCCTACGTGGGTTCCAACTAAAGTTTCATCCTCCTTATTTTGAATCCACCCAGGATCATAGGGATCTCTGTGATGTACAATGTTCCTCAGGCGTCTGTTCCATTTGCATCCTGAAACCCACACTGAGTGCCATGTGCTGCCACTTGTACAATCTCGACATCTCTCTCCATCAGCACCACCTCACCTATCTGTCCTGCCCCAGATTCACTTCATTCTTCGGCTCATTCAACGTTTTAATATGAGTTCTTTTCTCTACCTTTCAGGTACTAAGGGATGTAATTTGTAAAAACTTAGAGATGCCCACACCCCTCTGAAAACTTCCTCCCTTTCCCTCTGACTCCATGCCTTCAACGGAACATAGGAACCGAAATAGGCCATTCAGCCCTCTGAGCCTGTTCTGCCATTCAACAAGATCATGATTGATCTGTGGCCTTCCTTCATATATCTCCCTGTGCCTTAATATATTTGCTTATCCCTTAATATTTTTGCTTAACAAAACCTTATTTACCTAAAATTTAAAATTAACTACTGATCTAGCATCCACTGCCATTTGTGAAAGACAGTTCCAAGCATCCACCTCCCTTTGTATGTAGAAATACTTCGTAATATCTCTTCTGAATGTTCTGGCCCTAATTCTCAGACTATGCCCCCTTGTTTTACAATCCCCAAGCAGTTGCTTCTACGCCCACCTCTCAATGGGTATTTACCATACTTTCTGACATTCCACTCACTGGTGCTGAATGATCTGTACTCAGCAAAGGACTTAGTTTTATCTCTTTACCTTCTGATGAAGGATGAATGGATTTGAAGCATTAACGCTGCCTTTCTCTCCACAGATGCTGTGAGATCGGCTGACTTTCTCCAGCACTTTTTTTTTGTTGTGTATGAATATGCTTTTGTCCAGCATTTGCATGAGCATTTAAACATGGAAAAAACATCTCCATCAGTGTCCTTAAAATAACTGTTTAAGGGGCTGAACTAAAATCAAAATACTGCGCATGCTGGAAATCTGAAATCAAAACAGAAAGACTTGGAAAACCTCCGCACATCTGGAAGCTTTTGTGAAAAGTAAAATAATTCAATACTTTGAATTCAATCAGACTCTTCCTCAGAACTGAAGAGAGGTAGAAAAGTGATGGTTTTTGTGCTGTTGAAAATGAGGAGGGCGGAGGTAGATTAGGTAGAATATAGGCAAGGTCAGGGATAGGTTAGAGGGAGGGAGAGATTATATGATGAAGATGTCATGGAACAAAGATACAAAGGGAGTGATAATGGTAGTAGCAAAGAAAACACAAAGCATTGGTCCAGAATAAAGGAAAGAGTTGGCAAAAAAAATGCAAAATAAGGATACAGTCTGAAATTGTTGAACTTAATGCTGAGCCCAGAAGGCTCAAATTACCTAATATTGCATTGGGCTTCACTGAAGAATGACAGCAGACTTCAAACGCTAATGTAAACGTGAGAGCAAAATAACGTGTAGAAATAACAAGCAACCAGAGGATTGAGATTAAGCTTGTCAAGCGACTGCAGATTTGCATTTGCTGTCCACAATGCAGAGGATGTGGAGGTACCTGTGTTGGACAGGGGTGGACAAGGTCAGAACCACACCACACCAGGTTATAGTCCAACAGGTTTATTTGAAATCACAAGCTTTCCGAGTGCCACTCCTTCATCAGGAGGAGTAGCATTCTGAAAGCTCATGATTTCAAATAAACCTGTCGGACTATAACCTGGGGTGGTGTGACTTCTTACTGTGCAGAGGAGCCTGCACTGTGAGCGGTGACGACAGTATTTCAAATGAAAAGAACTGCAAGAAGAGAGATGTTTCACCTGGAGAGAGAATTGCAGCCTTGGATACTGAAGAGGGAAGTGGTAAAGGACAGGTCTTACACCCTGCATGATGGGATAGAAAGGTGTGGTGGAAAAGGGACAATAATTTGGAGGCAATAGAAGAGTAGACCAATGTGTAACGGAGCGAATGGTCCTTTTGGAATTGTAGCAGCAAAGGTTGGGGAAAACATGTTTGGTTGTGGATAGTCCTTTGAATAAGGATGGTGGTAAAGTGGAAATTTAGGATAATGGGAATCTTCTCATTGTTCTGGGATTGGAGGGGGTGGGGCACAAATGTGCAGCAATGAGTCAGGCAAGTTAGAACACTGTCTACCAAAGTGGATGTGTGGGGGAGGGATAGTGGGGTGGGGGGTGGGCAGGGTTTAGTTAACGAACAGTGACCCCCATTTGAGAAAAAGGAAGGCATGTCAGTAGTACCATTGTGGAAGGTAGCATCATCAGAAAAGATGTCACAGATACAGAGAAACTGAGAGACAAAATGGAGTCCTTACAGGAGGCAGGGTGTAGGCATGTGCAGTCAAGGTGATGTTCGAGGTGATGGGCTACAATAAATATTAATAAACAACTAATTCCCTGAAATGGAGACAGAGAAGGCCAGGTGGGGGAGGAAAATATTAGAGGTGGATTGTGTGAATATAAGTGAACTTTGGGATTGGAAACAAAATTAATTACTTTTCCAAGTTCTGGGTCAGAACAGGAACCAAAAGCCCCACTGATGCATTGAAGTGGGCCTGAGTACAACTAGAACAAGGAATGTTCCATCCACTCCAGAAGAAGACAGACATAACTAGAATCCATCCAAAGCAACACCTTTTATTTGGAGAAAGTGACACAAGTTCAAAGAGGAATTGATCAATGAGTGAGAACAAGTTGAGCCAGTCAGAGGAGGATGCTCGAAACGATTGTTGCTTGTGTTTCCTTTCAACAATGAAGTGGAAAGATCTCAGACTATCCTGATGGAGTTGGAGCAGTGGCTGGATGGATCGGATGTCCAGAGAGAAGACGAGGTGGTTAGGGCCGGGAAAAGATACAAGGCATCAGAAACACCACAAATGCAGGAAAAGGAAACTGGATAAGGGAAAGAGTCAAGAAAGGAAGAAATTAATTCAGTTGGGCATGAACTGGTTGAAACAACAGATCTACAAAGGCAGTCCTGTTTGTGGATTTTGGGAAGGGATCATTTACACAGGAAGCTATAGAGGGAAGATCTCCAGAAGAGATGAGGTCAGTCACAGTTCTGGAAATCATGGCTTCATATGCAATGGTCTAGGGGTGGGAGCTGGAAATATTGAGAGATAGAGTTCAGCATCTGTGAAGTGAAGGTAATTGTGCCAGACAACAACAACATGAACCTTGTCAACAGGTTTTCTAACAATGTCAGAGAATGATAGTGTAGGAGGTTCACGGGATGGTAGGTTAGAATGTGAGAGTAACATAATTAATTAAGATGACCAATGTCACTTTGACAGTTCTCAATGTCAAGTGCAGTTACCTCTTATTTTCATGACTCTCTTTAGTTTAAACAGAGCTGCTCTTTATTTATAATTAACAACACTCCAGAACAAATGTTTTGTTTCAACAGCACTTAATATTTGGAAGCATCCAGGACAAAGCAGCTCACTTGATAGGCATTACATCTGTATACATTCATTCCACTGATGTTCAGTAGCAACTGTGTCTACATGATGCATTGCGGAAACTCTCCAAGGCATCTTCAATAGTACCTGCCATATCCATGACCAATTCCATCTAGAAGGACAAGGCCAACAGATACATGGGAATATCACCACCTGTAAGATCCCTTTCAGATTGCACACCTCCTTGACTTTGAAATATATTGCTGTTTCTTCAGTGTCACAAGTTAAAATCCTGAAAATCCAGGATTGTGGATCTGCTTACACCAGATGGACTGCAGCAGTGCAAGAAGACAGCTCACTACCACCTTCTCAAGGGTAACTAGGAATGGGCCATAAATATTGGCCCAGCCAATGATGCCCTTAGCCTATTAATGAACAAAAGTCATATTGGATCCAAAAAATTAACTCTGTTCTCTCCAAAGGGATTTTGGAATATTGTGCACAATTCTGGTCTCCCATCTATAGGAAGGATGTTGTGAAACTTGAAAGGGTTCGGAAAAGATTTACAAGGTTGTTGCCAGAGTTAGAGACTTTGAGCTACAGGGAGATGCTTAATAGGCTGGGGCCGTTGTCTGTGGAGTGTTGGAGGCTGAGGGGCAACATTATAGAGCTTTATAAAATCATGAGGGCATGGATAGGGTATATCGGCAAGGTCTTTTCCCTCGGGTGGGGGAGTCCAGAACTAGAGGAAACAAGTTTAAGGTAAGAGGGGAAATATTTTAAAAGGGACCTAAGGGGCAACCTTTTCACACAGAGGGTGGTGCATGTATGGAGTGAGCTGCCAGATGAAGAGGTGGAGGCTGGTAAAATTGCAACACTTAAAAGGCATTTGGATGGGTACATGAATAAGAGGGGTTTAGAGGGATATGGGCCAAATGCTGGCAAATGGGACTAGGTTAGTTTAGGATATTTGTTCAGCAAGGATGAGTTGGACCGAAGGGTCTGTTTCCATTCTGTACATCTCTATGACATTATATTGCCAAACATTCTGAATATTTCCAGCTTCTTCTGTTTTGGTTCCCAATTTATTGAAGCCAATTATTTCAGGTATATAGTGCTACATTGGTCAAATAGTACCAATCAGCCTTCCTCAGTCAGAACAACAAAAATACTTGGTGTGAATTAAACCTTTAATAATCTTGAACTCAATTTCAAATCAAAAGCAATTTACATTTAAATTACTACAGGCAAATAGGCCATTTCACCCATTGTGAATGTTGGATGTTTAGTCTCCACATTAACAATAGTTGTGATTGCAAATGGCCTCCTAGCTCTCATACCCATTTGTCTTCCTTTCTTTAATCACTTATCTAATCTCTTCTTTAATGTTCACCGTGTCTGCTGAGATCACAAACTCCAGTTGTGCATTACAGCATTCCAGCATCTCTGTAAAAATGCTTCTGTTCTCTGCCTGAAATACCTTATATTTAAAGTACATCTACGTTGCCCTGTCTTGTCCCAGATAATTCAATCACTAGAAACAAAACAAAATAAAACAAAGAACTGCCGAAGTTGGAAATCAGAAACAAAAACAGAAATTGTTCGAGAAATGCACCAGGCCTGGCAGCCTCTGTCAAGAGAGAAACAGAGTTAACATTTTCAGTCCAGTGACCAGTTCTGAAGAAGAGTCGCTGAACTCAAGAATGTTAACTCTGCTTTCTCAGACTTGCTGAATCACAAGAAACATCCTGTTTCAATGAATTCCATTCCACATTTCACAAAGTTAAATATTTGAAGTTGTTGGTTGGTTCACTGAGCTGGCTGATTTTCTTGCAAATGTTTTGTCTCCCTCCTGGGTGACATCTGCAGTGCTGTGTAGCCTCTGGATGAAGCACTGTCATTGTGATTTGCCCTGAGTTTATATGGTTTTGTTTGTTATGGCAGGTGGTTCTATTTTCGGTTTTGTCCTGTACTGGTCTGTAAATGAGATTTATTTCAATGTGTTGTTTTTATGGAACCAATGAATGAATACCAGGCCTCCAGGAATTCCTGAGCTTGTCTTTGTTTTGCCTGTCCCAGTATCGTAATGTTGTCCCAGTTGAATTGGTGTCCTTCATTGTCAGTGTGTTTTGGTATGAGGGAAGACTGGTTCATGTCGTTTTGTTGCACGTTGATGCTCATATATTCTGGTGGTGCATTTCCTGCCTGTTTGTCCTGTGTAATCTTCCTTACAGTTGCTGCATGGTATTTTGTATATCACATTCGTCCTGCATGTTGTGACTGTGGGGTATTTTGTCTTGGATAGTATCTGGTGAAGTGCAGCTGTTGGTTTGTGTGCTGTCATTATTCTCAGAGGATGCATTGGTCCTGAGTTACAGATATTCACTAAAACCTGAAGTTGAATATTTCTATCACAATCACCTGACATTATCATTTACTTCGGAAATGTTGTCTTGGGCAGGTGAACGACATAGGCCTTTCCAAAGTTTGGGTTAGACCCCTCAGTGGGTCCATCAGCCAAATGTTTGGTGTTGCAGCTTGGAAGCAGCAGGGGTTGCTGGGTGTTCCAACTGAGCACTGACAGCTGGGAGATCCCTTTCCCTCTTTGCAGATTTTAATGGTGGGCATGGCCTAACTGGACAATATTTGAGGCCTGATTCCTGTTCTGAAGAATCTAATGAAGAAGTATTTTATTGTGAAAACCTGACAGTTAAACATCCCCAACACCCCATTGTCACTGATCTCTGACTGACGGGCAGAGGGGGTGGGGTGGCCTTGTTGGTAAGGGAGGATATTCAGTCCCTTGCGCGGGCGGACCTAGAGTCAGGGGATGTAGAGTCAGTGTGGATAGAGCTTCGAAACACTAAGGGTAAAAAGACCCTCATGGGAGTCATCTACAGGCCCCCAAACAGTAGTCTGGATGTTGGAGGTAAGTTGAATCAGGAGCTGAAATTGACTTGTCGCAAAGATGTTACTACAGTTGTTATGGGGGATTTTAACATGCAGGTAGACTGGGAGAATCAGGATGGTATCAGGCCTCAAGAAAGAGACTTTGTGGAGTGCCTCAGAGATGGATTTTTAGAGCAGCTGGTGCTGGAGCCGACCAGGGATAAGGCGATTCTGGATCTGGTATTGTGTAACGAACCAGAATTGGTCAGTGACCTCGAAGTGAAGGAGCCATTGGGAAGTAGTGACCATAATACAATAAGCTTCAATCTGCAATTTGAGAGGGAGTGGGTACAATCTGAAGTGACAATATTTCTGTTGAATAAAGGGAAATATGGAGCTATGAGGGAGCAACTGGCCAAAGTTCAATGGTTCAATACCTTAACAGGGAAGACCGTGGAGGAACAATGGCGGATATTTCTGTGTATAATGCAGAAGATGCAGGATCAGTTCATTCCTAAAAGGAAGAAAGATCCCAGGAGGAGACATGGGAGGCCGTGGCTGACAAGGGAAGTAAAGAAACATATAAGGTTAAAAGAGAAAAAGTATAACTTAGCGAAGATAAGCGGGAAAACGGAGGACTGGGAAGCTTTTAAAGAACAACAGAGGATTAGTAAGAAGGAAATACGCAGAGAAAAAATGAGGTACGAAGGTAAACTGGCCAGGAATATAAAGGAGGATAGTAAAAGCTTTTTTAGGTATGTCCAAGGCAAAAAAATGGTTAGGACAAAAATTGGGCCCTTGAAGACAGAAGCAGGGGAATATATTACTGGGAACGAAGAAATGGCAGAGGAATTAAATGGGTACTTCAGATCTGTGTTCACTGGGGAAGACACAAGCAATCTCCCTGAGGTAACAGTGGCTGAAGGACCTGAACTTAAGGGAATTTATATTTGCCAGGATTTGGTGTTGGAGAGACTGTTAGGTCTGAAGGTTGATAAGTCTCCGGGACCTGATGGCCTGCATCCCAGGGTACTGAAGGAGGTGGCTCAGGAAATCGTGGATGCGCTGGTGATTATTTTCCAGAGTTCAATAGAATCGGGGTCGGTTCCTGAGGATTGGAGGGCGGCTAATGTTGTGCCACTTTTTAAGAAGGGTGGGCGGGAGAAAGCAGGAAATTATAGACCAGTTAGTCTGACCTCAGTGGTGGGAAAGATGCTGGAGTCTATTATAAAGGATGAAATTACGGCACATCTGGATAATAGTAACAGGATAGGACAGAGTCAGCATGGATTTATGAAGGGGAAATCATGCTTGACTAATCTTCTTGAATTTTTTGAGGATGTAACTCGGAAGATGGACGAGGGGGATCCAGTGGATGTACTGTACCTGGACTTTCAGAAAGCTTTTGATAAAGTCCCACACAAGAGGTTAGTGAGTAAAATTAGGGCGCACGGGATTGGGGGCAAAGTACTAGATTGGATAGAGAATTGGTTGGCTAATAGGAAACAAAGGGTAGTGATTAACGTCTCCATTTCGAAATGGCAGGCAGTGACCAGTGGGGTACCGCAGGGATCCGTGCTGGGACCGCAGCTTTTTACAATATATGTAAATGATATAGAAGATGGTATCAGCAATAACATTAGCAAATTTGCTGATGACACAAAGCTAGGTGGTAGGGTGAAATGTGATGAGGATGTTAGGGGATTACAGGGTGACCTGGACAAGTTAGGTGAGTGGGCAGATGCATGGCAGATGCAGTTTAATGCGGATAAATGTCTGGTTATCCACTTTGGTGGCAAGAACAGGAAGGCAGATTACTACCTCAATGGTATCAAATTAGGTAAAGGGGCTGTTCAGAGAAATCTGGGTGTTCTTGTCCACCAGTCAATGAAGGCAAGCATGCAGGTACAGCAGGTCGTGAAGAAGGCTAATAGCATGCTGGCCTTCATAACAAGAGGGATTGAGTATAGAAGCAAAGAGGTGCTTCTCAGCTGTACAGGGCCCTGGTGAGACCACACCTGGAGTACTGTGTACAGTTCTGGTCTCCAAATTTGAGGAAAGACATTCTGGCTATTGAGGGAGTGCAGCGTAGGTTCACGAGGTCAATTCCTGGAATGGCAGGATTGCCTACACGGAAAGACTGAAGCGACTGGGCTTGTATACCCTTGTGTTTAGAAGACTGAGAGGGGATCTGATTGAAACGTATAGGATTATGAAAGGACTGGACACTCTGGCAGGAGGGAACATATTTCCGTTGATGGGGGAGTGCCGAACCAGAGGACACAACTTAAAAATACGGGGTAGACCATTTAGGACAGAGATGAGGAGAAACTACTTCACCCAGAGAGTGGTGGCTGTGTGGAATGCTCTGCCCCAGAGGGCAGTGGAGGCCCAGTCTCTGGATTCATTTAAGAAAGAATTGGATAGAGCTCTTAAAGATAGTGGAGTCAAGGGGTATGGAGATAAGGCTGGAACAGGATACTGATTAGGAATGATCAGCCATGATCATATTGAATGGCGGTGCAGGCTCGAAGGGCAGAATGGCCTACTCCTGCATCTATTGTCTATTGTCTATTGTCCTCATTCTGGATTTATCGTAGCTCTCCTCTGGCCCTTCCCAGTCGCTGCTCCCCACCCACACTAACCTCACTCCACTCCCCACAGCTCCCCACCCACACTATTCCCCCTCCACTCCCCACAGCTCCTTACGCACACTCCCCCAATTCCTCCACAGCTCCCCACCCACACTCCCGGCCACTCCAACAGCTCCCCACCCACTCACCCAGCCCCCGAGCCCCACAGCTCTCCATCCACACTCCCTCCCCACTCCCCACAACACCTACCTACAATCCCTCTGCACTCCTCACAGCTCCCCACCACACTGCTCCCCTCCACTTGCCACAGCTCTCCACACACACACCCCTCTTCCACACTCCACGCCTTCCCACCCACACTCCCATCCCCTAATTCCCACCCACAATCCCCTCCCCAACTCCCCACAGCTCTCCAATCACACTCCACTCCACTCCTCACACCTCTTCATCCCACACCCCCCCACTCCCACACCTCCCCACCCACACTCTCCTCCCCCACACTCTACACCCCCCAACCACACTCCATCCCAACTCCCCACAGCTCCCCACTCTCACCTCCACATCTTGCCACAACTCCCCACCCATATACCCCCCTCCCCACAACTTCCCATCTACACTCGCCCCACTCCCACACTTCTCCACCCACACACCTCCCCACTCCCACAGCTCCCCACCCACATTCTCCTCCCCACACCCCACAGCTAACCACCCACACTCCCAACACCCATTCTTCATAGCTCCCCACCCACATTCCCCCCAACTCCCCATAGCTCTTCAGCCACACTCCCCCCGCCACTTACCACAGCTCCCACCCACACTCTCGCATCTCCCCACAGCTCCCTATCCACACTCCCCCCTCCCTATACATCCCCACCCACATTCCCCCCTCCCCACAGCTCCCCACCCACACTGTCCCCACTCCCACACTTCCCCAACCACATGCCACCCCACTCTCTGCAGCTCTCCACACACACTTTCCCCACAATCCCATTTTACCACCCACACTCCCCCCATCCCCAACTCCCCACATCTCCCTACACACACGCACTGACCCCCCCTCCCCATAGCTCTCCACAGACACACAGATCCCCCATTCTCCACAGCTCCCCACCCACACCCCACACCCTCCCCACAGCTCTCTACCCAAATTCCTCCCCCCCAGACTCCCCACAGTTCTCCGCCCAGCCTCCACCCTCTCCCACCGTCCCTACACCCTACATCATCACCAGCCACTTTCTCAGCTCTCCAGGTTCCACATCCTCTGGGGTCATGTCAATTGGCAAGCCCTAAAATGGAGTGACCATGAGTAAATGTTTGGGAAACACTGATCAAACATCCAGAGGCAAAGATTAAATATGAAGAAAAGTTAAATATACTATGTGTTAATAAAGTGTGAACTTTTGTTAAAACGCTGATTATACAAGTACGATGAAACATTTGTCATTTTGCTGATACTGTATAATAGATACATATGGAAAATTGCATAATTCATTAGCAAGTAATATTTTAAAAGGAATCTTGTCAAAGTGAAGTTCTTCAAATGACCCAAATTTATTCATGAATATCTCCTAGGTCAGAACTAATTTAAATCAATTAAGAATTGTTAATTTTGTTTAGTGGGAGTATGTGTGTGTGCAATCTATTAAAAGATGTCAAAATAAATGATCCGAAGGCAATGGAATTTAGTTTAAAGATGCTTCAAATGAGTTAAAAACAAATTAACTGCATCCTTTGTTCGGCTCTAATAGTTTTAACTTTCTTTCTAATTGGTGGCAAATAAAATGCACCATTTTCTAATGAACCTCATGTAGTTACTTCAGGCTGAGTTTTTTAAAATCTTCTGACTGTATTTTGGCAAAGACAAAGGCGGGCATGTAACCTGCTTGCCAGCAGGACAGTCTAAACTACATGCCCCATCAGCCTAACTCTGACACTGGTCTAGGTCAGTGCTATGTCACGGGCGAAATATAAAGCAGTGCATAAAGAGGCTAATGACCATCAGCACTCTGCGAGGGTAAGTGGGACCATGTTCTCACACTCACAGGACCAGCACTCACTCTAATTCTGCCACTGCATCCACCTTGCTCTCTATAGCTCATCAACTGCAATTCTCATTATTGCATCTAGCATTTCCACTTCACAACTCTTGCCCACCTTGTTCTTCCAAGTGACTATCTCTTCCAGCTTTCTGTGCATCCAACTCACTCACTGGAGACACCTCGCCCTGTCTCCTAAACTATAGACTCCAGCAACTATTATTTCATCTGCTGTCATACTCAGCCCCTCTTCATAAGTATCAACATCAACATCAACTTTACCAGTTTCTTCATCTTCCCTCCCACCACCTCATTCCACATCCAACACGGCACACCCTGTTGACCTGACCTACCTGTCAATCTTCCCACCTATCTGCTCCAGCCTCTCCACTGACCTATACTATTAGCCCCCACTTGCATTGCATTTCCAGTACCTTCCATCTACCTTACACCCCAATAATCTCTGGATACAGTGCATTATGTTCGGTATCAGGGTGACAGGGTGCCTACTCATACAGTGTTCCAAGACCATCTCTGAAAAACACATGCACCAAACAACCTCACTGCCCTATGACTGACCATTTCAACTCCCCCTCCCACTTTACCAAGGACATACAAGTCCTGTGCCTCCTCCACTGCCAAATCCAAACCACCTGCCAACTGGAAGAAAATACTTCATCTTCCACCTTGGGGCCCTTCAACCACACGGCATCAACATCAACTTCACCAGTTTCCACATCTCCACCTCCCCCCACCTCATCCCAGATCCAAACTGCCAACTTGGCACTACCCTCTTGACCTGTCCTACCTGCCCAATTTCCTTCCCACCTATCTGCTCCACTCTCCCCACTGAGCTATCACAATCACTTCCCACCTATTGCCTTCCCAGCTACATTCCCCCAGCCTCACCCCCACCTTGCTATTTATTTCTCAGCCCCCTTTCCCCTCCACATTCCTGATGAAGGGCTTATGCCTGAAATGTTGACTGTCCTGCTCCTCCGATGCTATCTGACCTGCTGTGCTTTTCTAACATCACCTTTTCGACCCTGACTCTCCAGTATCTGCAGTCCTCACTTTCTCCTTTACCATGCAGCTGTTTTGTTGAAGCACACAGAGCATGTTTGCTGCATTAACTGTGGCACATGCTGTGGATGTGACATTGCCATAACATGGAGCTAGACAGTGATATATGCTTCTGCTTGACTGGGTCAGTGCTCCCCACTGTGACAAGTTGCCTGCCTCTCTCTCTCCCTCTGTTAAAATTAGTGCAATGCAAATCAGTGTGCTCGCAGACTCCAAATAAGTGCAAAGTAGGCAGGTATTAAGAGATAATACCAAGAGCCACAAATTCTGTGCAAACGCTTGATATCCACAGGAATATTTTTTTAAAAGGAAAAGGTTTTAATTTCCCGAGACTTCTCTAGAATGCTGAGGTGACCAATCATCTAATGATTGATTTTCAGATGGGGTCTGTAAATAGGCAATAAGTGTCGAACTAACATATTTAAATATATAATCGGGAGGACAGGTACAAAAATAATTACATGTCAGTTGAATATTAAACCTCACCTCAAGAGGCCTGGAAATAATGTTACAGGTTTATGGCGGTATTTTGAGTAAAGCATTTGATTCAAAGCCCAACACCAAAGGAAGAATATCTTGGCACAAGAGAGTAAGAAAGACTAAAAAGTGATATGGAGGAAAAGCAGATAAACTTAGTAGAAGAGTACAGATCAGCCAAAGGTCCAATAAGGTTCACAAAAGTACTCAATGCCTGTCCAAATCGGAAATGGGCCACACAAAGAATTGATATCTTCCAAATTCCAGTACTCATTTTGTATGCACAGTACAAAAAAATGAGACACATACTAAAAATATCAACAAATAGATAGCGAGACGAGAGTCATGAGCCTTGTACTCATTGGAGTTTAGAAGACTGGGAGGTGGATTTATAAAAAGTCGCATGGATTGACTGCTTCTTGAGCAAAATATGTCACATTTTATAAATTCCTATGTTGGAAACAGAATCAGTCTGACTCAAGGTTGGAATACATACAGACTCTAATTTCACACCTTTAATACATTGTCTGAGCTTAGATGTTACCATTATTTTTTATAAAACCTTAAGTTATCTCAGGAATGTGACTTGAAAGGAGTTCTGGGATTTACATATTAATGAATCAAAACCTGCAACCTACTCTAAAAGATGAAAGTCTTAACAGCAACCTAGGACTGTTCAATATTTTGTATTAGTTGCATGATACAATGATCTTGCACTATAAATTCTGTGTCTTATGATCCTGCCCTACTCGCGACCTGATGAAGGAGCAGAGCTCCGAAAGCTAGTACAGTACTTCCAAATAAACCTGTTGGACTATAACCTCATGTTGTGTGATTGTTAACTTGGTTCAAGAAAGCAGATTTCTACCACCGTCTCACAGCCCATTAGGGATGTGCAATAAATGTCCACATCCCAGGAGCAAATTTTAAAAATATATACTTTCAACAGTTCAATAAGTAGTTTTGCTGTCCTTCGCCAATTTAAAACATCTCCACTGATGTTCACAAAGTGCAAGATCTTCAAGAAGCTTCAATCAGCTGTTTGCACCTCATTAACATGCAATTAACTTAGCAAAGAGATGGTGCATGCAACTGCTAACAATTAAGAGAGACAGTTGCTAAGTGAGATCTCCTGTTTTTGTGAAATATATCAGTCATTGATCTTTTTGGTCTTTCTAGCTTGAGTAGTAAATCTTGCCAACATTAATTGTGGTGGAATCTATGCAGAAAACCTTCTATAAAAACAGAACATGGCAAAAATTAGAAATCTGAAATAAAAACTGGAAATACTGGAGGATTCAGCAAGTCTGATACATCTGCAGATAGAGGAACAGAGTTAACATTGACTATGACCTTTCTGATTACTTCATATAAATGGAATGATAGTATTCGGAATAGTTATGTTTTGGTGTCAGCTGTGACTTTGTTAGCAGAACACTGAATCATAGGCTGCCTATAGAGTGGGCAGAGGTCTTCCATCCCATTGAGTCTAAGACAACTCTCGGAAGAGCATCCCTCCTACACCCAGCCCTATAACCCCACATTTGCCTTGGCTAATCCATCCAATCTGAACATCTCTGGACAATATTACCATCCACCTAACTTACACATCTTTGGACTCCGGGAAGAAACCAGAGCACCCAGAGAAAACCCACACAGACACAAACAGTCAATCAAGGCTGGATTTGAACCTGGTGCTGGGAGGCAGCAGTTTGAACCACAGAACCACCCCTGTTGCTTTCTGAGTCAGAAGGTTGTGCTTTCAAATTCCATTACAGCACCTCAGTTTAAAAAAGTTAAAGTTCACACCCCTTTTCAGTGTTGAGGGAGTGCTCAGATGTGCTGTCTTTACATTGAGATGTTGGAACAAAGTCCTAAGTTCTCTTCTAAGCGACTGTGAAAAATACTGCAGCATTGTTTTAAAGATAGCATTACCCTGGCTAAATCCATAATGAGGTTTATGAGTGGCTAGAAACATAACACATCCCACTCCCACATACGTTGGTGGCAGTGTGCACCATTTACAAGATGCACTTTCCAAATTTATAACCTGTCCCATTTACAAGGACACAGGTAGCAGATGCTTGGGAGTATCCACGCTCCGAATCACACACCTCCAAACTTGAAACGATATGACTGGTCCAGCACTGTCTGTGGTCAAACTGCTGGAGCTCTCCTCCTGACAGCACTGTGCATGTACCTACACATGATTACCAACAATTATTTAGGAAGCAGCTCAGCATCATCTTCTGAAAGACAACAAGAGATGGGCTAAAATTTGGGTCTATTCAACAATGTTAACATACATGGAAGTCTTATGATTAGTGTCCTGATCAATTTTTATCTCTAAATTGACAAAGCTGGAATAAATTTTCTAATTGGCTGCTGCATTTCCTTCATTACAGAAATGTCTCTATTTCAAGTGGAAAACGTATTGGACTTTCTACAGTTACGAAGAATGCTACGTCAATACAAGTTCTTCTGAGACCACAGTTGAAGAGTTGTGGATAATTTTGGGCACCATCCTGCAAGAATTTCAGAAAGGCCATGTGAAGGCTATAGTGCAGGGTTACCAGGTTATTACCAGTGACGAGAGACTTTTTATGCATTAATGTGATGTGTGAATTTATTGTTCGTCCCTAGTTGCCCTTCACAAAGTTGTAGTGAGCTGTCTTCTTGTATTTCTGTAGGCCAACTGCTGTAGATAGTCTCACAATGTTGTTAGGGAGGAAGTCCCAGGATTTTGACCCAGTGACATCCGAGGAACGGTGATATATTTCCAAGTCAGGATGGTGAGTCGCTTGGAAGGAACTCACAGATGATGGTGTTCCCATGTATCTGCTGTCCTTGTCCTTCTAGATGGAAATGGTTGTAGGTTTGAAAGGAGCTGTCGAAGGAGCTTTTGGTGAACTTCTGTGGTGCATCCTGTTGATAGTACACACTGCTGTGACTGATTATCGGTGGTGGAGGGAGTTAATGTTTGTGGTTATGGTGTCACTCAGTTGGACTGTATTGTCCAGGATAGTGTCTAGTTTCTTTAGTGTTGTTGGAGCTGTATTTGTCCAGATAACACACTCCTGACTTGTAACTTGTATCTGGTGGCTAGGCTTTGAGAGTCAGAAAGTGTGTTAAACACCATGGAATTCCTTACTCTTGTAGGACAGCACTGCTGATGACACCTTCCAACACTTTGCTGATGATCAAGAGTAGACTGATGGGACTTAAGTGGTTGGGTTGGATTTGTCCTATTTTTTGTGCACAGAACATACCTGGGCAATTTTTCACATTGTTGGATGGATGTCAGTGTTGTAGCTGCCCTGGATCGGCTTGGCGAGGGATCTGGCAATTCCTGCAGCTCAAGTCTTCAGTATTATTGTCAGAATGTTGATTTTTGACTTGTCATCAAAAAATGTTTGAAAAGTTAAGAGTGTTCTCCTTGGAACAGATGTTCACTCCTGGGCCAGTTGAGGCCTATTTAGGCCACTACTAGGGGCATCCTCCACCGTCCCCTGGGATTTGATCAGGGATATGTGAAGCTGACAACAATTTTCCAGCCGTCTCTAAGTCTGCAGTCTGCCAGGTGAAATCTCTGAGGTAAAAACAATGACTGCAGATGCTGGAAAGCAAATACTGGATTAGTGGTGCTGGAAGAGCACAGCAGTCCAGGCAGCATCCAACGAGCAGCGAAATCGATGTTTCGGGCAAAAGAAATCTCTGCTAATTTATGAGCTGTCGGTCACTTGTTTTCCCCACATCCCCAGACCAGTATGTTATTTCTTTCTCCTTGCCTACAACCGACCAGGCTTTGTGTAGAAACATGAAATAGTGAGAAAGGACAATGAAGAAACGTCATCACTTGGTCTAGCACAGCACATAGATTAGATTAGATTAGATTAGATTACTTACAGTGTGGAAACAGGCCCTTCGGCCCAACAAGTCCACACCGCCCCGCCGAAGCGTAACCCACCCATACCCCTACATCTACATCTACCCCTTACCTAACACTACGGGCAATTTTAGCATGGCCAATTCACCTGACCTGCACATTTTTTGGACCGTGGGAGGAAACCGGAGCACCCGGAGGAAACCCACGCAGACACGGGGAGAACGTGCAAACTCCACATAGTTTAGCTTCGATGTGGTATTTGCAAGTAGTGACACATTTGGGCATGAGTGGTCTCCAGACAGAGCAAAGGGAAGATGGAGAGCAGGTGCTAGCTCAGGGAAGGTGAAGAAAGGTCATAAACCTGAAACATTGACTCTCTTTCTCTCCACATGGTGTCAGACCTGCTGAAGGTTTACCCAATTTTCTGGTTTTATTTTAAAAATGCATTGTGTTATCAGTTACTTCCTCTTCTTCCTTCTCATCAAGAACACTAATGGCCCCACCAAAGTGTCATCTGATTCAGCCAAACCAGAAAATAAAGTATTTTGGACCTGAAACATCATCCGTAACTTTCAAAACAAAGATGCTACATGCTATCTATCTAGTCAGGTCCGGCAAGGATGCCTGATACCAGATGGATCCAGGGAATATATAGTGATTGTGTATTGTCGATAGTCATGGAAGACTAGAAGTTGGCTAACATGGTGCCACTGTTTAAGAAAGGTGGAAATGACAAGCCAGGGAACTATGGACCTGAGCCTGACATTTGTGGTGGGCAAGTTGTTGGAGGGAATCCTGAGGGACAGGATGTATTTGGAAAGGCAAGGACTGAGTGGGGATAGTCAACATGGCTTTGTGCGTGGGAAATCATGTCTCACAAACTTGATTGAGTTTTTTGAAGAAATATCAAAGAGGATTGATGAGGGCAGAGCGGTAGATGTGATCGATATGGACTTCAATAAGGTGTTCAACAAGGTTCCCAATGGGAGACTGGTTAGCAAGGTTAGATCTCATGGAATACAGGGAGGACTAGTCATTTGGAGACAGATCTGGCTCAAAGTTAGAAGACAGAGGGTGGTGGTGGAGGGTTGTTTTTCAGACTGGAGGCCTGTGACCAGTGGAGTGCTACACGGATCGGTGTTGGGTCCTCTACTTTTCATCATTTATATAAATGATTTGGATGTGAGCATAAGAGGCATAGTTAGTAAGTTTGCAGATAACTCCAAAATTGGAAGTGTAGTGGACAGGGAAGAAGGTTTCCTCAGACTTTAATGGGATCTTGATCAGATGGGCCAATGGGCTGAGAAGTGGCAGATGGAGTTTAATTTAGATAAATTTGAGGTGCTGCATTTTGGGAAAGCAAATCTTAGTAGGATTTCTACATTTAATAGTAAGGTCCCAGGGAGTGTTGTTGAACAAAGAGACCTTGTGTGCAGGTTCATAGCTCCTTGAAAATAGAGTCACAGGTAGAAAGGATAGTGAAGAAGGCATTTGGTAGGCTTTCCTTTATTTGTCAGAGCATTGAGTTGGGAGGTCATGTTGTGGCTGTATGGGACACTGGTTAGGCCATTTTTGGAATTCTGGTGTCCTTCCTATTGGAAGGATGAAACTTGAAAGGTTCAGAAAATATTTATATGGATGTTGCCAGGGTTGGAGGATTTGAGCTTTAGGGAGAAGTTGAATAGGCTGGGGTTGTTCTCCCTGGAGCACCGGAGGCTGAGGGGGTGATCTTTTAGAAGTTTATAAAATCATGAGGGGCATGAAAAGGATAAATAGACAAAGTCTTTTTCCTGGGGTAAGGAGTCCAGAACTAGAGGGCATAGGTTTAGGGTGAGGGGGGAAGGATATAATACAGACCTAAGGGCAACTTTTTCACACAGAGGGTGGTACGTGTATGGAATGAGCTGCCAGAGGAAGTGGTGGAGGCTGGTACAATTGCAACATTTAAGAGGCATTTGGATGGGTGTATGAACAGAAAGGGTTTGGAGGGATATGGGCCGTGTGCTGGTAGGTGGAACTAGATTAGTTTGGGATATCTGGTCGGCATGGACGGGTTGGACCAAATGGTCTGTTTCCATGCTGTACATCTCTATGATTGTATGAATCTATAACAGCAAATAACAAGGCATATTGGTCATTTAGGTCATTATTGTTGAAAGATGTTGCTATTCATAACTTGCTGACTGGGAGAAATTTTCCCCAGTCTGATTTCAGATTTATCATGGAAAAGTTTAAGAGACATAATTGATTGTGAGCATGTACAGAGGCAGAGAAAAAGAGAACGGGGGTGGGAGAGGCATCCGGTGGAGAATCAGCAAAGAAGTAAGTTTTTCATTTTTCATTGAAACTGAACAGTTCTCCTGACAAACATTGTCATTGTAACAAATTATTTTGAATAGGCTGGGTTGTTCTCCCTGGAGCACCGGAGGCTGAGGGGGTGATCTTTTAGAAGTTTATAAAATCATGAGGGGCATGAATAGGATAAATAGACAAAGTCTTTTCCCTGGGGTAAGGAGTCCAGAACTAGAGGGCATAGGTTTAGGGTGAGAGGGGAAGGATATAATACAGACCTAAGGGCAACTTTTTCACACAGAGGGAGGTACGTGTGTGGAATGGGCTGCCAGAGGAAGTGGTGGAGGCTAGTACAATTGCAATAGTTAAAAGACATTTGGATGGGTATATGAACAGGCAGGGTTTGGTGGGATATGGGCCGGGTTCTAGCAGATGTGGCTAGATTGTGATGGGATATCTGGTTGGCATGGATGAGTCGGACTGAAGGGTCTGTTTCCGTGCTGTACATCTCTATGACCCTATGACTGTAATTGCGGGATAATTGAGTGAGAGCTGCGTATATTATTGAGCAATGAGTAATCAGGTTGGTAATGTATAAGCTAAAATAAAGCCCTGACCAGAAATGTATCTGCCTGGACTCTTTCTAACCAACCTTTTAACCATTGGTGTTTTAAAACTATCTATCTAAGTTTGCACTGCTTAAAAATGCAGGTGTTTTCTCCAAAAAAACCTCAAGTTTTTAATATCAATTAAGACATAAATATATATAACTGAACTCTGCTGCACAAACCAAATTACATCAACCAGATTATAACTTTTTGTTTTAAGAAAAAGTCATTCAAGGCATAAGTTATTTCAAAACTGGATGAACAAATTGAATTCAGTAACTCTTATCTAATTAGTAAGTTCAATTTTAATGTATGGATTTTATATCGAGGTTTAACATTTATTATGTTGGATAATAATTTACTATGCATCTCTCCTTCTTTGCCATACAATTGACTTAATATTTAGTAGCAATGAAATGTTCTGCTTAAATGATTTTTCAATTCAAAATGTTCATACAGAACCCCCGCTCTTCCCTGGCATTAAATAAGGGTGTGATCCTTCCAGTATTTATGTTTTTTCTTTCATGCTCTCTCTCATATGCACAATCTTATTTTAACATTGTAACTTTGATAGATGGACTGATAAATGGAGTGAAATTGGGTTGGTTAGGAATGTAGTTCGAAACCGGAATTTCAGAAAATGAGGGGGGAGTCTCATCGCAAACTATAAAATTCTAACAGGTCTAGACAGGGCGATTGCAGGAAGGATATTCCTAATGACAGGGAGTCCTGAACCAGGGACACAGTCTAAGGATTTGGGTGAACCATTCAGGACTGAGATGAGGAGGAATTTCTTCACCCAGAGATTGGTGAACCCGTGGAATTCTCTGCCACAGAAAATGTCTGAGGCCAAAAATGTTGAATGTTTTCAAGATGGAATTAGATATAGATCTCAGAGCTAAAGTGATCAAAGCTTCTAAAATGGGAAAGGGTGCTGAGTTGGATGATTAACCATGATCATATCGAATGACAGAACAGGTTCAAAGGGCTGAATATACTACTACTACTGCTCTTTTTTTGTATATGTTTTTGTAACTGCCTAAAATTGTCAAATGGGAAAATGCCGCAGAGAAGCAGTGGCCGTGCTTACAATTCCTCGAAAGCTGACTAAATTTCATGGCCAAGTCTGGAAGATTGATCAACTACTTGCACTTCATTGTTTTTGGTTTCCTTTATAGTGTTGATGGGAAATGACTTCTCACACTTGCAAAGAGGAAACACTCAGTCCTATATTAGTGACAACAGCCATGTGATGGAAGACAATGTCATTGTTTGAGAAGGTAGAAGAGTCATTTGCAAGAGAAAGATATTCGCAGCTTATACTGTATTTATGCAACTAGAGCTGAATGCATACATACCTGCATCGGTCTAGGTTTTCCCAGCCTGGCGGAGGGTAGTTTACAAATAGGGACAAAGGAGAAAGGAATATAGTGGGGAGTCATGTCAGGACTGCTCTCCCCCACCCCTCACATTCCCAGGTTAACTGCCCACTCACAGGGGCATGCTGACAATCTCAATACCTCCAATAGTGGTTTTGTGTCAGCTCCATTCTTTCACTGGTGTCAGAGTGATGCCCAGTCAGGTTTCTCAACCAAGGTATCTTTCCAGCAGCAGCCCAGTAGGTTTTCAGAGTGAGGAGGCTCCAAACCCCAGTGATGGTGCCCTGGCAATGACAAGCCACTGTCAGTCAGTGATTTTGAGCTGATTTATTATTGTCACATGTACCGAGATACAGTGCAGAATATTGTATTGCGTGCTATTCAGACAAATCATACCTATCTAAGTACATCAGGGTGATAGAACAGAATACAGAATATTGTGTTACAGCTACAGAGAAGGTGCAAGCAAGATCAACTCTAATATATGAGAGGTCATTCATGAGTCTGATAACAACGGGGTAGAAGCTATTCTTAAACCTGTTGATACATGTTTTCAAGCTTTTGTGTTTTCTGCCCAACAGAAGAGCATAGAACTGGTGTGGGAGGCATCTTTGATGATGTTGCCTGCTTTCCCGAGGCAGTGGGAAGTGTAGACGAAGTCAATGAAAGGAAGGTTGGTTTTCGTGATAGACTGGGGTTGCTTACACAACTCTCTGCAATTTCTTGCGGTAATGGGAAAAGCAGATCTTGACCGTAATGTTTCTCAGAAAGTGGGGTATGACTAAAATAAAAATGCTGAGAATGTGCCATATCCCACTTTATTTACAAGGACTGGGTACTCTTGAGGATAGTGTAACCATCAGGTACTTCTCAAAGTGTTTTTCAAGTTTTTGCGAAGATTTGCAGCCCAGGTTGTGGATGTGGCTCTTGGTTTGCTTGCTGAGATAATAGGTTGTCATTGCAGATGTTTTGTCACTATGTTAGATAACACCGTCAGTGCAAATTCGTGAAGCAGTATTGTTCTACTCCACTTGATATTTACATGATTCGGTCCATTAAAGCAGGTGGTGTGATTTCTGGTTTTTCCCTGCAATAGTTTGTATATGGGGGCTATTTCTACATGCTTGTTAATGGCATTCCGGGTTGAAAACCAGGCCTCTAGGAATTCCTGTGCATGTCTCTGCTTAACTAGTCCTAGAACAGTTGCAAAATTCTGTGTAATGACTGCCATAAACACTACATTGGACAGACTGGAAGAAAACTAGCAATCCAACTATATGACCACCAACCAGCAGCAAAATGGCACAAGCCCAATTCTCCCTCATCTCAATACATGCAGACAAGGATGGACAACATGACTGACCTAAGACAAGCTAACCAGAGACATGCATGGGAATTCCGAGAGGCGTGGTTTTCAGCCCGGAATGCCATCAACAAAGCATGTAGTAATGGACCTTATATACAAACCACTGCAGGGAAAAACTAGAAAGGACAACAGCCACCTTAAAAGACTGGATCATGTAAATATCAAGCAGAGTAGACTTCACAGAGTTTGCACTGATGATGCTACCCAACACGGTGACAAAATGTTTGCAAGACAACCCACCAGCTCAGTGAGCAAACCAGCAACCACGTCTCAAAGGACCTGTCCTCCCATCCTGATGTTGCAGGTGTCACATCAGTGTTTTCATTGTCATGTCAATGGAACATAATTCAACCTCATTACAAATTTCAAAAGGAACTCCATGCCTAAAATAAAGTTACCTGAGATTGCAGTGAAATTGTGTCAATTAAACAAATTGACAGAAAATAACAGGAGACTAGATCAAAAAAGTGTTGAATAAAATTTTCCATGTGCTTTAGAAAGAAGAACATGTTACTGTAGTTTCCCTTTTTCAAAGGTCACTTCTAGAAACATGTCAAAGTCAGACAAAGAAAATGCAACACTAACGCAGCAGTCATATCTAAAGCAGTAAAGCACAAGCCTCAGTCTCTGAACATGGGAAAATTAATGGCATGCTCTGCTGTCACTTGGCATCATTATGACTGCTCATGCACACTATTCCAGAAACTCCATGCTATGACATAGATTTCCAGTGTTGAAACTGTCAAGTCCTTAAAAGAAGCATCCTACTGATTTACACTGGGAGAGTGAGGGGTTCATAGCCCCTGACGTACAGAATCAATAGATCTGGCCAAAACTAATAATTAAACCCCCGGCTAAAACAATAAACCAGTCATTGACTTGAAATATAAATTATTTCCCTCTTTACAAGTACTGCCAAGCCCGCTGAGTATTTCCAGCACTTTATTGTTTTTATTTCAGATTTCCAGTATTCTCAGTATTTTGTTTTTGAATCAGTAATAAATGGATGTAAGTTTGCTCCTGCATTTCCTCATTTCAGACATTTCATCACCATACTAGGTAACATTATCAGGGACCCTCCGGAGGAAGCACTGCTGGTGTTTCCTCCTTTCCTCCTATGTTTGGGTTTCCTTGGGTTGGTGATGTCATTTCCTATGGTGATGTCATTTCCTGTTTTATTTCTCAGGGGGTGGTAAATGGGATCCAAATCAATGTGTTTGTTGATAGAGTTCTGGTTGGAATGCCATGCTTCTAGGAATTCTCATGCATGTCTCTGTTTGGCTTGTCCTAGGACGGATGTGTTGTTCCAGTTGAAGTGGTGTCCTTTCTTATCTGTATGTAAAGATACTAGTGAGAGAGGCTCATGTCGTTTTGTGGCTAGTTGATGTTCATGTTTCTTGGTGGCTAGTTTTCTGCCTGTTTGTCCAATGTAGTGTTTGTTACAGTTCTTGCACGGTATTTTGTAAATGGCATTAGTTTTGCTTGTTGTCTGTATAGGGTTTTTCAAGTTCATTAGCCGCTGTTTTAGTGTGTTGGTGGGTTTGTGGGCTACCATGATGCCAAGTGGTCTGAGTAGTCTGACAGTCTTTTCTAAAATGCCTTTGATGTAGGGGAGAGTAGCTAGGGTTTCTGGATGTGTTTTGTCTGCTTGTTTGGGGTTGTTGCTAAGAAATTGGCGGATTGTGTTAATTGAGTACCCATTCTTTTTGAATACACTGTATAGGTGATTTTCCTCTGCTGTGTGTAGTTCCTCTGTGGTGCAGTGTGTGGTGGCTCGTTTAAAAAATGCTCTGATACAGCTTCACTTGTGGATGTTGGGATGATTGCTTCTGTAGTTCACTATTTGGTCAGTATGTGTTGTTTTCCTGTAGACGCTGGTTTGAAGTTCCCCATTGGCTGTTTGTTCTACTGTGACATCTAGGAATGGCAGTTTGTTGTCGTTTTCCTCCTTTTTAGTGAATTTTATGTCAGTAAGATTATTATTGATAGTCTTGAATATTTCCTCTAATTTGTTTCGTTTAGTGATGACAATGGTGTCATCCACGTAGCGGACCCAAAATTTGGGTTGGATGGTTGGCAGAGCTGTTTGTTCGAGTCTCTGCATTACTGTCTCTGCTAAGAATCCTGATATCAGAGATCCCATGGATGTTCCGTTGGTTTGTCTGAAGGTTTTGTTGTTGAATGTGAAGTGGATGGTAAGGCATAGGTCCACTAGCTTGATGATACTGTCCTTGTTGATGAAGTTAGTGGTGTTTGGTGTATGTGTCTTTGGGTCTTTGAATAGTGTAGTCAGTGTTTCCTTTGCCAGGTTAATGTTGATTGATGTAAACAGGGCTGTTACATCAAAGGAGACCATTATTTCATCCTCTTTTATCTTAGTGTATTTGATGGTCTTCAGGAATTCTTGGGTGGAGTGGATGGAGTGGTGTGAGTCTTCTACTAAATGTTTTAGTCTTTAGTGTAGCTCATTGGCCAGTCTATAAGTGGGTGTTCCAGGTAGCGAGACTATGGGTCTGAGGGGGGCTCCTGGTTTGTGAATTTTGGGTAATCCGTAGAAGCATGGATCCATCTGGTTTCAGTTTTTGGAAGTCGATCTTATTTATTTTTCTAGATTTCTGAAGTTTTTTTTAGCAGGGCTGTGACTCGGTTCTTTAGTTGTGTGTCGGGTCTATCGCCACTTGGTAAGTGCTGGTATCTGTGAGTAGTGCGTTCACTGTTTCGATGTAGTCTCTTTGATTTAAAATTACTGTCAAACATCCTTTGTCTGCAGGTAGGATAACGATGTTTTTATCTTTTTTTAGTCTTTCCAGTACTTTCCTTTCTTGTGTATTGAGTGTGTTTCCTTCCTTTTCCTGCTTCATGTTGGTGTAACTAACTGTCTGATAGTTTGCTGGGTTTCTTCTGTGAGTTTGTTGTCCTTCAGTGTTGCTTCTAATGCTGCGAAAAATCTTTCTTGTCCGCATCCTAGGAGTTGTAATTTAATCGTTTTATAAGATGACTTTTTCAATGTCTGTTAAGGATTGGTCAGATAAGTTTTTTATCCATGCTTCTGTGTTGTCAGTGTTGTTATTTTGTGTACCACAGGAAATGACATCACCAACCCAAGGCAACCCAAACATATAAATAGAAAGCAGGAGACACTGGCAGTGCTCACTGAAGATGTTACCTAGTACGATGATGAAACATCTGAAAATGAACCTTCCAGCTCAGCGAGCAAACCTACATCCAGAATCTCAACCTGTATTGACCTAAACCTACAAACCTTCTCAAAACTCACTATCAATAATAAATGTTGGACCACATCATGAATTGCAATTGTGCAGCAAAAGAAAACGTTTAAAATGTATTATCTGCAGTACATATGAACATTCCTGCACTGAATGCTCAGCAACAACTCATTAGAAATCTCTGACTCAGTCAGCAATAGCTCTTTAGTTTAAAACACTTGACTTGAAATGAATATTACAAATGGTCAATTAATTCCAATTAGATAGACAGTTTGATTACCCTCAATTTTAACAATCCCCATCTCCCCACCCACTCAATTTCCCCAAACTAAAAGGTAGGAGATGATGAGTTCAAATTTGGAAACAACATGCCATAAATCATGGTATATAAATCTACCTGGGACCTAAAACAAGCCCAATCTTCTGGCCCCAATAATCATGATTTTGCAGCCAATCAGTGATACATTGACTCCCCCGCATTTCAGCCTTGAGATGTTATACATGCATTAAATGTCAGCCTCAATCCTACTTATTTATAACTGGATGAAGGTATCATGCAGATTAAATGGGCTGTGTGGGAAAATAGTTGATAGTTTAATGCGTGCCCACTGTTCTGAATTAGGTTTAAATGATATTTTAAAATGATAACCATGCAGTAATACTGCTGGTTCACTTTTATACTGAATACATAAATGGACCCCCTTTTTAGAAAGGATTTTTTGAAGCCTCAAAGGTCTGTTTCTATGCAATATATTGGCATTGGGTCATGATGTGACAGTGACATTGGCAGTCATATGCAAGTTAGACTCTGAGAATAGGAGAGAGAAGAACTGTATGAGAGAGCAGCCTTCTGTATTATGTACATTAGAGAATACATAAAGAGATTATTTAGTGAGGGCAGTGAGTCACGAGGCAGAGCTAGAGCAGTGAGTCCTGGGACAGAGCAAGGGCATTGGTCCTGGGGCAGTGTGAGGGCAGTGGGTCCCTGGGGCAGAGGGAGGGCAGTGGGTTCCTGGGCAGAGCAAGGGCAGTGAGTCCTGGGGCAGAGCAAGGGCATTGGTCCTGGGGCAGTGTGAGGGCAGTGGGTCCCTGGGCAGAGCAAGCGTGGTGAGTTCCGGGACAGTGTGAGGGCAGTGAGTCCTGGGGCAGAGGGAGGGCAGTGGGTTCCTGGGCAGAGCAAGGGCAGTGAGTCCCAGGGCAGACTGAGGTCAGTGAGTCCCGGGGCAGAGTGAGGGCAGTGGGTCCCTGGGCAGAGCAAGGGGAGTGAGTCCAGGGCAGAGTGAGGTCAGTGAGTCCCGGGGCAGACAGAGGTCAGTGAGTCCCAGGGCAAAGTAAGGTGACTGAATCCCGGGGCAGAGTGAGGTCAGTGAATCCCGGGGCAGAGCGAGGGCAGTGAGTCCCAGGGCAAAGTGAGGTCACTGAATCCCGGGGCAGAGCGAGGGCAGTGAGTCCCAGGGCAAAGTGAGGTCACTGAATCCCGGGGCGGAGCGAGGGCAGTGAGTCCCGGGGCAGAGCGAGGGCAGTGAGTCCCAGGGCAGAGTGAGAGCAGTGAGTCCCGGGACAGAGTGAGGGCAGTGAATCCCGGAGCAGAGTGAGGGCAGTGAGTCCCAGGGCAGAGTGAGGGCAGTGAATCCCGGAGCAGAGTGAGGTCAGTGAGTCCCGGGGCAGAGTGAGAGCAGTGAGTCATGGGGCAAAGTGAGGTCAGTGAGTCCCGGGGCAGAGTGAGGGCAGTGAATCCCGGAGCAGAGTGAGGGCAGTCAGTCCCAGGGCAGAGTGAGAGCAGTGAGTCCTGGGGCAGAGTGAGGTCAGTGAGTCCCAGGGTAGAGTGAGGGCAGTGAATCCTGGAGCAGAGTGAGGTCAGTGAGTCCCAGGGCAGAGTGAGGTCAGTGAGTCCCGGGGCAGAGTGAGGGCATTGAGTCCAAGGGCAGAGTGAGAGCAGTGAGTCATGGGGCAGAGTGAGGTCAGTGAATCCTGGAGCAGAGTGAGGGCAGTGAGTCCCAGGGCAGAGTGAGAGCAGTGAGTCATGGGGCAGAGTGAGGGCAGTGAGTCCCAGGGCAGAGTGAGAGCAGTGAGTCAGGGGGCAGAGTGAGGGCAATGAGTCCCGGGGCAAAGTGAGAGCAGTGAGTCATGGGGTAGAGAGAAGTCAGTGAGTCCCGGGGCAGAGTGAGGGCAGTGAATCCCGGAGCTGAGTGAGGGCAGTGAGTCCTGGGGCAGAGTGAGGGCAGTGAGTCCTGGGGCAGAGTGAGGGCAGTGAGTCCTGGGGCAGAGTGAGGGCAGTGAGTCCTGGGGCAGAGTGAGGTCAGTGAGTCCCAGAGCAGAGTCAGGGCAGTCAGTCCCGGGGCAGAGTGAGAGCAGTGAGTCATGGGGCAGAGTGAGGGGGGTGTGTCCCGGGGCAGAGTGAGGGCAGTGAGTCCAAGGGCAGAGTGAGGACAGTGACTCCTGGGGCAGAGAGAGGGTAGTGAGACCCAGGCAGAGAGAGGACAGTGAGTCTCAGGGCAGAGAGAGGACAGTGAGTCCCAGGGCACTTCGTGGGGAAGGTAGTTGAGGCAGGCACCCTCACAATCTTTAGAAAGTTAAAAATCACACTACACCAGGTTATAGTCTGACAGGTTTAATTGAAGCACAGTAGCCCTCCACTACCCCCTGATGAAGGAGCGTCGTTCTGAAAGCTAGTGTGCTTCCAGTTAAACCTGTCGGACTATAACCTGGTGTTGTGTGATTTTTAACTTTGTACACCCCAGTCCAACACTGGCATCTCCAAATCATAACCTTTAGAAAGTAATTGAAGTGTCAATCCATTCAAAGCAATGGGCTTAGTGCAGGGACGGGGGATTAGTGCAGGCAGTAGTATATGTTTGGTTGTACAGACTAGTTAGGTAAAAGACCACTTCTGTACTGTGTGATTCCATAATTCTAGCAACCTTAAGAGCAGAGTACAGATCATAACCAGATTCCTATAAACAGTATAAAAGAAAGACCTCGGATGGAAGATTTCTGTTTAATGTACAAGAATGAAATGTAAACAATCTATGCATTGGTGATCAGGGGGTATAAAAGTTGTTTTCTTTGTATGCATGGAATAGAGTTCAGACAGAACCAAGTAGACGATTAGGTAGAATATTGTGTAGCCACTTTATGACAGAGCCTCTCTCTTAGATTGTTGAAATAAATACAAAGTTAAGAGTACCTGAGTCCGCCTATCGTCTGTAGGAGAAATTAACCACAACATGGGGATGGCAGCTTGATGATTAGTTGATTGTGACACACAATTTTAATTATGAAATTGCTGACTATTTCTTTCACGTAATTATTTTCATGCATTAATCAGTTGTTTTAGTGTGATGACTAACTTGAAGATAATTGTAATGATTTGTACAACATTTGTACTGTTCTACAACCGATGGAAACATATTTTTTAAGAATTACAGAACCCAAAGAACTGAGTTAAACTTTTGGTTCGGGTTTAACGGAACCAATAGTCTAATGGTCTCCACAACTGAGCAGGTCCCTCCACCTCAGCTGCGGAACCATGGAGTACGCTTAGACATAATGGAAGGGAGAGGAAGAAGGACACCTATTGATGGTGGCATGGGTAACAGTGGCTTGTATGTGACTGTCACCTTATGAATAAATATTTGTCCTTTCACCTTTACACATGGTTGTTAGTTCCTCTGTAGCCGCCAAATGCATTATTGCACCATCTGACATCACTTCCTGGCCACACATGATGCTCCATTAATGTTAAGAGTCTACTGCATCACCTGGAAGCAGGGAGAACAATGTATACACATGGTATTTGGTCATGCTGACACCTTAGGCCTTCCTTATTCAATATCCCCAATGTCTCACTTCCTCGATGTACAAAAGTGTATCTGTCAATGAAGTGACCAACAGTGGCTACGGCATGGAGGTGCAACATACAGAGTGGGTCAATACTGTAGGATGGCCAGGCAGTAATTAGCCTTTGTATTGTATAGTATATGGGCCTGTGGCCTGTATATGTTTTTCTCTGTTTTATAGTGCTGTGATCTGTGCTTGCTGCAAACCCTTCCCTTACCGGTTGAGTCACTTGCCCTGCATATTGTGAGTATGGTCACAGTCATTTTCTTTCCCATTTTGACTTTTGATTTCCAACATCATGGAAGGTGTCAGTGAGCTCTTCTCACCCAGTGGCTTATAGCCTCAATGTCACTGTGTCAATGAGATCTCAAACATCCAGTTCCCTTCCTGTAAAACCCACAGGCTTCACATTTCCCAAACTGACAACGTCATCTACACCTGCTGACCTTTTCCCCCCAGCCCCAACATACTGGGTGATCCTGTAGCAGGCTCAGAACCATAGCAACAGCCTTTCTCTTTCCCCCAATGTCCCCAACCCTCCCTTTTTCCTGTGGACAGACCCGACAGACTGACAGTGTAACCAACCCTTTGAGCGAGGTGACCAGTCAGCCCAAGTTAAGATGTGCTCAGACTCCTGACTGTAGAATTCCCCAATCATGTTAAGCCAACCCCCATCCCAGAAAGGAGCTGCAGGACTGAATGTGGCCCATTTCCCAAGCTTCAGAGGTACAGACCCTCTGACCGAGAACACCATGACCAGACACTTCTTACTGTGGTCAATCCCCTGGACTGGTATCAGACGATCTCTTTGACCTTCTTCTCAGGATAATCTGACTAATGATTGTCTCCATGGACTTTAGTGAGGACTTAGTGATTGAGACATGGCTACATGTTTGATGCACATGTGTTTGCTGTGTTAGCCACTGGCACAAGGAGTAGATGTGAGATTGAAGTAGCACACTGCTACACAACAAGGTTTGTGCCCCTTTGACTGCAGAGTGCTTTACAGCAAGGCAAGTTGCCTGGCTGCGTGACTGTGCTAATTAGCATTCCAAGGCGTGGGTGGTGTGAGTGTGCAAGTATGTGCTAAGTGAAACAGGGCTAAGTGAGCAAGCAATCAGCCCTGAGATGCAGCCTGGTCCAACCATGAGCTGAGTGTCTGTGCATAATGTCATCACTGCAACCTTTTAATACTTGTGGCCTGAAATGCATGTCTATGCTCCCAATGTAGATAGCTTGTGTGTGGGAGAGGTGCCAGAATGATTATGAGAGGTTGGCTGGGTGCTGTGTGGAGTAAGTGTGCCCATGGATCAGTTATGAGCTGTGGTTTGGTCATGGGCAACATAGAAGTTATTCAGAGCAAGCAGTGAGCTAAATCCACAAAGTAAATGCTCTGGTTTCCATGTTGAGTTTTATCTCGATACCTAGCATGAGCTTGGTAAGATACATTTGTGAGAGGGCGGTCATACTTAACAAATTTGTTAGAATTTTATGACAATATGACCCAGTGAGGGAAGTTCAGTTGATGTAATTTATATGGATTTTAGCAAAGGTTTTGACAAGGTGCCACATGGGAGATTGATTGAGAAGGAATTCAGGAAACCTTGGCGAGATGGATCAGAAACTGGCTTAGTAATAGGAACAAAGGCTAGTGGTTGAAGGCTGTTTGGGTGACTGGAGGCCAGTGCCCAGTGGTGTTTGACAGCAATCAGTTCTGGGACCCTTACTGTTTGTGAAATACAGAAATGATATTGATGAAAATGAGTGGGGGGTGGGGGCTGCTGGCAGGGGTGGGATGGTGGAGTGTTAAGCAAATTTGCAGGCGCCACCAAGATTGGTTGAGTAGTTATTGGTCAAGAAGATGGCTGTAGGTTTCAGGAAGATACAGATGAGTTGGCCAGTGGCAGATGGTATTTAACTTTAATATGTGCGAGGTGATGCACTTTGGAAGAAGAAACAAGATGAGGGAGTACTTATTGACTGGCAGGATGCTGAAACTTAGACAAACAGAGGGATCTTGGAGTAATTATTCCATTTGATTTATTGGTGCATGTACTGAAGTACAGTGAATAGCTTTGCAAGCAGTACATGCAGATCATAATAAGCAATGACAGATCATAGGATGCTTAGTTGAGTAAGGCATACAAAATTACAGCTGCACAGGAGATAAATGAAGCAAGATCAACATTATTTGAACTTAGACATCAGGAGGAAATCAGTCTAATAATGGCAGAGATGGAGCTGTTCTTGAGTCTGTTGGTGCATGTGTTCAATCTTCTGCATCTTCTGCCTGATGGAAGGGGTTGGAAATGAGCATTACTGGGGTGGAAGGGGACATTGATGATGTTGGCAACCTATCTGCGGCAACAAGAAGTATAAATGGATTCCATGGATGGGAGGTTCTGGGCTGTGCACACAATCTTGTGTAGAGGTTTTTATGGTCCTGGGAAAAGCAGTTGATGTACCAAGCTGTTATGCACCCAGATAGAATGCTTTCTATGGTTCATCTGTAAAGGTTGGTGAGGGTCATTACGGACATGCCAAATTTCCTAAGCCACCTGAGGAAGAAGAGGTGTGATTGTGCCTTCTTGTGCATCACACCTATGTGGGAAATCCAGGACAGATTATCGATTTTTGTTACTCCTAGGAACTGATCCCTAAATTTAGCAGAGCACGTGAATATGATAGTTAAGAAGGCACATTAGACACTCGTTTACAGTGTTGGTCAGGCCACAGACAGAGTACTGTGTGCCATTCCTGTCATCTCACTACAGGAAGAATGTGATAGCACTGGAGGAGGGTCAGAGGAGCTTCACCAGGATGTTGCCTGGGATGAGAAATTGAGCTATGAGGAGAGGCTAGATAAGCTTGGATTGTTTTCACTTGAGCAGTGAGGACTGAGGTGATTGAGGTATATAAGGTTATGAGGGCTATGGGCAACGTGAATAGAGGGTAGCTGACATTGAGGGGTCAATCACAAGAAGGAATAGTTTTAGGGTAAGGGGCAAGTAATTCAGAGGGGATTTGGGGAAAAAAAAGGTTTTTCACTCAGACAGTGGTGGGAATATGAAATACCTTGCCTGGAAAGGAAGTAAAGGCTGGAAACCTTATAAAATAGAATAGAATTCCTACAGTGTGGAAACAGATCATTTGGCCTGACCAATCCACACCAACCTGCCAAAAGGTATTCCACCCAGACCTATTCCCCTACCCTATTACTTTACATTTCCCCAGATTAATGCACCTAACCTACACATCCCTGATCACTATGGCCAATTTAGCATGACCAATTCACCTAACCTGCACATCTTTGGACTGTGTGAGGAAACCGGAGCACCTGGAGGAAACCCAAACAGACACGGGAGAGTGTGCAAACTCCACACAGACAGTCACTCAAAGATGGAATCAAACCCACATTCCTGGCATTGTGAGGCAACGTGCTAACCACTGAGCCACCATGCTGCCCTTTAAAAAATGACCTTTAAAATATTTGGATGAACACTTCAAGTATAATATTCAAGGATATGAGACAAGCACAGGAAATTGGGATTAGCATGCCTTTAGTGGTAATTATGTGGGTGCAGACTCAATGACCAAAGGGCCTTTTCTGCTCTGTCTGAATCTGTGAATCTATGAATGGGACACTGAAATTAATGAAGTGAGTTCTGCTGTTAACAAAGCTTTTAACAGACAATAATGACCGTCAATTGGCAATATGTTGCTGCCTAGTGAGATGGCATGCGTTTCTCCCAGCATTGAGATGGACCTCACTGGATATCTCATCTGATTCTGCCACACATCTCCCTGATCAACCCCATCCCAGACCGACCCGTGTCACTCACAGCCCTATAAGATTTTCCACCTCATTATTTATTAATAAGCTATGAGGATTTGAAGCAAACATTGTGATAATTGATTAGTCAGTTAACCTGTTGATGGTATTAAGTGCTTATTTGTATCTTGTGTCATGAATAATTTGATTAAATCCACCATATGCTGCAGTTTTCAGGTTTCACCTATTGCTAGCCTGATGATCTAATATCTTCAACAGAGGAAACCAGTGAACAGACTGCTGTTAAATTTCGGTTTCAGATCTGGACCATAAATCCATGTTGAAAGCTTACAAATAAAATCAGAAAGTGCAGTAAACACACAGCAGGTCTGGCAGTGGCAGTGAAAGGTAAACAGGGTTAATGTTGACTTTTGAAGATCAGTCATATTGCATTCAAAAGGTTAACTCTGTTACTCTCTCCACATGTTGTCAGGCCTGTTGGGCTTCACCAGCACTTTCTGTTTTTATGTCAGATTTCCAGTATTTGCCGTATTTCACTTTGCATCAGAAAAAATTCAAAGTTTGATATAAGCCCTGACACTATCTTTTTTTCCATGTGAGAACTTCTGTCTCTGTCAAGATTAAAACTAATGAGGAGCTGTTTCAAACAATGTAGAATTAAGATCTGGTGATCATCGAGAGGTTCATTTTTACGTAACATTTATATATTGATGTGCATGTCAAAATTAGTTGAGTACATTTCCATACTTCCACATAGGCAGAGTAAACAGGTATTTTATGTGCTACACAAAAACAACACACATATTTGATTCATTGTACCTTGGGATGTTTTATGACTTCAAATTGATAACAGTTTACATTTTTAGATCAGTCAAGGACATTTGCTGTTGATGCCCAAGAAAATTGCACTGAGAAATCTAACAATATCTGTGGTAATAACTTTAAAACTTGTTGTACTATTAATTGTGGGAATTAACGAGGATTCTTACTGCAGAGCTTCCATAATGTCATCAATCTGCTTATGCAGCCGCTCACATTAAAGAATTCTCATAGTCAGCCAAGTAGACAAGCACTAATAACAAAACCACTTCTTAAAATCTTTCTACATACCAAATTGGAGGATATACACAGGGCCAGTTTGAGAAATGAAAGATTGACAAATGTTATGATTTTGATGTAATCATTTAAATAAATCTGGCTTTAAAAATCTAGTAATTAATCAAAATGGAGATGTAACAATTTTTGCACAAATTCAATTTATGATGGACTTTAACTGAAAGTATCAAACAAAGTGGTTGCTCATGCAATAGATGCATTGGTTTTTATTTTCCAAAATTCCTTAGATTCTAGAAAGATCCCATCAAATTGGAATATACTGATAATGATTGCACTATTCAAGAAGGGGATTTGCAAGCAGAAAACCATAGACCAGTTAGCTTAACCATGTGACTAAGGGAAAAATGGTAAAATCTATTCAAAGAGGTAAGCACAGAACATTTAGAAAATCAAGTAGAGACAACATGGATTTGTAAAATAAATGATATTTGACTAATTTATTAGACTGTGCCACATCAACCAATTTTCAACCTCTCAACTATTTACAATCTTAACTTGACACAAAGACAGGTAGGATTGTAAAATTTGAAGAAGACATAAGATTCTACAAAGAATAGAGGTAGGCTAGATTAGAAGACAAAAGTTTGGCAGATGGTGTACAATGTGGGTAAATGTAAGTGCAGAAATTGCCAAATAGAAAAACAACATTTTATTTAAATATAGAGAGGTTGCAGAACTTCGGGGTACAGAGGTATCCAGGTGTTCTGACAGAGACATCACAACATGTTAGTGTGCAGGTACTGCACATGGAATGTAGTTTACTGTGAGCAGAATGCAACATAAAAATCAAAATAATTTGCTCTAATTATTCAGTACAGTGATGAAACCACATCTTGCATATTACATACAGTTTTGATTTCTTTATTTAAGAAAATATTTAAATGCATTAGAAGGAGTTCAGAGTTGGTTCACTGAACTAAAACCTGCAATAATGGGAGTCTGACTTTATCTTCTGTGGAAAGGATGGGCAGATTGTGCAACAGATTGTAACTATTGCAGTTCAAAAAAAGGATGATCTTATTGAAACGGAGAAGATGCTGATGAGACTTAGCACAGTAGATGGTGAAAGGATGCAGCCTCTTTTAGAAGGTTTTGGAATTAAGAAACATTGTTTAGAAATTAAGGGCCTCCAATTTAAGGTGGAACTGAGGAGAAAATATTTCTCTCAGAGGGCTTTACATCTATGAAACCCCCATTTTTCCAACAAGTGGCAGAAGCAGACTCACTGAATATTTTTAAGGAAGAGACTTGAAAGGGTTCAGAAAAGATTTATAAGGATGTTGCCAGGGTTGGAGGGTTTGAGTTACACGGAGAGGCTGAACAGGCTGGCGCTGTTTTCCTGAGCGTTAGAGGCTGAGGGGTGACCTTCCACAGGTTTTAAAATCATGGGGGGCTTGGATAGTGCAAATATACACAGTCTTTTCCCTGGGGTGGGAGAGTCCAGAACTAGAGGGCATAGGTTTACAGTGAGAGGGGAAAGATTTATACACACCACTCTCTTCTTTTTCATGCAGAGAGTGGTGCGTATACAGAATGAGCTGCCAGAGGAAGTGGTGGAGGCTCGTACTATTACAACATTTAAAAGGCATCTGAATGGATATATGAATAGGAAGAGTGTAGAGGGCTTTGGGCCAAGTGCTGGCAAATGAGACTAGATTAATTTAGGATATCTGGTCGGCATGGACGAATTGGACCAAAGGGTCTGTTTTTGTGACTCTATGATTCTAAGTAGATACATCTGTCATTGTGAAAATGTGAGAATCTATTAGAAAAGATACAATAGCAATGCTATGATTAGGCATTTTTGAAGGGGAAATTATGCCTGAAGATGTATTAGAGAAGGTAACAAGCAGCTTGCATAAAGGGGAAGCCATGGATGTAATATGTTTGGATTTCCAGAAGACATTTGATAAATACACACTTATTAGTGGAGTGCCACAGGGATCAGTGCTGGGGCCACTATTATTTACATATGTATAAATGACTTGGATGAGGAATGTGAATATTCTATAACTAAGTTTGCAGTGATACACACATAGGTTCAAAGGCAAGTAATGAGGATGGCACAATGAGTCTGCAAAGAGACATAGACAATGCAAGTTAATTGGTAAAGTAAATAGGCAAAAACCTGGCAGATTTTAATTTGGGGAAATGCGGAGTTATGCATTTTGGCAATACAAATTGAGGAGCTAAATATTATTTAAATTAAGAAATATTACTGAAAACCAAAGAGGGATTTGAAAGTCCTTGTGCTTAAATTACAAAAACTTAGCACCCACAGTCAGTGGTAAATAGGGAAGATAAATGGAAGGTTGACATTCACATCAAAGTGAATGGAGCATGCAGATAGGGAGTCTTGCTATAACTATACAAAGCACTAGTTGTACCACAGGAGAAAGTGAGGACTGCAGGTGCTGGAGATCAGAGTCAATGAAGGGCTTATGCCTGAAATGTTGTCTCTCCTGCCCCTAGGATGCTGCCTCACCTGCTATACTTTTCCAGCACCACACATTTTGACTGGTTGTACCACAGCTGAAATATGCAAACTGTTTTGTCCCCTCATCTCAGGAAAACTATACTGACATTGGAGGCAGTCCAGAGAAGGTTCACCACGTTAATCCTAGCTGAAGACGAACTGTCCCATGAGGAGACTTTGAGTAGTTTGGGTTAGTACTCATTGGAGTTTAGAAGAGTGAGAAGTAATCATATTGAATCATATTGTGATCCTTAGGATCCATTGGAGTTATTCTCTTCACACAAACCACAGGAGGATTCAATTATGCAAGGAATTCAGCTTGGAGTTATAAAGGTAATGAGTTAGACCATTTGTACTATTGGGGCCTCCATTTAGAACATTGGCCTACTATCTTGCTTTTTATCCTTAAGTACAAGTCAGTTACTTAATTTCTTGATTATGCATTGTAAGTAACATAATAAAGCTACTAGAATTGTTAATATCAAAAATTCAACAGTTAGTAAACAAAAGCATGAAGGCAACTTTCGCAACAATGGGATCTGTATACCAGGTTATTGGCTTACATAGAACATAGAACATAGAACAATACAGCGCAGTACAGGCCCTTCGGCCCTCGATGTTGCGCCGATCAAAGCCCACCTAACCTACACTAACCCACTATCCTCCATATACCTATCCAATGCCTGCTTAAATACCCATAAAGAGGGAGAGTCCACTACTGCTACTGGCAGGGCATTCCATGATCTTACGACTCGCTGAGTGAAGAACCTACCCCTAACATCAGTCCTATATCTACCCCCCCTTAATTTAAAGCTATGCCCCCTTGTAATAGCTGACTCCATACGTGGAAAAAGGTTCTCACTGTCAACCCTATCTAACCCCCTAATCATCTTGTACACCTCTATCAAATCACCCCTAAACCTTCTTTTCTCCAATGAAAACAACCCCAAGTGCCTCAGCCTTTCCTCATAGGATCTTCCTACCATACCAGGCAACATCCTGGTAAACTTCCTCTGCACCCGTTCCAGTGCCTCCACATCCTTCCTATAGTATGGCGACCAAAACTGCACACAATATTCCAGATGCGGCCGCACCAGAGTCTTATACAACTGCAGCATGACCTCAGGACTCCGGAACTCAATTCCTCTACCAATAAAAGCCAGTACGCCATATGCCTTCTTCACTGCACTATTTACCTGGGTGGCAACTTTCAGAGATCTGTGTACATGGACACCAAGATCCCTCTGCTCTTCCACACTACCAAGTAGTCTACCATTAGCCCAGTAATCCATCTTTTTATTACTCTTACCAAAGTGAATCACTTCACACTTAGCTACATTGAACTCCATTTGCCACCTTTCTGCCCAGCTCTGCAGCTTCTCTATATCCCGCTGTAACCTGCCATATCCTTCCTCACTGTCTACAACTCCTCCGACTTTCGTATCATCCGCAAACTTGCTCACCCAACCTTCTAACCCTTCCTCCAGGTCATTTATAAAAATGACAAACAGCAATGGTCCCAAAACAGATCCTTGCGGAACACCACTAGTGACGGCACTCCAAGATGAACCTTTGCCATCAACTACTACCCTCTGTCTTCTTCCAGAGAGCCAATTCCTAATCCAAACCTCCAACTCACCCTCAATGCCATATCTCTGTATTTTCTGCAGTAGCCTACCATGGGGGACCTTATCAAACGCCTTACTAAAATCCATATATACCACATCTACCGCTTTCCCCTCATCTACCTCCTTCGTCACCTTCTCAAAGAATTCAATAAGGTTGGTGAGGCACGACCTGCCCTTCACAAAACCATGCTGACTATCCTTGATCACATCATTCTTATCCAGATGTGCATAAATCCTATCCCTTACAATTCTCTCTAAGGCTTGTTACTGTATATTCAATTGCCTTAGTGAATTATATGATTCTTCAGCTCTCCCTTCAATTATGCCTATCTTGTGGATTTTTCTTCAGTATTCTCCCCTGTAGTGGTTAGAACCACATCGAACTTATTGACTATAAGTTTGTGATTGAGGTTGTTAACCTGGCCCAATAAGGGAACCCTGGTTGACAGATATAAATAGGAGATTCAGAGAGTCCCCTGATTTCAGGTACTGGCTGGTTACAGTCAGTGTACTGTGCACATCCAAGAAAAGGTGACTTGTTGATGTGATATCAGTCACTGTGGAGTTATTTCATTCCCTTTCAGCAAAACCATTGGTTGTTTTAAAGTCAGTTTCTCTTTGAAATATGTCTAATGCCTTATTGTTCAAACTATGAATTCTTTCTCTTACAGGCCAAATTAATCATTTTGCCAAGTCAGCGCACATGTCTGAGACCCATTTGTCAGTGTATATTCACCATGCCAATTATCTCAGATGTAACAACCACTGTTGTATGCTTAGTTAAAAATCAAACAACACCATGTTAAAGTCCAACAGGTTTAATAGGAAGCACACTAGCTTTCAGAGTGTCGCTCCTTAATTTTCAAAATCATGTTGTGTGCTTAGATCAGTTTCCCAAAATCTTGCCTCACATCTTTGACTTTCAGGTGATTTTCAAAAAAACAATCTTGAGCAGGGGAGGGGCTATGTTTATCTTCAATCTTTTAAAACAGATCTCAAAGGCAAGGGCACAAATATCTCTAAGACAAAGCTGTCATAATTCATATTCACTATCTTTTCATTTGACATATTCCACTTAACTATAGGTGAGTGATTCCCAAATATGCTGTGTCACTTTTTCCCTGTCACTATTCTTTTATTCTAAGAGGGGCCATCCATTAATTATAATTCTGTCTGATTTAGGAGTTCTGAATAAATTTTACTATCCAGATTAAAAGTAAAACATGCTTTTACAATATCTTTCAAACAGACAAACATTACTGTGTAGTTTCAAAAACTACCAAATTCTGCTTATTTGTTCTTTCCTGCAAAACAATACATTTTCTTAACAAATAATTTGTTAAATTGTGCTTGACATTTCTTTCTTTTAAAATAATACCAAATCAAAATATGTAAACAATAAACAAGAGGGCTTCTTTTGTATACCGCCTCAGCAGTGTTTTTGGGCTGACATGATTTGTTTGTATTCAATTAATTTCTTCCGAAACAATTTTCCCATTTTTAAAAACACAAATTAAAACCACCTAGGCTGTTTCCATTGGCTCTTATTTAAAATTTTTTTTAAAAAGAGTTTAAAAGTTTCCTTAAATTTTAATTAAATTTTCTATTGTGTCCTTGAACTAGCAAATGGTATAGAGTAATTTTATCAATTGCAATTCCAGGAACAAACATACTAGCCTGTGTGGTTTTGAAGAATACTTTTCTACTGGAGATTCAAGAGATTGTAGTCAGTTTAGGGTCATTCTCTAAAGATTTTCTCAGTAAGATGCTCTTTGTGTTCTTGAAACCTGTTTTATAAAATACTAAAACAAAATCCCCCATGATCTGGAAGGAGGATTAGTAATGTCCAAACATATCGGTGCATTTGGAAATCTAGAATTTAATCCTGTCCAAAACCAGACATCTCACCACACAGAATGTGATATGATTTTAAAAATCGTGTCAGTAATGAGAGTTAGCTTTTGCTTTTCTAAGAGATGGGGCCCAATCACCAGATGATATCATGTTGTACATTTTCTGTTTAAAAAAACCTTCTGATAAGTTCAAACCAGCTTTTAAAATTTTTGTTGCCTTAGATAACACCTCCTTATCTATGTTTTGAGAGCAAGCCAAAACAATTTTTCCACAGCATAATTTTTCTGCAGCCCTGTAAAAATAAATCACTTTTTAAACTTTTTTGATGAAATAAGATTTCAAAGGCTTGAATCGGTGATTCCTTTGGATTACTCCCTGTTTTAGTACACTCTTCAGTTGAATGTAAGGGATCCTTTGATTGTAACAGTCATGGGAACTGTTTGAATATAATCCAGTTTTCTCAGGGTAACTTGTCAGCATCACTAGGGAAAAGAGATGAACCTTGGTTTAGGGTTCTACACTTGAGTTCACCCTTTTCAGCTCCTGTGAGACATTACATATTGGCTTTGCCTCACTGTATTGAGAAGGAACAGTGGGGGAAGTGCTCTCAACTATGTTCCCAAGGTTACCTTCCTTGTCTTGTGAGATAGCAGTTTCAGCTGCTGTCTGCTCACAGATTCCTGCTCAGCACATTCTGATTTTAGCTCGATCAGTGGAGAAGTTTGTTTCAAGATCATCTCAATATCAGTATCCAATTTGTCTACCTACAATGCTGGCTCTGCCTGCAATCTATCCCTCATTTAACTGACATTGGAGATGCGTGCATTCCTGTTGCCAATCGCTTTTACCCTGCAGCTCTTTAACCAATCCCTTATCCAACTGTAAAGCACACAAATGGGCACCCTAGGCAAACTTATTCCAAACTGTTTCTAACTCAATTGTTACTTTCATAAACTTATTTGAAAACATATTGAGGACACATTTATAATTGCCATCATACATTTCTATAATTTCCAGTACTGTCCCTGCAGATAGTACTCTTCCATTAAACTTTCAGCGGCTTTTGGAATATCACAATACAATTGCAATTTCAAATGAAGACTTCTACTTTTTCCAGCAGTTGCAGGTAGATAGGACAGTGAAGTAGACATTTGGTATGCTTTCCTTTATTGGTCAGAGAATTGAGTACAGGAGTTGTGAGGTCATGTTGTGGCTGTACAGGACATTGGTTAAGCCGCTTTTGGAATATTGTGTGTAATTCTGGTCTCTCTCCTATAGAAAGGATGTTGTGTAACTTGAAAGGGTTCAGAAAAGATTTACAGGATGTTGCCAAGATTAGAGGGCTTGAGCTATAGGGAGAGGCTGAATAGGCTGGGGCTGTTTTCCCTGGAGCGTTGGGAGGGCTGAGGGGTGACCATGTAGAAGTTTATAAAATCATGAGGGGCATGGATAGGGTAAGTAAACAAGATCTTTTCTCTGGGGTGGGGGAGTCCAAAACTATTGGGCATAGGTTTAGGGTGAGAGGGGAAAGATTTAAAAGGGAACCCTTTCATGCAAAGGTGCATGTATGGAATGAGTTGCCAGAGGAAGTGGTGGAGGCTGGTACAATTACAACATTTTAAAGGCATTTGGATAGTTATGTGAATAGGAAGGCTATAGAGGGATGTGGGCCCAGTGCTTGCAAATAGGATTCGATTAATTTAGGATATCTGGTCAGCATGGACGAGTTAGATCAAAGGGTCTGCTTCCATGCTGTTTACCTATCCCAGAGCCAACCCTTCAACTCAGCAGCACCTTCTTGAACTGTCCTACCTGTCTATCTTCCTTCCCACATATTCACTCAATCCTCCCACCAACCTATCACAAATTACTCTCCCACCTGTATCAACCTATCACCTTCCCATCTACCTTTCTCCCATCTCCAGCCCCACCCACACCCCTGTAATCATCTCTCAGCCCCCTTCCCCTTCCACATTCCTACTGAAGGGCTTATGCTCGAAACGTCGACTCTCTTGCTTCTTGGATGCTGTGGTTTTGAGTGACACACTTTTTGACTTTGATTCTCCAGTATCTGCAGTCCTCACTTTCTTCTAGTTTCTACAAACATAAAGTCAATGAAACCCCAACTTCTGTGTATTCCACTTGTTTTATTAATATTGATATTAGGAAGTTCACAATTATCCTATACAGTTAGCTAGATAAAGACAGTAGACAATTTGCAAATAATTTCCTGATTTTTTATTAAGTTTGTTAAGAAGCAGCACTTTAGATACGAAGCATTAGTTAAGTACATAAAGAAAGACAGATACCAGTGGACAAATAAGCTATCAGCTTATTTGGTTTGGTTCTGATAAATGAGCAACCCCTTACTCTGGCCCTAGAATATCCCACAAAGATAAGCAACCTTATAAATGAATAGACTACTTCAAACTTAGTTGAGGTAAGTCAATAAGGATATTGAAGTCCCTCACAAATGGATTTTTCCTAGTATTTAATGTGCAGCATGACATTTTATTTAACAGCAATTACAGTAGTAATTAACTTTCCAAAATTGTTTCATGGCAGAACAAAAGGGAGGAACTTACCTCAACCACAGAATTCACAATGCATATTGAGCCATTGTCAACAATTCACTTTGTGGCAAATATACTCTGTTGTCAGTCTGTCGTTTTCAAAAATATGAAAGTTTTATTCATGGAAGGAATGAAAACTGAATTTCAAATACAGATGAGCAATGGGACAATGGTCATCATGAGTGACAGTCTTGTGACCTTTGATCATAAGGCTTCAAACAATTGATTGACACAGAGCAAATAACCTATACCTAATATGACAATACATTAAATGTACAGGAACAGAGGGCAGTCCTCATCAAGCAGATCTTGTACGCAACAGTTCTCATTGAGCAGTCTCCAAAGAACAGTCTTCATCAGGCAGATGGAAAATGGACCAAATAAGAGGAGGAAGAATTCTCTAATACCTTGATTAGAGAGCAGGATGCCAGTTCTTCAACTTTTAACTTAACTTAGTTAAACTTAAAGACATATTTTTGTTAAACTAGTTCCCCAATGTTATGTTTATTCATAGATATCATAGCAAGCAGCAGCTTACAACCAGCCAAGTGACAGGGAACAACCGAATATATGAAAAACCGAAAGAACTGTGGATGCTAGAAATCTGAAACAAAAACAGAAATTGCTGAAAATTCTCAGCAGGTTTGGCAGCATTTGTGGAGAGAAATCAAAGTTAACATTTTGGGTCCAATGACCCTTCTTCAGAATAGTTCTGTTCTGCTGCCAGACCCGCTGAGGTTTTCCAGCAGCTTCTGTTTTGTTTAACATTTGCTGTTTGCTTACCGAGAAGCTTAGAAGTGCAATGATTCTGTGTTCTTTTCTCATCACAGATATGAAGTGTTTGATAACTTTCTCTTCCAAGAACTGAGGCTAACATCCAAATTCTAATACACAGAGCTTACAGTTTCAAACCATAGCACTCAGAAGTGGCCTGTATTGGTTACTTCAATCCCACATCCCAGAACCCCCTTACACTTGCAGAATTTTTTTTTGAGTATACATTTTCATTTCAGAGAACCATTAGCTGGAAAGTGATTTCATTCTAACATTTTTCCTCACAATTGCTTACCTCTGTTTCTTCTGAGCTTGTCACTTATCTTCCAATACCAGATTTCTTCAAATGACTGTGTATGCATGATCAACACATTCTGAAATCTACAAATTATTAGTTTAAATTTAGGAGATGCAATTCAATGAACTTTGCCTTTTTCTTAAATATTGCTAAATCACTATTGCTGGCTGAAGAAGAATGTGAGCAGTGATGCAATTTTCTTCACATGAGAGTTTGGTCCTGCATAGATGTCCAGTTTTATATATTTACTCAGCAGCTCTTCACAACATCGTTCAGTGCCATCTACAGAAATCTTAGGTATCTTATGTGAAACAATCTGTTCGCTATTCAATGGTAAACTAATTTTAACACAATGCAAGTAAATTGTTAGGTTTCCATAATTAATAACACAAACTAATTATTATGCTCAGAAAATTCATTCACCAAATCCACTTATCCCTTTAATTTCGTTAGTGCAATTTTAATTACACAAAAAAGGAAACATTGTCCCTTTTCATTTAAAAAAAAGTAACCTTTTACAAAAGAGGCTCAGAAATTGTAATTGAGCAGAAGAAAACTAACTATAATGCACTTTGGGGAATCCCTCAGGTGCTATCAAAGTAAACCAGTTTGCCCATTTACATTGCAATAAAAACAATAAAACACTATATAAATCAGGATATTTAATAACAATTGTGATTGAACAAAGCAGGCAAGGGAACAGAATATATAGCAAACATTTACCTTAAGGGATACTGGTTAAACAGTCATAATTGTGAGCATTTAATTCTTTTAAGACCCGCTGACTGGATTTGCAAAACATAAGAGTGTATAAATGGAAAATTAAATGTGGCCAACAAAAGAAAACTAACCAAGCTGAAGCATTAAGCATCAAGGTCATTAGGGGATAGATATTCTTCCATGCATGGGATTTATCCCATGGGCAAAGTCAAAATGGGTACATGACTTTGCCAGTGGGCAAATGTAATGCATGGAAGCATATCTAGTTCTAGCTGACTTAATGTCTTAAATGTTATGGGATGGATTCCTCCATAGCTCCTTGTCACGCATAACTGCTTTCAAGAAAAGTTGAAATATACACAATATGTACTGGATGATAAAAGTTTAATTAAGTTCAGAATGTATGTCTAATTTGAAGAGTCATTCCATCTGGACAGCTATCTTCCTGTAACAGACAGTCTGAACACTTTAAATACTTGTAAATCATAAACTTTATGGGGCAGCACAGTGGCTCAATGGTTAGCACTGATGCTTCACAGTGCTAGAGACATGGGTTTAATTCCCGCCTCGGGCGACTGTCTGTGAAGTTTGCACATTCTTCCCCGTGTCTGCGTGAGTTTCCTCCCACAGTCCAAAGTTGTGCAAGTAAGGGGAACTGGCCATGCTAAATTGCCCATAGTGTTAGGTGCATTAATCAGGAGTAAATATGGGGTTACTGTGGACTTGTTGCGCCATTGGGCCTGTTTCCATACAGTAGGGAATCTAATCTGTAAAACTTCACTCCATCATTTGCTACAGTTGGGAGAAATACCAGAAAAGAATTTTAAATCCATTGTGAATAAAATTAAAGAGCTGACTGAAAAATGCCTATAAACAGTAACAGTTAGCATCCATAAGAAGTCACAAGATAGCTGATAACTTCATATCTTTGAAAGGTGCATTTTTTGCTACAAATATCTGTCAAATATTAATGACTCTGAGTTGCCAGCCCAATGAAGGAAAATCTCCAGAACTTCGACATTCATACAGAAATGACATGTAAATTGACCACAATAGCTTCAACCACTTCTACGCTCAAAACCAATGAGTTGCTACAACCAAAAATACCTTCAATCTTTGTAAATTATTTGTCAGCAACCACAGCAAAGTCACAACCTGGAGGTATCACAGCTTTTGTTGGATCTGCAATAGTGTAGATTATGCTAAATTTGGAAATATACTTTACAAGGGAACAGAATGGAGAAGGATCGAATTGTGATGTAGTTTGGAAAAAAAGATTTATTACCAATAATCAGGGATGGTATCATGATTGCTTTATTGATTGAATTTTAGTAAATAAATTAAGTTTCTTTCCCAACTGCAGATTGCGAAATAAATTAATTCCTCAATATCTGACAACTACGTTCCACAGAGGTAGTACAAGAAAGATATAGCAGGAGAATATTTCAAGGAATTTACAGTGAGGAGCAAAAACCTGTGAATGGTTATAAGGAGGGCTTTATTTTTCTAATACATATTTTGAGAATAACAATTTAAAGGGAGAGGGGGAAGAGATTTTCAAATGTTCCAAGGACAGTTTTTGAGATCAGTATGTTCCCTGTATGATCATGAGTGGGATATGCTGCATCTGGTTCATGGATAAGATCTGCTCCAAGTGAATCAAGTATCAGTAGGGGATCATAGTATCATCAAACCATGTCTAATACTTTTCCATATCTAACCAAACACAATGTCATCTTCAAATAATTAATTGAAGCATTACCATTTTAAATGGGGTGAGAACTGATGTGGTCCAGGTAAATGGGATCAAAGTTGGTAGACAAGATTCTAAATGTCCAATGGGTTACCTTTAAAGAGGAGATAGTTCAGATACAGACAAGGTGATGATGAAGTAGGAAAGTGAGAGAAACAAGTCAAGATCTCCTTGGATGGTGAAAGAGATTGAGAGTAAGATCAACAGTGATGGGTGCATGTGACAGATATTAGTTTGTTAATGAGAATCAGGCTGAATATAGAAAGTTCAGAGGAGAAGTGGAAAGAAAAGAGAAGCAAAAAGAGTATTGGAGATGACAGGCAGCAAACATAGAAAGGAATCCAAAAGTCTTCCATGGATACATGAATAGTAAAAGAGTGGTAAAAATAGGTGTAGAGTCAATGAAACAAAAGTGGAGTTTAAGTATTGAGGATATGGCTGAGGTACAAAATAATTTGCATCTGCCTTAATCAAGGATGTTGATGTTGTCATATATACAGGGTGTATGCATAGTGAAAGGGGAGATAGCTGAGATGCTACACTTGCTAAAATTGATAAAGAGGAAATATTAGATTGATCTTCTCTACTTAAAGTTGATAAGTTATCAGGACAGCACCGGGTGCATCCAAGAGTACTAAGGGAATTAAAGGTGAAAATTATCGAAGCTCTGGCTATAATTTCCTAAAGCTCCTCAGATACAGACTTCTCCTCAGAGGACTTGAGAACTGCAAATATCAAACCCTTAATCAAGAAAGGGTGCAAGGATAAATCCTGCAACCATTAGTCAGCTTAACCTCAGTGCTGGAAAAAACTTTTGCATACTTAGAACAAAATTAACAGTCTCTTAGGCAATTGTGGATTAACTAAGGAAATTCAGCACAGAATTTTTAATATCTAAGAATGGCTGACTCTTTGAGTTTCTTGTTGAAGTAATAGATAAGGTAAATGGGGATAATGTGGGTCTTGTGAGGTGTATGGATTTTTGCTAAAAAACATGCCACATATTAGATTTACCAGCAATGTTAAAACTAATGGTTAGAAGGGGGAAGTTAGAGAATAGATTCAACTTTGGCTATGTGACAGAAAAAAAGGAAGAGTGATGTAGTGATTTTTCTTGGTCTACAAGAATGTTTTTAATGGTGTTTCCCATGAGTCAGTGATCACTGATTATCTGTCTCTATACTAATGACTCATACTTAGTTGTGGGTGGTACAATTCGGAAAGTCACAAATAACGTATTGTTTGGAAGTATTATAAACTATGAAACCTGTGATAGACTTCAAGAGGACATCAAGTGGCTAATGATTTGACTGATGATTACCAGATGAAATCTAAATGAGTGAAGTATGAAGAGATATATTTTAGTAGGAACAACAAGGGTAGGCAATACTTAATAAAGCAATTCCAAAGTGGGTACAGGAGCAGAGAGTCCGGGCTATAGAAACGACAGATAATTGAAAATTGCAGAACTGGTTCAGAAGTACTTAATAAGACATATGATATCCTGCAATTTATTAACAAAGGTATAGAGTATAAAATGAAAGAACCTATGGTGAAGATTTATAAATATTTTGTTTTAACTTCAGTTTGGAGAGTTGACAATTCTGGGCATTATACTTCAAGAAGGATGTGATATGGAGAGGATACAACAAATGTTGATGAGAAAGATTCCCAGGTTGAGTGATTTCAGTTACTTGTATAGACTGATAAAGCCATGGCTGTTCTCCCTGAAGAAGAGAAGTGTGAGAGGAGATTTGAGAGAGTGATTCACAATCATGAAGATCCTGGACAAAGTAGAATGGAAGAAATTCTTCCCATTGGCATAATTTCAAGAACAAGAGACTTTTGATTTAAGGTGATGGGCCAAAGAACTAGAGACAACATGTGAAAAACGTTTTTTTTAATACAGTGATTAGCCAGCCTCTAGAATACATTACCTGAATCTGTGGAGGTAGATGATTCAATCTTGATTTTCAAAAGCGAGTCAGATAATTTATCTAAAAGAATAAAAATGGTGAACCAATGCGGAAAAGGGACTGGGCCTAGCTGAGTGCTTCTCTTTTGTTACCATTATACGATTCAATTCCTCTATTTTAGGTGGGAGAGACCATGTGATGATAAAAAATTAAAATGGGGAGCATGTTCCAAACCTGTTAAACTGTTATTTTTACAGCAATAGTTTATAGGTTTTCAAGTGTTCTGCCTGGAAAAAGCATTAACATATTAAAATCAGTCTCCCATAGTGCATTTGAAAGTCTGATTAAGATTTTATACTTTCCAGCAAGATCTCCCAGAGCCCAGAAGACAACTGGAAGCTAAGTTTCTGGCTTCAGAAGGCAAGTGGGTTTTGAAGGATGTTTTATGGGCCATTAGGAACAGCAATGCTTCTCAACAAAATTTTTAACTTTCCCTTGCTGACTGCGGCCTACCTTCCCAACCACAGCCACCAGAACCCCACACTATTGTCAGCAACCTCCTCAAAACAAGTCCCAAAAAGGAGCCTGGGCCTAATGTTTCATGACTTCCTATTCAACAGCCCTTGAGCCTGGATAGTCATCTGCTTCTTGCAAATAAGGCTATGTTGCTTTATTCATCCTGAGATGTAAAAGTAACATTCTGATTAGAAATGGTCAGAAATCAAGGGTTGAGCAATAACTCCAGAGGGAGAATTCGCTGAACATAAAGAGGGGACCACAAATGCTATTTTCTGGATTGTATTTGGCAGAATTTGCACTCCATTCACCTTAGGTTCCTAATGGCCCATAAAACATCCTTCAAACCCACTGGAGATTAGAGTCGAGAGTGTTGTACTGGAAAAGCACGGCAGGCCAGGCAGCATCCAAGGAGCAGGTGGGTCAATGTTTCAGGCAAAAACCCTTGATCAGGAATGAGGCTGTGATCTGAGGGGGTGGGGCTGGCACGAAGGTAGCTGAGAGTGCGAGAGGTGGATGGAGGTGGGTGGTGATGGGTCAGAGGGGAGGGTGGACCAGATAGGTGGGAAGGAAGATGGACAAGTGGGACAGGTCACGTGGGCGGTGCCGAGTTGGAAGGTTTGAAATGGGATAAGGTGGGGGGAGGGGGAATGAGGAAACTGGTGAAATCCACATTGATGTCATGGTGTTGGAGGGTCCCGAGGTGGAAGATGAGGCATTCTTCCTCCAGGTGTCATTGACTGATAGAGTCATAGAGATGTACAGCATGGAAATAGACCCTTTGGTCCAACCCGTCTATGCCGACCAGATATCCCAACCCAACCTAGTCCCACCTGCCAGCACCCGGCCCATATCCCTCCAAACCCTTCCTATTCATATACCCATCCAAATGCCTCTTAAATATTGCAATTGTACCAGCCTCCACCACTTCCTCTGGTAGCTCATTCCATGCCCGTACCACCTTCTTTGTGAAAAAGTTGCCCCTTAGGTCTCTTTTTTATCTTTCCCCCTCACCCGAAACCTATGCCCTCTAGTTCGGGACTCCCCGACCCCAGGGAAAAGACTTTGCCTATTTACCCTATCCATGCCCCTCATAATTTTGTAAGCCTCTGTAAGGTCACCCCTCAGCCTCCGACGCTCCAGGGAAAACAGCCCCAGCCTGTTCAGCCTCTCCCTATAAGCTCAAATCCTCCAATCCTGGCAATATCCTTGTAAATCTTTTCTGAACCCTTTCAAGTTTTACAACATCTTTCAGATAGGAAGGAGACCAGAATTGCATGCAATAGTCCAACAGTGGCCTAACCAATGTCCTGTACAGCCGCAACATGATCTCCCAACCCCTGTACTCAATACTCTGACCAAAAAGGAAAGCATATCAAATGCCTTCTTCACTATCCTATCTACCTATGAGTCCACTCTCAAGAAGCTACGAACCTGCACTCCAAGGTCTCTTTGTTCAGCAACACTCCCTAGGACCTTTCTATTAAGTGTATAAGTCCTGCTAAGATTTGCTTTCCCAAAATGCAGCACCTTGCATTTATCTGAATTAAACTCCATCTGCCACTTCTCAGCCCATTGGCCCATCTGGTCAAGATCCTGTTGTAATCTGAGATAACCTTCTTAGCTGTCAACTACACCTCCAATTTTGGTGTCATCTGCAAACTTACTAACTGTACCTCTTATGCTTGCATCCAAATCATTTATGTAAATGACAAAAATTAGAGGACCCAGCACCGATCCTTGTGGCACTCCACTGGTCACAGGCCTCGAGTCTGAAAAACAACCCTCCACAACCACCCTCTGTCTTCTACCTTTGAGCCAGTTCTGTATCCAAATGGCTGGTTCTCCCTGTATTCTATGAGATCTAACCTTGCTAGTCTCCCATAGGGAACCTTGTCGAACGCCTTACTGAAGTCCATATAGATCACATCTACCGCTCTGCCCACATCAATCCTCTTTGTTACTTCTTCAAAAAACTCAATCAAATATGATTTCCCACTCACAAAGCCATGTTGACTATCCCTAATCAGTCCTTGCCTTTCCAAATACATGTACATCCTGTCCCTCAGGATTCCCTCCAACAACTTGCCCCACCACCGACATCAGGCTCACCGGTCTATAATTCCCTGGCTTGTCCTTACCACCCTTCTTAAACAGTGGCACTACATTAGCCAACCTCCAGTCTTCCGGCATCTCACCTGTGACTATCAATGATACAAGTATCTCAGCAAGAGGCCCAGCAATCACTTCTCTAGCTTCCCACAGAGTTCTCAGGTACTCCTGATGTGTCTTGTGGTAAGGGTTTGGAAAAGGAGGAGGCCCAGGACCTGCATGTCCTTGGTGAAGTGGGAGAGGGAGTTGAAGTGTTCGGCCAGGGGGTGGTGGGGTTGGTTGGTGCGAGTGTATAGAGATGTTCTCTGAAGCTCCCTGTGACTAGACGTCCTGTCTTCCCAATGTAGAGGAAACTGCATCACGAGCAATGATACAGTAAATGACATGTGTGGAAGTGCAATTGAAACTTTGATGGATGTGGAAGGCTCCTTTGAGTATTGAACAGAGGAGAAGGGGGAGGTGCAGGCGCAGATTTTGCAATTCCTGAGGTGGCAGGGGAAGGTGCCGGGAGGGGAGGGTGGGTTGTTGGGGGGGCTTGGACCTGACGAGGAAGTTGCAGAGGGAACGGTCTTTACAGAAAGTGGATAGAGGTGGGGAGGGAAATATATCTCTGATGGTTGGGTCTGTTTGTAGGTGGTGGAAGTGGCGGAGGATGACCCCCTCAATAGTTATTCCAGTGGTTCCTAACCAGACTTCAGAATAACCAATTCCACTCTCTGTGAATAATGAATTCAGACACCAGCTTTCTATTTCATACAAAATGCTGAACAATGTATTATATAAATTATAACTTTAATGAAGAAAATGAAAGCAACAAGGAAATCAAATGCTGTAAACCTGAAACAATTGTTTTCAACCTCAATTCATACAAAAGACAGACAGACAAATAAACACAGTTGAGGGACAAATAAAGGAAAATAGCAAAACCGTTCCATTTACTTAAATAGCATTCACAATGCATTTTATATCAGACATTGATAGAACATAGAACAGTACAGCCCAAGAACAGGCCCTTCAGCCCTCCATATCTGTTCATATGTCTGTCTAAATGCCTATTCAATGTTGTTATTCTGTCTGCTCTACCACCACCACTGGCAATGGGTTCCAGGCACCTACCACCTTTGGTGTAAAAAAATCTGTATCCTGATATATGCTTTTACAACCTTCCTCACTACCTACAACTCCACCAACTTTCATGTCATCTGAAAATTTCCTACTGAGACCACCCTACATTTTTAAATTCATTGATATATATTACAAACAACAGAGGTCCCAGCACTCATCCTTTGGAATATTACTGGTCACAGACCTCCAATCAGACAAACATCCTTCCATAACTTCCCTATGAACTAGCCAATTTTGCATCCAACTTAACAATTCACCATAGGTTCCTTGTGACTTAATCTTCTGGACCAGGTACCATGACGGACCTTGTCAAATGCTTTAGTGAAGTCCATATAGACAACATCCAATATCCTACCTTTACCAGTCATCTTTGTCACTTTCTCAAACAACTCAATCACATTTGTGAGACAACACCTCCACCACGCAAACAAGTGCTGACTATCCCTAATCAGTCCATTCTTTTCCAAATGCAAGTGAATCCTGTCCCTAAGAATCCTTTTCAGTTTACCTTCTTAGTTTATTCAGGTAAATCCAGTAATAATTCTCTCTGTTTTCTCTCTGAGCTTCCAAAAGCCCTTGTGAGAAATTAGGCAGGGAGCTTTGTCAGCAGTCAAGTTCATCCTCAAAAGGAAACACCGTTAAAAAAAATCCAACTCTAGTGCCTTGATAGACTAAACATCTTTTCCTGAGGCTTCAACTCCCATTAAACACCTGCCATCTGTGGGAACATATGATCCCTTTCAGACTTGCCAGAACAAATTCCCTGGTATAGACCTTCCAATAGACAACATCTGCTATTTGTTTAAACACAGTGCTTATCTTAGGATTGCTGAGCCTGGAGGAACCCTTTTGATCAATAATCAGTCTTAATTAACTGCCATGCCTGGCTTCATAATCAAAGAAAAATTGTTCTTTTCCTTTTATCACAAGCTGTTCAGAAAGTCCACAAGTCATCTTCAGCTCCAAATAAAGAATAAAAGTGAAATAATGGAAAAAAACAGCAATTGTGTACTGGGATGTCTTGAGGAATTGCAAGGTATTTTGTAAGTAGAAGATGATTGAAATGAATACCTCCTCCTTATTCAGCTGCATGGGAGATAATTTTACCTATTTTTGCATATTATTTTAATGGTTTCTGTGTGGTGAGTGTGGCTGTATTTATTTACAAATATTGATTCAGTTGTCAAAGTTAGGAGCTGTTTGATAAAATCTTAACTTTGACTCTACAACCCCTATTTAAGAGTTATTCAAGTAACATGATCAAACCTAGTGATCGCTAAGATTACACTAATGTAAATCATCAATCATCTGCTATTTTATCTTTGTTACCTCAAAGACTGAAGAAGACAGGCAATATATTTTGACCAAGCTTAATTTATTAAAAATTATGTGCATTATATAAAATATACCAGTCATAAATGTAATGTGCATTTGTGCAAGGGAATAAACCCAAAATGTCTGATTAAATTTAGGCCAAAATTCATCTTAACTAGAATTACATTTCTGCAATCAGAGTTTTATGATAATAAAACAAATGTAAAATAACAAACCAGAAAAGGATAAAAAGAACAGCACAGCACAAGTACAGGTCCTTTGGCCCAACAGGACTACACCAACACATTACACCTTTCTAAACTAAAAGCCTTTGGCTGCCATATGGTCCATATCTCTCTATTCCCTGTCTATCCATGTATCTGTCAGGATGCCTCTTAAATATTGTTATTGTATCAGACTCCACCACCTTGTCTGACAGCACATTCCAGGCACTTACCAAGCTGCCTGTAAATACCACCTCTCACATCTACTTTAAACTTTCCTCCTTTTACCTAAACCTATGTCCCCTAGTAATTGGCATTTGAATCCTGGGAAAAAGACTCCGACTATCCATTCTGGCCATGACTCTCATAAGTTTGTAAACCTCTATCAGGTTGCCCCTCAGTCTCCAGCATTCAACTGAAAACAAACTAAGCGAAAGTGAGGACTGCAAGTGCTAGAGATCAGAGTCAAGATTAGACTGGGTACTGGAAATGCACAAGAGGTCAGGCAGCTTCCGAGGAGCAGGAAAATCAACGTTTTGGGCAGGACTTCATCAGGAAGTCAAAACAAACCGAGATTGTCAAATCTCTCCTTGTATCAAATACCCCCTCCAAAGCCTCCACATCCTTCTGGTAGACTGGTAACCAGAACTGTGAGCAATATTCCAAATGTGACCTGACTATTTCTGATGAAGGGCTTATGCCTGAAAGGTTGATTCTCCTGTTCCTCGGATGCTCCCTGACCTGCTGTGCTTTTCCAGCACCACATTCTCGACTAAAGTTCACTACAGCTGCAACATGATTTGCTAATTTTTATAATCTATGCTAATGGAGGTATGCATACCATATGCCTTCTTGATAACCTGTTCCACTTGTGCTGCCACTTTCAGGGAACTGTGGATCTGTGTACCTAGATCTTTCTGTTTGTTAATGATTTTAAGGGTTCATTCATTGACTGTATATTTCCTTCCTGCATTAGGTCTTCCAAAATACATCACCTTGCATTTGCCTGGATTAAGTTCCATCTGCCATTTATCTGTCTAAGTCTCCAGCCAATCAAAAACTTGCAGTATCCTCTGGCAATCTTACTCACTCACCACAGCTCCCTTAATCTTTGTGTTGTCCATATCCTTACTAATCAGACTACTTACATTCTCCTCCAATTCACTTGTACATGTTATAAACAGTGGGGGTCCCAGCACTGATTCCTGCAGAACACCATTGTATCAGGAAAACATCCTTCCACTGCTGCTCTCTGTGACCAAGCTAGTTCTGTATCCACCTTACTAACTCTTGTCATCAAATGTTCTTGAAACTTGCCATCCTTATCCTTCACTTTCATAGGGACATGCTGGCCCTAAACTCAAATCAACTGGCCCAGGAAAGATTCCCACATGACAGATGTGGATTTACCCTAAAATAGGTGCCCCAATATTGCCCAGTTCCTGCCTAATATTGTCATAGTTATCCTTCCCTCAATTTTGTACTTTCCCCGAGGCCTCTTATCCATAAGTAACTTAAAATTTACACAATTATGGTCCCAGAAATGTACCCCCACTGAAACTTCAATCATTGGTCATGCTCACTTCAAGTTTAGTATGGCTTCTTCAAGAAACCCTCTTGGATACATCTAACTAATTACCTGCTCTTCTAAGCCCCTGTGCTAATTGAGTCCCAGGTAATATACAGGAAGTTAACATTACCCACCAAAACAACAGCCTTGTTTTCACATTTTTTCCAAAATTGTCCATATACCTATTCCTCTATCTCCTGCTGGCCATTGGGAGGCCTGTAATAAGGAGAAAGTGAGGACTGCAGATGCTGGAGATCAGAGCTGAAAATGTGTTGCTGGAAAAGCGCAGCAGGTCAGGCAGCATCCAAGGAGCTGGAGAATCGACGTTTCGGGCATGAGCCCTTCTTCAGGAATGAGGAAAGTCATTCCTCATTCCTGAAGAAGGGCTCATGCCTGAAACGTCGATTCTCCTGCTGCTTGGATGCTGCCTGACCTGCTGCGCTTTTCCAGCAACACATTTTCAGCCCTGTAATAACCCCATTGTAGTGATTGCATCTTTCCTATTCCTGAACTTTCCCCATAGTCTCACTGGATGAGTCTCCCTCAGTACAGTTGCGATCTGTTAATCTGCTAATAGATGAAAGATTTGCAGCAATGTACAAGGCACAGTTCTGTCCCCTTTCTGCTGGTAATGAGTAGCCAGTTCCTTCTTTCAATCAAAACACTTTTTTAATATCTTCAAAATTCCAAAAGCATCTCTCTACTCTGCCACTGTAAATTTTACACTGTTACATTTTACACACTTAATCCATGCAAACATACAAATTAAAAGCAAGTCATTAGATCCCTCAAACACAGACCCTATACCTTTTGACTCCATTGTTAATCATGAATCTAAATAACATCTGAACAGAAAATATTTAATGACCCAACCTCTTTTGCTCTCTGAGGAAGAGAATCTAGCAGACTAATAGACCTCTGGAGAAAAAAAAATTCTCCTAATCTCTTAAATGAGAGACCCCTTATTTAATGCTCCCTAAGTTACAGTCTCTGACACAAAGGGAAATACCCTCTCAGGGTCCACCCTGTCAAAATAAGATACGTCCCACTTTTCTAAAGTCTATTGGATACAGGTGTAACCTGTCTAATCTTTCCTCATACAATAACCCCCTTATCCAAGAACTGATCATGTGAATCTTTTCTAAGCTGCTTTTAGTGCTATAATACCGCTTCTTAAATCAGTAGAACAAAACTGCACAGTAATTCAGAGGTGCCTCACCAATGACGTGTACAACTGCAACAAAATTTCTCTAATATTAAACTTTATTCCTCTTGTAATCAATAACATTTCATTTGCCTTCCTTCTCATTTGATGTATTTGCATAGTAACCATTGTGATTCATATACCAGGATACATCAATCTCTCTGTACCACAAGGTTTAGCAATTTCTCTCTATTTATAAGATACCACCTTTTATTCCTCTTGCCAAATTGGACAATTTCAAATTTCCCAACATATTTCATCAACCAATTTATTTTTTGCTGCCCACTTGACTTACCTTTTGTGGCCCCTTTTCCTTCATCTTGACAACTTACCTTCTTCCTTATCTTGGTATATCAGCAAATATAGGTACTGTCCATCTGCTTCCCATATCATGTCATTAATACAGATTATAAATAGACAGATCAGCTCTGATCCCTGTGACATTCTACTAGTTATAGCATGACAAGCCTACAATGAACTTTTTATTCTTATTGTCAGTTTCCTGTTTGCAAGCAATCCTCTATCCAGGGCAATATATTACATGCTACATCATGAGAACTTATTTTGAGTTGTAACCTTTCATTTAGTTGTTTATTGAATGCCTTATTGAAATCTAAGTTTTCTTTTAATTCACTCATGACATGTGGCCATCACTAACTGGGTCATCTCTAGTTCACCTTGAAAAGTGGTGGTGAGCTTATTGAATGGCTACTTGCTGCTGGTAGAACACAATGCTGTTAGGGAGGGTGCTCAAGGAGTTTGCCCCAGTGACACAGAAGAAACTGCAACATATTTCAAATCACGCTGGTGAGTGGCTTGGAGGAGAATTTGCACATCCTCTCCTCGTGCAACAGTGATATTCTCCTTGATCATTAATCCAACTCCCCCACATCCGTTTCTCTCTCACCTGAAACATCTAAACCCTAAAATGTTGAGTTTCTAAATCCTGCCATTCCCTCAATAAGGCCTTAAATTCTAATAATTTTCCCAGTAACAAAGAACACAGAACAAAAGAGAAGTACAGCAAAGGAACAGGCCCTTTGGCCCTCCTAGCCTGTGCCGATCATCATGCCCTTACTAAACTAAAAAATAAACCTTCTGCCCTGACTCAGTCCATATCCCTCTATTCCCTCCCTATTCATGTAACCATTCAGACGCCTCTTAAATGTAGCTAACATGCCTGCTTCCACCATCTCTTCTAGCAGTGCATTCCAGGCTCCTACTACTCTCTGTGTGAAAAATCTCCCTTGCATATCTCCCTTAAACTTTCTCCTCTGACCTTGAGCATGGTAGCTCAGTGGTTAGCACTGCTGTCTCACAGCACCAGAGGACCAGGTTCGATTCTAGTCTTGGGTGACTGTCTGTGTGGAGTTTGTACATTCTCCCTGTGTCTGCATGGGTTTCCTCCCACAGTCAAAAGATGTACTGGTCAGATGAATTGGCCATTCTAAATTGCCCATAGTGTTAGGTGTTTTAGTCAGACGGAAATGGGTCTGGGTGGGTTACTCTTCGGACGGTCGGTGTAGACTTGTTAGGCCAAAGGGCCTGTTTCCACACTGTAGGAAATCTAATCATGTGCCTCCTTGTAAATGAAACTTCAACCCTGGGAAAATGTCTCTAACTATCCATTCTATCTATGCTTCTCCTAATTTTGTAGATGTCTATCAGGTCTCCTCTCAGTTGCCGTCTTTCCAGTGAAAACAATCCTAGTTGTTTTAACTTTTCCTCATAGCAAATGCCCTCAAGACCAGGCAACATTCTGGTGAAAGTTCTCTGCACGTTCTCTAAAGCTACCACATCCTTCTGGTGGTGTGGTGACCAAAACTGCACACATTACTCCAAATGCAGCCTATCAAGAATTTTATATAGCTGTAACACGGTTTGCCAACTCTTGTACTCCATGCCCCGGCCAATGAAGGCAAGCATGCCATATGCCTTTGTAATCATCTTGGCCACCTTGTTTCCACTTTTAGGGAACTGAGGAGCTGCACGCCAGGTCCATCTGTACGTTAATGTTCATAATGGTTCTGTCATTTACAATATAATTCACTCCTTTTTCTGGTAATTGCAATTGCTTTAGTTTCCACCCTCCTTGATTTGTAAGTGTTTCTGGAAGTTATTCATGTCTTCTATAGTGGAGACAGACCTGCCCCCATTTCCTAATATTAATTGCCAAGGCTCACTGATTAGTGTACCAACCCTCATTTTTATTACCCATTTCCATTTAATATACCTATCAAGCTCACACTGTTATTACATTTATACCTGGCTTTCTCTCATCTCTATTTTTTCCTTTTTTCCATCTTTTAAAATATTCGGTTCAATTTATTGACCTACCACTGATCTTTACTCAGATGTGCACTTGTTTTCAATTTGAAATTTGCTTTAGCTTCCTTAATTAGCCAAGAATCTAAAGTCTTTCTTCCTCATTGGAACATGGTGCTAAGTGTTTTCAAAATATTTCTTCAATTGTCCACCATTACATCTCTACTGGCCTACGTTTCACTGAATCGCCAGTTAACTTTAGGTAGCTCTGTTTTCATACGTTTTTAAGTTTGTTTACCTTAGTTTAAAACATTAGACTCATACCCATGTCCTTCTAATTGAAAGCAAATTTCAATCATGTCACTGCTGTCTAGAAGCTCCTTACCTACAAGCTTGTTTATTAAGTCTGTGGCATTGCTGGGTCTAGAGGGTGCAGTTCTAAGAAAAGAAAAGCTGGACATTTCAGCAAATCAGGCAATATCTAAGGAGAATAAGCAAGCTAACATTTTGAGTCTGGATGACTCTTCCATTAACTTGCTTTCTCTCCTTGGATGCTGCCTGACCCAGGTTTCTGCACCTGCAGTAATTTGCTCTGACATTGCTGTTCCCAGAAACTGTCCAGGAAACACTTTGTAAACATGTCTTCCAGGTTACATTTGCCAAGCAGAATTGTCAAACAATTGTATAGATTAAAAACATCCATGATTATAGCTGTGTCTTCCTCACACACCCCATTGACTCTTATAGTATGCTCTATCCCACAGTGTAGCTGTATATTGCAATGGGACCCACAAACGATTTCTCCAAGAAATGTCTTGTTTTGCTATTTTTCATCACTGCTAAACTGATTCTACATCTTGATTTTTAGAATTAAGGTTATCCCTCACTGTTGCATCAAATGTTTCATAGCTTCTAATCCTTTTTAAGTATTGAATGCTTTTGAATATTCAAGTTCTACTTGAACCATCCTACAGCAATGTCAGTGTGATGATTATTAAATCAAAAATATTCATTTCTATTTGAGCTGACAAGTCTTCCATTTTGTCATGAATGCTGCACACATTCAGACACAGAGTTCTTATTATTTCTGTAATCTCTGGTCTTATCTGCTTGCACAATTGTAAATTAGTACTCTATGCCTTCTGCCATGTTCTGATCATTATTTCTTGAACTGTTACTTTTTTCTCTTGCTTTGTTCTTTTGCTTTAATTTACCCCATATCTTTCCTCACATGAACCCCATTCCTGTTAATTAGGTGAAAGCCCATTCTTTCATTCTAATGGTCCCAGAATGGTTCAGGTGAAAGCCATCCCAAGAATAGAGCTACCAGTACATACATAGTACGACTCCCATTTCCCCATAAATCAAAACACATTTCTCTAACACTGATCTTTGAGACATCTTGTTTGCCAAATGCTAATTTGTTTGTGGTTCACATACTAATTGAGAAATTACCATCATTTGAAGTTTTGCTTTTTTACCGAGCTGCATGTATACCCTAAGGAGAACCTCTTTACCAGTCCTATCTATGTGGACATGGCAATTGGATCTTTCCCCTTTGACTGCTCTATCCTCCCCTTTCTTGAACAGATGTCCTGAATCCTGGCATGTAGTACAGCATCTAAGATTCTCCCACTCAGTTACATAACAAATTGTCTATCCCCTGACTATTCCATCATCTATTACCACCACATTCCTCTTTACTCCCTCTGCTTCAAAAGCTTTCTGTGCCACGGTACCATGATCAGGCAGCTCAGCACTTTGCAGACCACAATCACCAATAAAAGTGGGGAGAACCTCAAAACTGTTGGATAATTCCAAAGGCTGTATAGTCATCCACTTCATTTTCAATTCACTCGCAGTCACATCTCCCTATTCTTGACAATTAACCAAATCAAAAGACCTAACAGGTATGACTTCTTCCAGGACAAAACATCCAGTTTCCTTGCATGGTGGATCATGATTTTCAAAACTTGGATTCCAGCTTGTTAACTCTGAGTCAAACCTCCTCAAATTGCTAGCACTACTGCAGACGTGTTCATTTTGCATCCGACCACAAACTACAGATGAGACATATTACTGTGTCTCAATTGACTAATTATTTATGCTCCTAATTATGTTTAGTTAAAGCCTCTAGTATGTGGCCATTGTTATTCAATGAATGGAACTGTATTTGCCCATGTAAGTGGAGAGTATTTCATCACACTCCTTACTTCTGCCTTCTTGATGGTGGACTGCATTCAGGAATTGGGCAGGGGGCTGGGAGTGTGTAGAATACATTACAAAATTCTCAACTTCTGACTTGCTGTCTAGCCATAATGTTTCTACCACTGCTCTTGTTCAGTTCCTGATCAATGGTAATCCTCACTACTTTAATAGTGGAGGATTGAGTGGAAGTATTACTATCAAATATCAAGGGGATATGAATTCTTTCTTATTTGAGATGGCTGTGTGGTGTGAATATTATTTGCTACTTATCAGAAGGAGCCCGGATGTTATCCAGATCATGTTTAACATGCGTGTGGGCTGTTTTATTATCTGAGAACTTCATGCAATCATTCACAAAAATCACCACTTCAGACCATGTGATGGAAGGAATATCATTGATGAAACATTTGAAAGTGGTGACACTTAGGGTAGTTAGGGCAATAACAAAAGAATATAAGAAATAGGAGCCAGATTAGACATACAGCTCCTCATGCCTGTGACACCATTCAATATGATGACTAATCTTCCACCTCACCTCCATGCTCTTGCCTTGTCTCCTTATCCTGTAATTCTCTAAATATCAAGAGAAGTATCTGATATTCTGGTCTTTTACTAATGCTCAGAATGTACCATCTACAAGATGTAATTTAATAAGGCTCCATAGCCAGCACCTTTCAAACCCACAATCACGATCATCTAGATGAACAATAGCAATAATACATGGAAATGCCAACACATTCAATTCCCCTCCAAGCCATTCACCATTCTGATTTGGAATTGTATCACTGTTGCTTCAGTACAGATATTAAGCAGCTCACTACCACTTTCTCAAAGGCAACTATTGATAGGCAATAAATTCTGGCCCAGCCAATAAAGTTCACACCCTAAGAGAGAATTTAGGAAAATATTGAAGAGAAAGCAGGCTTCATGCTTGGTACTTCATCCCATCATCTTAAACATACAACCCTTCCACAACTCAACAGTATGTACCATAAACAGGACACAGTGCACCACTGTACCAGAGTTCTTCAACCCCACCTCTCACACATATGTCCTCAACCACAGAATGGGACAAAGGCAACAGATACTTGGGAACATCATCCTTTGGTGCCCCCAAAGGGCAATCATCACTTCAACTTAGAAATATACCTTAGAAATGTTCCTTCATATTTGCTTTGTAGGAATCCTAACAACCTGGGCTGATCTTTCACAGTTCTGAACAATGGGAGCAACAGCAGGTAGTTGGGGTAAAAAAAACAAAGATTGGAAAAATGATGTTCTGAACTTTGAGGAAAAAAACATGGAATTTTGCACTCAAGGATTGAGTAGCAAGTTGTGAATCTCACTAGTGAGCAACGAGAGGCCCTTATGCAGCATTAGCATCCCATAATTATCTATCCTTGCCTCATTAATATGCAACTCCTCTTCTCCAAGGCAGCAGGCTGAAACTAGACAGCAACAATTCCAGACATGAAAGTCAGAGCAGGTACCTGGCAGGTCTAACTCACTCCTTTCCCTACAGGCCTTCATCTTGACCAGTAATGCTGTTGTCAGGGCAGATACCCATCTCACGGATTGAAGTAAGCTGTATCTCAGGGCTCATTTTACCTGTTTGCCTTGTCTTTTAGCACAGACGCAGGCAGCTTCTCCTGTTTGAGAGCAGTGATCAGCCAAGGAACAAGTAACACTCCTTCAAATGGAATCCAAACATGAAGGATGGTTACCCTGTATGGCTTGATTCTTCTAGCTGGACTTACAACATTTGAGTAATGATGCAAAGTGTCAAGAGATTTATGAATGTTAGATTCTGTTTTTAAGGAGGTGTCATCCACAGTAGACAATAAACAATAGACAATAGGTGCAGGAGTAGGCCATTCAGCCCTTCGAGCCTGCACCACCATTCAATATGATCATGGCTGATCATTCTTAATCAGTATCCTGTTCCTGCCTTATCTCTATAACCCTTGATTCCACTATCCTTGAGAGCTCTATCCAACTCTTTCTTAAATGAATCCAGAGACTGGGCCTCCACTGCCCTCTGGGGCAGAGCATTCCACACAGCCACCACTCTCTGGGTGAAGAAGTTTCTCCTCATCTCTGTCCTAAATGGTCTCCCTCGTATTTTTAAGCTGTGTCCTCTGGTGTGTTTCTCATGTGTTTCCTGTCCACTTTGTTACTGTGAAGTAGTTGGCAGAAATTTACCTGGTGCGCACTTGACCTTTAAATATGGCACCAGTGGGGAATATCCAGGAAGGTTGTGACAGCACCCAATATTTCCATCAGTGGTGAGTGCCTGGCAAGATGGTGTCAGAATGGGACACTCCAGCTGGAACGCCTCTGCTCCATCCATTCTTTATCCCATTTTTTTCCTCTGTTTTCTGGAGGGTTTTCTTTCAAATTTTTAACTTCTTAAATTTTCTTGGAGGGGAATGGAAGAGGTGACTCCCAGACTGGAGGCCGGCGCAGGTCAGTACCAAACCAGGCCAACACGGGAGGTGAGTCCCAGAGGTGAGTGCCAGAGCAGGCCGGCGTGAGAAGCAGGTCCTGGAGGCCAGTCCCAGAACAGGCCAGCATGGGAGGTGCGTTCTGGACCGGATGCCAGGATAGAAAGTGAGTCCCATACGTGGCTGGCATGGAGAGGTGAGTCCTGTTTTGGGGACTGCCATGGGGAGGTGAGTCCCCAACTGGACGACAGCGTGGGGAGGGGAATCCCAGACTGCAGGCTGGGATGGGGAGGTGAGTGCCAGTCTGCAGGCCAGGCTGGGGACAGGAGTCCCAGACTGGAGGACAATGGGGGTGTGTGAGTCCTACACTGGAAGGCAGCGTGTGGAGGGGAGTCCCAGACTGGAGGACAGTGTGGGGAGGTGAATCCTGCGCTGGGATCTGCCGCAGGAAGGTAAGGGCCTTGCGGACTAGAGATGAGGCCTTGAATTTTGAAGCCTGCATGGTCTGGAGACATGGCCTGGTGGGGTCTTGGGGCTAGATGCTGGCATGTACTGGGTTGAAAAGGACGATAATTGAAGTATGCTTTAAATTTTTTAAACTTATGCTGGACTTTTATTTACTTTTCTTTCAATTCCGTGCCAAAACTTAAATAGCTGTTCCTAGATATCTTGTACCAAGATGGCCCCATACGTGGCAACATTGCAAACGTTTCACTGCCTTCATTTGAGTGCACATGACAATTAATCTAATTTCACTTCAATTCAATATAGTGGAAGGGTGGTAGCATGGAGCTGTGGTGTGCACACCGAGGTGAGCAGTGGAGAATTACGTGTGGTATCTTGCTAGAGCTCACAGAGAGAAACCCTATAAGAAACTCCTCATAATGAATACTGAGCTGATATTTGGTAAAATTCAGTCGGATGAGAGTACATGCAAAACATAGACTGCAGTGGTTCAGAATGGCAAATCACCAACATCTTTTCAAGGGTCATCAGGGATGGATAATAAATGCTGGCCCTGCCAGTGATGGCCATACCTACAAAGTGAGTGTCAATAGAACATAAGGTGATTGGCAAAAGACTGGAGACAACATAGGGGAACCCTTGATTTCCTCAGTAACTTGTTAAGGTCTGGAATGCACTGAATATCAAGATGCTGGAAGCAGATTCAATAGTAGTGGATAAATACTTGAAAAAACTATTTTTGAATAGAGTCATAGGAAAAAAAATGGCAAGTGGGATTAGTTAATGGCTCAGCAAATTGCTGGCATGCTCACAATTGGCAAAATGGCCTCCTTCCACATCGTTTATTCCATGCAACTCATCGACATATTACTAGGTATTAATCTTCCGCTTCAAAATGCTTTACCGTGTTAAAATAGCAATTTTCTGCTTGAGTTCAACTTCCGAGCTATCCATCATTTACCTTATGATCAATTGTGAAAGATTAAACTGAAAGTTTTCACTAGGAACGACTCCAATCATAACAGTGGGACTGAGTTCAGGGACTGTAGCAAGGTTGAGACCAGGATTGTCAGTAAGTTTCATCTGAAAGAATGTCCATGTGGTTCCTTGACATGGAATATAATTATTGTGTGGTCAGAGCTTATGCCTGAAGACAAGTTATATTCAATATTTGTAATGGGATTAAAAGCATAGAACATAGAACAGCACAGGCCCTTTGGCCCTTGATGTTTGTGCTGACCTTTTGAATGGAGAGTTAGTAGCATGTTTGAGCTCCAATAATGCAGTGGGTTTGAGTTGAGAGCTGGTAAGAGGATTTATGGCAAAAGACAAATATTATCTTCTAAAATCAACAAGGGTCAAAGGGTCAATGAACAATGCAAATTAGTGAAGGCATTCCAACTGTAATATATATTATGTATATATACATATGAATCAAATTAATCATTGATTTAAAACATTGGTTAAAACTAATAACTTTCAAATGTGAATTGTTCTGTGTAATGCATTCCAGCAAACTGAATAAAGTATCTCCTTGCTAGGGAATCTCTTCACATAATACTGCATCAAGCTTCCAGTCTCTGCCTTTCTCTGACCTTGCATTGTGGTAAGTCTAACCAATCATATTTTGTGGCAGAATGCCATTAGTTTCTGCCACTGCTAATGCATTACTTGGCAAATTCATAATGACCCCAACCTCGAGATGGGTCAAAAATTCATCTCTATTTTGTCTTTGAGTTTTAATGGTTGTGCAATTGTGCTACAGATTAGCAAACTGATAGTAGATTTGTTCCTTTTCAGGAGGGCTACTATTGTAAATCTTGGATTTCAATGATGCACTTTCAGCACAGAAGGACATATGGGAACTATAAGAGATCACATTTCTGCAATATGATTGGGTCCATTAACTTAGTTAACAACCACAGAATAGGAAAATATGAGTAAAATGTCAAAGTAAATAAAGGTCTTGGATGTTTTGGCATACTCTAACATTTTTCACTCATTCATGGGATGAAGGCTTCACTGAGAGGGCCAATATTTTTTTACCTTTCCTAGGTGCCCTTGAAAAGATGGTGGTGAGCTACCTTTTTGAGTTGCTGCAATGTATTTTCAGTGGGTTGACCCACAATGCTGCTAGTGGGGGAATTCCAGGATTTTGACCAAGCGACAGTGAAGGAATGACAATATATTTCCAAATCAGGATAGTGAATAACTTGGAGGGGAACTTGTAGGTGGTGGTGTACCCATGTATCTGCTACGCTTGTATGTCTCGATGTTGGTGGTCATTGGGATAGAAGGTGTTGTGAAAGGAAGTTTGATGATATCTACAGACAATAAACATTGCTGTTTCTGAACATCTGCGGTGGAGCACATGGATATTTGTGGCTGTGTTACCATCAAGCAGTTAGCTTTGTCCTGGTTGGTGTCAGTCCTTTGGTGGGTTGTTGGAGCTGCACTCATCCAGACAAGTGGGGAGTATTCCATCACACCCTGACCTGCGCCTTGCAGATGTTGGATGGGCTTTCAAAAATCGGGAGGTGTGTTACTTGCAGCCACAGTATTTATATGGCTAGACCAGTTCAGTTTCTGGTCAGTGGTAAGCCCTGGAATGTTGGTAGTGGAGGTTCACAGTGGTGATAATGTCAGTGAATGTCAAGGGGGATGGTTAAATTCTCTTTAGTTGGAGATAGCTTGTCTGACACTTGTGTGGCACAGAAGTCACTTCTAACTTGTCAACCCAACTTTGGATATTGTCCAGGTCTTATTACATTTGGAACGTGGACTGTTGAAGAGTTGTGAATGGTGCAGAACATTGTATAATTATCCGTAAACATCTCACTACTAATCTTAGGATGGAAAAAGGTAATGCAGGCAAGAAGGAGATGAAACAATGAAGGTGGTTGGGTCTTGGACTCTGCCCTAAGGAACTCCTTCAGAGATATCCTAGAGCTGAGAAGACTGACTCCAAATGACCACAACCTACGAACCAGATATGACTTCAACCAGTGGAGAGTTTTCCCCAGCTTTAGATTGATTCCAGTTTTGTTAGGGTTCCTTTATAACACAGTCAGTCAAATACAATCTTAATTTCAAGAGCAGTTACTCTGATCTCATCTTTAGGATTCAGTTCTTTAGATATTTGAACGAAAGCTGTAATGAAATCAATAGCTAAATGGCGCTGGTGGAACCCAAAGTGGAGTATTAATATGCAGAGAGATCTGGGTGTGTAAGTTCACAGATCACTGAAAATGGCAGTGTAGGTAGATAAGATAGTAAAAAAAGGCTTCTGACATGTTTGGCTTTATTGGAAGACACATTGAATATAATGACAGGCAATTTTGCTACAGCTTTATCGAACTTCAGTTAGGCCACACTTAGAATATTATGTATGGTTCTGGTCACCACAGTACCAGAAGAATGTGGATGTTTTGGAGAGGGTACCGAAAAAGTTTACCAGGATATTGCCTGGTATAGGGGATTTTAGCTGTGAAGAAAGGTTGGATAGGCTGGATTTGTTTTTCGCTGGCTCACAGGAGGTTGAGGGGTGACCTGATAGAAGTTTATAAGATTGTGAATCGCATGGATAGAGTGGAAAGTATGAAGCTTTTACTCTGCTGGAGGGCTCAATTACTTGGGGGCACAAGTTCAAGGTGCGAGGAGGGGTGAAGTTTAAAAAAGGGAGGAGAAGCAGGTATTTCATGCAGTGGGTGGTGAGTGCAGGGAATGAGCTGCCAGACGAGGTGGCGGAAGCAATAACAGTATAGCAGCATTCAAGAAGCCCTGGATGCATACATGAATAGGAAGGGAATAGAGGGAGATGGATGCTGAAAGCGAAGACAGTTTTAATATGGAACAACAAAATTTATTGGCATAGACTTGGAGGACCAAAGGGCCTGTTTCTGTGTTGTATTGTTCTTTGATCTTCTTTATTCTTGGGCAAGTTATTGCTGAGCAGATTACTGCTGAGCAGGTGCTGTGTGGTAGCACTGTTGGTGATACTTTTCATCACTTTACTGACAATTGAGCGTAGACTGATGGGTGAGTAATTGGCCGGTTTGGATTTGACCTGCTTTTTGCATATACGACAAGCCTGGGAAACTTTCCACCATTCTGGGCAGATGCCAGTATTGTAGTTGTACAGGAGTCTCTGTAGCACCATCTTCAATACTACTCTCAAAATATTTCAGGGTCCACAGCCTTTGCAGTGACCTGTGCCTCCATCTGTTCCTTGACATCATCAAGTGTATCAAATTGGCTGAAAGCTGAGCCACAAATGGCATTCTTGCTAGCAACACCCACATCTTATGAAAGAATTATTAAAAGGTCCTTGCAACATTTTCTCTCCATTGATGCTGCCTGTCCTGCACGTCTTGCTTTTATTTCAGATTTCCAGTACGTATTTTGCTTTTGTAATTTTTATAATACTGACACCCGAGAGCATTCATTCAAATGGCCTTTTATTACTTGGCCATCTAGGATGTGTCTAATTGACAGGACTTCAAATCTAGTCATCTGGGATTGAGAGTAAATGTCTAGAATTTCCCAGCAGTTAGTTTCTTGTGCCAGTTGTCAAGCTATGAACAGTGTTACCAATGACAAAACAAGTTTCATTCATCTAGAAGACTGACAATGACAACAATGTCGTATGCTTCGTAATTTCTGCACAATTCTAAAGTACAGTTTCTTTTCTTTACATCTTATTGGGAACATATTGGTCCTGATACTTAGTTGAAAATGGGGCGGGTGATGGGAAATTTGCTTTTACATCTGAAAGTTATCATAGACTTGTGCAGCTTTCAACAGTAGCACGAAATGTTGCTTTCACCTGGGAGAGGTGCCAATGGTCTTTTGTGGACTAATGTTAATTGCATCACAGTGCCCAATATAACTGAAGGATATCATCCTTACTTTTACGTACAATCCCTCCTGTAATAAAGGATAACATTCCATGAGCCTTCCTGATTATAGGCTGGCTCATGCACTAGAACACCTTGATCCCTTTGCACCTCGGAATTCATCAGTTGTTCTCTACTTAGGTAATATTCTGCATTTTTTATTTTCCCTAAACCAATAGAATAAGGGTTGGTTGAGAAAGAAAACACCCACACCAGTTTGTGCTACTGGATAAAGGTTTTTTGATGTAGTTCACTATTGTCCTTTGGATTGCTTTGTCGTTGCTTTATTCTGAGCCCTTTTAATGATTAATGGTAGAGGATACACCACTAAAGAGTATCTACAGTGGAGGTACTTAGATAAGATTTATTGCATGATAGCAATAAGTTCAACTACTTTTGGCCAGGCATAATGACCAGTTATATCTGGTTCAGTTATGGCTTCCTCTGAAACCTAAAGTAGACTCTTTACCTCCAGTCGCCGACTGTTTGATATCAATGGACTGAATGGAGCTAATGTGGCATGAAGATTAACCCCCTCAGGACAATAGAGAGAAGGTTGGTATTTGTGACTTGCAGTGTGAAGGTGTCAAAGCCATGATGAGGGCAAACAGATGTCTGTATTTGTGGTTGTGAAACTGGGAAGTGGAATTGCAATAGGTTTACAGCTGCTGGATACCTAGACAAATTACCCAGACAACAGCATTCAAGGGACAATAAGGAGAAGGAGATTCTCTTTGGAAAGCTGGGTATCAAAGTAATCTCATTCCCGTGGTCAAGTGAAATCAGCAATAGGAACTCTGTCCACTGGACTGCTGTCTGACTGATTATTGATCAGGAGTTCAGGCTTCACTGGTGTCCTGGTCACTCTGGTGCATCAGCTGGGAATATTCATTGTAAAAAGTTTGTTTCTCTGAACTAAGATATTGTATAACTGTTTTTTAATGGTTTGATGCCAATGGACTTAAGGCTTCCGGTTTTAGAACTTCTGTACATTCTGTGCTAGAATTGGTCATAACATTATGACTGTGGTTCAAATAATCTTGTGGAATTATATCATTAAATAAAACATAACACATCCATTAATTTGAATTACCAGTGCTTTTTTCCTTCCCAAATCAAATTGCTGATCCACACTCCTCAACAGCAGTTGGTCACATTTTATAAATTGACCCTTAATGTTGGAAGGTGTTTTTGAATCTTAGAATTTGCCTTGTACACTGTGATCTTGGGTATGTCAACAGGCAATAGCTTCCCCCAGGTTGCCTTGTGTACAAGCAGCCTAACATTCTCCTTTTAAACACGGACGCCAGTGGCTGGATTGGGCTTCCTAGCACAATTGTGTTTATGATTACTTAATTTGCCCCTCACCTGCAAACAAATTTCCATAACCCTCTGCATTAAAAAAATAGTAAATTCCTATACAATGCCATCAAAGTTGTTCCGACTTAATAATAGCTTAGATAATGTAATAGATTAGTGTCACTGAAGGACAAATCTCATGGCCTGCATGATGAAATAACTCCATAGAGGCCAGTGTCCTGTCACCAAGTCACCCTTTATTTACACATGGAGAGTCCTTGACATTGCTCTAGCTCCCTCAAAGCCAGCTCTCAGAGTGAACAGAGCCTCTGATGTTCCTTTTATTTGCAGATGGGGCCCAGGCAGCAGAAGTCCCAGGTGCAGTTGGGGCCCAGGCAGCAACAGTGGAAGCAGGCCTGGGCGCGGGTGGGGGGGGGGGAAACGTTCCTGTCAGCCAAAGCTGACCAGATTACCAGCCCCAATTAACTCATATTCTATAAGCTACAATCATTATACATTAGACATCCCTTCATTTTGAGTCCATGCTCTTCTTTAGTTACTTTGCATCACAGAGAGCTTCTACTTCTCTAGTTGCAGGCTTACTGGGAACAAAGAAATGGCAGAGGAATTAAATGGGTACTTCAGATCTGTGTTCACTGGGGAAGACACAAGCAATCTCCCTGAGGTAACAGTGGCTGAAGGACCTGAACTTAAGGGAATTTCTATTTGCCAGGATTTGGTGTTGGAGAGACTGTTAGGTCTGAAGGTTGATAAGTCTCCGGGACCTGATGGCCTGCATCCCAGGGTACTGAAGGAGGTGGCTCGGGAAATCGTGGATGCGCTGGTGATTATTTTCCAGAGTTCAATAGAATTGGGGTCGGTTCCTGAGGATTGGAGGGCGGCTAATGTTGTGCCACTTTTTAAGAAGGGTGGGTGGGAGAAAGCAGGAAATTATAGACCAGTTAGTCTGACCTCAGTGGTGGGAAAGATGCTGGAGTCTATTATAAAGGATGAAATTATGGCACATCTGGATAATAGTAACAGGATAGGACAGAGTCAGCATGGATTTATGAAGGGGAAATCATGCTTGACTAATCTTCTTGAATTTTTTGAGGATGTAACTCAGAAGATGGACGAGGGAGATCCAGTGGATGTAGTGTACCTGGACTTTCAGAAAGCTTTTGATAAAGTCCCACACAAGAGGTTAGTGAGTAAAATTAGGGTGCACGGTATTGGGGGCAAAGCACTAGATTGGATAGAGAATTGGTTGGCTAATAGGAAACAAAGGGTAGTGATTAACGGCTCCATTTCGGAATGGCAGGCAGTGACCAGTGGGGTACCGCAGGGATCCGTGCTGGGACCGCAGCTTTTTACAATATATGTAAATGATATAGAAGATGGTATCAGCAATAACATTAGCAAATTTACTGATGATACAAAGCTGGATGGTAGGGTGAAATGTGATGAGGATGTTAGGAGATTACAGGGTGACCTGGACAAGTTAGGTGAGTGGGCAGATGCATGGCAGATGCAGTTTAATGTGGATAAATGTCTGGTTATCCACTTTGGTGGCAAGAACAGGAAGGCAGATTACTACCTCAATGGTATCAAATTAGGTAAAGGGGCTGTTCAGAGAGATCTGGGTGTTCTTGTCCACCAGTCAATGAAGGCAAGCATGCAGGTACAGCAGGTCGTGAAGAAGGCTAATAGCATGCTGGCCTTCATAACAAGAGGAATTGAGTATAGAAGCAAAGAAGTGCTTCTGCAGCTGTACAGGGCCCTGGTGAGACCACACCTGGAGTACTGTGTACAGTTCTGGTCTCCAAATTTGAGGAAAGACATTCTGGCTATTGAGGGAGTGCAGCGTAGGTTCACGAGGTCAATTCCTGGAATGGCAGGATTGCCTTACATGGAAAGACTGAAGCGACTGGGCTTGTATACCCTTGAGTTTAGAAGACTGAGAGGGGATCTGATTGAAACGTATAGGATTATGAAAGGACTGGACACTCTGGCAGGAGGGAACATACTTCCGTTGATGGGGGAATGCCGAACCAGAGGACACAACTTAAAAATACGGGGTAGACCATTTAGGACAGAGATGAGGAGAAACTACTTCACCCAGAGAGTGGTGGCTGTGTGGAATGCTCTGCCCCAGAGGGCAGTGGAGGCCCAGTCTCTGGATTCATTTAAGAAAGAATTGGATAGAGCTCTTAAAGAGAGTGGAGTCAAGGGTTATGGAGATAAGGCTGGAACAGGATACTGATTGGGAATGATCAGCCATGATCATATTGAATGGCGGTGCAGGCTCAAAGGGCTGAATGGCCTACTCCTGCATCTACTGTCTATTGTCTATTGTCTACTTCTCTTTAGATGGAGGACTTATGCAACGTACAGCCGATAATGAGTTCTTCGACAAGCTGTATAGGAAAATATTATTATAAACAGTCCAAAAAGCCAAATTACTGCTTTAGAATACTCAGGACATAGTTTATGCTAATTCACATGGTGACTGTACCCTATTGCTATCTGTGTCTAAGTGAGTCAAATTCAAAGAAAACACAGACCAACTAGTGGGGATGAGTTCATTCTTTCAGGTGCAGGACTTTAAAGTATATTGCCATTACAAATGATGATGGAGGAAAGCAGAATAATAACTCTCTGAATGCTGAACATTAGCACAATCTGCTGTTCCTCCTTAACAGCATAATGGGTGTACACACACCCATACGGTCTGCAGTCGTTCAAGAAGGCAGAAGAAAAATAAAGGCAGAAGAATGGTACCTTAGTTAAGGCAATTAGAAAAGGGCAATACATGCTGGTCTAGCCAATGATCCCAACATCCTGTACATGTGTAGTATTGTCAGCAGCCAGATTGATAGAAGTTATATCAATTTCAGTTCTAGAGGATTTATTCCTTGTTTAATGATAAATCCTGTTATTACCATTACGAAGCTGTTTCCCAGGCAAATGATGTATTAGTCAATTGCTCCACACAGACTTATGATCTTATTGAACTTAATTGATCCAATGATTCTATTGAATAGTAGAGAAAGCATGAGAGATTGAATAGCCATCTCTTGTCTCTTATTCATAAGTTTGTATATTATCTGGCAGACATTATTGACGAAGTACTGGAGATATTCAGTTGCAGTGAACCATAATGCCAATGCAAGAAGAATAATAGGTGACACGTAGTCCTTGATGTTGGCTGTAAATCAACCTGCAATAGATAATTACTCAATGTCTGCCTCACAGTGAAGTGGAGATACCAGAACCACCAGCATACACAAGAAGGACACAATGCTAGAGTCTCACAGTTTCTAATCTTTATGTCTACTTATGAGATTATCTTCCTCATCAAATTCAAAAATGATTAGAGTAATCGAAAGATTCTCATTCTCAAAATATTATTAGACATGACTAATTGAGAGAAAAGCAATCTGGCTTGTCAAAAAGAACTGTTCTACAACAATAATAAAATGCATAGTCCAAAAAATGTTGAAAGCCACAACTGCATATAAGTGTCATCCCAAATAACAACTCTCAGGTGGCTCCAATAACTTTACTTTACTAATATTGATAACAAAGTCCATGCCAGTTAAACAGACACCCATTATCGAAGGTGAGATGCTCACTGGGGCGAGCAGAAGACTGAATTACACATTTAGATATTTATTCTTTTTAACTGGGAATTAGAATTATTTAAAGCAGAGCCTTGTCACTAAATTTTCATATTTAAACATTTTATGCAACATGAAGTTGCAACTTTTCATGTCAACTTTGCATAGTGCATGTACACAGTGAGATTTTGTAATGCCAGCAACAAAGTGTGTAAAATTGTTCCTCAAGTATATAACTTCATGTTAGCAACTTCATGAAATAATTCCACATTTCATATGTCTTGTAGTGCATCATCTACTCACTGTTTTATCAAGGAGGAGAGAAAGTAACGACTATTACAAGAGTAAAAATAGCATACTGTTAACATCTGGAACATTCTGGTCAATCCTTCCATTAAGATCAATGGAAAAATTCTTCAAAAAGTGGAATATTTTCCCCACCTGGAAATCTACCTCTCATCTAAGACTGACATTGATGTGGAGTTTCAAAAGTGCATCTAATCTGCACATGTCACCTCTGGATGAGATACTTCAATAACTGTGCTGATACCAAGCTCCTTATGTGTGAGGCAGTCATCCTTCCGACTCTTCTTTATGGTTCTGGAATCTGGACTTTGTACAGATGCCACCTAAAGGACCATGAAATGTTATTTGGATGAGTTCTGTGAATAGCTGGGAAGACCTTCGTATGAACATCAACACTCTTGGAGCAGCTAATAGCATCAACTTCGAGGCCACGATCATCTGAAACCAACTCCATTAGGCTGACCACGTACTTAGGATACCTGAGTTCTGATTGCCAAAGCAAATGTGCTTCACCCAGAACAAGGAAAGCACTCAAAGAAAAGGAGGACTAAGGAAGTGCTTCAAAGACTCCCTGGAGGCTTCCCTCAAGAAATGTAACACAGATAGCAACGCATGATAGCAAGAAACCGACTTCATACAGGAAATTCCTATCTGAAGGGACACAATTCTTCAAGAACACTCATTGGCAAAAGGAAGTACAGAAAAGGATCTTAAGAAAGGAATGCCAATGATCTCAAGGCCAAGAACCAATTGTATCTTCTGGAAGCATCTGCCAAACATGTGGTCAGAGATGAGGCTCTAGGATCAAACTCATTATCTATACAGGACCCATAGATATCTATGACCCGTGACAGAGAATTTTCTAGGTGAACGATCATACTCATTAACACGTGACTATTGGCATCAAAGACTGTTTTTGTCAAAGAAGTATACATGTAAAACAATAAATGGTTAATGAAAAAGAATAGGGGCTAACTTTCCAATTGTTGCTCAAGCGTATGCTTGCCATTGGGGAGTCTGCCTGTGGCAGAACCTACACAATTATTACAATGTTTGAAATCAAAACAAAGTAAATTTTGGTAGTCTTTGGAACTGGGCATTGTGGAGGGTCTAAGAACCTGAAATCTAATCTAACATTTATCCCATTAGTCCAGTAAAAACAATTAATGGGAGGCATCCTTGGACAATTGTCAACCTTAATACATTGCCAGGTCACTTGTTTCTGCTGTCTTAAAAAACAAAACTGAATTCGCCTTCTTCCTTTCATACTACAGGTACACAATTCTTTATCTGAAATTCTGAAATCCAAAAAGCTCTGACGTCTAAAATTTTTTTCGTGGAGTGTGGAGTGCCATTTTGGTGTGTGAACAAATGACCCAACTCCACACCAACTTGAACTGTGTCACTCAGATGTGATGTGGCCGCATAGCCCAGCATCAGCAGGCATCAATTGTATTTCAGCATTCATACTATTCACACGTGCATCTGCTGTTAGGTATTTTCTTTTTATTTCACTGTGAAAATGTCATTTATTCCAAAATGTACATTAGCAACTTCATAAAATATCTTCTCATTTCATATGTCTTATATCAAATTCAAAAATAATTGGAGTAATTGAAGGATTTTCATCCTGAATTCTGAATTCCGGAAAACAACTGGCCCCATGGATTTTGGATTGTGTACCTGTATCAGCATAGAAGAAATGTTCAGAGAATCCCTAAACATTGATAATGAATAACCCATTGGTGTTCAATGTGTAGCTTGCTTTATTTCTGAAAAATGTGTAATTTTTAATAAACAAGGAATTGTAACTGCATAAGTTCACTTTTATTGGTAGGCTTCCTTCTATAAAAGTGAAGAAATAATAACCATTTTGCTGCTGGACCATTTGAAACCCCAACTTCTACTTTTCTGCAATCACTCTGGAAGTTTATATGCTACATATTAGTAGAGTCTTAAATAATTTAGAACAATGCTAATAGAATAATTAAAACAGAGCATGGAAACAGACCCTTCAGTCCAACTTGTTCATGCCAACCAAGTTTCCCACTAGACCCACTTCCCTGCATTTGGTCTGGATTTCATTAATGTCCATGTGATTGTATTTCAAGTCTAAAGTCACAAGATTAGTTTCAATGTAACAACTACTGGTTTAAGTGAAATAAATGATGGCACATTCTTCATCCTTCAAAATATCTAAAGCTGAATTAAATATATGTTTGATTGACAAAGGAGTATATGTTATAGGGAACAAGAAGGAAAGTGGAAGTAAGACCATGATCAAATCAGCCACAATTTTAGTGATTGCTAGGAAGGCTTCAGAGGTCAAAATAGCCTATTCCTGTTCCTAATTATTGTGTTCTTGTGTGCACTGGAAATAGGTTATAGGTTTATGTAGCTTAATAATTTCATATCTCTACGAAACTGTAGTGGAAAAGTAGTGGAAAATATTAAACATCGGTATATTATCAATAATGAGCAATTAGTAGAAATGCTTCTCATTGCAAAGATAAGTTCTGTCCATTCCAATGAAAAGGACAAAAATATCCAGAGTACCTATAATCAAAAGTAATTGAAGATAACCTTATATACGTTGATTTATAGAAATGTAATCTTTATCTTCAACACGAAAAAACAATGTTCCAGCATGCAATGTTTTCTTTGTTCTCATTTTAAGGTGGAATCTTATAGGGGTTTAAATAATGTAAGTTATGGCAAGATTTATGGTGGGACTGGACAAGAAGGCTGGCTAGGCTAGGCTCAAAATTAAGAGCATACCATTAGCCTTCATAATTTCCTGATACAACTATCTGAACCTTCAGAGACTTATTGATGGGAGATCCATGTCCCTTTTTATGTCTGTACTTTCTAACTTCTTATCATTTAAGTAATACTTTGTATTGGATTATGCCTCATGATGAATATGTTAATATTGTTATTACCCAAGCTCATGTTATTTCTGGACAAGTCAATTCCAGACAGAAATCTATCTCAATAGATCATACGCTACTATTTAAAAATATAATAAAGCGGTCTTCCAATGAAACATAAACATGCAATACAACTGATGTGGATTTAAGAATAAATCAAAATATTACTTAAAAATGAAGATAAAATTAAATAAACCAAACTATTTACATATAACAAAATTTGAAAGATTTCAAAATGCACAGTAAAAGTACACTCCCAAGTATTCCCCAAACCATTACTCTACCAAACTTGAATACCAGAGAGAAAGTTCTGCTCTTTTCAATTCCTGAGCTCAAAGGAGACCATAAGACCATAAGGAACAATAATAGGCCATTTGGCTACTCAAGCAGTTCCACCATTCAATAGGGTGATGGCTGATCCAACATTCCTCACATCCACTTTCCTGCATTTTCACCATAACCCTTGATTCCCCTCTTGATCAAGAATCTACCTATTTTAGCCTTAAATCTACACAAGGACTATGCCACCACACCTCTCTGTGGCAACGAGTTCCAAAAACGCACAACCCTCAGAAAGAAGAAATTCCTCCTCACCTCAGTCTTAAATTGTCACCCCTTTATTCTCAGACTATGCTTTCTAGTCCTGGACTCTTTCATGAGGGGAACCATACTGTTAGCATTTACTCTGTCAAGCCCCTTAAGAATCTGAAATTTTTCCATGAAATCACCTCTCATCCTTCTATTTTCCAGTGAGTAGAGTACCAACCTGTTTAGCCTTTGCTCATATGATAACCCCTCCATATGAGTAATCATCCCAGTGAACATTCTCTGAATTGCCACCAATGAAATAATATCCTTCCATAAATAAAGGGACCAAAACTCCTCACAGTACTCCAGATGTGATCTCACCAGTACGTTGTACAGTTGCTGTAAGGCTTTCCTACTATTCTACTTCAACCTCCTAGAGATAAGGGCTAACATTCCATTAGCCTTTCTGATTACCTGCTGTACTTGTACACTAGCTTTCTGTCTTTCATGCACAAGTATCTGCAAGTCTCTGTGTTGCATCTTTAACAATTTCAATAATATTCTACTGTTTTGTTGTCCCTTCCAAAATAAACAAGAGCTTGAATGCCTTTTCTTTTATTATTCACACAATTGAGATTAGACTTCCTTACCTATGAATTTTCTTACCTTAAAATAGCTACTTCAGGCTTCTAACTATACACTTCCAGCCTGGAAGTTCAACCAAAAACCCTTGAACTGTTGTATCCAATTTCCTAACTGTTCTTAACTGCCTCCTTTCTCTTGAGGAAACTGATTCTTACATCTATAGTCAACTGGATTCTGCAAACTCAAATCAAAAGGTTTCCAAGTTAGGGGCTTTCACTGAGGTAAATTCAAACTCTCTTTATTCAAACCTGAAAGCTTTTTAATATTTACTCTGTTCACTCTTGAAGCTCTCACAAAGCAAACAAACTTCTATTGCCATACAAGGAACTCTCTATATTATTCAGGTTTTAAGAAAAGAAAGATTCTAGAAATACTGACAAATTGATCATTAAATCTTCTCATTCATGCAAGCCATAAATCACTAGTTCAAAATCCAATCTCTGAAATAAATATTTATACATTGATTTATGTCACACATACCTACATCGCAATATACCTTTTAGCAACATGTTCATGATATCACTCCTTCCTAGTGTGTGAAATGGGAGCTCAAAGGTCCAAGACTCCATTTGACCTCAGATTACTTGGAACATGACAGACTACAAGTAGCATGCTACTGTTTGTAATTTAATGTCTTAATGATATCCAGAATATAATGACATGTCTGTGAATATAATATTTACATATAAAAGCTAATTGCAATAAACATCTAATGATCTCTACGATATCACAATGTCCACATTAAATTTTTTATGTTATGAACAGTAACATAAACACTCCTACATTAGTTAAAATACTGAGGCAAAATCCCACATTATTCTGAAAAATCAATTGTTCCCATTGAAGTGGTCAACCTCAGTTTTCCACATTGTTTTCTATCTACCATGTTCTTGCCCACTCATTCAGTCATTCCAAATCCACTTACAGTTGTTTTGCCTGTCCCTCACCGTACATTTTTCCACCTAGTTTTATATATCTGCAATCTTGAAATATCAGTTTGTTCCAAAATTCAAATCATTGGCATATATTGTGAACAGCTGGGATCTAAGTGTAGATTACAGTGGTATACCATTAGTCATAATCAACCAATGTAAGGATGACCTATTTATTCCTACTCGTTGTTTTCTGCTTGTTAGTCAGTCCTTAATCTACCTCCTATCCCATGTCATTTAATTATTCTGACAAATCTCCCAGTGCAGCACTTTATTAAAAGCTTTATGAAAATCCAAATATAATGCATCCATGAGCTCGCCTTTATCAATTCTGCCAGCAGCACCCTTAATAAATCTCAACTCATTTATCAAAAGTGGTTTCACATTCACAAATCCTTGCTGACCAAGTCCAATCAGATTAGATTTATCCAATGATCTATTTGTCACATCCTTTGTAATAGATTCTAACATTTTGTTCTATTACTGATATAAAGATAAGAGGTTTGTTGTTCCCTGCTTTCTCCCTCCCTCTCTTCCTAAATTTGTAACTTTGCAATTGGCACAACTCATTTCAGAATCTATACAATATTGGAAGCTATCACCAATGCAACCATTATTTTCATAGCTACTTCTTTCAGCATTCCAGGATGTTAAATATCAGGTCCTGGGATTTATCAAGATTCCCCAACACAACTTTCTTATTAACACCAATTTCTATCAATTCCTTTTTATTATCCCTAATTCTTTGGACTTCTTTCTCTGGGAAATTTCTTATCTTTTCCTCAGTGAAGACAGATACTAAGTAATTATTTTGCTTCTGTGCCATTTCTGCATTCCCCTTAATTTCAAGGGCAGCCTCTCTCAACTCACCTCACCTTTGGGGTTCAGTTCTGTGATCCATGTTTGGACCAAGACTGTAATGAGGTCAAGACCCAACACAACAACAAAGTGGCCACCAATATTTCAATCTTACCTTTTGCACTGATCTGTTGCTCTCCCTCATAATTAAGGATGAAGATATTTGTGGAGTCTTCTCCTCCAATGAGTTGTTTAATTGTCCACTACCATTCATGACTAGATGTGACAGTACTGCAGAAATTAAATCAGATTACATGCTAGATCAGCTATTTGGAACACAATCTGCAGTTTCATCAGGTTGATACCTCATCGTTAGGCTTTCCTGGTGATGTCTAAGGTATGCACTGCAATAGTCTTCACTGAAACACTGACCTCCCAGCTTGATGGTAAAGTGGAGAATATGCAGGATCATGAATTCAGTAAATTCTGCCGTAAAACAGAAATTTGATACATCAGTGCCAGTCTACACTGAAAATAATTTACATAACATTAAACAGGTACATATTTTGTTTGGAATTGTAGCTACAATTACTGCTGTTCTGAATTCAACTTGACCACTGATATATTTATCATTTAGTAAAGCTGTATTTTGTAATTGGTGCACCAGATCCCATAGAATCATAGAATCCCAATATTGTGGAAGCAGGCTATTTGCCCCATTGAGTCAGCACTGACCCTCTGAAGAGCATCCCATCCAGACCCATTCCCCACTAACCTTATTCTCTGTAAGCACTATGAGCAATTCAGCATGGACAATCCACTTAACCTGAACATCTTTCTGGCTGTGGGAGGAAACCAGAGCATTCAGAGGAAATCCACACAAGCACGGGGAGAACATGCAAACTCCACACAGACAGCTGCCTGAGGGTGGAATCATTTGGTGCTGTGAGGCAGCAGTGCTAACTACTGAGCCACTGTGCTGCCCGAATGATGATATCTCAATATTTTCAGGAAACAAGTAAATCCATTTCTACTAAGGGAGGTAATAGAAGGTTGCTTAGAGACAACAATAAGATGGGAGTAAAGTCAGTCAGAAAAGAGAATGATTTATTGGATTGATTCACCTTGATGTTGTAATGTTCAGCATTTGCAGAGGTGTGACACTAGGCTTAATCTCTCAACTATTAAAATACAATGAATGTCACAGCCAGAAATGGCTGTGTGCATTTTTCTTAAAATGTTCTATAATCCTGACCCTGCCCCCGTGACCTCAATGACGTGATCTGACTTTCACTGTTTCACAAAACAGTTGCATGTTGAAAAGAACTGTAGATCTCAGCAAATATTATGACTGAAACAGATGATGCCCTGAATAACTTTTGAGTTGATCAAGGTTAGAGAAAATTTGCACCTAATCCTGTGAAATGGATCTTTGGTGTAGAATTATGTGACAAATATTCAATTTCACTCAGAATACCTGAGAAGATCTAGTCTGAGAAGCCATCAAAGATGATATAGTTACAGAAATAATGTGATTACTATCCCGAAGTGTACTATTTAGCTGACGTCATCACTTAAAGACTGAAAAGCATACCATATATAATTTATTCTTGGTGATTAATATAGCAAAGAAACATGAAGAGCATGGCTCTAATTCCACAGAAGTAGCAAATAGGTAGATTTTACTGCCTCAGCTGTCCGTGTAATGACAATGAAATGTAATATTGTCTATTCAGTTTACCAGCATTATTTACTTTCAGCTCTCTCTAATATCCAAGCTTTTACCTTTAATAATGGTGCAATATCTATTTGCCAACAATCTCTTGAAGTCTCACACCTCTTTCACAAATTCTGAACAGACCAAACAGTTCAATTCAAGACTTAATACAATCTAATTGAACAATGATCCTGTTTGAACAGGCTACTGCAATAGCTTGCAAATTAAATCATGATTAAGAAAGGGTGTTTCATCATCTGGGAGTTCACCAAATAAATACGCATGTATTGTCTATAGGCTTGAGGGGGTCTGTCCATTATTCATGATCAGAAGGCATTAGCTTGCAGCAATGCTTAATCCTGTAGCAACAGCAAAGTCTTCCCTCATCAACATGCCCTCCATACCACCATGGCCTGCCTGAATTATCCCAGGTCTCACAGATCCCAATTATATGGCAGAAAGTGTGATTTTCTTTTATGGCACCCTTTTCTTCCAGATGCAATCCCTATGGTGCCCACCATTACTGGTGGTGCTGCTGAGTTACCCGCCCTCTGATGGACCAATAACTCCTCGGGAGGAGTGGGCAAGTGCTGGAGGTGAGTTACTTAAAGGAACAGCAGCCCTGAACCACAGCCAGTTTGCCTCCTGACCCCCTGAGAAATGCAGTTTAGTCCTAGAAAAAGAAGGTCACTCCCTGCTTTGCAGCTTGGTATCAGGATATTAGAATAACAATATATTTCTCTGAGAACTTAGAAGTTGACCAATAGTGAGCTAATAATTTGTCATCACCATGGCTGTTATTTTTGGGTGTAGTCCAATCAGAATGTGCTCCAGTCTGACAGGAAAGATCAGGCTCTTCTCATACATGGTTGAAGGTTTCATAGAATCATAGAATCATAGAGATGTACAGCATGTTTGAGATTGAAGAAATGACACCAATCTCCAGAGTATCCAGGACTGAAGTGGAAACTGACCGACAGATTTTTTTCAAGATTATATCAATGAATTCACACAGCTGTAGGCGAAATTTGATGGTTTTAATTACCTTATCAATAGCTAACACAACTTCGGTCATTATACAAAACTTACCATCCTTCATTTTCATTGTTGCTTCTGGTGAAAAAGGTTCAGAGTAAAACTACTGGTGACACTTTCTGAATTAATAGCAGGAATGATTTACAATCTAACATGAAATCCAACTCTTCAGTTATGAACAAGAATCCAGTTTACCTGAAGTATTAATGATTCTGGAAGTTTTCCAACTTTTTTTAAGAAAAGCCAGCAGCAAATTAGTTGGGACTAGTAGAAGGGATGTCATGGTATCCCTTCTGACCTTTAAACGGATGGTACTAAGTTCAGAGTATTTGTTGTAACTAATTTAATAATGGTGGTGTGACTTGCACAATAGATAATCTGCTGTGGGAACCTTTGGTACAAAATGTTAATCAGAAGAAGGAGCAAGTGAGAACTGCAGATGCTGGAGAGTCCGATGCAAAAAGGGTGGCGCTGGAAAAATACAGCAGGGTCAGGCAGCATCCGAGGAACAGGAGAGTTGACATTTTGGGCATAAACCCTTCATCATGAATGTTGTTGGGGAAGTGGATGAGACATAAATAGGGGGTTGGGGGTTGAGGCTGGGGAGAAGGTAGGTGGGAAGGCAATAGGTAGATGCAGTTGGGGGGGTAATTATGATAAGTTGGTGAGGAGGGTGGAGTGGATAGGTGAGAAGGAAGATGGACAGGTTGGGCATGTTATGAGGGGGGTGTTAAGTTGGATGGTTAAATCTGGGATGAGGTGGGGCAAGGGGAGATTTGGAAACTAGTGAAGTTGATGATGATGCTGTGTGGTTGAAAAGTCCCAAGGAGGAAGATGAGGCATTCTTCTTGCAGTTGGTAGGTGGCTTGGATTTGGTGGTGGAGGAAGCCCAGACACTGCCCTCTTGACCTCTCCTACCTGTCCATCTTTGTTCCCAACTATCCACACCGCCCTCCCCATTGACCTACCACAATTACCCGCCCCACCTGCATCCAACTATTGTCTTCCCAGCCCTACTCCCACCCCCAATTTGTCATACACCCCATTCCCCCTCCACATGAAACGTTTATGCCCAAAATGTCAACTCTCCTGCTCCTTGGACGCTGCCTGAACTGCTGAGCTTTTCTAGCACCACCCTTTTCAACTCTTAACCAGAAAAAGAGCTATTATCAATTCCTCAGAGCACATAAGAAGGGCAGCCATGGGATTCATCTGACATTTTCTATGACTTGACTGTAGTTTTAAATAAACAGCTATAGTTCTGATTCTGATGTGCTGGATTTGCTATTCACTGTCATTTTTGTATTATCAACATTGGCCTGTAGTTTTGATTATAGTATTTACTCAAATAGATCAAGACGAACACTGAAGAAATAGCAAAGAAAATCTTTAAGTATGTTGGTTAACTTAGCTCAATACATTATTCCAGTCTTAATTCAAACATGAATTGAAATCCAAAGTTAAGTGTCATTCAAATGTCATTGATATCAGGCTGCATTGGACTCATTGTTGTCTCAAGGAATCCTAGAAAAGAACACAAATGATATGTGGAGATTATTCAAGGAACAGCTAATGGGTGTCCTAGATAAGTATGTACCAGTCAGGCAGGGAGTAAAGGGTCTTGTGAGGGAGCCGTGGTTTAACAAGGAATTGGAATCCCTTGTGAAAGGGAAGAGGGCGGCCTATGTAAAGATGAGGCGTGAAGGTTCAGTTGGGGCGATTGAGAGTTATAAGGTAGCCAGGAAGGATCTAAAGAGAGAGCTAAGAGCAGCGAGAAGGGGACATGAAAAGTCCTTAGTTGGTAGGATTAGGGAAAACCCAAAGGCTTTCTATAGGTATGTCAGGAATAAAAGGATGACGAGGGTAGGTATCGGTCCAGTCAAGGATAGTAGTGGGAAGTTGTGTGTGGAGGCGGAGGAGATTGGTGAGACACTAAATCAATACTTTTCGTCAGTATTCACTCAGGAACAGGACACTGTTGCTGAGGTGAATATTGAGTCACAAGTGATTAGAATGGATGGCCTTGAGGTACGTAGGGAAGAGGTCTGGGGAATACTGGAAAGGATGAAAATAGATAAGTCCCCTGGGCCTGATGGCATTTATCCTAGGATCCTCTGGGAAGCTAGGGAGGAGGTAGCGGAGCCATTGGCCTTGATTTTTAGGTCGTCGTTGTCTTCGGGGACAGTGCCAGAAGACTGGAGGATAGCGAATGTGGTCCCCTTGTTCAAGAAGGGGAGCAGGGATAGCCCGAGTAACTATAGGCCAGTGAGTCTCACTTCTGTTGTGGGCAAAGTCTTAGAGAGAATTGTAAGGGATAGGATTTATGAACATCTGGATAGGAATAATGTGATCACGGATAGTCAGCATGGTTTTGTGAAGGGCAGGTCGTGCCTCACAAACCTTATTGAATTCTTTGAGAAGGTGACCAAGGAAGTGGACGAGGGTAAAGCAGTAGATGTGGTGTATATGGATTTTAGCAAGGCGTTCGATAAGGTACCCCATGGCAGGCTAATGCAAAAATTACGGAGGTATGGCATTGAGGGTGCATTCGAGGTTTGGATTAGGAATTCGCTGGCTGGAAGGAGACAGAGGGTAGTAGTTGATGGTATAGGTTCATTTTGGAGTGCAGTCACTAGCGGTGTTCCACAAGGATCTGTTTTGGGACCATTGCTGTTTGTCATTTTTATAAATGACCTGGAGGAGGAGCTTGAAGGCTGGGTGAGCAAGTTTGCGGATGACACAAAAGTCGGTGGAGTGGTGGACAGCGAAGAAGGATGTGGCAGGTTACAGCGGGATATAGATAAGTTGCAGAGCTGGGCAGAAAGGTGGCAAATGGAATTCAATGTAGCTAAGTGTGAAGTCATTCACTTTGGTAGGAGTAACAAGAAGATGGATTACTGGGCTAATGGTAGACTACTTGGTAGTGTGGATGAGCAGAGGGATCTTGGTGTCCATGTACACAGATCTTTGAAAGTTGCCACCCAGGTAAATAGTGCGGTGAAGAAGGCATATGGTGTACTGGGCTTTATTGGTAGAGGAATTGAGTTCCGGAGTCCTGAGGTCATGTTGCAGTTGTATAAGACTCTGGTGCGGCCTCATCTGGAGTATTGTGTGCAGTTTTGGTCGCCATACTATAGGAAGGATGTGGAGGCATTGGAACGAGTGCAGAGGAAGTTTACCAGGATGTTGCCTGGCATGGTAGGAAGATCGTATGACGAAAGGCTGAGGCACTTGGGGCTTTTCTCATTGGAGAAAAGAAGGTTTAGGGGAGATTTGATAGAGGTGTACAAGATGATTAGGGGTTTAGATAGGGTTGACAGTGAGAACCTTTTTCCGCTAATGAAGTCAGCTTTTACTAGGGGTCACAGCTTTAAATTAAGGGGTGGTAGGTATAGGACAGATGTTAGGGGTAGATTTTTTACTCAGCGGGTTGTGAGTTCATGGAATGCCCTGCCAGTGGCAGTGGTGGACTCTCCCTCTTTATGGTCATTTAAGCGGGCATTGGACAAGCATATGGAGGTTATTGGGCTAGTGTAGGTTAGGTAGGCTTTGGTCGGCGCAACATCGAGGGCTGAAGGGCCTGTACTGGGTTGTATTTTTCTATGTTCTATGTTCTAAAAACTGGAATCAATGTAAATAGGAGGAAAACTCTCAAGTGACTGGGGGTCATACCTCACATAAAGACTGCTGTTCTTGGTGATCCAGCCCCAAGTTCCTTACGGCAATGCCCCAGTGATGAGATTCAATAGCTTTGTTGATAGTTTTCCCTTCAACACAATAACATCAGGAGTTGGGATGTTCACTGATTGATGTGCGGTATTTCTTTTTAAGTTCTTGAATGGGATGTGGGTGTCACTGACAATGCTGGCACTTGTTTCCCATCCCTAATTACCTTCGATCTAAATGGCTCTCTTGACCAGTTCAGAGGGCAGTTAAGAGCCAAGCACATTGTTATGGGACTGGAATCACATGTTTGGCAGACTTCCTTTCTTCAAGGGCATTAGTGAATCAGATAGATATTTTACAACAATTGATATGGCTGTTATTAGATTAATTTTAATTTGTGCTTTTATTGCATTCGAAGTTGTCCATCTGCCATTCTGGGATTAGAACTAATGTTCCCAGAACTTTCACCTGGTGCTCTGGATTAGTAGTTCAGTAACATCACCACCATGACTCAACTGCACTTATTATTATTCGTGATCCCTCAGATACAGAAGTAGTCTGTGGGCATCTGTGGAAAGAGAAAACAATTTGACATGACTCTTGTTCAGAACCGTAGAGTCATACTGGACTTGAAATATTAACCTTCTTTCTCTCTGCACTAACAAACATCGTGTCTCCGTTCTCATCAACATGATTTGGATTACTTCAATTATGCTTGTGATTTCCTTCATTCTTTAAGACAGATTTATTGACAGTAATTAGCAAAGTTCCAAAAACAACAAATCTGCAGTCGTTAAATTCATGTTAGAGTGAGAAGTATTAAATACCCCAGCCATCCTCTAGACTTACGTATACAATTTATACATTTCTAAATAAACCAATGACAATCAGTTTTGCAATGAACAAACATTCACAATATCACAGTAGTGTCAAGAGCGGATTCCACAATTAAGGATTACATAAAATTCGTTTATAAAATAACCTTTCCTTTTATGATTGAATTAAGTTGAGATTCCGTTGCAGAGTATTTAGCTTTATGATATATGAAAATGATATAGTTTAGGTTAAGTACCTTTTACCTGAAAAATGATCTCCCATTCTGAAATTGTCTGCTGTCATATCATTCACCAACATGCTGTTTGCACTTTTCTTTGGACAATAGACAATAGGTGCAGGAGTAGGCCATTCTGCCCTTCGAGCCTACACCACCATTCATTATGATCATGGCTGATCATCCTCAATCAGTATCCTGTTCCTGCCTTATCTCCATAACCCTTGATTCCACTATCCTTGAGAGCTCGATCCAACTCTTGCTTAAACGAATCCAGAGACTGGGCCTCCACTGCCTTCTGGGGCAGAGCATTCCACACACCCACCATTCCCTGGGTGAAGAAGTTTGTCCTCATCTCTGTCCTAAATGGCCTACCCCTTTTTTTTTAAGCTGTGTCCTCTGGTTCGGGACTCACCCATCAGCGGAAAAATGTGTCCTGCCTCCAGAGTGTCCAATCCTTTCATAAAATGATAATATCTTCCCTTTCCACTTTTTACAGCATGCTAGGACCTATCCTATTGGTATATTTCTAATGAGACCCAATCCATAGCTTTGTTTCCTTGGATTTATATTTGCTTACCACTTTTATTACCACATCCTTCTCATTCCTCTTTATTCTTATTGTGGTAACATTTCCTGCTGGCTAGTATGTTGTTTAACATGGAAGAGTGGTGAAATAATTGCTTCTGAGTCAGCAGGTTGTTGGCTGAAGTTACAATCCAGCACTTGAGATCATGACTGCGGGCTGGGGTTTGAGTGCAGCACTGAGGCAAGCCTGATTTAACAAGCAAGACACAACCACTGCAGTGGTTTCAGCTCCATTAAACACGCCAGAGTAAGTTATGTGGGGTAGTTAACAGTGTAAGTACCTTTATTGACATAGTAATCCATCTGTCTGAACCACCAATTATATAACTTAAACTGTGAAGCTTTATTCCTTCAGGTGTTACATTATTCTTGGAGACTTTAAAAATACTTTATTTTATTTTTATTTTCCCTTTGTATACTTTATTCACTCATTCTTAATTCCATTTTGATCTCCTTCCCTTAATTTTGCTTTCTGAATTGAAGTTTGACTCTAATTTATCCTTCACTTCAATTGTTCCCCTTTCTTTCTCAATCCTTAAATCTTAGTTCTTAACAAAATATACAGTTGATCCCAGTGTCCACTAAATTGGCAATGCTCTTGCATGTCCAGAAAGCTATGATGCAGAACAAATGGAGCTTAAAAGTATCTAAAAACATCAAACTAACTGGGTATTTGGACATATTGTGAAATTCCCCATACTTGCTAGAACTGGCTTGAAGTTCTTCATATAATCAGAATGTTTTGAAGTTGCTTCAAACAGTTGTCAGGTTCTCATTAACTTTATTGCTTTTGACAGGCTAAAAGAGACAAGCAAAGCAAAAATTGATGTTCTGCAGGAAGACTTCTTGTAATCCTTGTTAGTAGATGTAATAATCCACATGAGAGAAGAGGAAGAGAACACTGAATTCAGAGGATCAAGACCTCAAACATTTTTAGGGTTTGTGGGTGACAGTGCTATTGCCAGAGACAGCATGAAAAGCAAATGCCACCAGAATTTCACAAGCCAGAGAAAATATTCTTCAGAAGGTTGTTGAAGTGGAAACCAAAGTCACCAATGGGATTTCACTTACACATACCTTATAGCTTTGGACTCTTCACCTTCCTTCCTTAGAGTGTCTGGGTGCCACTCTGACTTTGAGGGAACAAAATACATGTTGTCACATGTGGCATGTATCATCCATCCCAGTTATTTCTATGGTCATATCTCAGTGACTTGAGATAACGTCATAATAAGGCAAAAGTAACAAGTAATAATTCTGTCCATTGCAGTGCCATTAATTGGGATAAATTCAAATAAGCGTTTGTTTCCATCATCAGTTTGAAGATCATTAGAAAAGAACATCATTAATGTCAATTTATTCAGTAATGTGCTGGAAGTAGGAGAAAAATAAATACTTGAAGACAATGCAGAATTAATAATAATTACAATTACTTTAGGCAGAAAAGGGAAGGAATTAACATTGGTTTAGCTACAGTGCTTTAGATGATGAGAAATTGGCTACAGTGGTCCTGGTCTCACATAGTACAGAGCCTCAATTTGGTCCAAGTTCTTATGGAGGCTGAAAATAAAATTGTGTGAATATCTGTGCCAAGATTTAGAAATATGATCGATTGCATTAAATCAGATATGGACAATCCACCGCTTATGGTAGTGGATGATCTTCTTGCCAATTTATTTTAACCATCTTCCACTTAGCCCATAGCCTACTATAATAGGATATTTTAAAAGTTCATCAATAGGAAACATGACTATCTTTGGGAGCAGTATTCAAGTTTATGTAGAAATGGTAACAACATGTTCTGATAGTAAACAAAAATAAAGTTCAAAAGAACATAAATAAAAGTCAAAAAGAAGTTCTCTAAAGCCATAAAACATTATGAGAACAAAATCTGTTAAGAAGTCTCTTTTGAGTATTTGATTCTCTTTTGGCACAATGCAAATAAGTGAGAAGAGCATGTAGCATACTCTCATCCTAAACAAATGGAAAATTGTTCAAGGCCATTATTTCACATTAACATTTAAAAAGAATCGAGCATGTGCTTTGTACACTTTAGACTGACCTCAAAAATAAACTGGCAGATTGCACTTTGTGCTAATCTGATGGGTACAGGACACTTCAAGAATCAACAAACCATAAGTATATCAAATGACGGCCTTGTCCTAACAATAGTATGACATTCCGAAATTGCAATAGCTATTAACTTAACCATATTTTGTATGAGATATTTAGAAGATTTTCAAACAGCAATGCTGAAATTAAACATGATTTCATCTATTGATTTGAGTCCATCCTTGTTTGTTATGCAGAATGCTGGCAATGTATTCTCAGCAGAGGAGGTTAATTCAGGGAAGCTATCACATTTCCATTAATGCTGCATCATTATATATTACCTAAAGCAGATACCATTAGGTGAAGAAGTGCTGGTGGGGAGCCAGCGGGTGTTTGGCTCTCTGAACCCCCTTACCCCTTACACCTTCTCGACTGCATATGAATAAACAAAAGACAACTTCACAGGGAAATAGGCACTTGCTTAGTTATGAGTGTCTTGTTCAATTATCTTATCTTTTAAATCACAGGAAATAGTTTAGCAATTACAAGATTTCATTAGTAAAGTTTACGGGTGGTAACGAATTTTATTGGAATTAGAAGCTTAATTCATAATGAATTAATTAATACAAATAAACTAATCAAGACACAATAATAATGGCAAGGCAGGCAATTTTCTGTAAATGCAGGATATGAGTCTTTCTGGACATGAGTGTGAAGAAGGGCACATATTTCTGCAGTATGATTTTGCAGTTCAAGGAAACATGACTCAGAGGTTATGAGCATGAGGCTGTACTGCAAACAGCATACAGCATCATGAAAAGGTAAAAGTACCTGGACTCCTTAATCCAGAAACTGGTCACACCCCTTATGAATGCTTTTTAAAATTTGGTCAATGGTCAGGGACAAGAGGGTATATCTGTGATTAAGGCACATAATGGAGTTAAGTAGGTGTTGAAATAAGCACTTTCAGCTTGTTTGGAGGAGAGTGAGGGCAGCAGGATGAATGAGCCAACAGACTGACTGTGGTGCAGTAAAGCAAAACTACAGGTGCATTTGTTGGTTTCCAAACTGAACTGATAACTTTGATCAACAAACACCCCAGATAATTAAACAAAAGAATATACGTCCCAAGTTTCATTTTTCTCGGATCACTATTTCCACGATAACATGACATGTTTTGGGATCGATGATGGAAAGTTAAGACTTAGGGTTGGGTTCATGCTGGGCCTTGTTTTGCAGATGGTAATGTGATGTACCACTAGGCCAGCTGCAAACAGACCATTGCAGGAGGACCTCTGTGGTCATGTAGTTAAGCAGCAGAACTGAGACAACCATAACTTCTGCTTTTTATTACAGCCAGTTTCTATGCAAAATCGCAAGGTCTTCTGAGCTCAAACGGCATGGTCTGTGTCATGTGATAATCTTGTGGCTCTGTATGGACCTTGATACTTGCCTGCAATCTGTGAGAGCTTAGGTCTGCAATGTGATTGGTTGCTTATGCTCTCCCAAAGGCCTTTGTTTAATAAATGACTTCTGATTGACTTCTAATTTGGTAATGTAGTATTATTTTACGTACAACAGGGATGATTCAATCAGAATGCCAACAAAGTGCTTTGCTTAAAGGTTAGCGTTTGACTCTACAACCCATGCAAATATCTTCTAATTCTCATATAACTTTCTTTCCCAGGCATTTAGCATCTTTCACTGAGGTAAACATAGAAAACAGGAGCAGGGGCAAGTCATTTGGCCCTTTGAAACTTCTCTGCCATTCAATATGAATCCATTCGGCCCATTGAGTCCATACCAACCCTCCAAAGAGCGTACCCCCCTACCCTATAACCCTGCATTTCCCATGGCCACCCCACCTACCTTGCACATCTTTGGACACTATGGGCAATTTAGCACAGTCAATCCACCTAACCTGCACATCTTTGGACAGTGGGAGGAAACTAGAGCACCTGAAGGAAACCCACACAGACACAAGGAAAATGTGCTAGCTCCACACAGTTGCTACAAAACTGGAATTGAACCCGGGTTCCTGGGTGCTGTTAAGCAGCACTGCTGAACACTGAGTCACCGTGCCACCTATATGAATATGGTTGATCATCGAACTCATTACCCTGTTTCTGCTTTCTCCTCATACCTTTTTATCCTTTCAACCTCAAGAACTATATCTCACTCCATCTTGAAAGCTATCAAGCTTTCGTCCTTCACCACTTTCTAGACAGAAATTTCCACAGGCTAAACATTCTCAGTATGAAGAAATGCCTCCTCATCTCCGTCCTAAATGACCTACCTCTGTGTCCTTTGATTGTGACCTCTGATTCTGGACTCCCCAGTTACTGATTCACCCTAAGTTGCTCCTGTTAGAATTTTATGGGGTTTTATGAGATTTCCCCTCATTCATCTACACTCCAGGAATATATGCCACTCTGGGAATCACTCTGGTAAACCTTCATTGAAGTTCGTCCATATTCAGAACATCCTTCCTCAGATATGGAGAGCAAAACTGCACACAATGCTCTAGGTATGGTCTCACCAAGTGCTGTACAATTGCAACAAGACATCTTGCTCCTGCACTCAAATCTTCTCATTTTGAAGGCCAATACACTATTTGTCTTCCTCATTATCTACTGCATCTGCTAGCTTACTTTCAGTGAAGATCAACGTTCTGCCAACTCATCCAGATTTGGCTGAATCATTGCTCAAGCGTTTACATATCCCCCACTGACTTTGTAAGATAAACATTATTACCAATTTTACATGCAGGATTCTCATTTTAAATTTGTTTAACATATTAACTACTAATAATCTGCAAATTACTTCAAAATATATTAATCACTAACCAAAAACTTTCAACATCATTCTCAAATGAGTCCTGTTATATATTCGGAAATATAAACTTGGAGCTGGTGTGGACCATTCTGCCCACAAGCCTTCTCCACTATTTATTAAGATCATAATTGATCTCATTATAACCTCAAAACCCTCCTGCTCCTGACAATCTTTTGTTTAAGGAGAATCTAGGAGAAAGTGAGGACTGCAGATGCTGGAGATCAGAGCTGAAAAATGTGTTGCTGGAAAAGCGCAGCAGGTCAGGCAGCAACCAAGGAACAGGAGAATCGATGTTTCTGGCATAAGCCTGAAGAAGGGCTTATGCCCGAAACGTCGACTCTCCTGCTCCTTGGATGCTGCCTGCTGCGCTTTTCCAGCAACACATTTTTCAGCTTTCAGGAGAATCTGTCTACTTCCGCCTCAAAAATAATCAAAGGTTCTGCTTCGACATCCTTTTCAAAAAGAGAGTTCCAAAGACTCACAACACTCTGACAAAGACAAATAAAATCACATCTTCCTTTTAGATTAGATTAGATTACTTACAGTGAGGAAACAAGCCCTTCGGTCCAACAAGTCCACACTGACCTGCCAAAGCGCAACCCACCCACACCCATTCCCCTACATTTACCCCTTCACCTAACACTACGGGTAATTTAGTATGGCCAATTCACCTAACCTGCACATTTTTGGACTGTGGGAGGAAACCGGAGCACCCGGAGGAAACCCACACAAATGCGGGAGAATGTGCAAACTCCACACAGTCAGTCGCCTGAGGCGGGAATTGGACCTGGGTCTCTGGCGCTGTGAGGCAGCAGTGCTAACCACTGTGCCACCTTTAATTTTTAAATATTGACTGAAAGAGAGGCTAAAGGGAGGGCTTTTTATAAAATGAAGCTGAAGAATTGACAATGGGGAATAACAGAGACTGTTGAATTAATATTTTGTATCAGTCATGATGGCAGAGAACATCTATAACATTCTGAAAATACGACTTCAAAAGACAAATAGTTGGGAGGAAATACATGCAAAAACTATCACTGGAGAAAAAGAAGTAACATGGGGGATAGATAATAGGAACCGGTAAATTAATATATTTGGATTTACGAAAGTTGGTTATGTACTGCACATAAGGTTACTTAATAAGACAAGAAAACATGGAGTTAGGCGTGGTATATTAAGATGCTTAAAATTGACTAACTAATAAAAGACATGATGTGGTGGTGCTGGTGTTGGACAAAGTTAAAAATCATACAACACCAGGTTATAGTCCAACAATTTTATTTGAAAGTACAAGCTTTCGGAGCACTGTTCCTTCATCAGGTAACTAATTGTACTTTCAAATAAACCTGTTGGACAATAACCTGGTGTTGTGTGATTTTTAACTTAATAGAAGACAGAGAGTTGGGATTAAGGACCATTTTCAGGGTGGCAGCCTCTAACTATTGGAGGATCATAGGGATTAGGGCTAGAACCACAATTAGTTACAACATATTTTAATGAATTGATTGAGGGAGATAAATGTCCTTTAATCAAGTTTTTGGGTGACACAAAAATAAGTAGGAAGGCAAGTGGTAAGAATGATACAAACAGTTTGCAGAGGGATATAGTCAGGTTAAGTGAATGGGCAAAAGCTTGACAGGGAATATAATGTGGGAAAACATGCAGCTGTAATCTTTTAAATTGTCTCCCTCTGAAAGCAGAGGACACTCACACATGGTATACATTTAAGGGTGATGGGAATAGAGCTTTCATCAACAATGGAATCCAGAGATATTGATAGACAACCAGGACGGTGGAGTTGAGGCCATGATTGAATCAAGCATGATTATATTGAATCGTGAAACAAGCTTGAGGGGCTGAATAGCCCACTTCTGATCCGATTTCCAATGGTCATATGTGATTTCAACTGAAGGAACCAAATTGCTTAGAAAAATGCATCATTGCTGCAATTAAACATTGATTTTTTTTAAAGAAAGGTTTCTACACACAATACATGTTTTCTCCATTATCTAGAAGTTCATATTCCACATGGAGACAAATCAAAACATTTTTTTGCAGCATGTCGATAACTTAACTTCTGCACACAATCATGCACAATTTCAAAATGATTGTTTTGTACTGGCATTCATTTTATCAAATAGCTTGTCCTTTTCTGTGCAATGTTAATAGTTGAAGCTGTTTATTAAAAACATTCATACCAGAATAGTGCCTTATAAAAGCTAGCCCAACATAATGATTCACCTTGTTAAGGAAATTAACTAATTAGCATACAACTTCAGTTCGGTTAGATTCCCTATAGGGTAGAAACAGACCCTTCAGCCCAACAAGTCCACACCGACCCTCTGAACAGTAACCCACCCAGACCCATTTCCCTCTGACTAATGTACCTAACACTATAGGCAATTCACCTGACCTGCACATCTTTGGACTGTGGGAGGAAACCGAAGTACCCAGAGAAAACCCACGCAAACATGGGGAGAATGTGCAAACGCCACACAGACAGTCACCTGAGGCTGGAATCGAACCTGGGACCTTGGTGCTGTGAGGCAGCAGTGCTAACCACTGAGCTACCATGCTGCCAGTTGGACTGATTTCTTTGATTTGTGCCACCCTTTTCATTTATTTCTGGATAAAAGCTGATTCTGTTCCAATTCCTACTGTACACAGATCGAGCACTTTGGAGTGATTTGATTATATGCCATGCTGCCCTAGGTTAAACTGCAAAATGCTTCAATGCTCAGTATATAATATGCAAGCTGTTGAGGCAAGTTTGACTCTCCAACCAAGGAGCTCAGGATCTGTGTTTTATTTGAGTGTTGACTATATTCAGAACATTATATTATAGTTTGCTTTTATCACTCCTTGGGGGCAACAGATGTAATACATGATCTAGAAGCAAATCAGTGCCAGTGACAGTGCCAGACGTTCCAAGTTTATGTGGAGGAATGAGTTGATGTCACAATGTCAGCAAATCTACTATTTCTTTTCTGGAGTTCCAGATGCTCACCCTAAATGATGCTTTGGGACTGTGAATGGGAAGACTGAGTTTGGGCAGGAATTATAAGCACCAGCAACAAAAGTATAGCATCTAGTGACTGTCCATTGAATGCTGGAAGATTTGCCTTAAACAGAACAGACAGGATGTGAAAGGGAATAAAGAGATATGTGGAGGGAAACAAAAACTAATTGCTGTAATGTGAAAGAGCAACATGTTCAAAGGAAAATATTACCGATCCAATGCAGTGTCTCAAGATTACGATAATTTTATTTTTACAGCCTACTTCATAAATATTATGCACTGTGTATGAGAAAAAAACATTTTCTGCAATGTTGCATAGGCCTGAATTTGGCTAGTTGACATTTTGTTACCAATGATTTGAAATTCAGTTTCACTGTCTTAATAGCAATGTCCTGTTATCTTGTCACCCCATCTGAATTCACACTGTCTAGTGTGTTTCCAACAAATGGACAGATGTCCGCAGTGAATGAGGTATCAATGAGGAGCCCACCAAATAGCATGTGGGATACTTATAGTGGAATTTTGAAAGTTCTAGTTACATTGGTGGGTAACAAAAAAAAGTTGTTGTCCAAATTTCCAAACCCACATGTCCTCATCCAGTCCAGGTAGAGTGTTTTTGTATCACGATCATCATGGATAGTTTCTCTCATTGTCTTTCATACGTTAAGCTGGAAGGCCCTGAGAGTGCATCAATATTTACAGCAGTTGGCTCTCCCAGATGTATTTGAAAATTACATTTATATTCCAGCCAAATAATGTATATGCAATAAATTATCATTAACACCACCCAGCAGAAAACCCACACAGGCACAGGGAATGTGCAAACTCTGCACAGACAGTCATCCAAGGTTAGAATCGAGCCCAAGTTCCTGGGGTGATGTGAAGTAACACTACTAGCCACTGTGCCATCCATATGGGAAAATTTCTTTTTCCAGGTGATGGTGCCCCATCTGAAATTCTGTACCCAAGAACATTATAGAGGTCAAAACAATGACTGCAGATGCTGGAAACCAGATTCTGGATTAGTGGTGCTGGAAGAGCACAGCAGTTCAGGCAGCATCCAAGGAGATTTGAAATCGACGTTTCGGCAAAAGCCCTTCATCAGGATGAAGGGCTTTTGCCCGAAACGTCGATTTCGAAGCTCCTTGGATGCTGCCTGAACTGCTGTGCTCTTCCAGCACCACTAATCCAGAACCATTATAGAGGTCAGATCATTGAAAGTGTTTAAAAAGGAGGTAGATAGAGTTTTGTAAATTTGAGGAGGTGAGGACTATGATGTGTTCACACAAAAGAGATGATCTTGTTGCATATTGGGCAGGCCTGAGAGATGTAAATGAGCTACTCCTGCCCTTATTTCTTATACGAACATAAGAACTAGCAGCAGGAGTAGGCCATCTGGCCCCTCGAGCCTGCACCACCATTCAATAAGATCAGGGCTGATCTTTTCATGGACTCAGCTCCACTAACCCTTCATTCTTTTACTGTTTAAAAGTCTATCTTTGCTTTAAAACATTCAAAGAGGTAACCTCAACAGCTTCACTGGGCAGGGAATTCCACAGATTTGCAATTCTTTGGGTGAAGAAGTTCCTCCTCAATTAGTCCTAAATCTGCTCCCTGTTATTTTGAGGCTATGCCCTCTAGTTCTGGTAAAGGACAGCACCTCTAATAGTTCCGCAGACTCCCACCTCCTAATTTAATGCTTTGGGCTTGAGTGAGACTTGAACCCACAATAGAAGTAAATGTGTTGCTATGGACCAGGCCAGACCCCTCAAAACATTTCAAGAAAGTAGCCCAGACCCTAACTTTGCTAGTTATTTTAAGCAGGTGTACAGTGGATATTCCAGGAGAGATGCAGCTGGTCAAACCACTCAGTTTTAAAGAAAACAGAATTTATATACAAGATTATCAAATGAAACACAAACAAAAAAGAAGCTGAACAGGCTGGGGCTGGTTTCCATAGAGTGTCAAAGGCTGAGGGGTGACCTTATAGAGGTCTACAAAATTATGAGGGGCATAGATAGGATAAATAGACAGTCTTTTCCTTGGGGTGGGGGAGTCCAGAACTAGAGAGCAGAGGTTTAGGGTGAGAGGGAAAAGATATGAAAGAGACCTAAGGGGCAACTTTTTCACCCAGAGGGTGGTACGTGTGTGGAATGAGCTGCCAGAGGAAGTGGTGGAGACTGGTACAATTGCAACATTTAAAAAGCATCTGGATGGGTATATGAATAAGAAGGGTTTAGAGGGATATGGGCCGAGTGCTGGCAGGTAAGAATAGATTGGTTTGGGATATCTGGTTGGCATGGACAAGTTGGATCGAAGGATCTGTTTCCGTGCTGTACATCTCTATGACTCTATAACTTAACCTATCCAAAAAGCCAACATACTACCCAACATAATGGTGCTGGTCCAAATACTTGCAACAATCCCCATAAACAACCTTTGGCACAAAAGGTAAAATCATATCCTGGGTATTGCAGGAGAGAAGTCATAGAGAGAGTACTAGCCTGGACTTGCTTCTTTGGATCCAGCAGCTTTTACCACACTACTGCTAAAAACCAAATCAAACCCACGATAAGCTGAGCTGGGAGAACTGGCAACTCCCCTTTCATTGTACAAGTGTTTTTTTGCATAAACTTAAGCCTGATGCCTGAGGCTGTATATGTTAGCTATAATCAAATTGGCCCTAAGAACCCTTCAACTTAGACTTTTCAGAGTCTGTGTCTTTCACAACTCTCTGGAAAAAAACAAGGGTAACATAACTTGTTAAAGGAGAAGCTTTGTCACAGTGTTACTAACTAAGCCAATGGCAAGCAATGATATTTTATGTACTAATTAAATACAGAGAGTTGGGATAAGGGACCCATTTCCATGATGGCAACCTGAATGCCACAGTTATCAATGATGAGAAGGAGTCTCTTCTCTCAGAGGTTAGCCAAGCTGTAGAGTTCTTTATTACAGAGAACTCTATAGGTTGAGTCATTAATTATCTTTAAAGCTGGGATAGAAAGATGGTTAATCAGTAAAGGAATCTAGAGTTATGGGGAAAAGACAGGAAAATGGATTTGAGGAATATCAGATTAGGCATGTTCTCATTGAATGGCAGAAAAAACTCAATGGGCCAATGATCTATTTCTGTTCCTACATGTAATGGTCTTACATTATGGTACTGTACTCAGTAAATTGCACTTTCAATGAGCTGGCATAGGCACGGAAGGCTGAATGGCCTCCTTCTGTACCATAATAGCCTGTTACATTGAGCCTGAATGTTTCTCTTAGTATTCTGAGCTTCAATTACCAAAACCTTGTCCAAGACACTGTGCTGTATCTGGTTTAATCTTCAAATGTCCTTATGTGTTGCACAAGATCTATTCCCCAACTGAAAAAAAAGTCTTCCTATTACTTGATGGAATTCACCTCCAGCTTCAAAAATGTTGATAACAGCTAAGGAGCGAGAGCACAGATGAGGAGACAGGGAGGCAGCAATGGATTGTACTTTTCTACAAGATCCCACCCAGTAATACTGCACATTCTTCCTTTTCAGATAACCATCTAATTCCCATTTGAGCTCTTTGATTAAATCTGTCCACACTGTCAGGCAGTTCGTTCCAGAATGCAATCATTTGCTGCATCAGTAAGCTTTTTCTTCTATCACTTTAGCCTTTTTGTCAATTATTTTAAATCTTAGGTGACTGAAGCAATCAGTGCAATTGCCAACATCTCAAGAACAGTCATAGAAAACAGGATGATATTCAATGGTCTCAAGAGGATTGCCTCAATTAACTTGTGCGCTGTTCCACTGATGATAAAACATTACTCATCTTCTTATATCATGCAATCTTTTTAGATCATCACGTCAGTGCAAGGTACATTGACGTTAGCAGAACCAAACAGTGAGGCAATATTTTAACTTATATACTTTATGAACAGACAATATCTGTGAGAAGGAATTCTGTGCTTCTTAACTTAGAATCATAGAACCTCTACAGTGTGGACACAGGTCATTTGGCCCAACAAATCCACACCGATCCATTCCCCTACCCTCTTGCACTGCATTTCCCCTGACTAATACACTGAACCTAACATGGCCAATTCACCTAACCTACACATCTTTGGGTTGTGGCAGGAAGCCAGAGCACCCGGAGGAAACCCGGGGAGAATGCGCAAATGCCACACAGACAGTCATGGAATGGTGGAATTGAACCTGGGTCCCTGGCGCTGTGAGACAGCAGTGCTAACCACTGAGCCACTGAGCTGCCCTCATTTAAAGAGAGCATACCCTCAGCACTGTTCATCATTCCAAGGGAATGTTTTGGGAATAAAAAGAGACAGATTTTAAAAAAAATGAAGATTTCTTTTCAAGTTTTGGTTTTATGGAAAGGGCTTATGATTATTTCCCTAGTTTGTTAGCTGCTGTTTATCTCGACATCAGGGTCCAGTGGATATATTCTGCAAAGTGAGATCTGAACCCACAATCTCCTCCTATAGAAGTAAGTGTGTTACTAACTAAGCCAATAGCAAGCAATATTGACTTATGAACTGATTAAATACAGAGAGTTGGGATAAGGGGCCCATTTTCAGGATGGCAACCTGTAATTAGTAGAATGTCACAGTGATCAATGATGAGGTAGAATGTATAAATTAATGAATGAATTTCAGAAACATCAAGATTCAACGGGAATGATTTCACTTTTGGTGGCTGAATGGCAAAGAGTGCCAGCTGTCCACTGACCAGCTAGGCAAGGGCACCAAGCTTTCAGCCACTGAGCCACAAGTCCCATATTGATGCCAGACTGCACCTCAGCTGCTCTGTGCTGGCCGTGGTATCAGGCAGCTGGAAGAGTGAGCCTGCATGAAGGCGCTGGAGACAAGTGGGGGATGATCTGAGTTAGACAAAGACTTTCTGGCCCCACAAACATCTAACACAGAAGCTGTTTTAAGCTGGGTTTTGCAGATTTTGGCCTTGCCCACTTTAAGGAGCACTGGTTCTACCATTCAATTCTGGAAGACGTGGCTGAACAGCCAGCTCCTTTTCCTGAGTTATTACATAAATTTAATTTGAATGCAGGAGCAACAAATTCAGTCAGTGTTTAATTAATTAATTAATTAATTGGGAAACAGGCCGTGCTGCTGCTGCTGCTGCTAGGTCCCATTTTCATTCATTAGCACAGCCCATATAACCATGGACTCTCACACAGTGAAGGGAAACTTCCTGAAAGCCAGACCTCACTCAGACATGTAGATGGGTTAATCGAACCAGAGATTAAAACACCACGGAAGCCCTTGGCCATGATTGCTTCACAACAGACATGGGATGTACATTGTAAAGTAGCCAAGCAATTATATGGATACATGACTTTACCCAAGGATATCAAAGAATGTTTGACTTAATTGCTAAACAAACCTTTGGCAATGTCACAGTAAAAGTGATTTGTTGAAAACTGCTACATGAACTTGCCACTCATTTTCTCAGAAGCTGGAATGAATTGAAATTATTTTGCATTATCCTGACACAAGAGCGGCTGATTCGTCACCTTAACTTTGTAATGTTGCTTCCCCCAAAGATTCACAGCATCACAACAATCTTCAACCAATTTGATTCACTCCACATAATATCAAAAAGTGACTGAAGTTATTGGATACTGCAAAGGCAATGGGCACTGACATTGTATAGTAGTAGTACTGCAAACATGGTGCCCAGAACAAGCTATAACCCTAACCATGTGTACCAATATAGTCACAACACTGGCATCTAACTGGCAATGTGGAAAATTGACAAGGTTTGTCCTGTCTGCAAAATCTGAGGGCAAAGTCAACCCAGACAGCTACTACTCCTTCAATTCTCATCCTTCAGAAAAGTCATCGCAGAAGGATTCCAGAGTGCTGTCAATCAGCACTTGTATTGGAATGGCCTGCTCACAGAAGCTCAGTTAGAGATCTGCCAGAGCCAGTCAGCTCCTGAAGTGATTACAGCTTTGGTACAAACATGGATAAAAAGGTTAAAAGGTGAAAGTGACTGTCTTTGACAAAAAGCATTTGACTGAGTTTTTAAATTCACTCAAGCAGCATGGGCATTTCTGGCTAGGCCAGCATTTATTGCCTGTCTCTAGCTGCTTTTGAGAGAGTGACAGTAAGCTGTTTTCTTAACTCACTGCAGTCATATGTTATAGATAGATAGACCACAATTCTGTTAGGGGGAGAGCAGGAGGGAGTGTGGGAGGGGGTGTGGGAGGGGGATATTCCAGGATTTTGACACAGTGATACTGAAGGAACAATTATGTATTTTCAAGTCAGGATGGTGAGTGGGTTAGAGGGTGACGGTGTTCTCACGTATCTGCTGCCTTTGTCCTTTTAGTTGGAAGTGGTTATGAGTTTGGAAGGTGCTGTCTAAGGACTTTTGGCTAATTTCTACAGTATATTTTGTAGTTAGTACATACCTCTGCTACTGAGCATTGGTGATGAAGGGAGTGGCTATTTGGGGCTGTGATGCCAATCAAGCAGGCTGCTTTGTTCTGGATGGTGTCAGGCATTCTGAGTGTTATGGGATTTACACCCATCCAGGCAAATGGGAAGCATTGCCTCACACTCCTGACTTGTGCCTTGTAGATGGTAGAAAAGATTTGGGAAGTCAGGATGTGAGTTACTGCAGTTTTCCTAGCCTCTGACCTACGAGGCTGTGGGTTATTAAAAGCAACATAATTGTATTCTAACATATTCTGCAACCTCATGGCTATGTTGGAACACTACCACTTATCCATTTAAGTCACACATCAATCCAACCCAACTGTACTGCCATTCCTCCACTGTCGCTTGAGTCAAATTCCTGGGACTCCCTTAGTTGTAACACTGTGGACTTATCCTACATGGATTACAGTATTTCAAGAATGCAACTCACCACCTACACTATCCCAAGGACAATTAGTGCAGGCCTTGCTACATTTCAAAAACAAATAAATGCAAGGACACAGAGGAGTGGGATCTATGAATGTGTTTCCTCCAAGGTGAATAGTCGCCTCCAGCCTCTCTGTCATATGCTGAGATCATCGGGCTCAGAGTACGAACCAAGATATATTCCTAGTTTGCAGGACCCTCCTCATTGTCTTATAAAGCTGAGTACTCCATCCCACGGTCTATTGTCTGCTAACATTAAAGAATTTTCAAATTCTTTTTAAAAGATCTAAGTGGGTCCAAATTTACGCCATTGACAAGTTGGGGCCAATGACGTGTCCCTGTGCTGTATTGTCATTATAATGTATTCCTATGCAAAACTACTTAGTGTGAATTCACATCCATATTATACTATATGGTTTTTGTTAACACAAACTGTTTCCTGCTGACTAAAACTGTAATATAATTATTTATGCAGTGTGTTTGCTGAATATGTAATGCAGTGCTTTTATGACTGAAAAACCTAACAAATAATGGAATGGAAAAAAATGTACTTGATCCTTTTTCATCTAAAAAAGCAAATGTTTCAACTGCTGTCCTGAAATATGAGATAATGACTTCAATTAAAGTGGCAATATAATAACAGTTTGAATTGTATTAATGATGACATAGCTTAGGTTTTGAGGTCCTCTTTATTCTTAGTGAACTGAACAAAGCTTCAGTTAGTACTTATTAGAGTTATCAAACTTCACTTGTGTTTGATCTCAGGGATCACATTATCTGATTATAGTCGCTGCATGTGTATGAAACCATCTAAATGCCATTGAAGCCTTGTAAGCACAGAGGAATTTATTTTGCAAAATTAATTTGCTTGGATTACATCTGGTGTTTCAGTCTGAGGGTATGAGCTGTCAAATCAAATCACAGTGCTAAAAATAATGGGAACCATACTCCTTCAGTGATGTATCATCACACAAAAACAGTCACCGTGGAATATCAGTCCAGCTTCAATCTGCAGTAATTATGCAGAAGTCAGAGAAACAGCTTTATAAGTTAAAATTGTTCAAATGTACTGAACAAAGCTACAGTTAGTACTTATTAGAGTTAACAAACTTCAGTTGCGTTTAATCCCAGCAATCACATTATCTGATAAAAGCTCAGAGTCACTGCCTGAGTTTGAATCCAACTAAATGCCAATGAAGCAATGCAAACACAAAGGAATTCATTAGTGAAATTGATTTGCTAGAAATACATTCATTCTTTGTGATTAGTTCTAATAATGCTTATATTGAGAAGTCTTACATGAGTAACTTTGCATATTTCTTCATTCCAGCTACCATGTCAGTCAGTGAACAAATCTAATCATAGATTCATAGAGGTGACTTGGCCTATTAACTGCAATGGCTATTTGAAATACTTTTCCATTTTAGTCTTTTGTAGTGGGTTTTTGGCCTGCAAAATGTCCTCTTCAACTAAAATTCAGGAATGTCAAGTGAATGATCAATGTCAGCCTCCCCCTGAAACCCCTTTTAAAATAACTGCCAATTGAATGCACTCCACCTGACATCAAGAAATGGGTGGAGACGCTGGATACTCCATACTGGCCCTGATAACATTCTGGCAATAGTACTGAAGACTTGAGCCCAGAACTAGAAACATCTCCAGCCAAGTTTTCCAGTAAAGCTACAACATTGACACCTATCTTGCCATGTATAAAATTACCCAGGTATAGGCTGCAAGTTTGCTCGCTGAGCTGGCAGGTTTGTTTCAGACATTTCATCACCATAACAGGTGACATCATCAGCGAGCCTCAAGTGAAGCGCTGGTGATCTGTCCCACTTTCTATTATTGAGTGTTGCTCTGTTAAGGTGGGTGATATCATTTCCAGTTCTCTTTCTCAGAGGTTGGTAAATGGGGTCCAAATCGATGTATTTATTGATGGAGTTCCGGTTTGAATGCCAAGCCTCTAGGAGTTCCCTCTGTGTCTCTGTTTAGCCTGTCTTAGAATGGATGTGTTGTCCCAGTCGAAGTGGTATTCTTCTTTGTCTGTATATAAGGATACTAGTGAGAGTGGGTCATGCCTTTTGGTGGCTAGTTGGTGTTCATGTATCCTGGTGGCTAGTTTTCTGCCTGTCTGTCTGATATAATGTTTGTTACAGTCCTTACAGGGTATTTTGTAAATGGCATTCGTTTTGCTGGTTGATGGTACAGGGTCCTTTAGGTTCATCAGCAGCTGTTTCATCATGTTGATAGGATTGAGGGCATCCAAGGGGTCGGAGTAGCCTGGTAATCATCTCTGAGATGTCTCTGATGTATGGTAGTCTGGCTAGCATTTCTGGGCATGTTGTGTCTACTTGTTTGAGTTTGTTGTCTAAGAATCAATGGACTGTTTGTGCCTATTCACAACTGCAAGCCAAATTGAACATGACCAATTATTGCACCATCAGAATACCCTTGATCATCAACAAAATGGGAGAAAGTGTTACTAATAGCACTATCAATCATCATTTTCTCAATGATGATTTGCTCACTCATGCTTGGTTTGAGTTCACAGTTCCTGACCTTATTTCAGCCTGGGTCAAAATAGTAGCATAACAGCTGAACTTCAGAGGTGAAGTGTGATTGAATGTCCTTGACATCAAGGCAACATTTATCCAACTGTAACATCAAGGAGCCCTAGTAAAACTGATGTCAATAGGACTCAGGAGGGAAACTTTCCATTGGTTAGAGTTCTTCCTAATACAAAACTGGTTGTGATCATTACAGGTCAGTCATTCTAATCCCAGGACATCACTGTAAGAATTCCTCAGGCTACTTTCATAGGCCCAATCACTGCCAGCTCCACCATCAACGTTGTTCCTTCATTGAGTTAGAAGTTGACTGATGATTCCACAACGTTCAGTGTGTGACTCTTCAATTACTAAATAAATCTGTGTCCAAATTCAGTATGATCTAGACAACTTCCAGGCTTAGGTTGATAAGTGGCAAATAAAGCCCCACAATGTCAAGCCGTCACCAGCTGAAGAGAATCTAACCATTGCCCTTTGACAGTCAATGGCATTACCATCATTGAATCTCCACTATCAATATCCTGGGGTTAATATTAACCAGAAACTTGATTGCACCAGCTACATTAATGCTGAGGTTACAAGAGTAGCTCAGAGGTTATGATGAACAATTCACTGAACTTTCCAAAATCTGTCCAATTTCTACAAGGTACACATCAGGAGTGTGATGGGGAACTGTTTATATGCCAAGATGAATGCTTCTCCAAAAACATGTAAGTAACTCATCACTACCTAAGAAAACGTAGCTGGATTGATTGACAGCCCATTCACCACCTCCAGGCCTTCATCACCAACACTTTGTGGCACCAGTGTGTGCCAACTAGAAGATGGACTGCAGTAATTTACCAAGGCTCTTTGATAGAACCTTCCAAATGCTTGAACCATGACCATCCAGAAGGATAAGGACCGTATCTACATGGGAACAATATGCAAGTTCCCCTCCAAGTTACACTCCATTTTAATTTGGAATTATATCACTGCTCCTTTTCTGTCACTGGATCAAAATCCTGGAACACCTTCCCTAACAGCATTGTGTTGGATCTACCAGCCAACACTGCAGCGATTGAAGAGGCATTGCACCAGCAATGTCTCAAGGGTAAATAGGAATGGGCAGTAAATGGGCTTAGCCAGTGATAGCCTATCTCATGAACTAATAGAAAAAAAACCTTTTGCTAGTTCAGTGTGACCTATTCCCACTACACTTCCAACTAGTGTATTTATGATCTTAACAATAGGAGAGGTGATGACCTATTGGCATTATCGTAAAACTATTAATCCAGAGACCCAACTAATATTCTGGGGACCCAGGTTCAAATCTTGCCATGACAGATGGAGGAATTTGAATGCAATAAAAACAATTTGGAATTAAGAATGTCATGATGACCATGAAACCATTGTTGATTGTAAGAAAAAAACCATCTCATACCGTTAACAGAACAGCTGTCCTTACTTGGTTTAGTCTACACATGACACCAGAGCCCATAGTAATGTGGTTGACATTTAACTGCCCTCTGGGCAATTAGAGATGGGCAATAAATGCTGGCCCAGCCAGTGACATCCACATCCCGTGAATGACTAAAAACTAAACTAATTAGCTGAAAAAGAAAAAGAAACCTCTAATTTCCCCAACAGGTATTTTACCCGTTATTTAAAATCTATCATCTCTGGTAACTGTCCCATTTTCCAGAGGGAGCAATTTCTCCCCTTTCATTGAATTTAAATTCATTATTATTTTGAATATTTCACTTATATTTTTCCTTAACTTTCTCTGTTCTCAGCAGAACTATCCCAACATCTTCAATCTTCCCAGAGAATTGATAAGCCTCATTCTCGGTATCATCCTTTTGAATCTGGTCCATGTTGTCTCGCCAATGCCTATTGTTTTGCTTCTGATAACTGAGCTAGCATTTGTTATTAATGTTTTTTCTTTGATATTAATTTCATCAATAGACATTGCCAGCATTCCTCTTCAGTTTTGCCCATGGTGAATTCTCAGTAATTTAACATGAAGAGAGAAGGTAAAGAGGAATGGGTAGGGAGATACGTGTTGGCAATGAGTTGGCAAAAAAGACTATAAATCGCCAGGTAGAACAGGATGGCACAGGGGTTATTGAGGGGCTGTGGGGCATGTCTAGGCTAACATAGGGAGCACAGGAGGTATGAGGGGCTGTGGGGATGGGCAGAGGAGAATACAGTGGCATGAATAGGGCATGAAGTGTGTGTGCATGAAGGGCATTTTAGCTTCCAATCTTTGTCTTAAGCTTCAAGTGCCACACTGGAACTCTGTGACTAGTTTTGCAACCAACCTACCTTTGGAACTGATAGTCTTTAACATTGTTTTGAGTTCCCAAGCCCAATTCCCAATGCTGCCCACATTCTCTCCAGCTGAAAGTCGGAAGTACTTGCAGCTATTTTGAATGGCATGTTCACAGAACTGGGATATCTTGAGATCACAGGTTTGAGCTGTTGACTCCATTGTTCACACAGCAGAATGAGAGTGCGAGGCCAGATTGAAGACAAAGTGCGGAGTGAGGAGCTGAGAGCAACTGCAGATGATTGCAATATGGGAAGTGCAACATATGATCAAATTGAATTGAATTGTATCAGGTTTATTGCTCCTGTTTGTACAGTGCAAAATTGACAGGTTGCTACTTACGGTGCCATCTTAGGTTCAAAGGTCGCTAGGTATAGAATCTTCATACAGAAGCAATAAAATAAATAAAACAAAGTTTAAAACATAAACATTACAGTCCTTCTTACAAAAAGCAGAAAAACATAGAAACACAGTTAACAGTCCGACACGACAGTCCATAAGTGCTTGGCCATGCTGGGCTCACACTCTTCATGAGGACTCGACCTCCCCCACTCCAGACTCAACCTCATCCCCACCACTGCCCAGACTATCTGCACTCGCCACTCTGCAACCTGTTCCACTCCCACTGCCAGCTGCTTCAGGTTGAATGTTCCTGCTCCCACTGCTTTAGAGACAATAAAAACTGCAGATGCTGGAAGTCAACATAGCCAGGCAGGAGGCTGGAGGAACACAGCAAGCCAGGAAGCATCAGGAGGTAGAGAAGTTGCCATTTCGGGTGTAACCTTTCTTCAGGACTGGGGGGATGGGTGTAGGAGGAGCTGCAGATAAAGGGGGTGGCGGGGCAGGGTAGTGAAGTGGGGATAGGTGAAGAAAGGCAGAAGGTATGGCCTAGTTGGTCAGTGTGAGGAAAGAATCCGATTGGTGCCTAGGAGGAGTGGAAGGGAGGGGGAGAGGTTGGAAAGGAAGTCGGGGGGGTGGGAAGAGAGATTACTTGAATTTGGAGAGCCTGGTGTTGAGTCCTCCAGGCTGTAGGCTGTCCATGTGGAAGATAAGGTGTTGTTCCTCCAATTTGTGGTCTGGTTCATTGTGGAAATGGAGGAGGCCAAGGATAGTCATGTCAGAAAGGGAGTGGGAAGGGGAAGTAAAATGGCATTGGGGAGACGGAATGTAAACTTAAAGAATGGTTCGCCAAGCATTGCAGCTGGGTCCACAGGGGTCGAGCAGACTTCCCAGTCACTACCTATTTTAATTCCTCTCCTCACTCCCTTTCCAACAATGACGGCCCTTGGCCTCCTCCATTGCCACATTGAACCACACCACAAGTTGGAGGAACATCACCTCGTCTCCCACCTAGGCAGCCTACAGCCTGGAGGACTGGATTCGATTCCCTAGAATGTGGAAACAGGCCCTTTGACCCAAGCAGTCCACACTGACCCTCCAAAGAGTAACCCACCCTCTGTCTAATGCACCTAGCACTATGGACAATTTAGCATGGCCCATTCACCTGACCTGCACATCTTTGGATTGTGGGAGGAAACTGGAGCACCCAGAGGAAACCCACACAGACACAGGGAGAACGTGCAAACTCCACACAGACAGTCACCCGAGGCTGGAATCGAACCTGGGACCCTGGTGCTGTGAGGCAGCAGTGCTAAGCACTGAGCCACCGTGCCATCGCATCATTGAGTTCTCCAGTTTCAAATAACCTCCCTTTGAATCCCCCAACTGTCTCCCCAACCTCTCCCCCTCCCTTCCAGTCCTCCCTACCACTTACCAGATTGATCCCTCCCATTGACCAACCAGGTTGTATCCTCTGCCTGTCTTCACTTATCCCCACTTCACTACCCTGTCCCAGCCTCCCACTTTATCTGCAGCTCCCCCTACACCTATGCTCAGTCCTGAAGAAGAGTTGCACCCGAAACATTGACTTCTCCACCTCCTGATGCTGCCTGGCTTGCTGTGTTTCTCCAGCCTCCTGCATGGTCTCACTGCCAAGCTGCTTCAGAATAACGGTCATTGACGCTAGGGACCTCTCACGCCACCAAGTTGGGCTTTCTCTCCCTGTGCTGGCTCCATCTCCTCTACATTGATCTGCTCACAATTGCACAAACTCAGAACTTACATAAAGTCAGTAGATTAAACTAGGAAAAAAAAAGTAGTGAAGGAGTAATAAAAAGTGAAAGAAAAAGGGTAAAAGTGGACAGAGCAGACAAGACCCAAACAGGGGCCCATGCGCTGTGTTGCTACTCCACCACCATCTTGAACTCACATATATTAAGTGCATACACATGAAGCATATGTATATGAAGCACATTATGCATTGCCATATGTTGCTGTAAAGAAGAAAATTGTGTCTAGCTATTTGATACAGGAATTGTTTTAAAACACGAAGCCTCAATATAATTATTTGAGCTATTAACTGTAAATTTGAATTTACTTTTCAAAATCTTTTTAAACATTCAACTCCACAGAGATCATAAGATTATTCATTTTAGCCAGAAGAATTGTTATGACTGTCAGGAGGAGTGTACTGTTAATCAAGCCCCATGACTTTGATTGAGACATATAAGATTATGAAAGGATTGGACACTCTGGCAGCAGGAAACATGTTTCCGCTGATAGGTAAGTGCCGAACCAGAGGACACAGCTTAAAAATACGGGGTAGACCATTTAGGACAGAGATGAGGAGAAACTTCTTCACCCAGAGAGTGGTGGCTGTGTGGAATGCTCTGCCCCAGAGGGCAGTAGAGGCCCAGTCTCTGGATTCATTTAAGAAAGAGTTGGATAGAGCTCGCAAAGATAGTGGAATCAAGGGTTATGGAGATAAGGCAGAAAGAGGATACTGATTAGGAATGATCAGCCATGATCATATTGAATGGTGGTGCAGGCTCGAAGGGCTGAATGGCCTACTCCTGCACCTATTGTCTATTGTCTATTGACTTCATGAGATGTTCTCAACACGAAAATGTCAAACTGAATCGTCAAGATGGTCAATTTGCTTTACTTTTACATTTATTTAAGACAATAAAAAGGAATTGTATCATGTTTCATCAATAAACACTAAAACTTATTGACTGTGATCAAACCTTTTCTTGACCAGACTATTATGACTATGCCGTGCAATCTTAAACTGTATCCCTTTTAAACACAAACATGCCCCATTCATGAACAGTCAGGGTGCAATAGGACAGGGATGAAGAAAAGCAAACAAGAAAACCTTGTGTAACAAGAGTCCAAATCAAGAGGGTGAGATGAGGTGACTTCCTGGCAATTCTTTCAGTTTCTGTCAAAGATACCATGTTGCTGCTGGTCACAGGGTGATAGAAGACCCTCAGTTTGGGCAATGAGTCAGTTAAATCCAGGTCTTTTATTGTGCAATCAGATCAGCTGTCAGAGTCTCTGAGTGGACTCTTTTACGCACACACACACAGACAGACAGAGAAAATGTGAACTGGGGAGAGAGAGAGAGAGAGAGAGAGAGAGAGATGGTATTGCTTCCTTGCATATCTCTACATTACTATGTTTTTTCCTTTTCAAGGAGAAGGAGACAGAGAGAGAAAGAGAGAGAGAGAGAGAGACCTTTCATAGCTGTAGACGTCTTGAAGGTGTTTTTTCACCCACTCCACCTACAAGTCTGTGGTGTAACAAACTATCATTTCAAAAGATGTCATAATACAAACCTAAGCTCAAGTTTCCTCCCACCAGTTTACTGAACAGAAGTAGCAAATCCATCTTATCCCTTCCTAAATCATGCTAATGCTGCAAACGTCGCTTGCCATTAAGCACAATGCTCTTCAACTGTTGATGTTTGAGTTCCAATACGTTTTCTGACAAACACTCTTCACGACAGGAATTGTCCAAAACTTTGACTTATTTCAGTTTTATTTAAAGAAAAATGTGAAATTAAAACAGAATTTTAAAAGGTAGGATTTTTTAAAAAGCTGTCAAACTTGACAATGTAGGCATTGAGAGATTATTTCCCCTGACTGGGGGAGTCTAGAACAAAGTGGTGATCATTTTGGACTGAGATGAGGAGAATCTTTTTGAATTCAAACAGTTGTTAATCTTTGAATTTCTCTACCCCGGGAATTGTGCATGCTTCGTCAGTGATATCTGAGAGAGATAGATGATTGGTTTCTCAAAGAGTGAAGAATATGCTTCAATTGCAGCTTGGTGAGACTGCATCTTGAGTACGTGCAGTTTTAGTGCCCTTATCTGAGGAAAGATTTTCTTGTTGTAGAGTGAGTGCAGTGAGAATTTACCAGGCCTGTTCCTGAGATGGTGAGACTGCCCAATGAAGAGAGGTTGGGCAAAGTGGGCCTGCATTCTCTCGAGTTTGTAAGAATGAGAAGTCAAAATACTTATAGACAGTAGTAGACGACGATAAAATGTCTCCCTTGGTTGGGAGCCTGGAACCAGAGGGCACAATTTAAAAATAACAGAGATGCCAGTTCAGAATGACATGAGGAGAATACCTTTACTCAGAGGGTAATTGGAATTCATCATCACAGAGGGCTGTGGAAGCTCAGTCTTTGAGTATATTTATAGTAGAGGTTATGCAGTTAGTGCAGGTAAAAATCTCTGAGGTATTTGATCAGCCATGAACATATTAAGTGGAGAAGCTCTTGCCCCTCTTCTGCAGTTATGCTCAGGCCTGGGTGTCCCTGGAGAGGGTGTACACAGTGTCTACCAACACCCTTGAGGTTTTCGGGGAGAAGTGAGCACCATGGGGCATAGAATGTTTTATTTCCCCCTCCGATTCTATTTTGATTTGATCCCTACCCTCCCCTTCACTTTTTCGATGACGTAGGCATTGCCCTCTGCTGAGAAGGGCACTACTTCTCACTGGCCACCTGAGTGTTTCCTTTCTTCCTGGTGGTGGAATATGAATAAAGATTTCTGCACTCGTTTTTTCACTGTGTCCTACATCTACACACACCTGACATGAATGCTGGGGAAATAAGCACTGCCGCTGTTTGGCGGTAGTGTGGAGGTTTATAAAAAACAAATTAAATGGAGGAGCTGGCTAGATGGGCTGAATGGCCTATTCCTGTTCCTTTATTCTTACATGTGGCACAGCTGGCCATGTGGAGGTCAGCATGATGATTAGCCATAATGGTATTAAATCATGGTGCAGGCTTGGGGTCTGTATTGCCTCCTCCTGCTTCTGTTTCTTACATTATTAAATCAATAGTCTAACCAATTTTAAAAAAAAACAAGCATCCATCTTCTTAGCTGTGTAAGCTTCTGTGAAAGTCCAATTATATGCCTTCACAATGAACAGCATAAGCAGCTTCAGGACCTGTATTTGACAGATTAAGCTCTACACTTGTTTCACATTGATGTCTGGGAACTGAAGAATACTTATATTTTAGTAGACTGAATACAAATACTTTTTCCTTATAATTAAACCACTTTTCTAATTAAAGATTAGGATTTCACCTTCAGGTAAAGCAGGTATTACATAATGCAACAATCACATATTAAAAAAAACCTGAAGGGAATGAATCAGGCAAGAACCCAATTTAAGGGTTAGATGATATAATAAAGTGTGAAAATAGATTGAGATTCTTGAGCAATGTTTCCCTACCTATACTTCCCAGATTGGTATCTGTTGTTCTTGTGCTTAATCTTTCAGTTTGAGGCAATTCTTTCAGTTTGGGGGAGGGGAATGCAGTGTGGTCAGCAGTTATCCAAATAGAGAAAAGCATTATCTATCAAGTTTTTATTCGATTTCATCTGATCATCTGACCAAGCAATAATTTTGATATCATAAATCACGATTTATTATACAGATTTTTAATAACCAAAACCAACAGAGCACAGAGTCATTTTATTTATTGGTCATGAGGCCTGTCTGAAAATTGACTGTTACTTTGCTTTCACAGTAACAGTTGTAGTATTTCTTATTGGTTTTAAACTGCTTTGGGTTGTCCTGGGGATGTAATAGGATGCTAAATGAAAGCGCTTTCACCACAAATTTAATTGCTACTTGGGAATCTCTGATCATAACTTTAATGATTAAGTAATGGTTTTTTGGAGAATTTGAATGATCAACAACAACTGCAAATTAGGAAGCTTATATAAGGGCTTAATATAAACTTCTTAGTTATAGTTGTCATATTGTAAATACACAGTCTTTAAACATCGATCAGAATCAATGAAACACTCACTTAATAAGAGTAGTAATTATATAGGTTTGATAGCCTGGCTATTGAATAACAGAAGACCTGACTAAACCCTCGAAGCTAAAAATTCAATAAGGCCAATTATCAGGCACGAGGATCGTGATGAGCCAAGGTGAGGCAATCCAAGTAGCGAGCAAACTTCATGTTTCCAGTTTATCGTTCTGCACTGTGTGCACAGCATGGTCTTAATCCAGGAAGCAGTAAGTCTAAAGTAAGGGTGTTAACATTCAGTGGGTGTAGGGGCAAATTTATGTCAGCACATGTCAGCTCAGGCATTCCTTTTTTGTGTGGTTTGTTGTCCCACTATGAGCTTAGATTCAAAGCTAATTGGTCAAGGAAAAGACAAAGTCAAGACCTGTCATCAGGCTAAGACTTCCAAGTGAAACTATTTATTCTATATTAATACTAAATACTAATACAGGATCATCATAGACACACCCGGCTGTGACATATAATTATATTCTGTAAGAACTGGTCTATCTTCTTTGTGTGTTCATGTCCATGTGATCATGTGAATTTGCCAGAGTGTACAAATTCAACGTACACTGTCTTATTTACAGTAAACGATGTGCAGATCCATGATATCATTGTAAGGTTGCTCCAGCTTTTACATATTGCACCATGAAACATCTAATGATTAATATCTCAGCTTCCACTGCAGCACAAGCAGAAGTAATGAAAGATCTCAGTATTGTAGCAGAAGGTAGGAGTCAGGAGATCTATGCTTGTCACCCAGGAAATCCCAAGTTACAGATCTCAAAGCTCAAAACAATTTGTGAGGTCTCACAGCAGGCCAGCAATCTGAGCTCCAGCAGTTCATAATTTTTATGCTCTTTCAAGAAATATAGGCATCACTGGTCAGGGCTAGCATTTGTTGTCTATGCCTACTTGGCTCAGTGGTTAGCACTGCTACCTCACAGTGCCAGGGACACAGGTTCCATTTCAGCCTTGGGTGACTGTCTGTGTGGAGTTTGTATATTTTCCCTGTGTTTGTGTGGGTTTCCTCCAGGTGCTCCAGTTTCCTCCCACAATCCAAAGATGTTCAGGTCAGGTGGGTTGATTATGCTAAATTTCCCTTTAGCATCTAGGCTGGGTGGATTAGCCATGGTAAATTCAGGATTGTGGGGGTAAGGTGGGGGCTGGGTCTGGGTGAGACGCTCTTTGGTGGGTCACTCAGGATTCTATGATTCCACATCTCCTTGAAATGTGTAGCTTGCTGGGCAGTTAAGAGTCAATGACATACCACCACAGTTTACCAGGATTGCTGAGGTACCAGTTCAGGACAGTGACAGATTTTCTGTAGTGGATGAAGCTGGTGCTCTCTCCTAGGAGGACAGTATTTTTGCTCTTGCTACTACAATCCACAAGAACATATGCCAGTGCCTGACATCCAGATTGCTGTTCTCCATGCCAATATGATGCAGTCTTTGGCCTGGAGGTATTTGAGGACATCCTGCAACATCCCTTGGTCAGGGTTAACAACCTTACACAACCTCTGCTGCAGCCAATGAGATTGAGCTGAGCAGGAGCTTTAGGACTCCAGCAAGCCAGCAGAAAGGTGAAAATTCTACTTTGTATAAGGTATTGGTTGAGTTGTTGGAAATGTTGCTATGGAATCTTCTTTTTTTGGTGGTCTGTTTTATTTCAAGACTTTGTCCAAGAGGGAACTGTAATTATCCAAAGCAGATGATTGAGAACTGAAGAATTGTGAAGTCGTGTTGTTATGACAATGAGATCTTAGGGCAATCACAGTCATGATCGGTAGCTTGTTGGTATTCTGTTAGGGTTAAAAGATACTGAATGGTTCTCCCTCCTCCTCCAGTTCACACCAAAATCCTAATGACATGGGCTGTGCCCTCATAAGTTTGGAGATAGCCTCCAATAAATAGTGAAAGGCTCCCCTATGTGGTCCACACAGAACTTTTTTTTTGTACTGTTGGTTTAGTCAATGACAGCTGACTTTGCAGAATGGCTTTCACTATTTCAACACTGTCATTGTGTGTCCAACTGATGGATAGGCATTCTCAGCTACATGTAGACAGTTAACCATTGCCACCATGGAACTAGCCTCTGGTTCATATCAGGAGCTGGAATGTGTTACGAACAGCTGTCTGACAGAGGATGGAAGCACTCAGGCTGCTTCAAGGGTGGCAGGTCGAAACTCTATAGTATATCAAAATGTGATGGGTACTTACAGAACCATGGGTGTTCAGTCAATGATTCTTGCGTGTTGGGAATTCTCCTACCCTGATACAAGCATGTGCCAGCTCCTTCTGCTCTCTCTGCCTTTCTGACTTTGTTCAGAAGATTTTATTTCCTGAGACAACAATGAGCAGTGGTGATATCACTGTCGCCAGCCTGCAAGGATCTGCTGGTATTGAAGTTGAGGATCACAGTGATCTTCATAATCACTGGCAACAGTCTCCTCAGCATTGCATTAGAGGATTACAGAATCAATCATTTAGAGTCAGAGAGTCAGGGAAGATAGAAGAACCAACGTCAGCATGTTGAATGAAGCAAAAACAACAAACATTGAAGCCAATGTCATCAAGAACCAACTAAGATGGAGTGGTCATGTTGTTGCAAAGAAAGACGAATATTTCTGAAACAAATCCTCTACTCCCAGCTTAAAGAGTGCAAACATAAAAGAGGCAGACAACAGAAGAGATTCAAAGACATTTTAAAAGCCAACATGAAAAAATGTAATATCGACATCAACAATTGGGAAACTAGTGCCAAGGACAGTAAACTCTGGCAAACCATCATCCGAGAAGGAACAGCAACTTTCAAAGCCAACAGATGTGCAGAACTAGAACATAGAACATACAACACAGAATGCAACATTGCAGTACTGGCTATTCGGCTCTCAATGTTGCGCTGACCTGTGATGCCCATCTAACCTGCACCATTCTATTATTATCCATATGTATGTCCAATGCCCATTTAAATTCCCTTAACATCGGTGAGTCACCTACTGTTGCAGGCAGGCCGTTCCACTCTCTGAGTAAAGAAACTACACTTGATATCTGTCCTAAATCTATCACTCCAAAAATTTAAAACTATATCCCTTCGTGTTAGCCTTCACCATCCAAGGAAAATGGCTCTCACTGTCCACCCTATCTAACCCACTGATCATCTTATAAATCTTGATTAAGTCACCTCTTAACATTCTTCTCTCCAATGAAAACAACCTTAGTTCCCTCAGCCTTTCCTCATAAGAACATTTCTCCATACCAGGCAACATCCTAGTAAATCTCCTCTGAGCCCTTTCCAAAGCTTCCACATCCTTTCTATAATGTAGTGACCAGAACTGTACGCAATACTCCATGTGTGGCCTTACCAGTGTCTTGTACAGCTGAAGCATGACCTCATGGCTCCGAAACTCAATCCTCCTACCAATAAACGCCAACACACCATAAGCCTTCTTAACAACCCTATCAACATGGATGGCAACTTTCAGGGATTTATGCACCTGGACACCGAGATCTCTCTGTTCATTTACACTGCCAAGAACTTTACCATTAGCCCAGTTCTCTGCATTCCTGTTACTTCTTGTTAAGTGAACTACCTCATACTTTTGCACATTAAATTCTATTTGCCACTTCTCAGCCCAGCTCTGCATCTTATCTATGTCCCTCTGTAACCTATAACATCCTTCGGCACTATCCACAACTCTGCCTACCTTCATGCCATCCGCAAATTTACTAACGCATCCTTCTGCGCCCACCTCTAGATCATTTATAAAAATAACAAACAGCAGTGGCCCCAAAACAGATCCTTGCAGCACACCACTGGTAACTGAGCTTCAGGATGAACACTTCCCATTAACCACACCCTCTGTGTTCTTTCAGCTAGCTAATTTCTGATCCAAATCGCTAAATCACCTTCAATCCCGAAACTCCATATTTTGTGCAATAGCCTACCGTGTGGAACCTTATCAAACGCCTTACTGAAGTCCATGTACACCACATCAACCGCTTTACCTTCATCTACTTGTTTTGTCACCTTCTTGAAGAACTCAATAAGGTTAGTTAGGCACAACCTACCCTTCACAAAACCGTGTTGATCATCCCTAATCAAAGTATTCCCTTCCACTTGATTATAAATCCTATCTCTGAGAACCTTTTTCAACACCTTACCCACAACCAAAGTAAGGCTCACTGGCCTATAATTACCTGGTAATCGTGTCTCCCCTTCTTAAACAAGGGAACAACATTTGCTTTCCTCCAGTCTTCTGGCACTACTTCTGTCAACAATGATGACATAACAATCAAAGGTAAAGGTTCTGCAATCCCTTCCCTGGCTTCCCAGAGAATATATCTTCAGATCTTCCAAAATTGCTAAAATGTCCTCTTTGTCAATTGCAATCCCATCTAATCTAGTAGCCTGTATCTCCATATTCTCACTAACATTGCCATTTTCCAGCATGAATGCTGATGAAAAGTATTCATTAAACGCTTCCCCTATGTCCTCAGATTCCACACACAACTTCCTCTAGTCATTCTTTAATTCCTGATATACTTGTAGAAGGCCTTCGGGTTTTCCTTGATCCTATCCTCCAACAACTTCTCATGTCCCATCCTGGCTTTTCTTCACCCTCTCTTTAGAACTTTTCTGGCTAACGTATAACTCTCAAGCCCCCTAACAGAGTCTTCAAGCCTCATCCTCACACAAGCCTTCTTGACAAGAGCTTCAACTTCTTTAGTAAACCATGACGCCCTGTCTTGGCTACAGTCGTTGTTCCTTCAATAAGTTTTACATTTCAAGTGTGTCCATCCCCTTTCAATGCATCCTAAATTTTGCCTAATTGCATCATAATTGCCTTTCTCCCAGTTATAGCTCTTTCCCTGCGGTGTATACCTTATCCCTGCCCATTGCTATTATAAACATAACTGAATTATGTTCACTATTGCCAAAGTGCTCACCTACCTCCAAATCCAGCACCTGGCTGGGTTCATTCCCCAGTACCAAATCCAATATGGCATCACCCCCTTGTTGGCCAGTCTATATACTGTGTCAGAAAACCCTCCTGCACACATTGAACAAAAACTGACCCATCTAAACTACTTGAACTATAGTATTCCCAGTCAATATTGGGGAAGTTAAAGTCCCCCATAACAACTACCCTGTTACTCTTGGTCCTGTTGAGAATCACCTTTGTTATACTTTCCTATACATCCCTGAAATAATTTGGAGGCCTATAGAAAACTCCCAACAGGGTGACGTCTCCTTTCCTCAAAGAAAAAAATAAGAAAATGGGAAGTGAGGCAGCAACAACCAAAGCCTGATCCGCCATCTGGAAATACTTATTCTGAATGCGGAAGAACTTTCAAAGCCAAGATTGGACTTTTAAGCGACCTGAGACCCCATAAATAGATCAATGGGACAAAGAGCGTCATCCTTGACCTCGAGGGATAGCCACGAAGATGCCTGGAATTAAATTATGCCTTTTGGCATGAGACCTTTCCACAAGGGGAAACAACCTGTCCACATCTACCTTGCTAACCCCCTTAAGCATTACAAGTATTTCAATAACATGAAATTTGAATCTCATTCTTCTAAACTCCAATGGATACAAGCCCATTCTACTCAAAACAAACAATGTTAAAAATCACAGTGGGTCAGGCATATTCACGGAGAAAGAGCAAGCTAACATTTTGAGTCTTGATGACTCTTCACCAGCTCTGATGAAGAATTATCTAGACTCAAAACATTAGCTTGCTCTCCCTGACCCATTATGATTTTCAGCATTTTTTGTTTTCGGTACGGGTTCCAGCATCTGCAGTAATTTGCTCCAAATTTACGCAACCTGTCCTCATCGGAAATTCTCTTTATATTGAGAAGTTCCTATTGAACCTATTGCCTTCAATACCAGTATATCTTTCCAGAGATCAGGAGCCCAAAACTGTTCACAGTATGCCAGTTTGCTCTGACTAGTACCTTGTATCCAATTTAGAATTTATTTGATGATCAACCATTGGATTTCCCAAGGAACACTCGAGTTCCTACTTAACTAAATTATGAATTGTGAGTTTTTAATTAATGAATTAGCTATAATGGCAAAGTAGAGAAAACAGATTTCTAATATTACCAGTGGCAGATCTATCATCATCCATATGAACAGTATCATAGAACATTAGTTGTCGACACCCCTATATGATATTAAACAGATTACAAGGGGGATATCACTTTAGTGAGAGGGGGAGTTTTTAATGGGGTTTACAGAGACTGTTCAGTGGAGATTGACCTGATTGATTCATGGATTGAGTGGGTTATCTTCTGAGGAAAAGTTGGACAGACTGGGCTTGTTTCTGTTGGAGCTATGAAGTGTGATGGCTGACTTCAGTGAAAATGTCCTGAAAGATCTTGACAAGGTTGATGTGGAAAGGATTTTTCCTCTTGTAGTCTGTCCAGAACAAAAAGGCACTCTTTTAAAATTTGGGGTCCCTCTTTTAGGACAGAAGTTGGGGAAGAAATTCTTTCTCTCACAGCATTTTGCAATTTTGGATCTCTAGCTCAGAAACTAATGGAAGCGGAGTCATTACACATTCTTAAGGCAGAGGTAGTTAGATTTTTGTTCGGCAAGGATATCGAAAGTTATCAGGGTAGACTGGGATATCAAATATGAAATGGAAACATCAGATGTGACCTTATTGAATGGCAGAGCAAGTTCAAGGAGTTTAATGGTCTATTTCTGCTCCTATTCTGTCTGTTCATATAATGGTAATTGATCTATATTTAATTGCGTTTAGCCTGTTTACTAGTCTATGTAATTATACTTTATTGCTTGAGCCTGTGGGTGGAGCTACAGAACCAAGTGATTGACTCACATACAGAAAATTCTAGAAAATATGTGGACTCTTTCCAATGACCATATGTGTGTTGAAAGTTTGTTTTAAGCTCTAAGACGTTTTAAGGTTCTGTAAGTAAAGTGTTTGGATTTAGAATTGTTGGTTCACTGCATTGAACAAACACAATGAGGGACGGGTTGCACCTAAGCTGGAGGGGAACTTATATCACAGGGAGGTTCACTTGTGCTATTCAGGAGGGTTTAAACTGGAGAGGCAGAGGGCTGGTAACTGGAGCAGCAGGTCAGCAAGTGGAGGGATTGAGGGGAAGGCAGATGTTAGGACCAGTAAGTCTGAAAGGGAAAGCAGGCAGAGGCAGACAAATGAACATCTTGGGACTGATGGGCTAAAGATTGGTTATTTCAATGCAAGAGAGTATGATGCGTAAGGAGATGACCTCACAGCCTGGATCAGTACATGGGACTATGATGTTGTTACCATTGCAGAGACTTGGTTGAGAGAGGGTCAGGACTGTCTGCTCAACATTCCAACATTTCATTGTTTTCGATAAGATAGAGGGGAAGGTAAAAGAGGTGGAGAGGTTGCATTACTAATCAGGGTGTACGTCACAGCTGCACTCAGAGAGAACATACTGGAAGCAATATGGGTAGAGCTCAAAAATAACATGGGAGCAATCACTCAAATAGGATTATACTATAGATTCCCCAACAGCCACTGAGACATTGAGGAACAAGTACGCAGGCAGATTATGGAAAGATGCAAGAACAACAAGGGTGTCATAATGGATGACTTTAACTTCCCCAATATTTACTGTGACTCCTTTATAGCAAGAGGCTTAGATGGGCAGAATTTGTTAGGTGCATCCAAAAGGGCTTCTTGAAACTGTCCATTTCAAGGAGGGGCCATAATGGACCTTACATTGGCTAAGGAACTTGGACAGGTGATTGACCTTTTGATGGGAGAGCTTTCTGATCACAACTCCTCAACGTTTATGATAGCTATGAACAAGAATAAGTCAAGAAGGCACAAAATTGGGGAAGGACAAATCACGTCAGTATTGGGCAGGAGCTAAAGAGTTTTAATTGGGAGAAGCTGTTATTAGGCAAGTCTACATTTGACATATAGGAATCGCTTAATGACCTACTGATGAGAGTTTAGGATCAACATGTTCCACTAAGGAGGAAGGACAAGGATGGCAAAGTAAGGGATCTTGGATAACAAGGGAGATTGTGAATTCAGTCAGAAGTGAAAAAGGAGCATTTGTAAGGTTTCGGAAGATAAAAGTAGACAGGATCCATAAGGAACATAAAGAAAGCAGGAAAAAAACTCAAGCAGGGAATTCGGAGAGCAGAGAGAAGTCATGAAATGACCTTGGCAAGTGGGATTAAAGAGAATTTTGTACATACACTAAAAATAAGAGGATAAATAAGGAGAGGGTAGGACCACTCAATGATAAAACGAGAGAACCTTATAGTTGGAGGCAGAGGATGTTGTCAAGATTCTAAATGAGTACTTTGCAATGATATTCATCCAGGAGAAGGATATGGAGGACAGTGAGATTTGTGTGGAACATGCTAATACGCTAGGGCATTTTGAGATCAAGAAAAAAGTAATGTTGGGTGTCTTGAAGAGCATTAAGGTGGATAAGTCCCCAGGATCTGATGGTATCTACCCTGAGTTACTGAGAGAGGCAAGAGACGATATTGCTGGGACCTTAACCAAGATCTTTCTATCTTTGATAGCCAATGGAGAGCTCCTAGAAAACTGGCGAGTAGCTATTGTTGTTCCTCTGTTCAAGAAGGGAAATAGGAATAATTCAGGTAACTATAGACTGGTGAGTCTCACATCAGTGATTAGAAAGCTATTGGGGATTCTTAGGGATAGGATTTATGCACACTTGGAAAAGCATGGCTTAATTAGGGATAGTCAGCATGGCTTTGTGCAGAGCAGGAAATGATGAAGGTGATTAATGAAGGTAGAGTAGAGGATGTTGTTGCATGGATTTTAGTAAGGCTTTCAACAAGGTCCCCCATGGTAGGTTTAAAATGCATGGGATCCACAGTGAATTGGCCATGTGGATTCAGAAGGTAGAGGGTAATGGTAGAGGGGTGTTTTTCTGGCTAGGGGCCCATGACTAGTGATGTTCCACAGGGAAGCACACTGTGACCTCTGCTGTTTGTGCGTATATAAATAACTTGGATGAAACCTTAGATGGTGGATTAGTAAGTTTGCAGGCGACACAAAACTCAGTGGAGATGTGGACAGTGTATAATGTTGTCAAAAGATACCGCAGGATATAGATCAGTTGCAGATATAGGTGGAGAAGTGGGAGATGGAGTTTAATCTATGTAAGTGTGAGGTCACGCACTTTGGGAGCTCAAATGTTAAGGCAAAGTGTACAGTTAATGACAGGACCCTACAGAGAGATATTGGGTTTCACATTCATAGCTCCTTGAAAGTGGCCACCCAAATAGATAGGGTGGTGAAGAAGGCATCTGGCATGCTTGCCTTTATTGATTGGGCATTGAGTACAAGAGTCAGGATGTCATGTTGCAGCTTTATAAGACTTTAGTGAGGTCTCACTTAGAGTATTGTGTTCAATTCTGCTCACCACATTACAGAAAGGACATGGAGACTTTGGAGAGGTTTACCAGGATGCTGCCTGGATTAGAGGAGAGGCTAGAAAATCTTGGGTTGTTTTCTCTGGAGCAGCGGAGGCTGAGGGGAGACTTGATAGAAATCTATAAAATTATAAGACGCATAGTTAGCGTTGACAGTCAGAATCCTTTTCCCAAAGTTGACATGTCTAATACAAGGGGGCATGCATTTAAGGTGAAAGGGAGTAAGTTGAAAGGAGATGTGAGGGCCATGATTTTTACACAGAAGGAGTCTAGAATGCGCTGCCAGGTGTGGTGTTGGAGGCAGAGGTGATAGGGCTTTTAAATAAGCACATGAATATGCAAGGGAATGGAGAGATATGGACCAATGGCAAGCAGAAATGATTAGTTTCATTTGGCATAATTTTTGGCACAGTATTGTGGGCCAAAGGGCGCGTTCCTGTGCTGTACAGTTCTATGTTCTATGTTCTATGGTCTATTCTCTGTGCTCTATGCTCTATAGTCTATGATCTATGATCTATGTTATATGGTCTATGTTCTATGGTCTATGAATTACAATGGCAAATGCTGCAGTGATATAGATTTATAATATTCATCACTAGGACCAATCATAAAAATCAATTTATATTTTAATTTCATCCAGATACTCTTTCTGCTTATTATATTTGTATTAGAGAGCATTTTCAATTTCATTTTCAGCTGTTTAAGAGCTAAACTGAATTTAATCAGCATGTAGCAAGTCTAAATAGCAGCAAAATGAAAGTCTGTGCAAAACAAAAACATTGTGACAAATTGAAAAGCTAATTGGAACATCTAAGTAATGAAGACCAGCATATACATGTCTCCCTACCTCCAGTGCCTGATACGTGCTCTGTGATGTCTTATAGTTAGTATGTCAGCCTATTCTTTAAGAGACATGCTCATGACATCGTCATTGTATCATAACATGTAATCTGGACTGTAAAGATTTGAGACTCCAACTTAAAAAGGGTCACTTGGAGCATGATACCAGTTTGGTGAAAACGTGCTCTTCTTTGGAAACAAACAGCTTAATATTCGTCCAACCACTGAAGCGTATGACTGCAATACTGTTAAAGGTGAAAGTGAGGACTGCAAATGCTGGAGATCAGAGTCGAGAGTGCAATGCTGGAAATGCACAGCAGGTCAGGCAGCATCCGAGGAGCAGCAAAATAAATGTTTTGGCAAAAGTCCTTCATCAGGAATGAGGCTGGGAGCCTTGTGGGTGGAGAGATAAATGGGAGGGGGGGTGGGGCTGGGGGGCAAGGTAGCTGAGAGTGCAATAGGTAGATGGAGGTGGAGGTAAAGGTGATATGTCAGAGGGGAGGGTGGAGTGGATAAATGGGAAGGAAGATGAATGGGTGGGACAAGTCATGAGGGTGTTGCTGAGCTCGAAGGTTGGAACTGGGGTAAGGTGGGAGGTATGGGAAATGAGGAAAGATGTGTCAGGTTACAGCGGAATATAGATAAGCTGCAGAGCTGGGCAGAAAGGTGGCAAATGGAGTTCAATGTGGGTAAGTGTGAGGTGATTCACTTTGGTATGAGTAACAAAAAGATGGGGTACTGGGCTAATGGTCAGATACTTGGTAGTGTGGATGAGCATAGGGATCTTGGTGTCCATGTACACAGATCTCTGAAAGTTGCCACCCAGATAAATAGTGCGGTGAAGAAGGCATATGGCGTACTGGCTTTTATTGGTAGAGGAATTGAGTTCTGGAGTCCTGAGGTCATGTTGCAGTTGTATAATACTCTGGTGCGGCCGCATCTGGAGTATTGTGTGCAGTTTTGGTCACCATACTGTAGGAAGGATGTGGAGACACTGGAACGGGTGCAGAAGAGGTTTACCAGGATGTTGCCTGGTATGGTAGGAAGATCGTATGAGGAAAGGCTGAGGCACTTGGGGCTGTTTTCATTGGAGAAAAGAAGGTTTAGGGGTGACTTGATAGAGGTGTACAAGATGATTAGGGGTTTAGATAGGGTTGACCATGAGAACCTTTTTCCACGTATGGAGTCAGCTATTACGAGGGGGCATAGCTTTAAATTAAGGGGTGGTAGGAATAGGACAGATGTTAGGGGTAGGTTCTTTACTCAGCGAGTCATGAGTTCATGGAATGCCCTGCCAGTAGCAGTGGTGGACTCTCCCTCGTTATGGGCATTTAAACGGGCATTGGATAGGCATATGGAGGATAGTGGGCTAGTGTAGGTTAGGTGGGCTTGGAACGGCGCAACATCGAGGGCCAAAGGGCCTGTACTGTGCTGTATTTTTCTATGTTCTATGTTCTATTTTCTATGAAACTGGTGAAATCCACATTGATGCCCTGGGGTTGGAGAGTCCGGAGGTGGAAAATGAGGCATTCTTCCTCCAGGTGCTGAGTGGTAAGGATTTGGTGATCGAGGAGGTTCAGGACCAGCATGTCCTCGGCAGAGTGGGATGGGCAGTTGAAATGTTCCACCACGGGGTGGTGGGGATGATTAGTGCGGGTGTCCCAGAGATGTTCTCTGAATCGCTCTGCATGTAGTTGTCCTATCTCCTCAATGTACAGGTGAATGCATTGGGAGCAATGGATACAGTAAATGACATGTGTGGAAGTGCAGGTGAAACTTTGATGGATGTGGAAGGCTCCTTTGCAGCCTTGTACAGAGGTGAGGGAGGAGGTGTGGGCGCAGTTTTTGCAATTCCTGTGGTGGCAGGGCAAGGTGCTGGGAGGGGAAGCTGGGTTGTTGGGGGTGTGTGGACCTGACCAGGTAGTCACGGAGGGAACAGTCTTTACGGAAAGTGTTTAGGGGTGGGGCTGGGGGGAAGGTAGCTGAGAGTGCAATAGGTGGTTGTGGATGGAGGTGGATGTAAAGGTGATAGGTTGGATGGGAGGGCGGAGCGGATAAATGGGAAGGAAGATGGACAGGTGGGGAGGGAAGTATATCTCTGGTGGTGGGGTCCATTTGTAGGTGGCAGAAATGGTGGAGGATGATGCGATGTATACAAAGGTTGGTGGGTGGAAGGTGAGGACCAGGGGGATTCTGTCCTTGTTGCGGCCATCTAGTGTGTTCTGCTCTCCCTGGGAGTAGATGCAGTAGAGGCGGAGAAATTGGGGAATAAGGGATAGCATTTTTGCAGGAGACAGGTTGGGAGGAGGTGTGATCCAGGTAGCTGAGTGAGTTGGTGGGTTTGTAGAAAATGTCAGCGTTGAGTCGGTCACCGTTGATGGAGATGGAGAGGTCCAGGAAGAGGAGAGAGGTGTCAGAGATGGTCCAGGTGAATTTAAGGTCGGGATGGAATGTGTTGGTGAAGTTGATGAACTGTTCAACCTCCTCATGGGAGCACGAGGTGGTGCCGACGCCATCATCAATTACCCCCACCTCTATCCACCTGTTTCACTCTCAGCTACCTTACCTCCAGCTCCACCCCCCTCCCATTTATCTCTCCACCCCTGAGGCTCCCAGCTACATTCCTGATGAAGGGCTTTTGCTGAAACATCGATTTTCCTACTCCTCAGATGCTGCCTGACTTGCTGTGCTTTTGCAACACCACACTCTTGCATCAGGTCATACTGTTCTGGAAGCAAAGATGATTATAATCAATGGTAATTTATCAAAGAGTACAAGATTTTAGTGGCAGAAATTTGGAAATGTCATTGACAGTTAATTAGGTAATAGTCTTGGACATTAAAGCACTTGAACAATTAACAGCATTAATTTCTGTAAGTAGAGGATGTGAATTGTACAGCTATAAGGCAGATTTAGAATGGAACTGTTAATTGATCTTTTAAGTTTTTTACTTAAAATTTAACGTAATTCAAGCTGGAAGACCTGTCCCTTTCAAACGAAGAACTAATAGCCTACTTTCTGATTTAAAAATTATTATCAGACCACAGTCAGTGAGGACAGGTCACTGCACCTCCTTCACAATAACACTCAGCACTAGAGCCTCCAGAGGATGCATCCTCAGCCCCTTCCTGTTGTCCCTGTACACCCATGACAGAGTTGCCAAATTCCGAACAAACGGCATCTATAAGTTCACTGATATCTAACATTCATGAGTCAAAGTGCAAAAGGGAGTTTGAGGTCTTGATTACATGGTGCAATGAGAAAAAACACTCTCTCAACATCAGCAAAACTAAAGAACTGATCATTGAATTCAGAAAGAAAGGAGGAGAGCACGCCCCCATCTATATCAATGGAACCGAGACTGAGAGGGTTGAGAGTGTCAGGTTCCTCTGAGTGAAGATAATCGACAACCTATCCTGGACTTCACATGTCGAGGTGATGGTCAAGATGGTACAGAAACACCTCCTTTTACTCAGGCAGCTCAGGAAATTTGGCATGTCCATAGGGATCCTCACCATCTTCTACAGATTTCAATGGAAAGCAAAGTGTCTGGGAGCCGAATGGCCTGGTTCAGTAACTGCTCTGCCCAGGACTGTAAGAAACTACAGAGGTTGTGTGCACAGCCAAGACCATCACGGAAGTCAACTTTCAACCATGGACTCCATTTACACAGCTTGTTGCTACAGAAAGGCTAACAACATCATCAAAGACCCACCGCATCCCGGTAATGATCTCCTACAACCTTTTCTATCAGGCAGAAGGTACAGAAGCTTGAACACCAGAAGGTTCAGGAACAGCTTTTTTCCGGCCATTATTAGACTAATGAACAATTCACTAGCGTCAAATAATGCAACAAATGCTGATCTTGCTAACAATGATCTCGCCTAGCGCACGCTCTGTGCAACATAATTTGTATGCCTCTGTCTACGTTTTTCTTACAACTTTTGATGTTTACACTCTTGTTTACTATTATCTACCTGTACTACTCATAAACAAAGCTTTTCACTGTACTTAGGTAAAAACAATGTATACTTAGGTATACTTGACAATCAATCAATCAATAAAACTTAGTCAAAGGCTATCTACAAAATAAATTCACAGCTCTTATGGATTAAAATGCAGTATTTTAACCAGTAAGAAAGTCGATTTATATTCCAAAAAGGCTTACATGTCAGTTGATTCCACCATTTTGTCTCATCAAAACAATGCCAATGACATAAATACCACAAAATGCCTGAAAGTTGCAACTGCAAGCGTACAGTTTAGAGTTACAAAGCTATATTTACAAACCCAACATTTTAAAAAGAGACAAAAGTCTAGTGAAGGAGCAGCAACAAATACTGTATAAAGAGAAAAACAAAAGCAGTAATGGAAACAAACAATAAGTGCACTCTGATACAAAAACAGAAGGTGCTTGAAAAGCTCTGTGAAGAGAACTTACAGTTAACTTTTCAGGTCTGGTGACTTTAATTTCTCTTCAGAGATGCTGCCAGACCTGCTAAGCATTTCCAGCAACTTGTTTTTGTTTCTGATTTACAGCATCCACAGTTCTTTCAGTTTTTATTTAATAATTGCATTCTATTTATTTAGAAACAAAGCAAAGATCTTCAACAAGAAATGGAAGACAAACATTTAATTATGGACTGGGAAGTCAATAAAACTTTTACTAATTACAGATATTCATGCATTACTTGCAGTTTTAGTTTATAGATGAAGTAATAAATGCTTTCAAGAGCAGAGCCCTGCAAGTGTTGCTTCCATTGACAAGGTGGGACTTCTGGCTTTCCAGCTTGTTTTCTATTCACACGTACTGTCAAACCTGCTGAGTTTCTCCAGCAGTTTCTATTTTATTTACTGTCACACATTGTGTTGATGGTATAGGATAACTAAAAGTTTTCTCGGTCAACAATAATACATAGAAGATGGCAAGGTCACTGAGCAGTACTTTATTGACCAAGGAGCACGTCCCAGATAAGTGTGAGCCCCATAATCCAGCATCTTCAGTATGCCAAAGAAATTGACTTTGCTGGAAAGGACTAATTACATGAGGTCAAGTTTTCTGTGGGTCTTTTGTTTCTTAACCAATTTCCATCCCACAACTATGCTATTTCAAAATGTTCCCAATATGCTTCATTAAGCCTAGTAATTCCAGCTATGACCTGAAGAAAAGTACTTTTTGATGTGATTGTCAAAGTTGAAAGCTGCACTATTATTCATAATCTTCAATAAGGCCTACAGAAAGTTAAATTAATTGCTTTGTTACTTTGTATGAGCTTGTTTTTTTTAGAATGGGAGAGTAGTGTTAAATATGAATAATTCAAAAGTCTGTATAAAATTTTAGTTAGGCCACATTTCAAGTATTATGTACAGTTCTGGTTGCCATGCCTACAAGAAGGATATGGAGGCTTTGGAGAAGGTGCAAATGAGGTATGCCAGGATATTGGCTGGGATTGGAGTGGATTAGCTTCATGGAGAGGTTGGACAAACTTGGATTGTTTTCACTCGAGCATCAGAGGCCGAAGGGTGAACTGTTACAAGTATATAAAATTATGACATGCATTGGTAGTTGCACTCTTTTTCTCAAGGAGGATGCTGTAAATATGAGGGGGAAAAGGTTTAAGGTGAGAGGGGGTAAGTTTAAAGAGGACTTACAAGGCAAGTTTTTTAAACAAAGAGTGGTGGATGCCTGGAATGTGCTTCCAGGGGAGGGGGTAGAAGCAGACACTGTAGCAATGTGTAAGAGGCATTTAGACAGACACGTGAACAAGCAGGAAATACAGGGATACAGACTATGTGCAGACAAATCAGGATGGCATCATGATCAGCACAGACATGGCAGACTGAAGGGTCTCACTGTTTTATATTTCATGTTCAATGTTCCTTTTGTTTGCAGTCCTTTGTTTCTAATTGCTAAAGTTACAAATCACAAGATCATTAACTATTAGTGGCTTAGTTTCTAATTGCTAATGTTACAAATCACAAGATCATTAACCATTAGTAGAGTTTGAGAAGATTTGTGGTTCAGGATATAGGTTCTCACTGAGCTGGAAGGCTTTCTCATCACCATACTAGGTAACGTCATCCGTGAGCCTCCGGATGAAGCACTAGTGGCATGGTCCGCTTTCTATTTATGTTTGCTTGGTTTGGTGATATCATTTCCTGTGGTGATGTCATTTCCTGTTCTTTTTCTCAGGGGGTGGTAAATGGGATCCATATCATTGTGTTTGTTGATAAAGTTCCGGTTGGAATACCATGCGTCTAGGAATTCTTGTACGTGTCTCTGTTTGGCTTGTCTGAGGAAGGATGTGTTGTCCCAGTTGAAGAGAGGTGTCCTTCCTTATGTGAGGATACTAGTGAGAATGGGTCATTTTCTGTGGCTAGTTGATGTTCATGTATCCTAGTGGCTAGTTTTCTGCCTTTTTGTCCAATGTAGCGTTTGTTACAGTTCTTGCAAGATATTTTGTAAATGGCATTAGTTTTGCTTGTTGTCGATACTGGGTCTTTCAAGTTCATTAGTTGCTGTTATAGTGTGTTGGTGGGTTTGTGGGCTACCATAATGCCAAGAGGTCTGAGTAGTCTGGTAGTCATTTCAGAGATGTCTTTGATGTAGGGGAGAATGGTTAAAGTTTCTGGACGTGTTTTGTCTGCTTGTTTGGGTTTGTTGCTGAGAAATTGGTGGACTGTGTTCATTGGGTATCCATTCATTTTGAATACACTGTATCGGTGATTTTCCTCAGCTCTGCATAGTTCCTCTGTGCTGTAGTGTGTGGTGGCTCATTGAAATAATGTTCTAATGCAGCTTCGTTTGTGGATGTTGGGATGGTTGCTTCTGTAGTTCAATATTTGGTCCATATGTGCTGTTTTCCTGTAGATGCTGGTTTGAAGTTCCCCATTGGCTGATCACTCTACTGTGACATCTAGGAATGACAGTTTGTTGTTGTTTTCCTCCTCTTGAATAAATTTTATGCCAGTTAGGGTATTATTGATAGTCTTGAAGGTTTCCTCTAATTTGTTTCATTTAGTGATGACAAAAGTGTCATCCATATAGTGGATCCAAAGTTTGGGTTGGTTGGTTGGCAGAGCTGTTTGTTCGAGTCTCTGCATTACTGCTCCTGCTAAGAACCCTGATATCTGAGATCGCATGAGTATTCCATTGGTTTGTCTGCAGGTTTCGTTTTTGAAGGTGAAGTGGGTGGTAAGGCATTGGTCCACTAGCTTGATGACATTGCCAGTGGGGAATTTCAAAGCAGCATCTACAGGAAAATAGCATATACTGACCAAATACTGAACAACAGAATCAATCATCTCAACATCCACACACAAAGCTGTATTAGAACATTATTTCAAAGAGCCACCACACACTGCAGCACAGAAGAACTGTGCAGAGCAGAGGAAAATCACCTAGACCGTGTATTCAAAAAGAATGGGTACCCAATGAATACAGTCCACCAATTTCTCAAAAACAAACCCGAACAAGCAGACAAAACACGTCCGGAAACCTTAGCCACTCTCCCCTACATCAGACATCCCTGAAATGACTACCAGACTACTCAGACCTCTTGGCACCATGGTAGCCCACAAACCCACCAGCACACTAAAACAGCAGCTAATGAATTTGAAAGACCCTATACAGACAATGAGCAAAACTAATGTCATTTACAAAATACCATGCAGGGACTGTAGTAAACACTACATTGGACAAACCGGCAGAAAACTAGCCACCAGGATACATGAACACCAACTAGCCACAAAAAGACATGATCCTCTCTCACTAGTATCCTCACATATGGATGAGGAAGGACACCACTTTCGACTGGGACAACACATCCATCCTTGGACAAGCCAAGCAGAGACACGCATGAGAATTCCAAGATGCATGCCATTCCAACTGGAACTCTGTCAACAAACACAACGACATGGATCCCATTTACCACCCCCTGAGAAAAGAACAGGAAATGACATCACACAGAAAATGACATCACCAACCCAAGGAAATCTAAACACATAAATATAAAGCGGGCCATGCCACCATTTTTTCATCCGGAGGCTCACTGATGATGTAACCTAGTATGGTGATGAAATGTATGAAAATATATCTTCCAGCTCAATGAGCAAACCTACATCCATCAGTAACTATGTGGATATTAGATATATTGATATATATGGACACTAATGTTTCAGTCATAATCTCATCTTCAACTTCAAAGAAAAGTGACTTATATTTATATTGAATTTTTAATTGAGAAATCATCCTCAGACAATTCTCAGAGGCGAAGGCATGAGATTGAATGAACCAGCAGCTGTGCATAGGGATGATAAGAAATGCCCAGAAAGGGTTGAATGTTTTCCAAAAAATGATTCATCACCTCTGAACCTCAGAAATCAAAGCCCTAAGTATTTTATAACTCATGAGCTGCATTTTATAGAATCTATTTGTCAGCCTCATTACCATTCAGTGCAAATCTTAAATTAGCTGACGAGGTGTTCATGTTCATAGAAACTATTATAAAGAAATTAAAGTGCACTATTGGCAGTGAGATTGAAGAAAGGCAGTACAGCTGTCTAATTTAGGAATATTAAATAACATTGTTTTCTGCAAACGAGACAAAAAGATTTAAAGAGAAAATGAGTATTTTTGCATTGCTTCTGTGTGAGATTGAGTTCAATATATGAATACAGGAATAGAAAATAATTTGCCTGAACTGTAACGAAAAGTAGGGAATATGAAATAACAACTTAGTGTCATTAAAAACATCTTGAAATAACAACTTCCATTTATGCTACTCCTGTAATGTAGTTAAATCTTCTGAGGCTAGTTTTCTAGCCAGCAGGATACATGATGACCAACTGGCCACAAAAAAGACATGACCCTCTCTCATTAGTATCCTTACATACAGATAAGATGGACACCACTTCGACTAAGACAACATATCCATCCTAGGACAAGCCAAACAAAGACACACATGAGAATTCCTAGAAGCATGGCATTCCAACTGGAACTCTATCAACAAACACATCGAGGTAGACCCCGTCTACCACCCCCTGAGAAAAGGAACAGGAAGTGACTCCACCACAGGAAATGACATCACCAATCCAAAGAAACCTAAACATATAAATAGAAAACAGGAATTATCAACAGTGCTTCGTCTGAGGCCCACTGAACATGTTACCTAGTAGGGTGACAAATGTCTAGAAATGAACCTTCCAGCTCAGTGAGCAAATCTACATCCAAAATATAAGGAGGTATTGGGTCAGAGGGCCAAATTGGAGGAGCACAAATATCCTGGAGGTTTGAAGAAGAATCCAGAGAGAGGACGGAATTGCTGGAGTCTTAGACGGATTTTAAAATAATGATGATAAAGGTAAAATTGAGGCTTTGCTTAACTCAGAGCCAATGTAGTTCAGTGAGCACAAGAATGCAGACAAATGAGACAGTGTAAGTTAGAACATGAATAACAGAGTTTTGGGTGATCTTACTTCTCTAGTGGACTAGAAAAAAGGTCAATCAAAAATGTGTTGAGATAATTGAGTGTACAGGTAATAAAGGCATGGATTGAAGTTTCAAAACTAGATGGCGGACACCCAGATGGAGCTGAGTGACGTTACAGAGGTACAAGCATAGTTCTGAATTGTCCTGGGGGCATCATGAGCCCAACATGAAGCAAACTTCCAAGATCCAACTCAGTAGGAAACTGACATCACTCTGCCATAGGAATCTTGCAGAAGGCAGCCATTTAAGAAAGTGCCTTCAAATCCATAAGCCAATGAAAGATCCTGAGGAGGAAAGCAACATGAACATTCCAATGAGATCACCGGACAGTTGACAACTTCACCGAGCATTACTGTAGCAAAAAGGTGAACGTGAGTGGCATCCTTTACATCAAACCCTACCTGTACACATGGGCAGTTTTGATTGAAAATAAATATATGAATATTAAAATAAATGAACTGTTCAACAGACAGGTATATATTTTATAAACATGTATTAATGTTTAATTCGCACACCCTTATGTGTAATATTTTAGCAGTGACAATCACTGTCTTATTAATACTAATGGTTTGCTTCTCAGTTTTGATTCATCTTGTTAACTAGATGCAAATAAACTGCAGCATTCCATCTTTCCTTTCACTGTAAGGGAAGAGCAGGGCTATCTCTTTCACAGAACAGCCTCTCACTGTACAATTTCATTTTTTAATAAATCATTCTGTTTATCTCAGTCCTTCCTGAAGACTATGTTTTCCCATTCCCCTCCGAATTGGCCTGCCTGCTTTGGCCTTCTATGCTAGTTTGCATACTCACTTAAAGGGTTCCATAAAATACAGAAGGTCCGTTGATATGGAAACTGTAATATTGTGACTAATGTGTTTACTGAAATAAAACAGGTGATTCGAACATCACTAATGTTGATAACAGAAGGTAATTGTCAATTCTTGATCTTTTGTTTGCATATTTTGAATTAGAAGTGCCAATTTCATGTGAAATTGTATAGGAATTTCATTTGTATAGGAACAGCAGCATGTTGGCATACTAATAGTTGCAATAAAAAGAACACTTGACGGTCTTAAATTTTTTTTTATATACCAACAAATCACCCACCAAGTGAGGACATAGATATGGCTTTGCAATACCTTTGTGTGTGGGAAATCATGTCTCACAAACTTGATTGAGTTTTTTGAAGAAGTAACAAAGAGGATTGATGAGGGCAGAGTGGTAGATGTGATCTATATGGACTTCAGTAAGGCGTTCGACAAGGTTCCCTAGGGGAGACTAGTTTGCAAGGTTAGATCTCACGGAATGCAGGGAGAATTAGCCACTTGGATGCAGAACTGACTCAAAGGTAGAAGACAGAGGGTGGTAGTGTGGGGTTGTTTTTCAGACTGGAGGCTTGTGACCAGTGTAATGCCACAAGGATCTGTGCTGGGTCCTCTACTGTTTGTCATTTACATAAATGATCTGGATGTGAGCATAAGAGGTATAGTTGGTAAGTTTGTAGATGACACCAAAATTGGAGGTGTAGTGGACAGCGAAGAAGGTTACCTCAGATTACAACAGGATCTGGGCCAGATGGACCAATGGGCTGAGAAGTGGCAAATGGCGTTTAATTTAGATAAATGTGAGGTGCTGAATTTTGGGAAAGCAAATCTTAGCAGGACTTATATACTTAATGGTGAGGTCCTAGGGAGTGTTGCTGAACAACGAGACCTTGGAGTGCAGGTTCATAGCTCCTTGAAAGTGGAGTCGCATGTAGATAGGATAGTGAAGAAAGTGTTTGATATGCTTTCCTTTATTGGTCAGAATACTGAGTACAGGAGTTGGGAGGTTATGTTGCAGCTGTACAGGACATTGGTTAGGCCACTGTTGGAATTTGTGTGCAATTCTAGTCTCCTTCCTATCGGAAAGATGTTGTGAAACTTGAAAGGGTTCAGAAAAGATTTCCAAGGATGTTGCCAGGGTTGGAGGATTTGAGCTATAGAGAGAGGTTGAATAGTCTAGGGCTGTTTTCCTTGGCGTGTCGGAGGCTGAGGAGTGACTTTATAGAGGTTTACAAAATCATGAGGGGCATGGATAGGATAAGTAGACCAAGTCTTTTCCGTAGTGTGGGGGAGTCCAGAACTAGAGGGCATAGGTTTATGGTGAGAGGGGAAAAATATAAAAGAGACCTAAGGGGCAACTTTTTCATTCAGAGGGTGGTACATGTATGGAATGAGATGCCAGAGGAAGTGGTGGAGACAATTGCAACACTTAAAAGGCATCTGGATAGGTATATGAATAGGAAGGGTTTGGAGGGATATGGGCCGGGTGCTGGCAGGTGGGACTAGATTGGGTTGGGATATCTGGTCGGCATGGATGAGTTGAACAGAAGGATCTGTTTCCGTGCTGTACATCTCTATGACTCTATGACTCTGTCATGACTGCTGTCTCTAGAGAACAAATTAACATCTCAGCAGTTTTCGTTTGGTTATGAAATCTGGCACCATTTCTTTTCATGAATTTATAACCAAGCAATAGATGTCTGTTTGTCTGATAAGCAGTGAGTACTCTTTCCTGAAAAGGATGTTGCTCATCAGAGTCCAGCGAGCCTGGGTGCAAGTTTACAAACACCGTGATTTGGAAACGCAAAGGTTGCAGCAGCTTTTGCAGGAAAATTGCAACATGAGACCATTTGGTCCCTCAATCCTGTTCTAACACAGAATTAAAATACCAGAGATCTTGATCTTAACTTTATCAACCTTCTTTCATTTAGGACCATAAATACCCTTGTTTAACAACACTTTGTCTGTCTCAGTGTGGAAATTGACTGCATCTCAACAGCTCCTGAAGGATTTGTGAGGAGAATGTGAGGAAATACTGGACAAATCATCAAAAGATTGTTCAAAGATGTAGGTTTTAAGGAGTGCTTTAAATGTGGAAAGCAAAGTAAAGAGGCAGAGAGCTATAGGGAGGGAATTCCAGTTTGGGGAATTGGGTAACTAGGCTCTGCACACCCACCAGTGGTAGAGCAGTAATCATTGAAAATGCATAAGAAGCCAGAATTAAAGATCTGCAGATATCAAACAGGAAAGATTATAGAGAGACAAGGCTAGAGAGATTTGAAAACATGAATAACAATTTTAAAATCAAAATTTTGCTTGACTCGGAGTGAATTTAGATCAGCAACAGCAGAATAGGGGAATATTGTGAGTTTAGACATGGCAGCTGAGGTTCCAACTGTGCTATCTGCTTCAACATAGGGATTCAGCATTGTTCAGAACCATAGCAGGAGGAGTTACATCAAGAGTTCACCTTTCAGTTTCTATTATCAAACTAGGTCAGTTGGCCAAACCTCCCCAGAGTATTGTGGCTCTACTTTGTTTTAAACTTCAGAATAATCTCTGAAGGATTGGCATAAGACCAGAAGAGATTAGAAATAATCAGTAAGTCTAATAACATCTGTGGCAAGGGAAACAGAGATAATGTTTCAGCTCATGACCTTTTATCAGCACTTACAAACACTAACCATGAAGGAAGGCCATCACTAGTTGCTTATTGGACAACTAATAAGTAAACTTTTAATCCGGTGCCAGACAGCAGCGTGCATTTGAACCTCTTCACAAATGATCGAGTGAGCAGCTGAAAATGTTGATAAGGATCCCTTTGCTTATAGTTTCAATACACAGAACCCACATTAAATGGTGATTCCACTGGTTGGGTATATAAAGGTGTAGTAGTATAAACTTGCCTTTTTAATCCAATTGTGCTGGATACTGACCTTGTTTTCATGCACACTGTGTGAGAGCTTTACAGATCTAATTGCTGTAGTTTATGAATTCAACAGGTAAGCACATCATTGGCCACATAATCTGTTATTGATGTACAATAAAATTTGCACAGACCAAATCCCACAATTCATGTTCAGTAAGATCCTCCTCATTGCTGAGAACCTTCACTTGATGGCGGCGTTATGATCCCATCAGATGAGAATACTGGACAAGTCAAATCCAATGTAAGACCTGGCTTGATTGACCATAAATTTTACTTTTCATTTGTTTACCATGGAGGTCAGTCACTGAACATATTCAGAACAGGCTACCAATATACTTTCAGTAAAAGAATATTACTGTTCATTATATAAAAGAAAAGCACCAACTATGTTACACTGTAGAATAACAATGGTCTCAGTTCAAATATCAGAAAGCAAGATTCAAACTACTTTCCCCAAGAACAACCTCACAGGCACTCAGACCTCAGTGAAGGGTCATTGCTATCTCTATGCTAAAGTTCCTTGTTTAGCTGGCAGAGTAGTAATTGCTTTCATTTTGGGAAATGTTTGCATTCTCTTGATATTTTTTCTTTATTTTAGCTAAAGTCCCTTCCTCAGAGCTGCTAATTTAGGTTGCTTGTTCCTTAACATGTATTCATTAACATCAGATCTTCAACAGCTTTGTCAGATGTGTTGCTCTTTGACGTCTCCACATCCTTCTGCTTCCAGCATTTGTCCACGCAGCCCAGGACCTTTCACCCACCTTTCAATGCTTGGACTGCTATTGTCAGCATCTCTGCTGTTAAGCATGTCCTTTCTCTGACTTAACTTGCTTCTGTCTGAATTATCTTGTTTCAGAAGTCCTTCTTTAGCTTATAAAACCTAAGTCTGTAAACATCCTCGCAATTTTCTCCTCATAATTTGCCATTAAATTATCTAAATTCACATGATTTCTTAGAAATGCAAATTTAAAATCCATTGTATAACATGACTTTCTGACCTTTTAATAAAATTAGAATTTACAAAACATAAACTCATTTCTCTTTCACTTTTGAACCCAAGTTCTCAAATAAGTTTATTATGAATCTTCAACATTGCAGTAATTTTCACCATCACTGCCTGGATGGAAACTTTAGAACATAGCACATAGAACAATACAGTGCAGAACAGGCTGACTTGTGAACTATACTCAGCTTGTCCCCCTACACTATCCCAAAATCATCCATGTGCTTACCTAAGGACTGTTCAAATCTCCCTAATGTGGCTGAGTTGACTACATTGACGGGTAGGGCATTCCACGCCCTTACCACTCTCTGCGTAAAGAATGTTCCTCTGACATCTGTCTTAAATCTATCACCCCTCAATTTGTAGTTATGCCCTCTCGTACAAGCTGACATCATCATCTTAGGAAAAAGTATTTCACTGTCTACCCTAACTAATCCTCTGATCATCTTGTATGTCTCTATTAAATCCCCCCTTAGCCTTCTTCTTTCCAATGAGAACAGACCCAAGTCCCTTAGGCTTTCCTCATAAGACCTTCCCTCCAGACCAGGCAACATCCTGGTAAATCTCCTCTGTACTTTTTCCAGTGCTTCCACTTCCTTCCTGCAATGGGGCGACCAGAACTGTACACAATATCCCAAGTGTGGCCGCACCAGCGTTTTGATGGAACAAATCACATGGACATTGGAGGCACCATCAGATCCTCAATCCAATGAAAACCATCCCTGGTCACTTCAAGTGGATGTGGTCAGCAGTCACATCAACATGTGTGAATCCTTTGGATGCATGCAATTAACCAGAATATTTTCTCTAATAATGTGAAGAATGAATCTGTTGATGCTTTTGTTCAAACATAAACAGGAAAAAAGAATGCAGTATGATATTGTCCTGATGTTTAAAGACAGAACATATTTCCATTAAGCATTAAACAAGACGTAAGCCTTTGTGATCTACATTAACCAATCCTATAATGGAAGTAACCAATTATCATGTATACTTTGTTATATTTTTATATTCATAATCATGTTTAGATAAAATATGCTGCTAATAGAATAGGATATCGAGTTATTGAGATTATAGTTTTCAGATAAGAGTAACAAATTTAAAACACAGATGACAACAACTCATTCCTTTCAAAGGTATGAATCTGTGGAATTCATACCCCAGAATGTGGTGGTTTCAAGGGCACTCAATAAATTTAATGAGGAGATAAACAGATTTTTAATTAGCACCGAGTTGAAAAGTTATGGAGACCAAAAGGAAAGTGGAGTTGAGGCTGAGATGAAATCAGTCGTGATCCGATTAAATGGTGGAGTTGGTGTGAGTTGCTGAATTGCCTACTCCTGCTCCAAGTTCTTATGTTCTTGTTTAAATAAAAAGCTACAATCAGGCTTGGTGAGAGAAGGTGTCATCAACAATAAACACCTGCTCAGTGATGCCCAGTTTGAGTTCTGCAAATGCCACTCAGCTGCTAAACTCATTACAGCTTGGATCAAACATAGACAAAAACATTATATTCCAGATGGGAGGTGAGATTGACAGCTCTTGATATCAAACTTGCATTTGACTATTAATGGCACCAAGGATCCCTAAAAAAAACAGAGTTAATGGAATCAGAAGGATTGGAGTCATACCTGGTACATTGGAAGATAGTTATGACAGTTAGAGGTCAGTCCTCTCAGTTCCTGGACATCTCTTCAAGAGTTCCTCAGGGTAAATCTTCATGCTGCTTCATCAATGACCTTCCTTCCATCAAAAAGGTAGAAGCATTTGCTGATAATTGTGCAATGCTTAGCATCATTTATGAATCTGCTGATGCTGAAGCAGTTGCTCGATATTCCTCGGACTGAATTCCGCACTATCCACATCCTGGCACTTAACATTGACCAGACACTCATCTGGACTGGCCAAATGAATACAGTGGCTATAAAAGCAGGTCAGATGCCAGGGACTCTACAGCTAGTAACTCACCCAAACCTATCATGACACAATGCATTTAAGAGAGATTTGTTTTGCGTTGTTTCCTTTGCAGAGTGGTGTTATTACCCTGGAGCAGGAACGTCTGCTTCAGGAACAATGAGTAAACAACTTTGAGCTCCCTCGGTTTTTTTTTAAATAGACCGAAGAAGCATTAGCAGGTGAAGTTAGGCTCACACACACCCAGGATTAGTTTTACTTTCATTTGAAGTTGGGTTTTTTTTTGGGGGAGTTTACTATTGAAGCTGCTCAATACAGCTCTCTCTGCTGCACCAGAAATTCTTTCTCTGCTCCTCAATTATTTATGTTGGTATTCCTTTCTCCTGGATTGGAGATAGCATGTGAGAAAATCTAAGTGCTGGCGGTTACTGATTTGTGCTGACACAACATGTTTATTTGTTTCTGAAGCAGACATTCCTGCTCCATGGTGATAACTACTAACATATACTATCTTTTTGACAGAACCATTGTTAGAAATTGTCAGCTGCAACTTGAAACTTTCCCAATCTTTCCAGGGATTCTGAAATAAGGGGGCGGCACGGTGGCACAGTGGATAGCACTGCTGCCTCACAGTGCCAGAGTCCCGGGTTCAATTCCTGCCTCAGGCAAACTGTCTGTGTGGAGTTTGCACATTCTCCCCGTGTCTGCGTGGGTTTCCTCCAGGTGCTCCGTTTCCTCCCACGTTCCCAAAATGTGCAGGTTAGGTGAATTGGCCATGCTAAATTGCCCGTAGTGTTAGGTGAAGGGGTAAATGTAGGGGAATGGGTCTGGGTGGGTTGCTCTTCAGAGGGTCGGTGTGGACTTGTTGGGCCGAAGGGCCTGTTTCCACACTGTAAGTAATCTAATCTAATCTAATAATGAGAGTGGATTGAGCCATGGAATTGACAGCCACCTCATTCAGTGCCATCTGCACTTCAGAGTTGCAGACTCAGGCTTCCCCAATGAGTTTCTGTTTGGTACTGTGCTGTATTACAGAAATGTGCTAACCACAGGAAATGCTTGCAGATTATCATTCGAGCTAGATTTCCATTTATTGTGTTCAACCTAATTGTGGCTCTACCATTTACTTTTTAGAGACTTGATAGAGAAAATCTGCAGTATATTAAACTGTGGTGTTAATGCTGAACATAATCCTGCATTCAGCTGATATATATGCAAATACGTTCTAACCGGAATCACTATATAATAACCTAAGACTTTCCTATGCATTACCTGCAGATTCTCAGGCCAACTGCAATATGGTTACCATCTTTCTAACTGGATACGGCTAAAAGAGCATCGAATGCATATCAAACCTCCGAAGTTTTTGCTTGCATGACTTAGCAACAGATGAGATAATAGATGATTACACATGGTGGATTACATAGTGGATGTCCTGAACTATGTACCGATTTCCTTTTCACATAGAGTTATAGAATCCTACAGTGTGGATGCGGGCCATTTTGCCCACCAAGTCCACACTGACCTATTGAAGAACATCCCATCCAGAACCACCCCCTACTCTATTCCTGTAACCCTGCATTTTCCCGTGGCTAACCTACTTAGCCTGCACATCCCTGGACACTATGAACAATTTAGCATGGCCAAATCACATAACTTATACATCGTTGGACTGCGGAAAGAAAGTGGAGCACCCAAGCAGACATGGGGAGAATGTGCAAACTCCACACAGCTAGTCACCTGCGGGGTGGAATCAAACCCGTTATGAAGCAGGAGTGCTAACCACTGAAACACTGCGCTGCACACGGGTGCTTCTTTTGCTTACAAGACAGCAAATTTTTATGCATAAATAATCTAACTGTATACACACTGTTCTCTTTGAACTGAAAAAAGTTTGGAATTAGAACATCTTTCAGTTAGTGGGGTTTGCTCCTATTGCCTTTAATATATGATTTGCCTGTTGTGGGTTTTCTGTGACTCATTCATTTGCATGGAGAAAGCAATCCACTACTGGTAAATCCCTCAAGCAGAGAATTCTTCCTGAAGTTTCTCAACTCCTCTGTAAGAAACATCACTTAAGGGATAATAATTCACATTACTGCTAATGAGTGTATTTCACCAATGACTCATCCTAATACAGGAATCATGCTGCACATAAATGAAATCACTTAGATTTATCCTTTCGTTTTCAGTTTGACTTCTCGTCAGTTCTTTATCCAACTCTTCTTTTGAGGAATGAACATTAGACATCATTTTTGTTAGCAATTAATTTGTTATATTTGTAAGAAAAACATCGGTTTGAATTTTAACTTCGAGTGTCCTTCCAGGAGAAAGGCACATCAAAGAAAAAATATTGCAGTTAATGATAATGACAGGAATCCGAATCACGGTGAGAAAAGAGCACAGAGTAGCTAGAGGAAGGATAAGATTTTGTGAACAACATTACTCAATTCATACAAAGTGAACACTTCACTGTCCTTCCATCATCTCCACAGGGTAGCAGCTTGGAATTTAGCACCTGTATTCAAAGAACAAACAAGTTATTTGTATTGATCTTTGGTCCAAGTTGTATTCAAGTTTGCTTTTGGAGCTGCCATTGAAAACTTTTCCAAAGTGTCCCCCGTTCTAACTATTTCCTAGCTTAGGGGATCTTCGTCTTCTAGTTTAGTTTTTGTTTGCATGGATATTCGGGAACTGGATATAACCAAAGGGGAGTTACTTTGGTGGAGCAGGTGGAGGAGAGTTTCAGACAGGATTCAGGTTTGTCAGCCTGCTGTGAGATTTTGACCCTATGACAGGAATCCATTTTCATTGACATGTTCCCCCAGTGATGGCAACCCTATCAGTTGTCTTCTGGTTATGAGGGAAGGACAAGGGCAGGATGTAAGAACAGATAACTTTAATGTGGAGGTGACTTGATCTGTGGCCCCAGGGATTCTTGTATTTGCAGGGTCAGCTGATGATGGGAGGCTGGGGAGCTGTGGGCTGCTGTTGGGACAAGCAGTGTTCTTTCAGAGATTACACTCACCTTTGTGCAGCAAATACATAGAGACATAACAAATAGGATTCCCCTGGGTTTCCTAGTAGGGGCTCAGCTGGCCACAGTTAAACTTATAGACAGATTCAATCAGAAGTCTCCAGTCAAATATTCAATTTACCAAATGGTGCCCCCGGAGCCTCATATCCATTTCTGAGGATTAAAACCCAGCACTTTGAAATTTGTTTACTGAACGTAGGATGAAGCTTCCTTTGCTTCAGAATTTTGCTTCTTAACTCCAAAAGCTAGCCTGACTGGTGACACAGAGAGGATTCTGTCGTGGATCTCCTCCTACTTTACCCTGCTAATCGTAACCTTCAACTTCAATAGATTTGTCTTGCCATTTGTATGTCAGACTACCAGGACTAAAGATCCCTCTTTTCTCTTCGTTTTTCGAAGAGGGTTTGTATCTTCTACCTTCCGATCTGCATGGATTGTTCAAAAATTTCAGTAATTCTGAAAGGTCAAAAGCAATGCCGCTTCTCTGTGAACATGAGATGAAGGATGAGGAGAGGTTGCAGCATGTGCAGGAGAGGCAATTGTAGCATGATGCAGCAAAAAAGGACCTATCTCTGTTACACATGACCCATATCCTGAAGATGGCAGAGCTCAGTAGTGTGCCCCAAGATGTAAGTGAAAGAGTCTGGTTAGATCAGGTCTACATTTAACTATGTGATTTTAATAGAATTTATTAAATGTAACGATAACGGTATGATAAGAAACAAAAGTATCTGGATAATTCTAACTCAGGCTCCAGTCTCATCTGAGCTGATATAACTCCAAACACACATGCTCAGTAGCTACTCATACTATATCGGAACGGTTGCTGAGTGGTTAGCACTGCTCCCTCACAGTTTCAGGGACACTGGGTTCAATCCCAGCCATGGGTGACTGTCTGTAGAACTTGCACATTCTCCTCATGTTTGTGTGGGTTTACTCCAGGTGCTCTAGTTTCCACAGTCCAAAGATGTGCAGGTTAGGTGGATTGGCCACAGGAAAATGCAAGGTTTCAGGAATAGGATTGTTATGAAGATGTGGGTGCACTGTACTTTTAAGAGAGTTAAAAGATAGCAGACCTACCTGACAGCACCAAGTGTTCTGAATAAGATACAATGTAACATGTGGTCCAGCAGCTAGAGAAGCTGTTTGCCTGGAGACAAAAACATATTTGAATTAGGCCAATCAGTTTAAATTATACCCACCCCCCAAAAAGAAACCAAACTCCAATCAAGTTTGAATTTGATATATTGACGATATTAAAAGCCAATGACACAATTTGATGTTTTGGGGGTATAGGACCAGGAAACATTGAACCGTTGGGAGAGAACTGCTAAAAGACCAACAGATGTAGGCTGCTAGTCAGAATTCTCTGAGAGATACCTGTCTAGAGAAGGTGTTCACACAGAGATAAACATCAACACCGACCTGGAGAGCAAACCTAGAGAGGAAGAGATAAAGAAAAGATTCGTCCGCTGGCTGGTTTTGAAATTCAAATTTTTGGGAATTCTTAATCAGGGATTTTATTAGACTAGTATTATACAAGGGACAGTAAAAGATAGATTAGAGGAAGGAGTTGTAAATAGTTGTTAGCTAATTATACTCTGCTATGCTTTAAGAAATAAAGTGTTCATTTTTACTTTAAATAGTTCTTGGCCTCTCAAGTTTTCACAGAATACAGCACGGGACAAATCTTTTCTGTGTTTCCGGTTTAAATTAAGCAGGAGGATTTATTCCTCATCATAACAGTTAGGTCTGAGTTGGATGCTCTTTGGAGGGTCAGTATGGATTCGATGGGTTGAATGGCCTGCTTCCACATTGTAGGCATTCTATGACTCTAAATGTATAGTTTGTCATTAACTTCACAGGAAACTGTGAAAGTGGGTTTTCATGCTCAGCAGATCAAATCCAAAACAAATGGATTCTAGGATTTATGATGAGCATGAATTGCAACAAAAGTATTACCAGGCACTTGTCCATCTATTCCTTGAATGTGTTAATTATGTGCAAGATTCATATATGATGAAAGGTACAAATAAGATTGGAACAATCTAAAGATGAGCTGCATGATTCTATAAGACCATAATATATAGGAACAGAATTAGGCCATTCAGCCCTTTGAGTCTGCTCCACCATTCAATCATCTTTGATGTGTTCTTCCACCCCATTCTTCTGCCTTCTCCCCATAACCCCTGACTCCCTTACCAATCAAGACCAAAAGATGTCAGAGCAGAATTAGGCCAAAATTCTGCATGGATCAGTGTGGCAAATACTATAGTTTTACATTATTATTCAAAGATTTTTCATGGGAATCTCTACAGCAAAAGACAGAGAAAAGTAATCTTGTTATGATCTGTAAAATATAGAATGAACCCATTGGAATTGACAGAAATATGTATCTCATGCCCTCTGGCAATGATGGAACACAAGGTCGATTTCCAGCGAAACTACAGAAATAACATTTCCAAGACAGTATGTCAACAGTCTTTGTTTTTAAGAAGAGTCCCACAGTGAAACAAACTCCAGAGCATCATGTCGGGAGTAACAGGAATTCGTGAATCTCCAGCACTGACATTGTTCTGCTTGCCGTGATTACTTGAGTCTTAAATTTCTACATTATAGATGTTTCCAACTGTTCTCTTTAAAACACTCAGTGGATTCATGGTCTATGCCTAACTGACTGAATCTTTTGACCTTCCTGATGATGATCTGTTGATAAACAGGTCAATAATTGCTGACAGTTTGGCTTTTCTATATGAGAAAGTTTCAACTCGCAAAAGCCAAGGTGAGCTCTTGTTAATCAGGAGAACCATCCATTGATGCCTCAAACCACAATTTCAAACCCACGTGTCAGTATATAAACCTTCTCACTAACCTGACACAAACACTGACCACTATTTTAACTCTGGGGGTACAGTATTATGGGTTCCCACCAGTGAATTTCCACTCAATGAGGGGAGACACACATAATTCCCAAGGAGCACCTCTTGACTGCCAGTCACCAACTGGTCCACATTTTTACATGTGATGGATGAAGCTTAGGGTAGCACATTGACCTTCAATGAGGGCCTTCAGTGGGACAGTTATTGCCCACAAAGGCTGCTTTAAATCCAGCCTCAATTTTTGGGTTGATGGCAGGATTTCACAGTATAGTGTGAACAGCTTGGCATGCCCCATCCCTACATCTCTTACCAGCCTCAAAATTCAGTCTGTACAGGAAGCAGCCCTAAAGTGACAAAAAGTTGGATGCTCAGACATTAGGCAGAAAGGAAGATTTGTGTATCTCTTGTTATACCCTCTATTCACTGCATCTTAGAACTAGGGACGCTATCACTACACCACCAAAGCCCTTGTTAAGGCCATAGCTGATCTGACAATGGTCTGAACTCAACTGGAGTGCCCTCTCAACACCTTCATAACGTTAAAGAGCTCAACCTAGTCTCTACTCAGTCTTCGCGTTTCTGATTCATTTTCTGTAGATTGGTAGAATTACAGTGGGGTTCTGGCCAGGGTGGATGAGGGTTTATTGCATCAATATGCACCATTCACCACTAACATGGAAGATAATAAATTGTTCGCCTGTGCTTATGCAGCCATTGATGTTTTCCAACACCCTTGCATTCACTAGTTCCCAGAGAAGCAAGCAACGTTTTGAGCCTGCAGCATGGCCAGCGTTAGAATACTCTTTCGTTTTGTGAATCCTGGCAAGGCGATGCTGTTCACCATGTGAATACTGTTTCAGTGCATTAGATAATTAGTTCATTTCAAATCCATTCTCATTCCATCACCCAGCTGGATGTCTGAGCAAAAACTTTCTCTTTGGCCAATATTCCTTCTGCCACATGTCACCTCATGCATGTCTCTGTTTGGCTTGTCCTAGGATGGATGTGTTTGTCCCAGTCAAAGTGGTGTCCCTCCTCATCTGTATGTAAGGATACAAGTGAAAGAGGGTCACGTCGTTTTGTGGCTAGTTAATGTCATCATCTAGCCACAAAGAGACACGCACGAGAACTCCTAGAAGTATGGCATTCCAACCAGAACTCTATCAACAAACACATTGAGTTAGACCCCATTTACCACCCCCTGAGAAAAAGAATGGGAAATAACATCACCAGAGGAAATGGCATCACCAACCCAAAGAAACCCAAATGTATAAATAGAAAGCAAGAATTATCAACAGTGCTTCACTCAGAGGCCCACTGAAGATGTTACCTAGTAGGGTGATGGAACGTCTGGAAATGAGCCTTATAGCTCAGCAAGCAAATCTTCATCCAGAACCTCAACCTGAGCTACAAATCTTCTCAAAACTTGATAAGAAAAAAAAGTCTGTTTCAGCATGGATAACCTCCTGTGAAAACCAAATATTAGAGGTTAAATGTCTTCCAGATGCTACAAAAATAACATGACCTGTTTCAGCAGGGAAGATCTCCTCCATAAAAAAAGGAGGTTAAAAGTCTTCTAGTTTTAAAGTGCTACAGGCCTTACACTGACAGAAAAAGAATCAAAGACAATGGTTTTCCACCCAGTAGAGTATCAGTCTTCCAAGTCTGGAGAGAATGTGTTCCAGAGAACAGTGAAATCTCCAAAGCACCTGAATAGGTAAAATCAGAGACTTGAGGAAGTTGAGGCATTGTAATTATTTATGCAAAATAATAAACAGTAGTAATAGCGCAGAACAAAAGCTGGTTGGGTAAAGTTTTATTTGGATCTGAAATGGTTTATACTGAGGAATGCCATGACTACCAGCTACTATCATGATATCATATTGATTTGTGAGCAGAACAGCCTAGGATCACAATGGAGTGAGGATGAATGTTTTGTCTGTAGTCTCTGTAACAAAGTCTATCACAATATAACCTGAACATTTGCTAATGTGATGACATATCGATTGTTAACCACAAAAGAACCTTCCAGCTGGACCAGGAAATATTTTGCTTCTATCACACTACACCAAACAGACCCAAAAGTTCCCCATATTTGAAGAGGATGATGGCAACAAATTTCATCAAGAGCAGCAGCTGGCTCTGTGTAGTGAGCCAGTGTGCTCACAACAGTCAGAAGCAGCACAATGCTATGCCATTTGTCAAAAGTGTAAACCGTGGATTGAGTTGTTGGGAAAGGCTTTGCCAGACGTATCCCCTAATTCTACCACATATCTCACCATAGTCCACATTGCTCAGAGCCCTATACGATTTCACTCAAAGCATTTGTCTTCATGTTCAAGAACAGGCAGCATGTACCACCCTGGTATTGGTAAATCTTAACAGGCCTACCCATCATCTGGAAGAGAACTCAGCTGAATGGTATGAAATGATAAAAAGAAAGACAATTTACATTAGTTCACAACTTCAGTTCATGAAAAAAATTAACTCAAGTTTATAGATGCTTCCTTTAAGTTCAAAGGTTAGAAACTACAAAAGGTAACAGTTTCTCTCTCTGTAGGTGCTACTCAGCCTGTTGTGTATTACAACCCTTTTGGTTATTTTTCCAGTCCATCACCTCTGGTACTTAGCATTTTAAAAATTTGTTCAAAGTTTGTGGACATTGCTGACTAGACAAGCCTCATTCCTGATGTTCTATGTTCTATGTTCTATGAAGGGCTTATGCCTGAAACATTGATTCTCCTGCTCCTCAGATGTTGCCTGACCAGTTGTGCTTTTCCAGCAACACAATTTTCAACAGCATTTATTGCCTATTGCTAATTACCCTCGACAATGTCGTAGTGAGCTGTCTTCAAGTCTTCATGTACCACTGTGGTGCTTAGTTTATACAGACACCCCCAGTGCTATTAGGTAGGTTGTGCAGGATATTGGCTCAATGACAGTGAAGTAACAGCGACATAGATCTAGGTCAAGATGGTGTGTGGCTTGGAAGGGAATAGGCAAGTATGGTGACGCTTCTATGCATCTGCTTCCTTCATCCTCTGAGATGATGGTGATGCTTGGAACATTTTCCAGGAATATGACTATGTCAGACTTATTGGTGAGACAACTCATCAATTTTGCACTGTTGTTGTTTCTAGATATGTCAAATTCCAGGATGAAATAAAAACATGGATTGTGGGAAAGGGACAGAAACAGGTTGTGCAGAGTTGGGGAACTTTGAGGTGGGAAACTGTACAGGGGAGATCTCGAGAGAAGATGAGGTCAGTTACATCCTTAGAAACAACAGTGTACAGTGGTGGGTGCATGATCCAGGGGGACATTGGCAAAAGTGTCTGAGATTTGGAAACACATATAATATTAGGGTGGCAGATGGGATGGGTGCCAGCTGAGAAGAAAAGTGGATAGGGTGCCAGGCCAGTGTTTAGAGGGCACTGGAGAAATCAGGTCTGGGAAGTTTAAGGTCTATCTGACAGCAGTGAGGGTGGAAGGGTCGGGTCTCCTGGTGGGTGGAGGAGTTGGTGGTCAGCCTGGCAGTAGTGTGTGGTGTCATATCAATTTGGGTCCAGAGAGAGGGGTATTTGTTGGGTTCAGTTGTTGGGTTGGTGCAGCAGGATCCAGTCTTGGGGGTTGGGGTGGGAGTGGATCTACCAAGGTTCCAAGATGCAATACAGTACATCTGCATATTCTGTTCTCAATCAGAAACATAACCAATACACCAGCTATTCATAAAGTCAGATACTTGGGTGAAGATCAGATAGTGATAAACATATTCTTGTTATTGGAAACAATTGTATCGATCATTAAATGACTAGAAAGAAAAGTCGGGAACAAAATGTTGTATAAAAACATGATTAACTGAAATGTATAGTTATCTTCATGAGACAGACTCTACCCATCAGGATACAAAGTACTGCTTCACAAAGAGACAAAAGTATCTTAAAATGTTTTTATTTGTAGTCTCAGAATGTCTCTAGGTTGTGGTTCAAGGGTAAGTCAGCGTAACAGATGGGAATGTATACTTTCTTTTACCATAAACTCTCACCAGACACCATAATGTAATTCATGTACTATATAACTAGATATTGAACAGCAAATAGCTTTTTTTTTTACCCTTTATCATTAATGAGAATACTGCTCAAGGCATCATGAGGGCATTCTTCTCATAACTGGTATCAGTAGTCTTGAGTAGAACCAATAAGAGGGACAGGAGTAATGAATCCATGCAAGGTTTTTCAGTCATACCACTGTTGTCAGCTCGGAACCACAACATGATAATAGAGATTCAGTTTTATAATTTTCAATTGGTTTCAATAACACTGAGGGAAAAGAGTTCCAGAATTCTACTATCTTTTGTATGAATGAATATTTCCTGACATCATCCCAGAATAGTTTATCTCTAATCTTTTCCTATTTGTTGCTGGACTTTCTATCTAGAGACATACCTATCCTAGCATATCTTTGCTCTAAACTCCTTTAAGTATTTTAAATTGTTCAATTAGATTACTCTTCGTTCTTCTATACACAAAGGAATACAAGTCTCAACTTGACTTAATATTTAATTTCAAAAGTGAACAAGATCATTATTAGGACTGATATCACAGGGTCTAATTGAAGATATTGGCAGTTTGTTGATTTGCCAACATTCATCAAGTCGATATATTTTTCTCAGGCATGGAGATGCTGTTCTGAACGTGGGAAAGGATACAGTCAATGCCACTTTGCTGCAGAGAATTGGTGACATGCCTTTGAATGATTTCCTTTATTCTCTTTTGTTGTCATTTCTTCAATAAAGACCCAGAAAAACAGTGAAATCTTTGGTCGGCCACTGTGCCTGATGTTGTGCTTGTTCTCCTTACACTGATTGATGTTAATATTATCCTCTCAGTTCTTGGGATTAAAGAAAAAGTAGCAATCTTTTGTGAAGAAATCACTGCAATTGTATATTAGAATGCTGTCAGATCACATAATAACCTTCCAGGAAGCTCCTCCACATCAAATTCCTGCAGCTCTTTATATTCACAAAAATAAATTGCAGCTTAAAAGCTTTTTAGAATTTTCAGAGTCATCGTCTCTTTGATGGTTCCTTATACATTCTTTGGAAATTAGAATAGATTTGCATTCAGTTGATATTTTCAAAAATGTATAAATGTAAGCCGATATGATAAAATGTGTATTATGTGTTGCAATTTGGATTTTAAAATAGAGGCAAAAGGAATGAGGTTCTGCTCTGTGAAGTCTTTTTTATATCAGTCAGAAGGTATTTGGATAATAATAATTGCATTATTACAAGAAAGCATGTGACTGAAATCAAGTGCTTTGGAGAATCCCTATTATGGATGGAATGCTTATACTGCTAAGTTTACAACAGACCAGAAACATCGAAACATCAAAACTAGGAGCAGCAATAGGCCAGTTGGCCCTTTGAGCCATTTCCAGTATTAAATATGCTCATGGCTGATCCATTATCTCAATCCCATATGCATGCTTTCTCTCCAAACTCATTGATGTATTTAAAACATAAATATTTATAAAGCTCTCTCTTGAATATTCACAGTGATTCAGTCTCCACAGGCTTCTGTGGTAGAGAATTTCATGGGCTGATCACCCACTCAATAGGGTAGTACAGTGACAGTGGATGGTATCAATCAGTGATGGCTGATTGGCTTCTAACTGCACAGTAGGGATTTGATAAAGAAAGTTTTCCTCATCTCAGTCCTAAATGGCTTACTTGCATTCTGAGACTGAGTTCCCTGGCTTTACATTCCTCAACCGGATAAAATGACCTCTCTGCATCTAGTCCATCCAGCCCTCTTAGAATTTTATATGTTTCAATCAAATAGAGTCTTAGAGATGTACAGCATGGAAACAGACCTTTTGTTCCAAATCATCCATGCCAACCAGATATCCTAAATTAATCTAGTCCCATTTGCCAGCATTTAGTCCATTTCCCATCAAACTCTTCCTATTCATATACCCATCCAGATGCCTTTTAAATCCCTCATAGTATCAGCCCTGTGTAACTGTGTGGAGTTTGCATGTTCTTCCTGTGTCTCTGTGGGCTTCTGTTGGGTGCTGTGGTTTTCTCCCACTGTCTAAAAATGTGCAGGTTAGGTGGATTGGCCATGGTAAATTGCCCATAGTGTCCAGGGATGTGCAGGTGAGGTAGATTAGCCATGGGAGATAAAAGAAGAATTGTTGGAGAACTTAATTCTGAGGAAAGGTTACTCGACAAAATGTTAAGTCTGATTTCTCTCCACAGATGCTTCCCGACCTGCTGAGCATTTCCAGTAATTTCTGCTTTTGTTTCTGATTTACAGCATCTGCAGTTCTTTCGGTTTCTGTTTAACCACGCAAAGTGTTAGGTGGTGGGGGGGTGGGGGGTGGGGGGAGGTGTCAGGGTGGGATACTCTTCAGGGGGTTGATGGGCTGATTGGCTTCTACCTGCTCTGTAGGGATTCAATAAAGAAAGTTTTCCTCATTTCAGTCCTAAATGGCTTACCTGCATCCTGAGACTGAGTTCCCTGGCTTTAGATTCCTCAGCCGGATAAATAGACCTCCCTGCATATAATCCATCCAGCCCTCTTAAAATTTTATATGTTTCAATCAAACAGAGTGATAGAGTCTTAGAGGTGTACAGCATGGAAACAGACCTTTTGTTCCAACTCATTCATGCTAACCAGATATCCTAGTCCCATTTGCCAGCATTTCCCTCTAAACTCTTCCTATTCAGATACTCATCCTGATGCCTTTTAAATGTTGTAACTGTACCTTCCTCCACCACTTCCTCTGGCAGCTCATTCCATACATGCACCAATGTCTGCATGATAACATTGCCCCTTCGGTCCCTCTTGAAGCTTTTCCCTCTTATCTTAAATCTATGTCCTCTAGTTTTGAACTCTCCCACCATGGTGAAAAGACCGTGCCCCTCATAATTTTATAAATCTCTATAAGTTCACCCATCAGCCTCCAGCCCTCCAGGGAAAATGGCGTCAGCCTTTTCAGCCTCTCCCTGTAGCTCAAATCCTCCAATCCTGGCAACCTCCTTATAAATCTTTTCTGAACCCTTTCAAGTTTCACAACATCCTTCCTAGAGCAGGGAGACCTGAACTGCACACAGTATTCCAAATGTCGGCTGACTATTGTCCTGAACAGTGACAACTCGGCATCCCAACCCTTATACTCAATGCACTAACCAATAATGGCAAGCATACCAAATGCCTTCTTCACTATTCTGTCCACCTGGGACTCTACTTTCAAGAACCAATGACCCTACGTTTCAAAATCTCCTCTCATTCTTCTAAGTTCTATTGAACACAGGCCCAGTTGATGCAAACTCTCTCTAGAACCTAGTGTCTTCATCCCCAGTATCAACCAAGTGATTCTTCACTGCACTCCTTTATAGAAAGTAGGTAGTCTTAGGTAGAGACACCAAAACTGCACACAATACTCTTGCTGCAGTTCCCCTCAAGCCCCTATATAACTGTAGTAAGTCATCCCAATGAAGGCCAATTTACCATTTACCTTCCTAATGTCTTGCTGCATCTGCCTGTCTAGTTTCATTAATTGGTGTAAAAGGGCATCCTGATCACTTTGTACATCAATACATCCTAATATATCACCATTTAATTAATACTTTGCCCTTCTGTTTTTCACACTGAAATGTTTACTATTTCATTTAGCCACATTGTACTGAATCTGCTATGTGAATTTACCATTAATTTAATTTTGACTTCAAAACAAAAAGGTTTAAGGTGTCAGTTTGGAAGAGTGAGAAGTTTAATTCAGAAAGGAGAATAGTTTCAGCAGCAGAGGAATCAAGGTTTCATTTGGGGGGGTGGGTGGGGGGGGGGGAGGGCAGCCACCATTGTCAAAGTGCTTTACTTCTGTCTAGGGTATTTCAAGTTCATTAACTGCCGTTTTAGTGTGTTGGTGGATTTGTGGGCTACCATGATGCTAAGGGGTCTGAGTAGTACTATACCCCATACAGACAACAAGCAAAACTAATGGTATTTACAAAATACCATGCAAGGACCGTAACATACATGACATTGGACAAACAGGCAAAAACCTAGCCACCAGGATACATGAATATCAACTAGCCACAAAACGATATGACCCTCTCTTACTAGTGTCCTTACATACAGATGAGGAAGGACACCTCTTCGACTGGGACAACACATCCATCCTAGGACAAGCCAAACAGAGACACGCATGAGATTTCCTAGAAGCATGGCATTCCAACTGGAACTCTATCAACAAATACATTGAGTTAGACCCCATCTACCACCCCCTGAGAAAAAGAACCGGAAATGACATCACCACAAGAAATGACATCACCACTGGAAATGACATCATCAACACAGAGAAACCCAAACACATAAATAGAAAGCAGGACTTATCAACAGTGCTTCTCCTGGAGGCCCACTGAAGATGTTACCTAGAAGGATGATGAAACATCTGGAAATGAACATTCCAGCTCAGCGAGCAATTCTACATCCAGGAGTGAGCATTATTGGCCAGATTACCATTTATTTCCATCCATAATAACCTGGGGGTGTGGTTAGAGTCACATTTAAGGGAGAGCAGGGAAAGATGGCAGCTTCCTTCCTGAAATGACATTAGTGAACCAGACCTTTTTCCCTGAAGTCTCTTACTCATCCTCAAAACAGTGCTATAGGATCCTTCATATCCATCTGAGAGTTCAGGCAGGGCCATTGTTCTACTGGCACTTAAAAGTTGGCACTTCTGACAATTCAGCTCTCCTTCAGTCCAGCCGTGGAGTATTAACATTGAATTTTGTTTGCACAGCTGCTAGAGTGGGATGTGAATCCAGACCCTTGTGGCAAGAATGTAACTAACAATTGAAGCACAGTTGACACGAGGGAAACTAGATGGCTTAAACAGAGAAGTGAGCAGTGTCCTGACCTTGGTGCAGATGATTATTCAATACATGCAACATAGATCAAGGAACAAAGTTGATAGAGGTTCTCATCACATCACTGCTTATATGATTATGATGTGGTACTTGACAGGAGACAGGCTCATGCTTACTCCAGCTGGACCAGTCAATAACAAATGAACTGGCCAACACCTGGATTATGCTGGGGTCAGTCTCTGGGAAATCATAAAACTAGGATCATAGACAATGTTTTACACACGATATTTGGGGGTGGGAGGGAGGTCAAATGATGGAGGCATGATCAAGTAGAGGGAGAAAATAAAGCAATAGAGCAGGGTAGCAATTTGGCTAATAATAACCAGAGTGTGACAGGAAGAAACACTAAATGCAAATATAAGAGTACATTGGGAGGATGAGGGCCAGAGATTGTGAAAATTGTAAAAACAAACCAGATTGTTTGACGTGTTGCAAATGCATGCTGCTTTTGTAACAACATAGTGAATTGTTTAACATAAAGGCATTACAGAATCACAGTTGGAAAGTGATAAAGGCATGAATGTGCTGTAAATATAGACAGTTATGTGACAGATTGGAACAACAGGAGGATCGGTAAAGGTGGTGAGACAGCTCTATTAATTCAGGATGGCTTTTATTCTATACTGAGATGTGACTTAAGCTAAGATATAGAGTCAGTTTGGGTCAAGATAAGAAATAGTAAAAGTGAAAGTTTATTTGTAGTGATAGTTATAGGGCCCCTAAGAGTAGTTACACTGTAGGACAGAGCAGGCAAAAAGAAATATAGGAGGCATGCTTACTTTTATTGTTTCATGGGAGGAGTGGGCATTGTTGCCCAAATTAGCATTTATTTCCCACCCATAATAATCCGGGGGGCTGTTACGAGTCAATTACATTGTTGTGTGTCTGGAGTCACATTTAAGGGAGAGCAGGGAAAGATGGCAGCTTCCATCCTGAAAAGACATCAGTGAACCAGACCTTTTTTGCTGAAAATCAACAGCAGTCATCGTTGGACTCTTAAATGAATTCGAACTCAGGTCCTAGAATATTACCTGAGTCTCTAAGTTAATAGCCTAGCAATAATACCATTGCCTCCCCATGTGTAAGATATGTACAGCAATGATCATGGGTGATTTACATTTGCATGAAGATTAGCAAAGGTAATTCTGAAAATCAGTTCACAGAGAATCTTCAGAATAAGTTCTTAGAGCTGTATTGTTATGGACCAGACCACACCCTCTCAATATATTTTAAGAAGGTAGCTGAGACTCTAACATTTTCTTGTTTTAAAGGTAGCTGTGAAATGTGTGTTTCACATGAAATGTGACTGGTCAAACTAGTCAACATTAAGCAAAATACAATTTATTTAAACACGAGTTAAAATATGACTAAAGAAAGAGGAATTTAGGATAACTTAATTATTAGAAAACATAACTGAATAAAAGATACAATATCGATTACTAATTAACTGTTCCAATATAATTACATCCCACAAGCAGAACCCTTGACAAAAAGGCAAATTCAGATGCAGATGTTCACAGGCAGTTCTCCAATTCAGGAGGAAAAAACATCAAGAGAAAATTCTGAGAAAGTAGCAGCTGGAAGATTTTCACTAAAGCTTCCAACTCTCTGAGACCCAAAGGCTTCTGCTTAAAACTAAAACTAAAATCTAAAAAAAAGCCTGGTCTGTGAGAGCTGGCCACATGCAGGCTGCTTCCATTTTTCCAACTTTGAAAGACACCCCAAATTGTTTACTTTCTTAGAGACAGCTTGTTACCTCTGCTCTACAGCCTGTCTTCAAATAAAGGACAAAATAAACTTTTAAAGTGACAGCAACATCACAGTATATTCTAGAGTCAACTAATAAGGAAGCTATTGTATAACTGGCAATAGATAAACCATTAAAAATAACAAAGAGTTGATACTATATATTTACCCAACTAACCAGTTATAACCTATGCAAATTTGCAATCCGTAAAGTTAGATTGTGATACAGCAAGTAATTGGGGCAATGAGTGGAATGTTTTTGCTCATTGCAATGAAAATGGAAGATTAGGAATATTTTACTGCAGCTGTGCATGGAAATGTACTTAATACTGTATACACTTTTGCACTTATTTGAAAAAAAAATTTATAATTGCTTTTGATGCAGTTCAGGGAAAATTCACTCAACCAATTCCTAGAATGAAGGGCTTAACTTATGAAGAAAGTCTGAAAGGATTAGGCCTTATATCCGTTGGATTTTCAAAGAATGTGAACTGAACTTATTGAAACCTGTAAGATCCTGAGGGGACTGTACAGGATAGAGAGCAAGAGCATGTTAGTCTTGTGGAGAAGACTAAAACTGGGTGATGCAGTTTTAAAATGCGAGGTCTCCAGTTTAAGGCAGAGATGATCATTATTGACTCTCTGAAAGTGCAATTTTCTTCCCTAGAGGACAGTGGAGGTTTGGTTTTTACGTTTATTTAAGACTGAATTATATTTTGATATTAAAGGGAGCTAAAGATGGGGAGCAGAAATGAAAGTGGAGCTGAGATCACCAGGAACTTATTAAGTGGGAGAGCAGACTCGAATGGCCAAATAGCCCACTCCTGTGAGTTCAGCACAGCATATAAATTAATGTTCTTGTGAAGTACTCAGGGAGTGCTGCTCTGTTTGAGTTGTCATCTTTTAGGTATTAAACTGAAACTTTACGTGCTCTCCCTGGTGAATGTAAAAGATTCTATGATACCCTTTTGAAGAAGAGCCAGAGGAATTATCTCTGCTATGAAGATTTATCCTTCAACCAACCTCACTAAAACCAGATTTACTGGTCAATATTGCATTGTGTATTGCTGCTTGTCAGAGATTGCATATATAAACTGGCTGCTGCATTTCCTACATTAAAAAATTGACGACATTAATTTGCTGTGAAGTACATTGAAAGCACACTCTGAGGGCTTGCAGAAATTAGAACATAAAAGTTATTTTTTCACTTTTTAAGTCTTTTAAAAGGAAACTTCTAGTTAACAGCAGATACATGCAAGTGAGATAACCTAATAGGATGACAAGAAATGGACACATATCTGTGATATCAAAATAGATTTTAAAATGGCCCATTAATGTTTTGAGTTCCAGTCTATCATGTGAAGTATCATTCTTTTCAGTTGAAATGATATTTGGCTGTAAAGAAAGGAATGCTGTAATGTATAAAATTTCATCAAACCAAAGTTAATGACTTGAATACATCTTAGTCTTGACTTTGGACTTTGAAGTGTTGAATTGTAACTATGTTTTGGGAATTTGGAATCTCAACTAAGTGCCTAAACTATTCAATGGATATCACATGTGGAATTTCATAACTGAAGGCCACAGTCCTCATACAGCCTTAGTCTCTCATAACTAATGCTCGTAAAAGTGTTCAGTCAGACATGGCTGCTTGGAACTGCAAGGTGACTATAACTTTTCAATGTGCACTCATACAAATGAGTGAACACTTTATCAAAGAGGTAGGTTTTAAGCAGAGTCTTGAAAAACATGAGAGATGCAGAAAGAAACAAAAGGTTTGACAGGGAAGTTTGGATTTAAATGTCATGATGACTGAAATCAGGAGTAGAATGTAGTAACTTCCTTTTCCACAATATTTAATTGAAGGAAACTTTGGCCCATCAAGTTGGAACAGTGTGCCCCATTGCAGGCCCCCATATAATCTCCCCATTCAGGTATTAACTGTCTTCCCCATGTTATGTCCATTCCAACACCCTCAGCTTCATCCCTGGCAAGATCTATCCCCTACTTAATGTAAAGTCCCCTTTCGACACCAATAACTTAATTCATTTTGGGCTTTTAACATCATGGAATCCTTCAAGGCATTTCACAGAAGGTGATATTAGGTCAGATGAACAACCGTTTGGACTAACTGGGCTTGCCGGAAGCTGACTGAGCCATTGGCACTTTCTGTCCAAACAATCAACCGGTGTCAGGAAGTGGAGGCTTTCCAAAGTCCAGGAGCTTGCCCTTGCTTTGTGCTTCTTTCCTGATGACCTGTGGCACAGCTACATTCACCCTTGTCTATCAATCTATCCTTTAGGCCTGAATGTATTCACAATTATGATGCTCCCACTGCCATTGCTCCCAGGGCATTTTCTTTGCTCTCAGTGGTGCTCCCATTTCTGTCAAGGTTTTTTTAATGTAAGTTCATGTGAAGTGAGCATCACTGGCACTTATTACTTAGAAGGCAGTTAAGAGTCAACCACATTGCTACGGGTGGAAATTCACATTTAGGCCAGACCAGGTAAGAATGACATATTTTCTTTCCTGAAGAGTATGGTGAAACACATGGGTTTTTGTGACAATTGACAGTGGTTACACAGTTGTCATTTGGGCAGCTTTTAATTTGAGATTTTACTGAGTTCAAATTTCACTATTTACCAAGTTGCTTGGTGATTTGGATTCCAAACCATTCTCCAAACATTGGACAAGACCCTTATATTGCTCATTAGTTCCACCCAGAGACTCCGAAATTACATTTGATAAAAATTCCTATTATTGATTTATCAGTAAAGGTAAAGGCCATGGTATAAAATAGAAAATTTAAAAATGAATATCGCTGAATTAGTACAATGAAATGGTAGGGAATTGTTGTCTCTTCAGACTGAAGGAAGCTACATTTAGGGAGAATTGCTAGGACCCAGTATTCAAACATTGTCTTTCCATTAATAATCTAGTCTTGGATATGTAAGATCTAATTTGAAACAAATTACAGATGACTGTGAACTTGGAAGTATGTGAGGAAGACATTGATGGGCACCTAAACAAAATTCTTGATGAAGGGCTTATGCCCAAAACGTTGACTCTCCTCCTTGAATGCTGCCTGACCTGCTGTGCTTTTCCAATGGCACACTTTTCAACTCTGACTCTTCTGCATCTGCAGTCCTCAATTTCTCCGACCAAAACAAAATGGTCAGGCTGTAATAATGTAGCATGTCTATCAACGCATATGGGTGTTTGTTCAAAGAAGGATTATAAAGAATAGGTATTTTCTCAGGTTACTTTGTAACTAACCACAGTTGCAAATGCTCTGCATGTAGCATATGACAGGACAACAAAATATTGCAAATGCTGGAAACATGAAATACAGCCAGAAGAGTTGGAAATGTTCAGTGGAACAGGTAGCCTCAATGAAGAGAAATGCTTCTGGTTTATGATCTGCAGTAGTTCTGACAACCTATCACTGACCTCTGGTTCTGTCTGCACAGGTGGAATGGATTTTCCAACACTGCTAAAAGCTTGAGAGACACACTGATAAGTCTGCAAATTAGTGCTGAGAACTACTAACTCGCCTTAGTGCTGCTGTTCTGAGATAGGAGAATTGAATTATGTCAAAAGCATATTTTTTTCATTTTCATCCATATTGAGAGAGATCCCTTGTGAGACCATAAATAAATAAACTCATAGATGTAATTGTTGTTGTTTCTTTGTGATTATGATAGTACATTTAGCCGCTGCACTTCAGGCCAAATAGTTAAAAGAACAGAATGCATTTTATTCTCACAAGGACAGTGTAGAACAAAAACTAAGGAACATAATAAGCCTTAAGGAAAAGTGATTTAAGTTGCTTGTATGACATTTTGTAATGGTTTGGATCTCATGCTAATGCAAAGTTCCTGAGGATATTGGACTCTATACAAACACATAGAATAATTGAATGCTGGTTGCCTGTCAGCTGGAGCACAGTTGGTAGCATATTTGACTTTGAATTAAGAAAGCTCTGATTTCAAGTCCCATGCCTAAGCTTCAGCATGTAAATTTAAGTTAACACTCCTGCAAAATATTGAGCAAGCATTCCACTGAAAAACTGTTGCAGCAATTCTCCTGAAAAACCTCTGAATGCTCAATGGGTCCTGGATGGAATTATGTTTATAAAGATCCTAATAACAACTGCTTGTATTTCATGACTCCTGTCTTCATGTGCCAGAACACTAACTGAGAGTCATAGTGAATCTTTTCTCTTTTATCCTTCAAGAACTAACCATTATATGGGCAGTGCTTTTATTTCAAAATGATTCTCTATAGAGATAGTTTTTCTTCACTTAATTCATGTGCATGTGTATGTTGGAGTTTGTGGAGAGGTATATGTTCCTATTTTAAATGATTTGTTCATCAGATTCACATTGTAGACAAACAGATCCTCTTTTTACAATGAATCATTTTGTTGTTTAGTAAAGAAACCTGGTTGATTTCTCTTTAGCCTAAACATATTATAGACAAATTTCATAAATGACATTGTTGGTCAATGGATAAACATGGAAATTTATTTTGTGAATTGTGGAATAGTAGAACTGGAGAGAATCAGTGCATTCAACTTTAGTTGTAATAGTGACTGCTATCACATATCTGCTTGTCAGAGTTTGCTATGATCAAATTTGGTTGCCTTGTTTCCTGCAATACAACATTGGCTATTGGAGAGATATATCACAAGTTTTATATATCACAAAACTTCGGCTCACTGTGAAAAAGCACAAAGAGCAATCCAGAGAAAGAATTGTTCAATGGGGGAGAGCTGACTTCAATGGAGCAGGAATGGATTGGGTGTGATAAATTAGAATCAATGCTTGGCAGGAGAAGTGGTAACTGAACAATGGGTCTATGTTTTAAAAAAGAGAGTTAGGGCACAGTCAAGGTACATTCTCATGAAGAGGAAAAGTAAAGTGAACAAATCCAGAGCTCCATAGATGATGAATAAGATAAAGATGAAGAAGTAAAAGAAAAATGTGTGTTTTTGAGGTGGATAATAAAATAAAATATTGGCAGAAAGGCTGGGAATGAAAGTACAGAGATTAAAGGTAAAAAGAAATGCAAAGGAGAGGGGCTAAGATCTGGAATGCACTACCTGAGTGTGTGATGTACATGGTTTCAATTGATGCATTCAAGAGAAAACTAGATTATTATTTGAAAAGGAAAATGTAGGTGAATGGCACTAAATGTATTGTCCATTCAGTGATCAAATGGTCACCTTGATATCTAAGAAACGCTGCCCCATGAGCTCATCATACTAATGTCATTTACAAAATACCGTGCAAGGACTGTAACAAACACTACATTGGACAAACAGGCAGAAACTAGCCACCAGGATACGTGAACACCAACTAGCCACAAAAAAAAATAGCCCTCTCTCACTAATATCCTCACATATGGATGAGGAAGGACACCATTTTGACTGGGACAACACATCCATCCTGGGCCAAGCCTAACAAAGACACGCACGAGGATTCCTAGAAGCATGGCATTCCAACCGGAACTGTATCAATAAACACTTCGAGTTCTATCCCATCTACTGCCCCCTGAGGAAAGGAACAGGAAGTGACTTCACCACAGGAAATAACATCACCACAGGAGATATCACCAACTCAAAGAAACCCAAACATATAAATAGAAGGTAGGAATTTTCAGCATTGCTTCACCTAGGTTCCACTGAAGATGTTACCTAGTCGGGTAAATGAAACATCTGGAAATGAACCTTCCAGCTCAGCAAGCAAGCCTACATCCAAAACCTCAACCTGAGCTACAAATCTTCTCAAAACTCGCTCATCACAAATGTTGTTGGGGCAAAGGAGGAGGAGACCAGTGAGCGGGATTTGAGAAAGTCCCTCATAAACTCAGTAAGTTTGGGTCATCCTTACATAGCAGAATGAGCCTGGATTAGTGAGCCAACAATGCTTTATCCTGTCCAGCCAGAGCTGTCTGTGAATGATTAAACTTGATACCAACTCATGATATCAACTTAAATCTTAATCTGTTGGATTAAAGGAACAGAGATGAACAAAAAATGGGAGAGGGATCAACTGTGATCAGAGAAAATCATAGCTTTGGGGTGGGGTGGGGTCCATGACTTCAAGGTGAAAGTAAATCAATAACTGGAAAAAAAACATGGTGGTAAAAGGAGGACAAAGGAAAATTGGACTGTGGAAAAGTAGTTGCTTGTGACTTGCGGAAGAATGTTTTACTGGGATGGATGCAAAGGAGGTAGGGGTGACTACATCTCTAATATTCTGTAATGATCTAACCTTTACAGAGTATTTGTGAAGTAGTATCACCAATGCCCTATGTAATTGAAGCATAATGTTCTTACTTTTATACTGAATTCCTCTCATACTAGAAGTTATAATCCCATTAGACTTTGTGTTTATGCGCTGTAGCTGCATACTAATATTTTTGATTGATGCACTGGAACATGTATGTACCTCTGCACCTCAGAATTCAGAATTGCTCTCTGTTTAAGTAATACTCTGTTTTTTATTCATCCTGCCAAAATGAACAACTTCACATTTTTTCATATGTCATCTTCAAAATTGCTTTCCAGTTATATTTAGCCATAGTGGCTGTAATCCTGTCAACTAATTCACTGACGTACACTATGACAAGTTCAGGGCTGAGCACAGAACTCTGTGGGACCTCACTTATCACATTCTGCTCATTTGTAAAAAAAAACCATTTGTGTATTTACCTTATTTTCTCCTAGCCAATCAATTCTCCATCTATGTTACCCTCAGCCTATGAACTCCTACTTTGTGAAATAACCATGAAATCTTGTCAAATGCCTTTTGGAACTCCAAGTAAAATACATAAATGGACATCTTGTTTTATCCACCACATTATCTACTCATCCAAAGAAGGCTAATAAATTGGGTAAACAGGATTTCCCTTTCATAAAACTATGATGACTCATTCATAGAATACCTACAGTATGGCAAGCAGGCCATTCAGCTCATCAATTCCACACCCATCCTCCAAAGGGCACCCCACCCACACTATCCCTAAATTCCCTATGGCTAACCCACGTGGCCTGCACATTTTTGCACTGTGAGAGGAAACCAGAGCACCTGGAGGAAACTTGCGCAGACACAGGAAGAATCTGCATACTCCACACACACAGTCACCAGAGGGTGAAATCGAACCCAAGTCCCTGGCACTGTGAGGCAGCAGTGCAAACCACTGAGCCATCATCCCACCCCAACTTGCTTTGTGATTTACTAAGTGCTCAGCTGTAACCTTTATAATAATCATTACTGTCTTCCCAGTGACAGATGTCAAGCTAACTGGCTTGTAGTTTCCTGTTTTCTGTTTCCTATCCACCCCTCCTCCCTTCTCAAATATAAGAGTTATAATTGATATTTTCCAGTGGGTTAGAAACTTTCCAGATTGTAATGAACTTTTCGCAAATTAACACCAATGCATCTATTTTATAATTAGGAACCTCAATTTAGATCTGAGGACAAAGTTCATTAGGACTCAAGCACTTATCATCCTGTAGCTCCATTAATTTGCTGAGTACAACTTCCCTAATGATTATTATTTCATCAAGTTCTTTTCACTTGTTTCAACCTCCTGATTTATAGGTATTAGTGAGATGATTTTGTATCCTCGACGGTAAAAGTATTTATTATTACCCACCCTACTTCCTATTATCACCATTTTGAGGGCCAATGTTGACTTTCATTTCTTGTTTCCTTTTTAGAAACTATTACTGTCTGTTTTTACCTTTCTAGGTAGCTTCCTGTCATGGTCTAATTTATTTGTCCTGATGAACTTGATAGTCATTCTCTGCTATTCTTTATATTTTTACCACAGATCTGACCTGCTACTCACCTTTGTGCAATTATACACATCTTTATTAAATTCAGCACTCTCCTTAACTTATTTAGTTAACTATGGACTATGTGCAGGCAGTCAATTCATGTGACATTTCATAAATACCTACTTTGGAAATAGAATCAGACTGACTCAAGATTGGAATACAGACAAACTCTAAACTCACACCTTTAATGCATTGTCTGAGCTGGGATGTCACCTGTTTTTATAAAACTTTAAGTTATCTCAAGAATGTGATTTGAAAGTAGTTCTGGGTTTTACATATTAATGAATTGAAACCTGCAACCCATTCTAAAAAATGAAAGTCTTAACAGCAATCTAGGTTTGTTCAATATATCATATCAGTTGCATGACACTATGACCTTGTGCTGTAAATTCTGTGTCTTATGATCCTGCCCCATTAGCTACCTGACAAAGGAGGAGTGGTCCGAAAGCTAGTGCTTCCAAATAAACCTGTTGGACAATAACCTGGTGTTGTGTGATTTTTATCTCTGATTAGGAGTGTTACCTCTCTGCAGTTTTCTAGCTACCTGTTGTTTTTGAATGTCATATTCCCCTCAGTATTCAAAACCCAATCCTTGACATCCTGCAGTTACGTCTCCAAAATGGCCATCAGATCATATTTATTCCATGATTTCTTTCAATTCATTTACTTTGTCATGAATGCCACGCAGATGAAATAACAGAGCTTTTCTTTTTTTTTTGTTATCTTTGTAACATCTAGTCCTGACTTAGTTATAGATTCATAGAGTCCATCAGCATGGACACAGGCCCTTTGGCCCAAACTGGTCCCTGCCGACCAAAATGTCCATCCACGCTAATCCCATTTGCCTGCATTTGGCCCATATCTTTCTAAACCTTTCCTATCCATGTATTTGTCCAAATGCCTTTTAAATGTTGTTAATGTACCCGCTTCAACCACTTCTGCTGGCAGCTCATTCTATATGTGAACCACTCTCTGTAAGAATAAGTTACCCCTCTGGTTCCCTTTTATTCTTTCCCCTCTAACCTTAAACTGATGCCCTCTAGTCCTTGATTCCCCAGCCCTGGAAAACATACTGAGTGCACTCACCCTATCCATGCCTCTCATGATCTTGTACACTTCTAAAAGATATTTTTTCAGTCTCCTACGCCATAAAGAAAAAAGTCCTAGACAGTCCAATCTTTCCTTATAGCTTAGACCATTGAATCTTGGCAACATCCTTGTCAATTTTTTCTGCACTCTTTCCAGTCTAATAACATCCTTCCTATAGCAAAGTGACCAAAACTGAGCACAATACTTCAAGTATGGCCTTATCAACATCCTGTACAACTGCAATATAACTTCCTAACTTCTACACTCAGTGCCCTGACTGATGAAGGCCAGTGTGCCAAAAGCCTTCTTCACTGCCCTGTCTACCTGTGACTCCACTTTCAGAGAACCGTGCACCTGAACTCCAAGGTCCTTCTGTTCTACTACACTCCTTAAGGTACTACAATTCTCCATGAAAATCCTACCTTGATTTGACTTTCCAAAATGCAAGATCTCACACTTATCTATATTAAACTCCATTTGCCATTTCTTGTCCCACTTCCCAGCTGATCAAGCTCCTGCTGCAATGTCTGATAACCTTCCTCACTGCTCACGATACCGCCTATTTTAGTGTCATCAGCAAACTTACTAAGCATGACTTATGCATGTTCATCCAAATCACTAATATAGATAACAGACAACAAAGGACCTCTGAGGCACTCCATGAGTCACAGGCCTCCAGACCTCCTTCCATTATTACTCTCTACTTCCTATCATCAAGCCAATTGTGTATCCAATTTGCCAACTCCCCTTGGATTCCATCCCATCTAACTTTCCAGAGCAGCCTACCATGGGGAATCTAATCAAAAACCTTACTGAATAGACTACATCTACTCTCCTGCCCTCATTGGCCTTCCTGGTCACTTCATCAAAGAACTCCAACAAACTTATGAGGCATGATTACCTACGCACAACGCCTGTATACCTTATCTGTCTGAATCTTCTCAAGTATCTTACCCACTACAGATGTTAGGCTTCTTTTTTCTTTCAGTCCATTTTCTGAACTTAATTTTTCACTTTAGTATTTTATTTTTCTGCCTTGGTGCCATCTCTTGACACACATAGAAACATAGAAGATAGGAGAAGAAGGAGGATTTGGCACATTCACCTAGCTTGATATCTCATTTCCTTAGATATGCAACTCATGAGAATGCCAGTCCCAAGTCTGATTCAGGTATAGACCGTCCCAATATTAGAGATCCCACTTCCCTTGTACTGGTGCCAATACCTTATGAAGTAAAACATACTTCTCCTACTCCAGGCTTTAAACAACACATTCACTTCTCTAACATTATTTATCTCATGCTAATTTCCACATGGTTCATGTAGTATTCCCGAAATATTTAGCTTTGGTGTTCTTTAGTACTACTTTATAACTTAGTGCCTAACTTTTCATACACCTTCAACATAACGTCTTTACCACGACCACTCTGCTGTTGGTACTGATGCGAACGATGACCACTGGATTCTTGTCCTGCTGCTGCAAGTTCATCTCCAGCATGGAGCAAGTATCCTGAAACTCAGTGCTGGGGCAGGTAACATGGCTGTCTGAAATTACACTCTTTGCTGCAGAAACCAGTGTCAACCGCCCTCACTATAGTGTCTCCTAATAGCAATTCATTTCTTCTTTACCCGACCCTCTTGAATGGCTTCCTGGAACACAGTGTTATGACCAGTCCCTGCAACACTCACACTCATTGTAACAAACTGAACTCAAAACTGTTGGACAATTGCAAAGGCAGAGGTTCTTGTGCACATGCCCACCTTTCTGTCGCTAGAAGACCCTGTCCGAAGAGGTGTGACTGCCTCCTTGAATTAAGTGTCCAGGTAACCTCCCCACTTGATTACCGCAGTGCCTGCAGCTTGGGGTCCAGCTCAACAACCCTAAGCTGAAGCTCTTGCAGCTGTATGCACTTACATACAGAAGGTGGACTTGAACCCAGGTCTCCGGCATTGTGAGGCAGCAGTGCTAACCACTGCTTGGGGCAAATGGGACTAGATTAATTTATGTTATCTGGTTGGCATGGACAAGTTGGACTGAAGGGTCACTTTTCATGCTTTACATCTCTATGATTCTATGGTACTACTTACTGCAGACATGTTTGTCCTGGATCAAATAGGTATCCAGAAGATCCCACATTCTGCAATCACATCATAGCTCCTGACCTGCCATCTTTAATAAGTATAATTAATCAATAATTACTAATTACTTTATTTATAATTAATACAGCCCACACATCCCACTGTTTAAAAAGAGAGGGAGAGAAAAACATAGTAATGTTTGGGATTGATGATACTTGGCAGCGTGGATTAGAAGTTGGCTAAAAGATAGGTAACAGCGGGTAGTTATAGATAGGCATTTCTCAGGTTGGACATGAGTTGAGAGTGGTATTTCCAGGAATCAGTGTCAGGTCCCTTGATTTGATCTGATTTATATAAACGATGTGGAGATAAGTGTTGAGTGCAAAGTCTCTAAATACGAAGCAAGCAAGAATAGTGAAATGTGAGGATGATGCTGAGTGATTTCAGAGGGACATTGACAAGTTGCCCAAATGCACCAGGCAAATGAATTTCAATGCAGAGAAATGTGAGGTAATGCATTTTGGTAGAAGACACACGGAAAGCCAAGACAGGAGCAGAGAGATCTCTGAGTTCATGTGAATGATTCTCTGAAGGTGGCCAGGCAAGTTGAAACTGTTGTTAAGAGGGCTTATAGGATCCTTGGATTTGTAAATGGAAGCATAATTTTAAGAGCAAGGAAGTGATGCTATACCTCTACACATCATTTCTCAGACCACATTTGGAATAGTTCTGGGCACCTTATTTGAGGAAGGACGTTAAAGTTCTGGAGAGATTGCAAAGGAGAATTACTGGAACGATACCAGAAATGAAGGATTTTAGATACAAGGGATATTAGAGAAATTGGGCTTGTTCTCTTTGGAGTAGAGAAGATTAAGAGTTGACTTTATTGAGGTGTTTAAAATTATGAACAATTTTGACAGCGTGAAGAAAGATATTGTTTCCACTAGTTAGTATGTCAATAACTAGAGGTCACATTTTCAAGGTTGTCAGCAAGATGAGGTGAGCTGAAAATGTGTTGCTAGAAAAGCGCAGCAGGTCAGGCAGCATCCAAGGAACAGGAGAATCGATGTTTCGGGCATCAGCCCTTCTTCAGGACATCGATTCTCCTGCTCCTTGGATGCTGCCTGACCTGCTGCGCTTTTCCAGCAATACATTTTCAGCTCTGATCTCCAGCATCTGCAGTCCTCACTTTCTCCTTGAGATGAGGTGAAACTTCTTTACTCAGAGAGTTATTGAATTTGGAATGCGCTACCAAGGAGAATGTTTGGGGAGGATTCCAAATGAGGTTTCAAAGCAAAGCGGGATATATTTTTGAAAGTGATGATGTTAGAGGGCTACGGAGATAGGACTCAAGAGTGGGACTAGCTGGGTAGCTCTTTTGGGAGTGAGTACAGACATGATGGGTCGACTGGCCTTCTTCTGTTAAATGCGATGCTTCTGTAATTACAGATCAGTTAGCCGAATATCAGTTGTTGGGAAAATGTTAGAGTCTGTCATAAAAGATGTGGTAATAGACCACTTGAAAAGTATTAATGAGATTACTTGAAGCTGCATTGATTTTTGAAAGGCAAATCATGCTTAAAAAATCTTCTTTTTTTTGAGGATGCCACTAATAGAATAGATAAGAGAGAGCCAGTAGATATGGTACATTTGGATTTTCAGAAGGTTTTTAATAAAGTCCTTCATAAGAGGATGGACACAATTAAAACACATGGGTTTGGGTGTAATACAAACATAGGAACGCTACAGCATGGAAAGAGGCCATTTGGCCCATCAGGTCCAAACCAACCCTCCAAAGACCTTCCAGACCCATAAACCTACATATACCATGGCTAATTCACCTAACCTACACATCTCTGGACACTAAGGGGCAATGACAGCATGCATTAAGAATTGGTCAATTGATAGGAAATAGAGATTGTGAATAAATGGATTGTTTTTCAAGTGGCAGGTAGTAACTACTGGGGTACCACAAGGAGATGTTCTTGGACCCCAATAATTTACGATACATATAAATGACATGAATATGGGAACCAAAAGCAACATTTCCAAGTTTTCTGACAACACAAAACAATGCCAGACTCTGAGTTCTGGAGAGAATGCAGGGAGGTTTCAAGGTGATTGGAATGATTGGATAAACATATAGCAGATGCAGTACAACATGGCCAAATGTCAGGTTACATACTTCAGAGTGAAAAACAGAAAGGCAAGGCATTATTTAAATGATAATCTATTGGGAAATGCGGATGTACAATGGGATCAATGGATCCTTGATATCCTTGGGATATCTTCCAGCAGCTAAACAGGACACAGGTGAGACCACATCTGGAATATTGAAGCAGTGTTAGTCTCTGTATTGCAGAAAAGATATATTTGCCATAGAGGGAGTGTAGCAAAGGTTGGCTAGGCTGAGATTGAGTATGGCAGGTCTGTCCTATAAGGAGAGATTAGTTTGACTGGGAATATATTCGTGAGAGGTTAGAAGAATGACAGCGGATCTATTGAAATATTAAAAATTTTAACAGTGTTGGACAGACTGGATGCAGAGAGGATGTTTTCCCTGGTTTGGGAGTCTAAAACCAGATGCCACTGCCTCAGGCTATGCCATAAGCCATTTAGGACTGAACATGTGTTCTCTGAAAGGGTAGTGATCCTATGAAATTCGCTGTCACAAAAGGCAGTGGAGACCAGGTCACTGAATATATTCAAGGACGTGATAGATCCATTTTTAGATGTTCAAAAGGTATGGGGAGAAAGCAGGAATCGAACATTGAGAAAAAGAGGATCAGCCACAATCATCTTGGAAGATGGAGCAAGCTCAAATGGCTGAATAGCCTAGTCATGCTCCAAATTTTTATGTTTCCAAAATATCTTAGACCCTGGCTGAAAACTTGAAGCAGTACAATTCCAACAGGGTTGACAAACATTAGTTCCTATTCATACCAGTTACTGATTTAATTATGCCTTCTGCTGCAAAAAAATTGAAATCAAATAGTAGTAGTGGAAGCAAATTTGTGGAATAAATCACTTTCTCTGTACCCTTCACTCACCTCTTCAATCTGCATTCTATTTATTACAGGAGTCATAGTCATAGAGTCATAGAGATGTACAGCATGGAAACAGACTCTTCAGTCCAACCTGTCTGCGCCGACCAGATATCCCAACCCAATCTAATCCCATCTGCCAGCACCCGGCCCATATCCCTCCAAACTCTTCCTTTTCACGTACCCATCCAAATGCCTCTTAAATGTTGCAATTGTACCAGCCTCCACCACTTCCTCTGGCATCTCATTCCACACTCGTACCACCCTCTGCGTGAAAAAGTTGCCCCTTAGGTCTCTTTTATATCTTTCCCCTAAACCTATGCCCTCTAGTTCTGGACTCCTCAACCCCAGGAAAATACTTTGCCTATTTATCCTATCCATGCCCCTCATAATTGTGTAGACCTCTATAAGGTCACCCATCAGTCTCCAACATTCCAGGGAAAACAGCCCCAGCCTGTTCAGCCTCTCCCTATAGCTCAAATCCTCCAACTCTGGCAACATCCTGGTAAATCTTTTCTGAACCCTTTCAAGCTTCACAACATCTTTGCAATAGAAAGGAATTGCAAGTGATATTCCAACAGTGGCCTAACCAATGTCCTGTACAGCCACAACATGACCTCCCAGCTCCTGTACTCAATACACTGACCAATAAAGGAAAGCATACCAAACGCCTTCTTCACTATCCTATGCACCTGCGACTCCACTTTCAAGGAGCTATGAACCTGCACTCCAAGGTGTCTTTGTTCAGCAACACTCCCTAGGACCTTACCATTAAGTGTATAAGTCCTGCTAAGATTTGCTTTCCAAAATGTAGCACCTTGCTTTTATCTGAATTAAACTCCATCTGCCACTTCTCAGCCCATTGGCCCATCTGGTCCAGATCCTGTTGAATTTGGAGGTAACCCTCTTCCCTGCCCACTACATCTCCAATTTTGGTGTCATCTGAAAACTTACTAACTATACATCTTATGCTCGCATCCAAATCATTTATGTAAATGACAAAAAGTAGAGGGCCCAGCACCGATCCTTGTGGCACTCCACTGGTCACAGAAACTTCACTTAAACCAACACTTTCTTCTACACATCAAATCCAACTTGAATCAAATTCCCAGATACACACATCCAACATCTGCTTCACTCACAGCCAAAGTCTGGTTTATACTGAATATGTTCCTTATCAATCATGAGATTCAAAATTCAGTTTCTTATACAGGTCTGTGAGAAGTCACTCTCTAATTTAGCTTTCTTCAAAGTTTGTTCTGACCCTTAATCAGGGCCTTATTTAGGCAAAGTATTTTATATGATTGATGGGAAACTGCAATAATTAGTAACTGCCGTTTCAACTAGGCTACTTCAACTTACTGCTAGTTTTAGGTCACAAACGAGCTTTTAATCTAAATTTTAACTTGCAAAAGATTTATCCATTGAATTCTCACTATGACCAAATTCCCAGATATAGTCACTTGGCCACTGTCTTCTTCACACCAACTGTGCTTCCTCAGAACCTCACCTCCCAGCAAAATTCTCTTCAAGTCATGCATCATCCTAACTTGGAACTAGGCAAAAGTGAGGGCCTGCTCCTAGGATGCTTCCTGACCTGCTGTATTTTTCCAGTACCACTCTCATCTAACCTGGAACTACCACTCCATTTCTTTCATTAGATTAGGTTTCCTGCAGTATGGAAACAGGAACTTTGGCCCAACAAGTCCACACTGACCTCCGAAGACCGTTCCCCTACACTATATTTACCCCTGATTAATGCACCTAACGCTATGGGCAATTTAGCATGGACATTTCACCTGACTTGCATATCTTTGGGTTGTGGAAGGAAACCGGAGCAAACCATGCAGACACAGGGAGAATGTGCAAACTCCACACAGTCATCCGTGTTGGGAGTCAGCTCCAGTCCCTGGCACTGTGAGGCAGCAGTGCTAACCACTGAGCTACCGTGCCACGCAATTGCTATTCGGTCAAAATCCTGGACTGCTCTCCCTTACATCATGAGTTGTACCTACAGCTGATTGACTGCAAGAGTTCATCACAACCTTTGATGGGTAATCCATACAAGCGTACCAGAAATGCTCACATTCCAAAAATGAAAACAAAAGAAAAATCACAAAAAGGAGGCAACAAGTTGAAGCTCTGTGTCTTGTACTCACCAGATCAAGGATACAAGAAACAGGCTTGAACAAAGGAGCATAGTTTATAAAGCATTAAGAAGGTGCTGATTGTTTGGGTCATCAGGGCTTGGAGATGCCGTTGGCTGTCAATCTTAATTTTCAGACAAGACAAGTAGATTCTGATTGGTTGGAATACTCCCATGAGGATGTAGCAGAGATTGGTGATGCCATGACCTTTTCATTAAAGGTTCAAATAAAAGGGTTCATAGACTCATGAACACTATTATCTGCGAGTTCCCTCAATGCCATTCGCCATCCTGATTTGGAAATATATTGCTGCTCCTTCACTGTTGCTGAGTCAAAATTCTGCAATGCCCTCCCTAACATCATTGTGAATCTAGTTTCAGCACAAGGACAGCCAGCAGTTCAAGAAGGCAGCTTACCCACCTTCCCTACAGCAACCAGGCAATAAATGCTGGTCTGACCACTGACATCTTGATGTCACAAGGAATTAAGGGCTACGGGGAGAATGTGGGTAAGTGGAGTTGAAATGCCCATCAGCCATGATTGAATGGCGGAGTGGACTCGATGGGCCGAATGGCCTTACTTCCGCTCCTATGTCTTGTGGTCTTATGGTCTTATCTATGCCCCATGATTGCAGTGAAAAAAAAAGCCTGCCTGGTCTGAAAATTAAGACTGAACTCTTCTTGCTGCATTTTCAAGCAAGTGGTCCAACTATCAGCACCCTCTTCTCGTACAGTTAAAAATGTGCCCCTTTTCTCAATTTTTTTTTAATCATGGTTCTGACAGTGGAAGGCAAGTAGTTTCCACTTCCTGTCTCCTTCTAGATATGTTAAAGTTCTGTTCTATCAATAAATTATGAATAAAAATACTTACATTAAACAAATAGAATTCCAAGATCTAATAAAGCTACATGACTACAAGGTAAATGGAAGGAACATCTCTGATCATGGATTATTAGGTGTCGTAACAGATTTCTATACAAGATATTGTCATTTGGATATTTTTTCTCCCAAAAACACTTTAGTTTTACAGGCCGAACAATTCACTTTGATAATGTTTGACTTTTAATATTTTGTTCCTTTTATGTTCAGTAAAGGTTCATTACAAGCAAAGACAGCAAATAAAAATTAGCGTATCCACTACTTTGTCTTTCTACAAGAACGTTACATTCAATGTTTCTTTCAATAGCACCATTATCCAAACATTCACTGTTTTGCCACATGGTGTTAATGAACATGAGAACTACACTGAAATTGTGCAGCATTATCATATCTTAATATAGATATATACAAAGATGAATTATTAGAGGTCATGGTGTCACCACCAAGAATTCAGAATATCTATATATACATATGTCTTTTATATTTTACATTATCATAATCCTAGGCAATCTTACTCAATTTCTACATAAATATTGATTTATACATTAATTTGTGCCATCTGTAATGAGCATAAACTGGATTTTGTGACTATTACACCAGTTTGTATGGCTTTCTGGATTTCTGATAATTTTCTCTGAATATATGAAGATGCAAATTTTAAAAAAAAATTTAACTTTCCTTTGCATATCTACATAGATGAAATAACCACACTTCAGGCACACAATAGCGTAAGAATATCCTTTGCAATGATAATCCTTATGAAATAAATACAAAGGAAAGCAGAAAATGTTAAAAGGACCCAGACACAAAAAGGAACCTCACAAACACAATTTTCTACTGAAATAATCCTTTTCCTTTATTTGTTCCATCTAATTTCTATAGTAATAATCATTACTTTGGAATTCAAAAATATGTAGCCATTTGTGCTGCATATGATAAATATACTTTGAAGTTAAAGATAACAGAAGATGTTCAAGCCATATTCTCTCTTGCATCAAAGTGATTGAATTAATCAACATGATTTCAGCCTGTTGCTCCATGATTTCAACATAATTATACACAAATTAAATGATGAAAAACTATTGGAATAATATTGTAACTGTGTTGAAAGCGATGAACATGCCCATAATGTTTCACCTGATCAGACATTCAGAACTATTGAAATTTTTACACAAAGTTAAATCAAACTGACAGAAACTAGGGCTTTCCATAAACTTTCAACCAGTGTTAAGACCACAGATCTCATGTTTTAAAAAAAAGTTTCAAAGTTATGTTTATAGAAACAAAAAGTAGAAATAATTTACAAACAATGTTCATGTATTAAGGAGTTTAAAAATACCAATTAAATTATTAGAGAGTATGGCTTTAAATTTATCTTTAAAGATGGATTGTGACATCTTACAAGAAAAAATGGTGTTTTCTAAAATCAACACATATGAACTACAAATTTTAAGCAAACGAGATGCTGATAATAAATACAGTAAAAATAAAGAAACAAAATAAAGGAAAAAGATCTGTTTAACCTGATTTGTAGGTGTTCTCTAATCAACAAAACTACTACTTTAATAAAATAAGACATTGCAATAATAAAATTGCACAGCACAGTATTCACAGACATCAACTGATGCCACGCCTATGATAGTATTGTTTTTAAATTGTCTTCCTGATCTACAAATAATTCATTTTATCAATGCTTCATGGGGAATGATGATACAATGAAAGAAAACAAGAGCATGAATGAAAACTTCCTAGTTACCACAACAAGCAAATTTGTATTTATTCTAACATTGAAGATATGGATGCATTCAGTCATTTGTCCATTTGCATGTCGTAAATGTTCTTTAGCAGAATCCATTAAAATGAAGCATACATTTAACATTAAAGCTGAAACAAGGAATGTCTTGTCCATTTTAGAAGAGATGTCAGATTTTTTTTTAAAATTGGTCCTTAGTCCATCTATGAACATGCAGAAATATCACCCAGAATAATACTGGAACATAATTTACAGAATTATCTATTGAAAGTTCATTACAAAATATATTTGATATTCCATGCTTTGTTGATAAAGAACACAGTATCTTGATGAGTAGTCCTCAAGCAAGAAACACTGAATGGTGTAGGTGATGCTATATGGAGCAGCATTGATATACTTTTAAAAACTCAGTCCTGAACTGGATATGCATTGTTGTGCACTCAAATAGATTTTGTTTCAACAATAATATTGATCCAGTTGATGAGTTATTATTACATTGCTCTTATTTTACAAGTATTTATAAAACAATTCAACATGTCCAAAATCCATGGAGAAGGAAGACTGGTGATGTACTAATTAGAACTCTGAAAATTTTGATTTATAATTTTTTATTCTGTCATATTTTACATTCGTTGAGCTGTGCGTGTAATTGAGGACAGCAGTGTCCAATCTGTCAGAAGGTGATAAGACTATCCTCATGAACAATGAGGTTACCTTGTAATTAACATTGGTGAAGAATCTCAGTAATTCACGAAAACAAGTCGGCACTGAACAAAACCTTTAGGGTCATAAATTAGAGGGAAATCGTGGTCTTCCTTGATTAGTATCTGTATTTAAGACTGTAGATGTTTCCCTCTTTTGGGCTGGTGAGGCTACTTGTGGCCCTCGAGGTGGTGGTAGAGCTCCTGAGGACATATGCCGGAAGAGGGCCACTCTTTGAGGAACAGTGCTTCGGATTCCACCTTGAGGTACTGTACCCTGTGTACTGGAGACAGGTACGGCTGCTAGTGATTCTCCTGAAGATGGATGCGGTTTGACAATTAATGGTGTCACCTCATGAGGCAGAGAGGGCTGCGATGCTGAGAGGGGTCTTGCTTCTCTGCTCAGGCTGCTTGGTTGCAAACCCTGTGTGCTTTTGTTGGAATCACGCCGTTGAGTTGGGGTCTGTACCTGCTGTTGCTGCATCAAGGATATCTGTGACACATTTGATGAACCATATTGGAAAGTTCGACCTGCCAATGGACTCTGAACGGAAGGACTAGAAACTACAGCATTAAAAGAACTCTGTGATGGCACCACTGCCTGTGGGCTGGGTGTGGGTGAACTCTGGTTGGCGGCAGAGTGAACCAGCTGGGGCGCTCTAGTGTACGACTGAGAAGATGGTGAACTGGTATTCAAATTTGGTGAAGAAGTCTGCTGAAAATCTAACTGAGCTATATTTGGTGGTTGAGACTGGAAAGAAGCTCTGATGACTGAGTTGACAGAGAATGGAGGAAATATCCCAAATGATGTATTAAGGGGCGTTTCCATCAATTGCACCATCTCTCGGTCTTGTTTTACCATCTTTTTGAGAAGTTCAGTCTCTTGGTTATCAAAAACACCAGTATTCAGATCTCTTTGGACCTTATGTAGAAGGAGTGAGTTTTTCTTTCCTACAAAACAAAACAAGAAATAAATGGCTGGCACATTGCAATGTTGTAGATAGATCATTGTCCATGCATAATGGTAATTTTAATAAAATAACAGAAGATAACCCTTTAACAACGACATAAAGACATATAAGGGTTATCCACCTATCTTTGCAGATGAACCCTCCTTTATCTGCATGTATTCCTGGATGTAGTTCATTCTGGAAAAGTAAAGATGGAACCTTTTACTGACAACTTAAAAATGGTATATTACACAAATAGTCACTTTTTTATGGTTATTGTGTCACAACATCCCACACAATAATAATGCCTTTTGGACTGAGTAGAAATCTGTAATAGGCAATTTTAATTGAAGAAGGGAATATTTCAACACCACAACCTTTAAAAAAAGTCAATATTTGTATACTATATAGAAAATAATGGAGGAACTGCATGATAAAGGTACATGCAGTTAGTTCCAAAACAATCCATCTCAACCATTTGTTATTTTTTAACAGCATTCTAGATAGCTTTAATGAACTGTGACATATGAACTAAGGAGTAGTAAATAAGATGAAAGTATTGTCATAAACAATTGAACACACAGCTTGATATCTGTAATTAAAACGATTGATTAATTATATAGAAGATTGAAAATCACAGCTTAATGTGGTGCATGTTTTGATGTTAAAATATGGACATTTTGGGAAAAAAGAAATCAAAAACAATATCTGATCAATTCTCTTTTGCTGTTTCAGGTCAGCTAAGGGGGTAATTTTAAGAAATTGTGCTTCTGACAGGCACACTGCATTTAGAATCTACATTTGTAAACTAATCCATTTATTCTCCTTGGTAGATTTGCAGGATATATCTCCTCAGTCATGCAACTTAATTATATGTTCTCATGACATGCTTTGAGTTAAATTGAGGCAAAGCAGTGCTACAAATCAACAGCGAAAAGCTGTAGCAGGGAGCAATGGGCAAGCAAGAGACTAAGCACGAGGGAAAACAATGATAGAGACCAACATGCAAAAGTGGAAGGCCTAAGTGAGTTTGAGGCTGGAGACCAGAGAGAATGTGAGTGTAAAAAAGTGAAATAATAAACAAAAATAAGAAGGATTGATGAGTGAGTACAACATTTAAAAGGCATGAGCCTGGGAGATGGTGCCGTGGCAGATGATAGAATTTGAATTCAATAAAAAAATCTGCAATTAGACGTTGAATGATGACCATGAGTCCATTGTCAATTGTGGGGAAAACACATTGGTTCACCAATGTCCTTTAGAGAAGGTAACTGCTGTATTTACCTGGTCTGGCCTAAATGTGACTACAGACCCACAATATTATGGTTAACTCTTATCTGCCTGATGGGCAACTTGGGATGGACAATCCCTAATCCCAGCAATGCCCTCATCCTATGAATGAATTTTAAAAATTTAAATATTGCACCAAACTGGTGAATATTTTTCATTAGTCCTTAGATTTCTTCTATGAGATTTAGCTAATCTCACAAGTAATAAAATAGCAGACACCAGAGTTACACAGGGTACATATTCTGTTCCATGTGGATCTCAAGGCCACTTCTCAGGATCAGGACAACTACATGTGCAAGAAGTGTCAGCAGCTGGGGGGACATGGATTCTAGTCACTTTACAGCATCAAAGTGTGCAGATAAAAAGGGAATGAGTATCTTTCAGGCCCTTAAGGAAGCATATAATCCAAGAATCTCCTGAGCTCAACACACTTTCCAACTAGTGTTCAGTGTGAAATAAAGATGAGGGTGGTAGTTCCTCGACAGCCAAAACCAAGATCACAGCATCACAGCTAGCTCAGGGAGGGAAGGAGAGAGGAAAATTGGGAAAGCAATAATGAGAAAGAATTCTATGATTAGGGACAGATTTGGATTTCTGGGTCACAAATGTCAATCCAGGATGGGAGGTTGCCTTCCTGGTGCCAGAATCAAGGATGCTGCTAAGCAGCTGCAGAGAACTCTGAACTGGGTGGATAAACCAGAGATCTTGGTCCATATCAGTACCAATCACATGGGTGGAAAGAGTGATGAGCATCCACAAACAGTTGTTGTTAAAGTGGGAAGGAGACAAGCAAACATGACCTCAATGGTCAAAGTACTAAAGAACTGCGGATGATGGAAATCAGAAATAAAATCAGAAATTGCTGGAAAATCTCAGCAGGTCTGGCAGCATTTGCAGAGAGAAATCAGAATTAATGTATCCGGTCAACTGAACCTTCTTCAGAGCTGATGGTAACTGGGAAAAGGGTTGCATAAATGCTAGAGATCGGGTGGGGGGAGTGGGGAGGAATAAGCAATAGGTGGAGATGGAGCCCAGGCAGACAGAACTCAGCTGAATAGACAAAAAAATGGACAAAGGTCAGCCCGGGAGAATCAGTAGCTGATAATGGGGATCGCGAGTGGATGACACCAAGTTGTGCATGGAAGCAGCCCATGTGACGACAAGACCCAGTGTGTGAGGGTTGGGGTAAGGATAAAGGAGAAGGTGCTCAGGCACTAAAATTATTGAACTCAATATTGACTCCTGAAAGTTGCAGAGTTCCCAAGGGGAAAATAAGGACCTGTTCCTCTAGTTTGCACTGAGCTTCGCTGGAGCACTGTAGCTTTGCAGAACACCGATGTTCTGCCTACAAAACTGAACCCGAGCTTCCATATTGCCTATACGGAGGATGGCAGGACTATGAGGAGAAATTCAGCTTGTATTCACTAGACTTTAGAAGGATGAGAAGGTAGCTGATTGAAGCGTATAAAATTGCAAGAGGGCTTGTACAAACTAGATGCAGTGAGGATTTTTTTTTGCCTCGCTGGGGAGTTTAGAACCATGAGACACAGTCTCAGGATATGGGATAGACCATTTTGGAATGGGTTGAGGAAAATATTTTCACTCAATGGGTTGCAAACCTGTGGAAGTTTGGACCATGAAAACTGTGGAGGCCAAGTCACTGAATATATTGAAGAAAGAGATGGATGATAACTTTTAGATTTTAAAGGCAAAAAGTGATATGGGGAGAAAGTGGGAATACAGCATTGAGAGAGAGAGGATGAGCCATGATCATATTAAATGAGGTTCAAATATATGAATGGTCTACTCCTGCTCCATACTTCCAAACAGGAGATAAATGATATGGCTTTCTTTTCAAGCATAGTATGATCAAATGATTTTCCAGTATTCCTTGCATACAGTAATTGAGCAAAAATTCTTCTCAGATCAGATCTGCTGATTTTGAGAGCTGATCTATGTTATTTAATGGCAAAATGAAATTGGTAGAAATCAATAGACAAATGCAGCCAAACAAATAGACTTTGAATAAAGTGACGATAGGATGATGATTAATAATTTAAACTCAAAAGAATTTTAGGTATTTTTGGAGAATTAATGACTGTCCCTAATACAACTTTGTACGGAATTGTTTTACTAATGGATCAGAAATTGAAACCGTCTCCATGTGCCCCCATTATGACATTACTCCTTTAACACAAAAACCTAATTTCAGAAAGAACAGGGTTATACATGATGTTGTGGTTGTAGCAACACTGTACTGATCAGACTGAGATCAGTGGGCAGCATAAAAAGATTGTGGATTGCACAATGCAGCTGTCATTAGGGGAGAGGCCATTTTGGATTTAGTGCTTGGCAATGAGCCAGGATCTCGCAGTGGAGAACACTTTAGTGACAGCGATTACAACTGCCTCACGTTTACCATAGCCTTGGAGAGGGAAAGGAGCAGTTACCAAGGAAAGATATTTAATTGGGAAAAGGAAGTTATGACGCTATTAGACAGGAGTTGGGAAGTACAGACTGGGAGCAGTTGTTCTACAGAAAGGGCACAGTAGACATGTGGAGACTGTTTAAGGAGCAGCTGTTGCAAGTGATGCATGAATTTGTTCCTCTGAGAAAGGTAAGAAGGGGTAAGATTAAGGAACCTTGGATGACGAGAACAGAGGAACTTCTCATCAAAAGGAAGAAGGCAGCTTACGTAAGGTGGAGGAAGCAAGGATCGTATACAGCCTTACAGGATTACATGCTTGCTAGAAAGGAGCTCAGAAATGGACTGAAGTGAGCCAGGAGGAGACACAAAAAAGGCTTAGCAAGAAGAATTAGTCAGAATTCAAAGGCATTTTACTCAGACATGAGGAATAAGAGAATGAACAGGGAGAAGGTAGGGCCAATCAGGGATAGCGTAGGGAACTTGTGTGTGGAATCTGAGCAGATAGGGGAAACCCTAAATGAGTTTTTTGCTTTGGTTTTCATTAAGAAAGGGACCTTGTTGTGAATGAGAAATTTGAGGAGCTGGGATACAGGCTTGAACAGATAAAGATTGATGAAGTTGATATGCTGGAAATTTTGGCAAACATTAAGATTAATAAGTCTCCAGGGCCAGACAAGCTTTATCCTAGGCTGCTAAGTGAGGAAGGAGGTTGCTAAGCCGCTGGCAAGGGTCTTTGCCTCCTCAGTCTCCATGGGAGTCGTACCGGAGGATTGGAAGGAGGCGATTGTTGTTCGTCTTTTCAAGAAGGGAAATCCCTGGCAATTACAGACAGATTAGTATTACGTCTGTGGTCAGCAAGGTTTTGGAAAGAATTCTGAGAGATAGGATTTATGACTATTTGGAAAAGCATAGTGTGATTAAAGGCAGTCAGCATGGCTTTGTGAGGGGCAGGTCATGCCTCACAAATCTTATTGAGTTCTTTGAGGTGATGAGACAGGCTGACGAAGGTCGAGCAGTGGATGTGGTGTTCATGGACTTTAGCAAGGCATCTGATGAGGTTCCCCATGGTAGGCTCATTCATAAAGTCAGGAGGTATGGGATACAGGGAGACTTGGCTATTTGGATTCAGAATCGGTTGGCTGACAGAAGGCAGAGAGTGGTTGTAAATGAATGCTGAATATAGGTTTAAAGACAGGATTCTTGGCAGTATAGAGGAACAGAGGGATCTTGGTGTTCAAGTACATAGATCCCTCAAAGTTGCCACCCAAGTGGATAGTGTTGTTAAGAACCCATATGGTGTTTTGGCTTTCATTAACAGGGGGATCAAGTTTAAGAGCTGTGAGGTTTTGCTGCAGCTCTACAAGTCCCCAGTGAGACCACACTTAGAATATTGTGTCCAGTTCTGGTTGCCTTACTATAAGAAAGATACAGATGCTTTGGGGAGGGTGCAAAGAAGGTTTACCAGGATGCTGTCTGGACTGGAGGGCTTGCCTTATGAAAAGACGTTGACTAAGCTTAGACTTTTCTCTCTGAAGAGAAGGAGGAAGGGAGGAGATCTGATCGAGGTATACAAGGTAATGAGAGGCATGGATAGAGTCAATAGCCAGAAACTATTCCCCAGGGCAGGATTGACTGGCATGAGGGGTCAGGTTTTAAGATATTAGGAGAAAAGTATAGAGGGGACGTCAGAGGAAGGTTCTTTACGCAGAGAGTGGTGAATGCATGGAATGCGTTGCCAGTAGTGGTGGTGGATGCAAAGTCATTAGGGATACTTAAGCGACTGCTGGACATGCACATGGATAGCACTGAATTGAGGGGTGCGTAGGTTACGGTATTTTATTTTACATTAGAATTAATCCTCAGCACAACATCGTGGGCCAAAGGGCCTGTTCGGTGCGGTACTTTTCTATGTTCTATGTTCTATTAGATGCAGCATAATTATAATGATAATTCTTCTTTTATTTTTAAGCTTTATGTATTAGCGGAGTCATCCTAGTCCATGGTGGTTGAAGAGGCAAATACAGAATACCAAGAGATATGTGAATGTTGCTAATCTGAAACAGAAACAGAAATTCCAAAAAAAAACACAGCAGTTCAGTCAGCATCTGAAAGAGAAAAATAAATTAAAGGTTTTTGGATATGGCCCTTTGAAAAGGCATGTAGATAATTAGACAGTATTGCTGCATGGTATTCAGATTTACTTACTAAACATATCAAATTCTTCAAACAATACAAATGCAGGTTTGAAATTTACAAATTTATTAAACAGCAATATCAATAAATCATTTAACTTTTCATTATATTTGAAATCTGTAAATATTTCCATGAAAATATCTGGCAATTTTGACATTATAGCCAGTCCAGGAAGATATCTACAAACACATTAAAAATGGTATTCATACAATAGGAGATTACAAACAATTTGATTTAATATTGGTTTGGCTGGTTTACACAACTGTAGAAGTCCATGTGATTTAGGTGCCTGGTGTTAGTCCAATGTGACAGGTATATTCACAAATTTACAATTTGATCATGTAGTATCATGATGAGATGATCAGAATACTTCACATTCCCCATGGTTCTGTTAACTATCTCAATCTGTTCTGGCAGAATCTATGCAGCATGTGCAATAAAATAATAAAATTATCTGGTTTCACTCTGGAAAGAATTATGCAACCCATCATTGAGAGTTGGGAATGGTAATACATGGAAATTAGAGAATGGAAATCTGCAAATTCATTACAATTTCAGGATCAGCCCTTACAACACATTCTCACAGGAAAATTAAATCTGATGAAGGGCTACGAAGTCCATCTTATTGCATCCCAAATTGAAAGATCTTAATGTCACAGCCTTAAAGTGAAGGGAATCCCTTTGAGAACAGAGAAAAGGAGAAACTTCTTCAGCCAGAGGGTGGGGAATCTATGGAATTCATTTCCACAGAAGGTTGTGGAGGCCAGATCATTGAGTATATTTAAGATCGATATAGATAGGTTCTTGATTGCCAAGAGGATCGAGGGTTACAGGAAGAAGGTGGGAAATTGGATTGAGAAACTTATCAGCTATGATTGAATGGCCTAATTTCTGCTCCTATGTCTTATGGCCACACCTCTACCAGCCCTCAACCTTCTGCAATTGACTCTTAAGTTATTCCAGGGTTTTTCTCTCCACTACACCATCTAGAAGTTTATTCCATTTGTTGACTACTCCTTCTGGTTAACCGTGGCTCAGTGTAATAACATCTATCCATCTAGCTGAATATCATAGAATCCCTACAGCACAGAAAGAGGCCATTCAGCCCACATGGTTTGCAACAACCCTCAGAAGAGCATGCCATCCATACAGAGCCCCTACTCTATCCCTTAACCTTGCATTTAGCATGGCTAATCCATGTATTGGCACAGCTTTGGACTGTGGGAGGTAACTGGAGACCCAGAGGCAACTCACGCAGACATGGAGAGAATGTGTAAACTCCACACAGTCACCCGAGGGTGGAATCAAACCTGGATTCCTGTTGCTGTGAGGCAGCAGTGCTAACCACTGAGCCACCGTGCCATACAGAATCCCTACAGCGCAGAAGGAGGCCATTCAGCCCATTGAGCCAATAACAACCCTCTGAATATCATCCCACCCAGACTCAGACCCCTACTGGATCCTCCCATTTACCATGGCTAATCCACCTAGCCTAAACAACCCTGAACAAGACGACAATTGTTGAGCTTAGCCAATCCACTTAACCCACACGTATTTGTACACTTCACCTGAGGAAGGAGCAGTGCTTCAAAAGCTAGTAATTTCGAATAAACCTGCTGGACTATAACCTAATGTTGTGTGACTTCTGACTTTACACATATTTTGACAGTAGAGGAAACTCATTCAGATACATGGAGAATGTGCAAACTCACACATCCAGTCCCCTGAGATGGAATTGAACCCTGGCACCTGGCACTGTAATACCCTATCTTTTCACCATAGTCATCAAAGCAGATTGCAAATAGCTGAGGCTCAACACCTGACCCTTATGATACTTCACTGTTCATTGTCTGCCAACTTGAAAATGTCACATTTCAGTCCACTCTTTGCTTCTGTCCATTAACTAATCCTCGATCAAAACTAAGCTAAGCTGACAATGGCAGGGGACCTCAGACCCGTGGCATGTGCCTCTTGCTTGATGTGGGAGCTCAGGGACGTGGCTGACGTTCCTGACTCTTACACTTGCAAGAAATGTGCCCAGCCGCAGCTCTGTTTGACCGCATGACGGCTCTGGAGCTGCAGATGGACTCACTGTGGAGCATCCGCGATGCTGAGGAGGTTGTGGATAGCACATTTAGTGAACTGGTGACCAAAAGGCAGAAAAAGAGCACTAAGGCAGCGCAGGAGTCCCCTGCGATCATCTCCCTCCAAAACTGGTATACTGTTTTGGATACTGCTGGAGGAGATGGCTCACCAGGGGAGGCCAGCAGTTGTCAAGATCATGGCACCATGGTGGGCACTGCTGTTCAGAAGGGCGGGAAAAAGATTTGTAGAGCCACAGTCATAGGGGATTCTACTGTAAGGGGATAGATAGGCGATTCTGTGGCTGAAACTGGGACTCTCGGATTGTATATTGCCTCCCAGGTGCTGGGGTTAGGGATGCCACTGATCAGCTGCAGAGCATTCTAAAAGGGGAGGGTGAACAGCCAGTTGTCTTGGTGCATATAAGCACCAACGATATAAGTAAAAAAACGAGATGAAGTCCTGAAAGCAGAATTCAGGGAACTAGAAGAGAAGTTAAAAAGGAGGACCTCAAAGGTAGTGATCTCGGGATTACTACCAGTGCCACGTGCTAGCCAGCGTAGAAATGAAAAAATAGGCAGGATGAACACATGGCTTGAGGGATAGTGTAGGAGGGAGGGGTTCAGATTTGGTGGACATTGGGACCGGTTCTGGGGAAGGTGGGACTATTACAAGATGGACAGTCTACATCTGAACAAGATGTCCTTGGAACCAATGTCCTTGGGGGACTTTTTGCTACTGCTGTTGGGGAGGTTTTAATGTGGCAGGGGGCTGGGAACCAGAAGAGAAGACAAGTAGACGGCGATATGGAAACTGGACACTCTAAGAATCACGAAGATAGCATTAATAAAGAGAAGAGTTAGCAGAGAGCAGGTGAATGCAAAATAACTGGTGGCCTGAAGTGCATCTACTTTAATGCAAGGAGTACAGTGGGTAAGGCAGATGAACTTAGGGCTTGGATTGGTACCTGGGAGTATGACGTTATTGCGATCACAGAGACTTGGTTGAAGGAAGGGCATGATTGGCAACTAAATGGTCCAGGATATAGATGCTTCAGACAGAACAGGGAGGGAAGTAAAAGTGGGGGATGGGGGGGGAGTGGAGTTGCATTGCTGGACAAGGATGATATCACGGATGTGCTATGTAGGGCTTGAGTAGTGAGGCATTATGGGTGGAACGGAGATATAAGAAAGGTGCAGTTACATTGTTGGGGCTGTATTATAGGCCTCCCAACTTTGAGCGTGAGGTAGAAGAACATATAGGTAAACAGATTATGGAAAGATGTAGAGGCAATAGGGCAGTGGTGATGGGAGATTTTAATTTTCCTAACATTGACTGGGATGCACAGAGGTCTGGATGGGGCAGAGTTTGTAAGAAGCATCCAGGAGAGTTTTCTAGAGCAGTACGTCAATAGTCCGACGAGGAAAGGGGCCATATTGGACCTGGTGTTGGGGAATGAGTCAAGAGAGGTGGCAGAAGTTGCAGTGGGGGATTTCTTTGGGAACAGTGACCACAATTCTGTAAGTTTTAGAATACTTATAGATGAGAGTGGTCCTAAGGACAGAGTACTGAACTGGGCCATGACCAATTATATCAAGATTAGGCAGGAGCTGGGAAATGTGGATTGGGAGCAGCTATTTTAAGGGAGGTCCACATTTGATATGTGGGAGGCTTTCAAAGATAGGTTAAAAATAGTGCAGGATAGGCATGTCCCGTTGAAGGCAAAGGATAGGAAGGGCAAGACTCGTAAACCGTGGAGGAATTGTACGACTAGTCAAGAGGAAAAGGGAAGCGTACATAAGGTCCAGGCAGCTAAGAACAGAACGGGCCCTGGAGGAATATTGGAAGAGTAGGACCAGTCATAAACGAGGAATCAAGCGGGCTAAAAGGGGTCATGAAATAGCTTTAGCGAGCAGAATTAAGGAGAATCCCAAAGTCTTTTATTCTTATATAAGAAGTAAGTGGGTAACTAGAGAAAGGATTGGTCCACTAAAGGATAATGAAGGAAGGCTGTGTGTTGAACCTGAGAGAATGGGTGAGATTCTGAATTATTACTTTGCATCAGTTTTCACTGAGGAGAGGGACAATAATGAATGAGATTAGAGATAGAAGTTTGATTAGTCTGGATCGCGTTGACATCAGTAGAGAAGATGTGTTGTGTTGGCTAGAGGTTATTAAGGTGGACAAATCCCCAAGACCGGATGGGATCTATCCCAGATTGCTGAGGGAGGCAAGAGAGTAAATAGCTGGAGTCTTGACAGAAATCCTTGTGGCATCCTTAAACACAGGTGAGGTGTTGGTGGACTGGAGGGTTGCTCATCTTGTCCCCCTGTGCAAGAAGTTTGGTAGGGATATTCCGGGTAACTACAAAACAGTGAGCCTGACGTCAGTGGTGGGAAAATTGCTGGAGAAGGTACTGAGGGATAAGATCTATTTATATTTAGAAAATAATAGGTTTATTAGTGATAGACAACATGGTTTTGTTCAGGGTAGATCGTGCCTTACCAACTTAATAGAGTTCTTTGAGGAAGTGATCAAGTTGATAGATGAAGGAAGGGCTGTTGATGTCATACACATGGACTTTAGTAAGGCATTTGATAAGGTTCCCCATGGTAAATTAATAGAGAAAGTGAAGTCACATGGTGTGCAGGGTGGATAAAGAACTGGTTGAGCAACAGGAGACAGAGAGTAGTAGTTGAAGGGAGTTTCTCGAAATGGAGAAAGGTGACCAGTGATGTTGCACAGGGGTCAGTGCTGGGGCCACTGTTGTTTGTGATATACATAAATGATGTGGAAGAGGGCATTGTTAATTTGATCAGTAAGTTTGCAGATGACACGAAGATTGGTGGAGTAGCAGAAAGCATAGGGGTGTGTCAAAGAATACAAGAGAATATAGATTGACTAGAGAGTTGGGCAGATGGAGTTCAAACCAGGCAAATGTGAGGTGATGCATTTTGGGAAGTTTAATTCTAGAACGAATCATACAGTGAACAGAAGAGCCTTGGGAAAATTTGATAAGCAAAGAGATCTGGGAGTTCAGTCCATTGTACCCTGAAGGGTGCTGCACAGGTGGATAGAGTGGTCAAGAAGGCATATAGTATGTTTGCTTTCATCGGACGGGGTATTGAGTATAAGAGCTGGCAGGTCATGTTAAAATTTGGTTTGGTCACATTTAGAATACTGTGTACAGTTCTGGTCACCACATTACCAAAAATGTGGACGCTTTGGAGAGGGTGCAGAGAAGGTTTACGAGGATGTGGTCTGGTATGGAAGGTGCTAGCTATGAAGACAGGTTGAGTAGGTTAGGATTGTTTTAATTAGAGAAAAGGAGATTGAGGAGGGACCTGACTGAGGTCTATAAAATCATGAAGGGCTTAGACAAGCTTTTTCCCAGGGTGAAGGATTCAGTAACGAGAAGTCATGCTTTCAAAGTGAGAGGTGAAAAGTTTAAGGGGGGTACACATGGCAAGTACTTTACACAGAGGGTGATGGGTGTCTGGAATGCGTTGCCAGCGGAGGTGGTAGAGGCAGGCATGGTAGATTCATTTAAGATGCCTCTGGACAGATGCATGAGTAGGTGGGGGGCAGAGGGATACAGTTGCTTAGGAATTGGGCGACAAGTTTATACAGTAGATTTGGATCGGCTCAGGCTTGAAGGGCTGAAGGGCCTGTTCCTGGGCTGTAAATTTTCTTTGTTCTTTGTTCTTTGTAACTAACTTATTACCCCCAACTCCATGAGCCCATACCTTGCTTATTAAACTTCTGTGCAGCATCTTATTCAAAAGTAAGGTATTTTGTAAAATCATGGTAATGCATTTTAATCTTACTATATTTTCTTGGTGGATTGTTAACATTTCTTTAATAATAAATTCCAGCATCAATGTTAGGCTAATTCATTTGTAAGTCCCTATTTTCTCTCTCCTTCCTTTCTTGCAAAGTCTTGTAACATTTGCAAACTTCCAATCTTTTGGGATTATTCCTGAATTTACAGACACAAAATTATTGATCAATGCCTCTGTCATTTCATTCCCAATGATATTTTCTCCTGTCTTTTGCTCTGAACAAAGAATAGTACACCACAAGACTGCACCAAAACATAATGCCTTTATAATCTTAAAACCTTTTTCCCTTGACACAGTCCATATCTCTCTGCTCCCTGCTTAATCCTATATCTGTCAAGATGCCTCTGAGATGTTGGTATTATATCTGCCTCCACCACTTCCTCTGGCACAAAATTCAGGGACTTACCTCCCTTTGAGAAAATAACTTGTCTCTTACATCTCCTTTAAACTTACCCTCTCTTACTGGAAATCCTAGCAACTGACATTTTTACCCTGGGAAAAATACTCCCACTCTCCATTCTATCCATATCTCTCATAATTTTATGAATTTCTATTAGATCGCTCCTCATCCTTTGATGTTCAAGTGAAAACAAACAAAGTTTGTCCAATCACTCCTTAAACCTAATAGCCCCCAAACCAGGCAACATCCTGGTAAACTATTTCTGTACCCTCTCCAAAGTCTTCACATCCTTCTTGTCGTGTGGCAACCAGAACTGTACATAATATTTCAAATCTGGCTGAAATGAAGTTCTGTACAACTGCAACATAACTTACCAATTTTTATATTCTATGCCCCGACTGATGAAGGCAAGCATTCCTTCTTGACCACCTTAATCACTTGTGTTGCCACTTTCAGGGAACTGTGAACGTGTACACCTAGGTCTCTCTGTATATTGATGCTGCAAAGGATTCTGCCATTTACTGTAAACTTCCCTGTTGCATTAGGTTTTCCAAAATGCATAACCTTGCATTTGTATAGATTAAACTCCATCTGCCATTGCTCTGCCCACGTCTCCAGCCTACGTATATTGTGCTCACTATCTGCAGCTCCTCTTATCAATTTGCAAGCTTACTAATAAGGCCACCTACATTCTCCCCCCAAACCATTTATAAAAATTACAGTCGCAATGGGCCCAGCACTGATCTCCACCATCTGCAGTCCTCACTTTTGCCCTGTGGAGTATCGCTGGCCGGCAGTCAGAGATGTTGTAATAGACAAGTTACTACTTTATCTACTTTCTTACTTTCTGTACACTAATAAAACGCTCTTATGTACCAACTACTTTCAATATTATGGTCAGTTTACAAACAGCAATTAGGGCAGAGTCATTATATATTTTTAAGGCTGAGTTGATGAATATTTGGTTGATAAGAGAGTCAATGGCGTAATTGGAGGATAGAGGCAACAATTGGATCATCCTTAATATTATAAAAATATTAGGTCATGATCAGGGGGTTGAATACCTTAATTCTGCTTCCAATTTATATGTTCATATGCTTGTATTCACACACAGCAAGGTCCCAAAACAGCAATGAAACCATTTCATAATACTATCTTTCCTTACATAATAGTTTAATAATAAATTGGTCGAACTCTACAAGTTATTTTTAAAAGGTGCCATGGAGCCGTTTGCTTCAACCAGTGGCAGTTAGCAGCCCTCACTTCAATGTCTTAACACAGAATCTTGCACCGGAGTCTCAGACTGAAATATGTTCTTATGTCTCTGTGGTGGGACTTGAATTATCTTATTCAAAGGCAAGTGTGCTGTCACTGAAGTAAGGCTGACACTAAATTCTGAATAATAATTTGGAACTAAATCTCCATGCAATCATTTTGAAAGCTATGCAAAGGGATTAAGTGTCTGTTTATTGAAACAAACAAAAAAAATAGGGAAAGCTTTTTATAGCATTATCAAGTTCCAATTAACATGCCAGGTGGATTAGGTGACAACATACAGTATATTGAAAAAGGCCTTGAACTCTTTGCCTAATATGCTTAATAGAATGTCTGCCTTCTGTTCTAAGCAGATTGTTTCAGGTTCAGAAACAGAATTCATTTTGTTAAGAGGAATGAAGGCTTCTCATTATTGCATTCAGATTACCTATTAAAACCACAATGTTATTTAGATAGCATTAACCTTTGGAATAGTAGAACAACATCACTGTATTAAAGTTACAGGATTGTGCAATTAGGATGCATATTTTTGGGATTTGTTTTAAAAATGGATGTTTGTGATGCAGTGTTCACAATCTGATTTTATTCCACTCTGTATAAAAGTCTTATCTTCTAATTATCTTATCTGCTATTATCTGCAAATTACGTATCGTTAGATTTAGAGCAATGTATTTAAAACTGCCCACAAATAACAGAAGATTCAAAGTGAGAAGAGGAACATATTCAAGTGAGAAAGTAAAATAAAGAAATGAGCAAGAACAGGCTGGTGTCAGTAACACAGAAATTTGAATAGAGGGTTCTTACATTTCCAATGCATTCTCCAATTTTTGGATGGAGAAATAATTTCATTCTGCATATTTGGCTGTGGGAAATGTATACCAATGTGATTTGCCACCAATGTAAGATCAAATACACCAAGAATTTTTGCACCACGTTTAATGCAGAAAAAATTCCCTAGGTGCTTCATTTTCAATACTGTTTCATAAAGTACAAACATTGCTGATGAGGCCAGTATTTGACGTTCACCACAAACTACCCTACAGAAGGTGATGGTGAGTCAGTGTAATCTATATGTTGCTGAAAAATGTGTTGCTGGAAAAGCTGAATGCTGAAGAAGGGCTTATGCCCGAAACGTCGATTCTCCTCCTCCTTGGATGCTGCCTGACCTGCTGCGCTTTTCCAGCAACACATTTTTCAGCTCTGATCTCCAGCATCTGCAGTCCTCACTTCGTCCTAATCTATATGTTGCACATACCTGCAAGCCTTTAAGGAAGCGAATTTTAGGTTGTTGAATGAGTGATGACAAAAGAATGCCAATAGGATTCTAAATTAGGAAGCAAAACCTCCAAGGAGATAATCTAAGGATTACTATCGGAGTCAAAAGCAAACTTTCAAAGAGCAAATAAAGCCAATGAACTAAATATGTAGTTCAAGGATTGGCATGGATGGGATGGTTTCAGTTCATGGGAAAACCTGAGAGGGAGGAACTTGTGTCAGAGACAACTGTGCAAAGGGTAAATAAGGGTAATTTTAAAGGAATGAGGTAGAATAAGGGAAAAAATTTTTAAATGTAAACATGGTTGAGGAAAAATGGCAACCTTTTAAGAAAATTGCTCATGGCTCACAGCGCGGATATATCCCAGTGAGAAAGCAGGACTATAGGAAGGGAATAAGCTAATCATAGTTAACCAGGGAAGTTAAGGATAACATCAAATTGAAAGATAAAAAACATACAACATGTCAAAGATTAGCTGTAAACTTGAGGATTGGGACAATTTTTAAAAATGCAACAAACGACAAATAAAAGAAGATAAATATTCAGGGTAACTTGCAAGTAATATCAAGACAGACAGAAAGAGCTTATTGAAACCAATTAAAAGACAGAGAAAAGCCCAAGTTAACATTACCTGTTTAAAGAACAAGGCTGAGGAGGTAGAAAAAGAGGAAATAAGCACAACAACTATCACCAAAGAAAAACCGCTCAACAAGATAATGCAACTAAAGATCATAAGTCATCAGAGCAGAAGTAAGCCATTCAGCCCATCAAGTTTGCTCTGCTATTCAACAAGATCACGACTGATAATTCTCAACTCCCCTTTCCTGCTTTTTCCCTATAACCCAAGATTCCCTTACTGTTTGAAAATCGGTCTATCTTGGTCTTGAATATGAGTAATAGCTCATTCTCAAGCACTGTCTGTGGTAAAAAAAACTCCACAGAGTCACTACCCTTTCAGAGAAGAAATTTATCCTCTGTCTTAAATGTCCTTTATTCTGAGAGTATGCTTTGTGATCCTACTCTCCCACAAGGAGAAACACCTTCTCAAGTCCCCAAAAAATCTTATGTGCTTCAATAACAGCACCTCTCATTCATCTCAACTCCAATGAATACAGGCCAAGCAATTCAACCTCTCCTCAGCAGACAGTCCCTTCATACCCTAGTATCAGTTGAGTGAACCTTCTCCGGACTGCCCCCAATGGCAGTAAATCTTTGGATAGATAAAGAGACCAAAACTGTTCAGTGTTCTAGCTGGGATCTGACTAATGCCTTATATAGTTATAGCAAAACCTCCCTACTTTTATACTCCATTCCCTTTGAAATAAAAGTCCACATTTTATTTAATTAATAAAGTCACTCTGCCGTGAGACAGGATTTGGAATGATTCTAGTGGAGCAAGACCAAGAAGTTGCATTTGCATCCTAAGCATGAACACAACTTGAACAAGTCCAAAGATGTGCAGGTTAGGTGAATTGGCCATGCTAAATTGCCCATAGTGTTAGGTGCAAAAGCCTGAGGGAAATGGGACTGGGTGGGTTACTCTTCAGAGGATCGGTGTGGACTTGTTGGGACGAAGGGCCTGTTTCCACACTGTAGGGAATCTAATCTAATGCTGCCCTTAGGTCAAGGAAGTGTGCCTGCCCATTGTCTAATCTTGTGAACATTTTCATCAATTCCTACTTAGAAGCAACAAAGTAACAGTTAAATCCAACAACAAGCTAGCCAGTTCAAAGCATTTTCCTCAAATAGCTCGTATCTGCTCCAAAGTGTCTTTAACAAATGGCAACCTATGGACATGACATACAAGCAAGGGAAACCAATGTACTCTGTCATCATGCTGCCAAGAGGAGCATTCCTGATGAAGAAAGAAGAAAATACCACAAGAGAATGTGAATTTGTCCAGATCCAACATGAAGCACCAGTTCCAACATGCTTTTGAACAACATGCTCTGGAATTCAGCAATACAGCCCAGAACCTGATGGTAGCAAACAACTGTTTGACTAAAATCAAGCAAACTACCCCACAAGATACAACTCTCCAAATGTTGTAAAATGCAGTCATGAAAGAATGGCCTACAAGTACCTGTTGCCAAACAGTATATTGGGTGTAGAGAGATAAACTAACAGCCCAGTACGGATATTGTACAAAAGAAAGAAAGTTACTGTCCCATGGAGTTGGGAGGGAGATGTTAAACCACATCCATGCTAACAAGGCATTGAGTCAAATCTGAAGAAGGCAAGAAATGAGTTCTCCACCAAACATGACCAATTAAGGACCACAACAGCGCTTGTAAAACCTAGCAATCTAAAATGAACTACAGAGTCACAGGTGACATGTAATATCCCTATCATATTATGGATGAAGTGGAAGTAACCTTTTCACTCTAACAGGAACTGATTGCCTTCTCACTATAGACTACAATTCTGACTGGTGGATGTTAGACCAATTGACATCGATGACTATTCAGTCTAAAAGCACATTTCTATTGTTATAGCATTCCAAATATTGTGATGAGTGTTTGTGAGCCTCAGAACATGCAAACCTAAACAAAAGGAGCGGGGTGGGGGGGGAGGTGGGGAGGTGGGGAGGTGAAGTAGGCCACTTGGCTCTTCAATGAATGACTGTTTAGCCATTCTTGATAAATGAAACCCTTTCTCCCAGGAATCTAACTTTGTGAATACCTTTTGAATAACCTCCAATGCCAATAAACACTTTTTTTTAAATATAGGGAGGCGATGGCAGAGTGGTATTATTGCTGAATAGTTAATCCAGGTAACATTCTGGGGACCTGGGTTTTAATCCTGCCTCAGCAGATGGTGGAATTTGATTTTGATAAAAAATATCAGCAGTTAAGGATCTAGTGACGGCCATGTAACCATTATTGATTATTGGGAAAAATACATCTGGTTCACTAATGTCCCTTAGGGTAGGAAACTATCATCCTTACCTGGTCTGGCCTACATGTGTCTCCAGATGCACAGCAATGTGGTTGACTCTAATCCCATCAATGAATGAATAAAAAACCAAAACTGTACACAGGACTCAAAGGTGTGACCTGACTGACACCCTGTACGATTGTAACTAGGTTTCCTGGCTTTTAAACTCCAAATTCCTAGTAATGAAGATCTATTTATTTTCTTAATTACTTGCTACACATGCTTGCCTACTTCTTATGTTTCATGCACAATAACATCCAGATCCCTCCAAGAGGCACTTTTGTTTTGGATTCTCTCTCTATTTAAAGAATGGTCTGCTATTTGATTCTTCCCACCAGAGTGCCTGATTTCACACTTTCCTATATTAAATTCCACCTGCCCAAGTTTTTGCCCACTCACTCAACCTATCTATACCCACTAGTAGATTCCTTATATCCTCATCACAACATACTCGCCACCTATTTCTATTTCATTAGCAAATTTAAATCCATTACACTCTAGTTCCTCCTCCACATCATTAATGTAAACAGTAAATAATTGAGACACTAGGACTCATCTTTGTGACACACCTTTGGTTACATATTTCTAACCTGAAAAATACCCATTAATCTCAACACTGTCTTCTGTGTGGCAACCAATCCTCAAATTAGGTTAATATGTTGCCTACGGCATCGTGAGAATTGAGAATGTGGTGCTGGGAAGCACAGCAGGTCAGGCAGCATCCGAGGAGCAGGAGAGTCGACATTTCGGGCAAAAGCCCTTCATCAGGAATGAGACTGTGAGCCGAAGGTGTGGTGAGATAAATGGGAGGGGGTCACAGCCTCATTCCTGATGAAGGGTTTTTGCCCTTTTATCTGGTATCTTATTGAATGCCTTTTCCTAATGATAGGTGCTAAACTAACTGGTCAATAATGTTTTGTGATTTCTGTCTCTCTCCTTTTTGAACAGGAGGGCAGCGGGTGGGGGGGCAGCAATTTTCCAATCTGCTGGAAGCTTATAGGATGCCAGTGAGTTCTGGAATATCTTCACTAATGTCTCCAATATTGCTGCAGCCAGATCCTTTAAAACACTTGGGTATAGGTCATCAGGTCCTGGTGACTTCCCTGCCTTTTGTCCCATTAGTTTGTTAAATACTTTGTTCCTCATGATATAGCCTGCTCCAATATCTTTCCTCCCATTAGTTCTTTGTTTCTGTATGTCTTCAAGATGTTTATAGTATTCTCCACCATGCATACGAATCCAAAATGTTGCTATAAATTATATGCTATTTCCCTATTGCTTGTTATCAATTCTCCAGTTGCAATGTCCAAAGGGCTCTCTTTATTTAAATATATATATGGAAACTCTTTCTGTTTGCTTTTATATTTCTTGCCAATTTACTTACTAATCAATTTTCTCCTTTTATTTAGCTTTTAATTCATATACTGCTGGTCCTGAAAAATATTCTGGCCTGCCACTAATTTTTGCCACTTGGTTTTTGGTTGGATGCTCTCCCTGACCAACTTTGTGAATTACAATTGGCTTATCCTTCACATCAAGCCCTTCTTTTGGACAAGAATGTAATTTGCTGAGCATTATGAAATAACTGCTTCAGAGTCTGCCATTTCTCATCTACTGACTTCCTCCTTAATCCATCTTCCAGGCTGGTTTATGCAATCTTTCCTCATATCCCTGTATTTTCTGCTATTTAAGTTAAAGATATTAGTTTGCCCTCCCTCTTCCATGTTGACACAATGAGATCTCTTATTAATCCTGCCTCAGATCATGAGTAAAGAATTCAGTCACTTTATAAATGATTGGAAAATACTATGCAAGGGGGTTCTTGTGGTCCAATGGTAGTGCTTCAGCTCCTGAGCCAGGAAACCTGGGTTCAAGTCCCATCTGATTCAGAGGTATGTGGTAATATCTCTGAACAGGTCAAATGAGGAGAATATAAAATAAGCCAGAACACATCCACATGTTATGCCCAAACAATAGAAAGGCTGAGGCAGAGGAAACATTTCCATAGAAATCTAGCACAATGTATACAAAACGATCCTTAAGTGGAAAGATACACCACTGGAGAACAGTCTAGCACAAAGACTAATGTGACACCCCAACTAAATTGGTCTTGCAACAGGAAAAAATGTTACCGATTCTAGAAGTAATAGCAGGTGGATGTGAGAAAATCAAGTTGAAACAGCAGAAAAGGACGCAGAGGGAAGTGGAGGCATAGTCACCAGGCTCATGCTCCACAATCCTTAATGTTCGAGGGACATGGTTTTGAATCCCACCATGGCAGTTGGTGAAATATGAACTCAATAAAATCTGGAATAAAAAGCTAGTTTAATGGTGACTACTTTGATTGTCATACCAGCTCTGGACAACGTGTGACTCCAGATCCATAGCAATGTGGTTGACTCTTAACTGCCTTCTAAAATGTCCGAGCAAATCACTCAGTTTGGGCTATTACAGTAGAGCTTTATTTGTTGGCCTAACCAGTTACACCCACATCCCATAAATCAATTTTAAAAACCTTCACTTTTATAAGACCACCAAACCATTGCCAGAGTTAAGAATTTGAGAATAGACAGTCAGGAAGCTGGAAGAACAAAGCAAGCCAGGCAGCATCAGAACATAGAACATAACAGTGCAGTACATACCCTTTGGCCCTCAATATTGCACCGACGTGAAACCAATCCGAAGCCCATCTAACCTACGCTTTTCCATTATCAGCCATATGCCTATCCAATGACCATTTGAATGTCGTTAAAGTTGGTGAGTCTACCACTGTTGCAGGCAGGGTATTCCATGCCCTTACTACTCTCTGAGTAAACAACCTACCTCAGACATCTGCTAGCCATCACCATCTGAGGTAAAAGGCTCTCACTGTCCACTCGATCCAATCCTCTGATCATCTTGTATGTCTCCATTAAGTTGCCTCTCAACCTTTTTCTCTGTAACAAAAACAGCTTCAGGTCCCTCAGCCTTTCCTCATAAGACCTTCCCTCCATACCAGGAACATCCTAGTAAATCTCTTCTGCACCACATTCTTCGAATGCTCCACATCCTTCCTATAATGCGGTGACCAGAATGGTACACAATACTCCAAGTGCGGCCACACCAGAATTTTGTACAGCTGCAGCATGACCTCATGGTCCTGAAATGCAATCCCTCTACCAATAAAAACTAACACACTATACGCTTTCTTAACAACCCTATAAACCTGGGTGGCAACTTTCAAGGATCTATCACATGGACACCTAGATCTCTCTGCTCATCCACATGACCAAGAATCTTACCATTAGCCGAATAGTCTTTATTCCTATTGCTCCTTCCAAAGTGAATCACCTCACACTTTTCCACATTAAAGTCCATTTGTCACCTCTCAGTCCAGCTCTGCAGCTTATCTATGTCCCTCTGTAACCTGCAACATCCTTTCGCACGGTCTACAACTCTACTGACCTTACTGCCATCAGCAAATTTACTGACCCATCCTTCTACAACCTCATCAAGGTCATTTATAAACATGACAAACAGCAGTGGGTCCAAAGCAGATCCTTGTGGTACATCACTAGTAATTGAATTCCAGGATAAACATTTCCTATCAACTGTCAGCCACTGTCTTCTTACAACTAGCCAATTTCTGATCCAAACCACTAAATCACACTCAATTCCATGCCTCCGTATTTTGTGCAATAGCCTACCATGAGGAATCTAATCAAATACCTTACTGAAATCCATGTACACCACATCAACCTCTTTCCCCTCATCTACCTGTTTGGTCACTTTCTCAAAGAACTCAATAAGGCACAATTTACCCTTCACAAAACCGTGTTGACTATCTCTAATCAACTTATTCCTTTCTGGATGATTATAAATCCTATCTCTTATAATCCTTTCTAACACTTTACTGGTTTATAATTACCAGGTTGACTCTACTCCCCTTCTTGAACAAGGGGACAACATTTGCTTTCCTCCAATCTTCTGGTACTATTCCTGTAGACAATGATGACATAAAGATCAAAACCAAAGGCTCTGCAATCTCCTCCCTAGCTTCTCAGAGAATCCTAGGATAAATCCCATCTGGCGCAGGGGACTTATCTATTTTCACACTTTCCAGAATGGCTAACACCTCTTTATGAATCTCAATCCCATCTAGTCTAATAGCTTGTATCTCAGAATTCTCCTCACCAACATTGTCTTTTTCCTGTGTGAATACTGATGAAAAATATTCATTTAGTGCCTCTCCATGGACTCCATGAACAACTTCCTGCTACTGTCCTTGATTGGCCCTAAGTTGACCCTATCATTCTTTTATTCCTGACATACCTATAGAAATTATTAGGGTTTCCTTGATCCTATCTGCCAAAGACTTCTCATGTCCCCTCCTGGCTCTTCTTAGTTCTCTCTTTAGGTCCTTTGTGGCTAATGTGTAATTCTCAAGCACCCTAACTGGCCTTCATATCTTGTCTTTACATCAGGAGGTAGAGAAGTCAACATTTCGGATGTAACCCTTCTTCAGGACTATGAATTTGATTAATTAACAATTTGAGAGCCAGTCAGGATACAAACTTTCAACACACTTAACAAAATTCGCTCCATGTGGCAGTTTGGGACCTGTGTTGAGCTGTAATCACCTCAATCACAGGCAGTAGAAGTGAATGGCCAGATATAACGTACTAGCTGTAGACAGATACACATAACTAGTGAAGCTATTTCTCTGGTGGGTGGCTGATCAAGAATACATGGATCTGACCATTTCTACAGTACATAGATACCACCCTTTGACCCAGAGGTCCAAAGCAATTCAACAATTATAGAATCCCTACAGTGCAGAAGGAGGTCATTCAGCCCATCAAGTCACACTGACCCTCTGAACAGCATCCCACCCCACATCTACCCTGGCGAATCCACTGAGCCTCAATATTACAGCCCATGTCAACCAATCATCTAACCTGAACACCTTTGGACTGTGGGAGGAAACCAGAGCACTTGGAGGAAACCTACACAGATGGGGTGAATGCGCAAACTCCACATAAACTGGTGCTCCAAGACTGGAATTAAACCTGGGTCACTGGCACTGTGAGGCAGTGGTGCTAACCACTGAGCCACTGTGCTGCCCAAATACAAATGGAAATAGAAAACTAACAGGTTCCATGGCAAAAAACAGATGACATGGGAATGACAGTCTCAGTTGAAGGAAAATCATCCAGATGAACAGCCAATAACAACATGCATATATGCCATTAAGAAACCAGCAAGAATATTAAAGATTATGTGTGCAATGCATATGCAGCGACTGACAAAATAAGGAACTGCTAATGGATGAACACAGACATGTGTATATTGCATAACTTGGATAATTCAAAACAGACATGACACATGCATATTTTCCCACTTTGAAAGTGGAATATTTAAGATAGAAATCCAATTGCACCAATAAGCCTCTTGGCTTGCTGTAGCCATGTGAGCTCTTACCATGAGGTATGCAGGCCAGAGGCATCATCTTACCAACTCTTCAATAAAGTCATTGTACAGACTAGACTGCTGCCTTGTGAGACAGAATAGTGTACTGCTTGGAAGGGAACTTGCTGATTTTTACATGCTACCTTTATAAAAACAAAATAAAACAAATTCTGGAAATCAGAAATAAAAAAAACAGAAAGTGCTGGAGAAAGTTAACAGGCCTGGCAGCATCTTTGGAGATAGAATCACAGCTAATATTTCGACCTTGATACGACTGACAGTATAGTTCAAACATTGACTGTTTCTGTCTCCACAGACACTGCCAGATCTGCTGAATTTCTTCAACACATTCTGTTTTCACTTCTGTCACCCTGTGCTTCGAATGATCAAATTACACAAGCTTGCAACATTCAGTTTCTGAGGTAGCAAATTGAAGAGTAAACCAACAGATAAGACTAGAAGTTACAAAAATTTTAAAATGATAAAACTAAAGAGTCTGTATGTGATTGTAAGTATAATAAAACAGTTGAACCGAGAGCATAGATAGAAATGAATGAGTGAAATCGAGTAGCTATTACAGAGACATGGCGACATGATGACTTGAACCAGGACTTGAGTTGGACTGTGTCAGGTAAGGTTGAGAGGGAGAGTCCTTCATGTTAACCTTAACTGGTGTGGGAATTGAACTCATGCTGTTGGTGTTGCTCTGTGTTGCAAACTAGCCATTGAGCCAACTGAGCTAACAAAATATACAGTTTGATAAAATTAATTAAATCGTTCCTTCAGCTGGCATCAGAAGTCACACTGTGTTGTACCAGCTGCTTGCCCTTTCCCTTTGCCAAAGCAAGGCGTCCTGGGGAGCAGGTAAACCAGCAGGAAAGCTTTAGAAATTCCATGTTGACAATGGATTTGTCAAGGGGACAGGCCAGTAGCTGATGGTATTTAAACCTGATAAGTGCAAGGAGATGGAATTTAGAAAAAGAAACAAAATGAAGAACTATTTAATCAATGGCAGGACACTGGGTAGCTTAGAGGAACAGGGGGATCCTGGGGTAATTATTCACAGATACCTGAAGACAGCAGAGCATATGAATGGACAGTTAAGAAGACATACGAGACACTCACTTTCATCAATCTTGGTATACAGTACAAGAGCAAGAAAGTAAATGTTGGAGCTGTACAGAGCATTGGAGTACTGTATGCAGTACTCTGGTCAGAACAAAGAACAAAGAACAAAGACCAAAGAAAATTTACAGCCCAGGGACAGGCCCTTTGGCCCTCCAAGCCTGAGCCGATCCAAATCTCCTGTCTAAACCTATCACCCAATTCCTAAGCATGTGTATCCCTCTGCTCCTCACCAATTCATGCATCTGTCTAGATGCATCTTAATTGAATTCACTGTGCCTGCCTCTACTATCTCTGCTGGCAACACGTTCCAGACATCCACCACCCTCTGTGTAAAATACTTCCTGCATGTATCCCCATTAAACTTTTCACCTCTCACATTGAAAGCATGACCTCTTGTTATTGAATCCTTCACCCTGGGAAAAAGCTTATCTCTACCTACCCTGTCTACCCTGTCACTTCTCTACAGAAAGGATGCGACAGCACTAGAGGGAGTACAGAGGAGATTCACCAGGGTATTGCCTAGGATGGCGAACTGAGCTATAACGATAGACTAGATAGGTTTGGATTGTTATCTTCAGAGCAGGGAAGACTAAGGGGGAGCATGATTGAGGTGTATAAGATGATGAGGGGTACGGACAGGTATAAAGAGCAGCTATTCCCCTTGATCATGAGAGGGCATTGTTTTAAGGTAAGGGCAGGAGATTCAGAGGGGACTTTTTCAGAAGGAAAAAACTCTCTCAGAGGGTGTTAGGAATCTGGAATAAACTGCCTGGGAAGGATATAGAGGCTGGAAACCTTACAACTTTAAAAATATTTAAAAACCTTTAAAATACTTCAACTATCATAATATTCAACGATATGGAACAAGGCAATTGGGATGAGTGCACTTTTAGTGGTAGTTCTGGTGATGGAGAGTCGATGTGCTGAAGGGCCTTTTCTGAGCTGCCTGAATCTATGAACACATTGCAAAAAAAAACAATTTTGACCTCAGGATATTTGCTGAAGGTAGTCACATGCAACAGCCATACTTCCAACAATTTGGTTCAATATTGCAAAGTACCATACGTGAAACTTTGGAACCTCCCTAAAGAACAGGAACTCACTTGATTGATATTCCAACTCCTTTCTTTTCTCTGTGTGACAAATTTCTCCCCTCAGACTATCCAACTACTTTGACTCCACTTTTGACTTGGATCAACCATCCTTGCTGACTGGCTCCCATCATATGTTAATCAGGCTGGCTGCAAGGCAATAAACCACTCAGGGACATGATGGACACTCTATGGAGCTAAAGCTCTGTCATTTAAAGGGAAATGTCTAGTCGCACTTAGCCTTCAACCTTTTGACTGACAGATTTGGAAAGGAATAATTCTCTCCAATGCCCAAGGTTGAAAAGAAAGTCAAAGAGAGGCCTTTAAAGCAGTTTGAATGTGTGGGGATGATAGATAAGAAGCTATGTTTTAACTGAGGAGTACATCAAAGTTTTGTTGCATTGGACTGTTAAAGACATGGTGATAAATGACAAGTTAGGTGTCCTGGTGTATGGGAATTACCGAGTATAGAGTAACATTGGCTGAAGGGGTGCCTTTCAGAAGTGGAATTGAGGCAGTGGGACATAAAGGAATGGATAGCTATCGTGGTGAGGAGTACAAATGCAAGTAACCGTTGGAGTCAGATAAGGATGGGGTGATGCATTTGTGGGAGTTGATGTGGCTGTAGCGACAAATTGCAGGTTGTGGAAGGCAACAGAGAAAAACCAAGCCTTGAGGCAATGAAGCTCTGGATTAGGGTTTCAGTCCCCAAGGCAGAGGAGCATTACATGTTCTAAGTATTGGATTCGAACGATTGTCATGAAGGTGTGAAAATTCAAAATTAGCAGCTGTCAATATCAGATAAATACTAAGAAATCCAACAATTACTTCAGGAGAAGATTTTCTTCCACTCAAAAAGTGGTTGGAAATGTGAAACTTGATACCTCATGGAGTAATTAAGGTGAAACAAAAACAGAAATTACTGGAGAAACTTAGCAAGTCTGATAGCATCTGTGAACGAGAAAGAAGAGTCACAGGACCAAAAACAATAACTCTGTTTCTCTCTACACAAGTGCTACTAGACCTGCTGAGTTTTTCCAACAATTTCTGTTATTGCTTCAGATGTCCAGCATCTGGAGTTTTATTCGCAAGTAATAAAGATTAATGGATGCATTTAAGGGTGAGTAGGATAAGTACATTGAGGACAAAGGAAGATAAGGATATGCTGATCAGGAGACAGGAAGAGAGTTGGCAGAGGCTTATGTGAGGCACCAAAACTGGCATGAACTCATTGGGCCAAATAGCTTGCTTCTGAGCTATACTTTCTATGTAAACTGAGCCTGAGGTAGATCAGAAAAGTGAAGTTCCTTTAATATGAGGTGACAGTTGCAAGGATATCAGGAAGATGTTTGTAAATGCCAATATAGATGATGGCTTTACTTATTCTGAGCTACAGAAAGTTAATTGCGGAGCATACAAAGTTCATGACTGGATCATGTTTGTTAAAATGACGACTATTGATTCCTTTCTGAAAATCCATATTTGTCACATCTTATCTGGCACACCCTTTATATAAACTTGTCAAACAAAACTTTGCCAAACATGACTTTAACAAATTCATTCAAGTTGCCCTTACATTTCTATATATTTACCAATATTGCATTATCGATCCAAGTGGTTCTTGGCTACAGAGTCAGTGAGGCATTCCAATTTAGTCATCCATTACAAATCTCTCCCAGTTTTCATTTCCATGACTTCAATGAAAACAAATTGTGAGAGGTATATATTGGAACATTGATGTGACATTGATCTTTTTACATATTTGACATAAGTTAAATTACTTTGAGTCTGCTTGTTAGTGATGTTAAACTGAATATTTTAGAGTTATTTTATTTATCCTTTCTTTCCTTGAACAACAATCCCATTCTAAAATTTTTACAGTTAAAAACAGTTGTGCACACTTCATACGTTCCTTTAATTATTTCCAGTTTTGTTAACTTATAATTCATTAGCTTAAGCTGCAGAGTCAGAAAGGCCTATAGTACAAGAAAAAGGCCTGTCGGTCCTTTGATTCTGTGCCAGTCAATAATAGCCACATAACTATTCTGATCTCATTTTCCAGGACTACGCCCATAGCCTTGTAGGCCTTGGCATTGCAAGTATACATCTAAATATCTCTTAGATGTTACACCCTTACAGACGATGAGTTCCCGATTCCCATCACTTTCTGAGTGAGACCATTTATCCACGGATTCCCTCTTCACTGACATTAAATCTGTAGCCTCCTCCACCCCAGTGAATGATCCCTTCACCAAATGAAAAAGTTCCTTCTTGTCTACTCTATCTATGATTAGATTAGATTCCCTACAGTATGAAAACAGGCCCTTCAGCCCAACAAGTCCACACCAACCCTCCGAAGACAACCTACCCAGACCCATTCCCCCACTCTATATTTACCCCTGACTAATGCACCTAACACTATGGGTTATTTAGCATGGCCAATTCACCTGACCTGCACATCTTTGGAATGTGGGAGGAAACCAGAGCACCCGGAGGAAACTCATGCAGATGTGGGGAGTACGTGCAAACTCCACACAGACTATCATCCGAGGCAGGAATTGAACCTGGGACCCTGGCACTGTGAGGCAGCAGTGCTAACCACTGAGCTAACATGCTGCCCAAATTGTGATGTGTAATATATGACCCTCATATAGTGTGCATCAATATTACATCACTCAGGAGTCTCCTCTACTCCAAGAAAATAAATCCAATCTGTCCAATCTCTCTTCATAATTAAAACTCTCCAGCCCAGGCAATTTCCTGATAAATCCCATCTGCACCCTCTCCAGTGCATTCACATCCCTCCTATAATATGGATTTTAAAACAGCACGCAATACTCTAACTGTGGCCTAACCAATATGTTATACAATCCCAGCAGTACCTCCCTGTTCTTAAACTCCATGCCTTGGCTAATAAAGGCAAGTGACTCATATGCCTTCTTAACCTGCCTGGCCTAACACTCTAAGGGACTGCTGGACATGCATACCTGATCCTCGGTGCTTTTCAGGGATTCATTTTAGTTTCTCACTCTCTGTGATATGTACAGAATGTTTTACTGCTACATATACAGTCATTGCCTCATCGGAATATATTTATTTTGTAATCTGTGCATTTTGTATTGCAGATCTGCAGCTATTAACTTGTCATCATCTTTGCTATTTTAAATGTCTAATAAATTATGGTGGGTTTTTAGAAAGTAGGAGGCTGCAGATTTTATGTACTAAGTACTCTCCAGAATCCTTCCGTTCATCATGTATACCATGCCTTGTTTCTCCTGCTCAAGTGCATCACTCATACATATCCAGATTGAATTTCATATGCTCCTGATCAGCCCATCTGTCCAGCCATCCACATCCTCCTGTAATGAGACCTGCGTTGCTTCAGTCTCTGAGGAGTTGCAAATGGGGCTGAACATTGAACAATCATCAGAAAACCTCCTCATTTCTCACGTTATGATGCGGGGAAGGATACTGATGAAACAGCTAAAGATAGTTGGACCTGTGGCACTACGCCCACTGAAGTATATGGCCTCCGGCTGGGCCCACAGGAACTATAAGCTTCAATGTTTCTGCACTTCTGTTTTGTTATATGCACATTAAGATGACATCTATTTTGTCCATAAAAAGTTCTATCATCCCAACTTAAATAACAATCCATGTGACCTTTCAAGTTTGCATACCTTTGGATTCTCTGCATGAGACAGCTAATGTGCTAATTCTAACTGACTCTAAGTAGCTTTCTGCCATGGAGCATCACCTAACTGCAGCAAACAAAACTGGTGTACTAAAGCATACTTCAGAGACAGACTGCTAAACTGTATCATCTAGCATAAACTAAACTTGTGCATACTACAAGCAAACAATTTGATTTTAAACCAAGTTGTTATATTTGCAAAAACGACTTGGTTTCTCCTTGCCAATGATTTATAGAATTGGAAAGGTAAATCATAGTGTCAGAAGTTCAATGATTCTGCACAAAGAGAAGGCTGAAAGAAACAAACTGAAATTTGTTGGATCTCAGGCCCTGCTGAAGCAAATGCAGCAGAAAGTATTTTATTGCAGAGCATAATAACTGGGAGCTTTGTTGCTTTTTTGGCTGCAGAAAGCGCTGAAAGATTGCTTCAAACTATTTTCTCAATCATTATATGCAACAGAATTCAATTAAATTAAGTTAAAAAGAAAGGGCAGCTTGCAATAAGCATAGACCAGGGGTGACAAGCCTGCAGCTATGGAACAGATAAGCTCTCTCGAAGAATGAGAAATCAAGGTAAAAGACTCACCTCAGCTTGGAAGCACAAGAAAGAAGAACTGAAGTTACATATTGAATTTCCAGTGACTGATAGGAGAAGTGCAAGTTAAAATGTTTTTACACCCTATATATACTTGGTAGATAGCATTACTTAGAAATTTAGATTAGATTAGATTAGATTAGATTACTTACAGTGTGGAAACAGGCCCTTCGGCCCAACAAGTCCACACCGCCCCGCCGAAGCGTAACCCACCCATACCCCTACATGTACATCTACATCTACCCCTCACCTAACACTACGGGCAATTTAGCATGGCCAATTCACCTGACCTGCACATCTTTGGACTGTGGGAGGAAACCGGAGCACCCGGAGGAAACCCACGCAGACACAGGGAGAACGTGCAAACTCCACACAGTCAGTCGCCTGAGGCGGGAATTGAACCCGGATCTCCGGCGCTGTGAGGCAGCAGTGCTAACCACTGTGCCACCGTGCCGCCCACCCAACTTGGGTTGAAAACATTTGTCAACATTACGTGAGGACTCCTGCTTCTTGGATGCTGCCTGACCTGCTGCGCTTTTCCAGCAACACATTTTTCATCCCTTTCGGGAGGACTGCACCTGTTCTGACATCCTGAAATGCACAGACTTGATCCCTCAAGAAGTGAGCTTTCACTAATGCTCCAATGTATTATGAAAGATTTCAGAGGAAGATGATCATCCGAGAAAGGAAAGATCACACACCTTCTATCACTTATACCCCTGCCATATCACCAGGCTAACGGCGATCAGGATTTAGTAGCTGCTTGTGTGAAAGGAAATGTCCAATATGATCACTGGGGGCCTCCAAACTGACACTTCTGCCATGTGGCATCATACGTTAGATGAGATGGAAATACAGATGATGCCAACTTGGAAGGAGCAATCAGTTGTGACTAGGTCATTCAGCATTGCAACATGATTTGGAAAAATATGTACATGGAGAAATAAAAGCAGATGAAATTTAATAGTGACATATATAATAAAACAAAGAACAGCACATGCTGGAGCTCTTGAACAAACAAAAACAGAAATTACTGTTGAAACTCAGCACGTCTGACAGTATCTAATGAGAGAGAAACAGAGTTAATGCTTCAAGTCCTGTGACCTGCATGTTGAAACATATTATCAACCTACACGTTAACCTGAAGAGAATCCTGAACCAAGACTCCTAAGTCCCTTTGTGCTCAGATTTCCGAAACCTTCTCCTATTTAGAAAATAGTCTAGCCTCTTTCCTTCCAACCAAAGTGCGTAACCTCATAATTTCCCACATTATATTCCATCTGCTACTTCTTTGCTCACTCTTCTAGACTGTCCATATTCTTTTACAGCCTCCCTGCCTCCTCAACAGTATCTGTCCCTCTACCCTATCTTTGTGCTGTCTGAAACTGAGCAATAACACCCTCAAATTATTTGCCCAGTCGTTAATGTATAACATGAATAGTTATGGTCCCAAAACAGAACCCTGTGGAACTCCACTTGTCATCAGCTGCCATCCTGAAAAAGACCTCTTTGTTCATACTCTCTGCTTTCTGCCAGTCAGTCAATCTTTTATCCATGCTGGTACCTCACCCTAAAACCCAAGGGCTCTTATTTAAATGTTAACTCTGTTTATCTCTCCACAGGTGCTGCCAGACCTGCTGAGCTTCGACAGCAATTTCTGTTCTTGTTACCCGATGATCTGCCCATGGAAAGAAAGCAAATGAGGAACGAGTGTGTGGTGCTCCCTTGGACTACTGGTGTACCATAAAATCTCTGATGGAGCTGGTGAGATAGGTACACTGTTACTGAAACTCCAACCAAGAGTGTTTAAAGTGATGAGGAAATCCGTCGGCTTGGTGCTCAACGTGTCCAATCACTGCAAATTAAAAATCAATAAAACAAAAAGGGCAGGACAGTGGCTCAATGGTTCCTCACAGCACCAGAGACCCAGGTTCGATTCCAGCCTTGGGTGACTGGCTGTGTGGAGTTTGCACATTCTCCTCGTGTCTGCGTGGGTTTCCTTCCACAATCTAAAGATGTGCAGGTTAGGTGAATTGGCCATGCTAAATTGCCCAAAGTGTTCAGGGATGTGTTGCTTAGGTGCATTAGTAAGGGATAAATATAGGGCAGGGAAATGGGCCTGGGTATGTTGCTCTTCGGAGGGTCGGTGTGGACTTGTTGGACTGAAAAGCCTGTTTCCGCACTGTCGGGATTCTAGTTTTAAATCTATAAATACTAAAAAATGGAGCAAAATAAATTGCTGCAAGTTGGGAAAGTTGTTTTCAAACTATATATTCCCTTGGTCCATTCTGAAGGAAAGTCAGAGAAAAGACTACCATGTGTGATCTTAGTGTCAGATGATTGATGATTGGGAAAAGATTTGAATAACTTGGACTGTTTATTTTTCAAAAGAATTCATAAAGGCATTGAAATGGTAGGAAATGGTTAGATTTTAAACCATGAGAGTGTAACAAGAGCTTATCTTGGTGCAAACCATTCAAACCAATTTTCAGACCGATATCAGTAAATTTTCTTCAGTGTGACAATGAGGGAAAAGATCCTGGAAAAAAATTGAGAAGAATTTAGGGACAGTGATGGGACAAATGCTGTGTTATTTTTTAGATGAATAAATTAAGAGAACTCAAATGGTATTTTCCATTTTTAGTTATCAGGTTTGTTCTGGACTCTTCAACTGTTACTTTTGAGGAGGCATTCACCAATTTTACAAGAGTCAATAGTTATTTGGATTTCTACCTTGTGAAGTACTCCAGTATCCTTCACTGTAATCCAGTGGAGGACAGCTAGTATTTTGGCCTGAGAGGTTTGGTCCTGTCACTGTTACCCTGGTAGTACAAGTACATCTCGATATGATCAAAGAACATCAGTGTGATCTGCAGCAGGCCCAGCAGCAGAACTCCTTAACAAGTGCATTCCAAAATCTCCCACTTTGAATTCAAGCATATTCTAGATAAAGATGAAATATTATATTGAGCATTGATGCAATCAGCCTTGATTATAAACTAATAGCTAATGAAGCAACTGCCCACACAGAATCCAAGAGTGGAACATTTGGGTTCCCAGTTAGTGGAACAGTGAACTTTGGTAGGAGCATAAAACAGACAATACTATCCAGCTAGGCGAAAGTGAGGACTGCAGATGCTGGAGATTAGAGTCAAGATTAGAGTGATGCTGGAAAAGCACAGCAGGTCAGGCAGCGTCCAAGGAGCAGGAAAATCAATGTTTTGGGCAGGAGCCCTTCATCAGGAATGAGGCTGGAAGCCTCGGGGGTGGAGAGATAATTGGGAGGGGGTGGGACTGGGGAGAAGGTAGTTGAGGGTGCAATAGGTGAATGGAGGAAGGGATATAGGTGACAGGTCAGACAGGACGGTGGAGCGGATAGGTGGGAAGGAAGATTAGCAGGTGGGACAGGTCATGAGGATGTTGCTGAGCTGGAAGGTTGGAACTGGGGTAAGGTGGGGGGAGGGGAAATGAGGAAACTGGTCAAGTCCACATTGATACCTGGGGTTGAAGTGTTCCGAGGCAGAAGATGAGGTGTTCTTCCTCCAGGCGTTGGGTGGTGAGGGAGTGGCAGTGGAGGAAGCCCAGGAACTGCATATCCTTGGCAGAGTGGGAGGGGGAGTTGAAATGTTCGGCCACAGGGCGGTGTGGTTGATTGCTGAAGGTATCCCGGAGGTGTTCCCTAAAGCGCTCGGCGAGAAGGCATCCAGTCTCCCCAATGTAAAGGAGACCACATTGGGAGCAATGGATACAGTAAATGACATGTGTGGACATGCAGGTGAAACTTTGATGGATATGGAAGCTCTTTTGAGGTGAGGGGGGAGGTGTGGGCGCAGATTTTACAATTCCTGCAGTGGCAGGGAAGATGCCAGGAGGGAAGGTTGGGTCACTGGGGGGCATGGACCTGATCAGGTAGTCACGGAGGGAACGGTCTTTGTGAAAAGTGGAAAGGGGTGTGGAGGGAAATACATCTCTGGTGGTGGGGTCTGTTTGTAGGTGGCGGAAATGATGGTGGATAATGTGTTTTTGCAGAGGTTGGTGAGGTGGAAGGTGAGGACCGGGGGAGTTTTATCTTTGTTGCTGTTGAAGGGGTGGGGTTTGAGGGCATAACGTGGGATGAGATGCATTAATGGGCATCTTCAACCATGTGGGAGGGGGAATTACAGTCTTTAAAGAAAGATGCCATCTGGTGTGTTCTGTGGTGGAACTGATCCTCCTGGGAGCAGATACGGCAGAGGCAGAGAAATTGGGAGTAGGGGATAGCATTTTTGCAGGAGGTAGGATGGGAGGAGGTGTAATCCAGGTAGCTGTGAGAGTCAGTGGGTTTGTAAAAAATGTCGGTGTTGAGTCAGTTGTCATTGATGGAGATGGAGAGGTCCAGGAAGGGGAGGGAGGTGTCAGAGATGGTCCAGGTAAATTTAAGGTCAGGGTGGAATATGTTGATGAAATTGATTAAATGCTCAACTTCCTTGTGGGAGCACTAGAGGCGCCGATGCAGTCGTCAATGTAGCGGAGGAAGTGGTGGAGAGTGGTGCCGGAAGATAGACTGTTTTACATAGCTGACAAAGAGACAGGCATAACTGGGGCCCATATGGGTGCCCATGGCTACCCCTTTTGTCTGGACAAAGTGGGAGGATTCGAAAGAGAAACTGTTGAGGGTGAGGACCAGTTCATCCTAACGAATGAGAGTGTCAGTGGAAGGATACTGGTGGGGACATCGGGAGAGGAAGAAACAGAGGACTTGGAGGCCCTGGTCATGGCAGATGGAGGTGGAGATGGATTGGATGTCCATGGTGAATATGAGGCACTGGGGACCAGGGAAATGGAAGTCTTGGAGAAGGTGGGGGGGCGTGGGTAGTGTTCTGAACATATGTGGGGAGTTCCTGGACTCAGGTGGATAGGACAGTATCGAGATAGGTGGAGATGAGTTCAGTGGGACAGAAGCAGACTGAGACGATGGGTTGGCCGGGGTAGTTAGGCTTGGGGATCTTGGGAAGGGGGTAGAATTGGGTGGTGCGGGGTTCCCAAACTGTGAGGTGGGAAGTTGTGGGTGGGAGATCTCCTGAGGTGATGAGGTTGTGTATGGTCTGGGAGATGATGGTTTGGTGATGGGGGGTTCTGGGAGATGTACAGCTGACCGTTATAAATGAACCAATTCTCCCTTCCATTCTCTTCTTTCTTCAATTGCTGGCTGGCCTGGTATTGTTTGTTTTACACTTCGAGTAAAGTATGTTAATCCAATATATTTCCTTTTTACGGCAATGACTAGTAAGTTGTTTGATAATGATACAAGTTATTGAAAAACAGTCACTTGCATTAGCACAACTACAAGTACAGAAAAAAAATATATTTTGGGTCCAAAGTCAATGGCCAATTTGCAATTAAAGTGCAGAATACTAGATATTGAAGGCAAAAATACTGAGCTTAGGGTAGAAGAATGGAGGTCTGAGGAACGGTCACTGGACCCGAAACATTAACTCTGATTTCTCTTCACAGATGCTGCCAGACATGCTGGGCTTTTCCAGCAATTCCTGTTTTTCTATAGAAGAATGAAGGTTTTCTTTTAATTTGGGCAAGTTGCAGTTGGTTCACTTCCTATATGGGCCATCACCAACACCCCATACTCACTCCCCCTACTCACTTGTGCTTGACATCACTCAGGAGCAACAATATTGACAGAATGATGCATTGTGTGAAAACTCCCACCAGGTCTTATGGCCCAGAATTGGAAGGTGACTACCAGTTTTCTAATGGTGAATGATCACTGAACAATTGACTGCAGTAAAGAAAATGACAAGAACTATATTTCAAAAATATGAATTCTCTGATCAAACAGCTAGTTCCAGCTTCAACATGTCTGTCCAGAGGATAAGAAATGATATGTTCACTGCACTAACACAGAGTGCCAGTCCTCTCTGAAATATTTTCCTTTGACAATTTGGAGAATTCAATTGTGAGTATGAGAATGTTCACGGACAGCAAATTGCTGCTTCCACACTTGTGCAGCATTCCATCGTCTATTAGCCTCTCACTAATCTGAGAATTTAAAATACAAGCCCTAGTTACATTTTATGTTTTGGAGTCGGAGTTTCTGAATAGATACCTCTTGCTTTCTGAAACTCATGTAGGTACTTTTGTTTCGCACATTGGTGTTAAAATTTTCCATGACTGTTGAACAGATGGGAAATCTGGACATGCTCCAGATGGATGGCCCTCACATATTTCCATTAGGTTAGTAAATCCTGGAGGCTACAAATGATAGCAAATCAAGGGGATAGGAATTAGGCATATGTCCAAATCCTCATTACGCATTCTTTATTTCACCAACATTTTGCTCTGGAACAATAAATGCAGCAACTTACCCCACTGTTCATGAAAAAAAAAATCACAATTACAGAAGAAAATATTTTGTGTAGCAATTCATAATTTTCCGTGAAATTATAGGCACATATAGCTTAATTTAATAAAAGAGATGAAGGTATCACATACCAGCCCTTCAAAGTGTGGATGCCCCATGTCCCCTAACGTGGGGAAGGCCTGTCGAGTAAGCCATAGTGTCATAGAGTCACACAGCATGGAAACAGACCCTTCAGTCCAACTCTCCAATGCCGACCAGATATCCTAAATAAATCCAGTTCCATTTGCCAGCACTTACCTCTAAATCCTTCCTATTCATTCACCCATCCAGATACCTTTTAAATGTTGTAATTGTACTAGCCTCCCACTTCCTCTGGCTCAATCCATACACACACACCTCTCTGCGTTGAAAAGTTGCCCCTCAGGTCCTTTTTAAATCTTTCTCCTCTCATCTTAAACTTATATGCTCTAGTCTTGATTTTCAGACGCAGGGAAAAGACCTTAAGTATTCACCCTATCCACGCCCCTCATGATTTTATCAATCTCAATAAGGTCACCCCTCAGCTAGGGAAAATAGTCCCAGCCTATTCAGCCTCTACCTATAGCTCAAACTCTCCAAATTTGGCAATGTCTTTGTAAATCTTTGCTGAACACTTTCAAATTTAACATCATTGCTATCATAGGGAGACCAGAATTGAACTCAATATTCCAAATGTTGCTTCACCAATAACCTATCTGTTCCATCTCCTATACTCGATGAACTGACCGATAAAGGCAAGCATGCAAAACGCCTTCTTCACCACCCTGTCTACCTGCGACTCCACTTCCAAGAAACTATGCACCTCCACCTCTAGGACTCTCTGTTTGGAACATTCCCCAAAGTCCTGTCATTAATTGTATAAGTCCTGCCCTGATTTGCCTTACCAACATGCAACACCTCACATTTATCTAAATTAAACTCTCTCTATCATCAGCCCATTGGCCCATCTGCTGAAGGTCCCATTGTACTCTCAGATAACCATTGTCACTGTCCACAACACCACCAATTTGGCTGTTATCTGCAAACTTACTAACCATACCTTCTATGTTCACATCCACATCATTTATATAAATGATGAATAGCAAAAGACCCAGCACCAATCCGCTGGTCACAGAACTCCAGTGCAATAAACAATCTTCCACACCACCCTCCTACCTTCAAGTCAATTTTGCATCCAGTTGGTTAGGTCCCCCTGGATTCCATGTGATCTAATCTTACAATCCCGTCTACCATGCGGAACCTTGTCAAACGCTTTGCTGAAGTTCATATGGACAACGTCTACTGCTCTGCCTTCATCGATCTTCTTTGTCACCTCTTCAAAAACCTCAATCAAATCAATAAGATATGATTTCCCACACACAAAGCCATATTGACTAATCAGTCCTTGCCTTTCAAATACGGGTAAATCCTGTCCCTCAGAATTCCTTCCAAAAACATACCCAAAACTGTCTTAAGACTCAAGGGTCCATAGTTCCCTGGCTTTTCTTTACAGCCATTCTTAAATAATGGCACTGCATTAGTCACCCTCCAGTCTTCTGGCACCTCACCCATGACTGTTGAAGATACAAATATCTCAGCAAAAGACCTAGCAATCTCTGTGCTAGAATCCCACAAAGTTCTGGAATACACCTGATTAGGTTCCTGAATGTAGCTACCTTATTCATCCAGCACCTCCTCTTCTGTAATGTGGATACTTTTCAAGATATCACTTCTTATTTCCCCAAGTTCCTTAGCTTCCACATCCTTCTCCACAGTAATTATTGATGTGAAATAGTTGTTTAGGTTCTCAGCCATTTCCTGTGATTTCACACATATACAGTCTGTTGATCTTTAAGGGCCCCTATTCTCTCTCTAATTACTCCTTTGCCCTCCCACTCAAACACTGAACAAGGCAGAGGTGGACCTCCCCCATGATCAAAGACCCCCATGGAAGCCCCGCTTGCCAAGAGCTGCTGGCTGTCCAGAGGCTGACAGCTCTATGAATATCGTCACCACCGGGAGGTGGAGGTGGGGGGGGGGGGGGGGGGGGGGGGTGACACAGAAAACATAGAAACAAGGAGCATGAGTAGGCTGTTCGGCCCTTCATGTCTGCTCTGCCATTCAATATGTTCATGGGTGATCCTCCATCACAATGGCATATTCTCACTTTCTCCTCAAATACCATCCAAATTTAAGATTTTATCTGTTTCTTTTGTAAATATATTCAGTGACCTGGGCCCACAACCTTTTGTGTACTAACTTCCACAGGTTCACTACGCTTTGAGTGAAATATCTTTCTTCATTGCAGTCAACAGGGATTCTAAGAATATCTTCTCTGGTTCTAGACTCTGCAACCTCCCCGCATCCAGTCTATCCAGCCCTTTTTATAATTTTGTAGATTTTAATCAAATCTGCTCTCACCCTTGTGAACCTTAATGAACACAGACCTAATTGAATTAATCTCTCCTTATACATCAGTTCTGCCAATCACAGTGACAGCTTCTGCTGCAGTCCCTCTGTGATAACTATGAATGCAATACTCCAGGTGTGACCTCATTAAGGCCCTGTATAACTGCCATGAGATACTCCTATTCTCTTGCAATGAGTGCCAATGTACCATTTGCCTTACTAATTGCTCGCTAAACCTGCTTACTTGCATTGACTGGTATGGTAAGACACCAGATCCTCTTATATATGCACACTTCCTTTTGGATCACCATTTACATGATACTCTGCCTTTCTGTTTTTCATATTGACGTGTTCAATTTTACATTTAGTTTTGTTGTACTGCATCTGCCATATGTTTGTTCACTCACTCAACTTATCTAAATCTTCTTGAAGTATCTTTGCATTCTCCTCGCAAGTCCCAAACTTGACCCAAACACACCAGCAAACTTGGAAATGTTGCTTTTGTTTCTCCCATCCAGGTCATTTATATAGAGAGTGAATATCTAGGGCTAAAGTACTGATCCTTGTGGTCTTAGACTAGTTACGGCCTGCCACTTGGAAAAATACCATTTGTTCCTTCTCTGTGTTTCCTGTCAACCAGTTCTTGTTCCATACCAATATATTACCCCCTGTGTAGAAAGTGACGACTGCAGATGCTGAAAATCAGAGTCGAGAGTGTGGTGCTGGAAAAGCACAGCAGGCCAGGCAGGATCCGAGGAGCAGGAGAATCCTGCTCGACTATTATCCCCCAACCCATGTGCTTTAGCTTTGCTCACTATCTCTTGTGAGGAACCTTGTCAAAAGCCTTATGAAAATCCAAACACACCACATCACTGGTTCTTCCTTATCTATTGGTAAATTATATCTGCAACAACATGCTAAGCATGATTTGCCTTTCATAAACTTTGTCTAATCTGACCAATGCTTTTTAATGTTCAGCTTCAAACCTTTTACAATTGTTTCTAGCATTTTCCCCAAGATTGATGTTAGGCAAACTGGTCTGAACACTGTTTTATCTCCCTTCCTTTTAAATAGTGGGCTTACATTTGCCACCCTCAAATCTGTAAGAATTGCTTCAGAGTCTCCATAATTTTGTAAGATGACCATCAATACATCCAATATTTCCAGCTCCTTTCGTATGCTGGGATGTCAATTATCAGGCCCAGGTGATTTGTCAGCCTTTAATCCCATTCACTTCCACAACACCATTTTCTAACATATACTGATTCTTTTCAATGGCCTCTCACTAGACTGTTGATTCCATATTGTTTCTGGGAAATTATCTGTGCCCTCTTTTCTAAAGGCAGTGTGTGTTCAATTCTTCTGCCATTCCTTTGTTCCTCATTGCAATTTCCCCAGCTTCTGGCTGTAAGGGAACTGCATTTGCCTTTTGTAGTCTTTTTCTCTTCATATAATAGAAGCTTTTACAAACAATTTCTATATTCTCTCCAATTTTACTGTTGTACTCTATTTCCTGCCCCTCAGCAACATTTTTGTTTCTTTTTGCTGAATTTAAAATGGTCCCAATCTTTAGACTTGCTGCTTTTTCTGGCAATTTTACATACCTCAATTTTAGATCTAATACTACCATTAATTTCTTTTCAAAGCCATGGTTGACTCCACTTCCTTATTTGTTTTTGTGCCAAACAGGAATTAATAACTGATTCATTCACATTGTTCTCTAAATATGAACTACCATCAATCCTTTAGTAAGGATCCACAATCTATCCTTAACAATTCATGCCTCATAGCTTCATAGTTCCCTTTATTTAGATTCATGCCCTTTGTTTCAGATTTTACTACACCTCTGTCTTAATAGAGGAGGTGAGTACAATAACCACCTGAGGTCCAGGTGTGGCCAAGCAACAAATGGGTGATGACAGAAGAGGGTTAGAGGTTGGGAATACAGTAGAAAAGGTATGGTGGGGTTCAGCAGCACAGGCAAGGGAGTACCTGTCAGAGCCAAACTCCTCCTGATGCAATGTTTCTCAATCGGGCACTTTGGTTTTGAGCGAGTTACCTCCGAGCCCTTAAGAAACCTGAATAGGTTTGCTTTTTGTATTTCCCACTTGTTGATTTCCCCACTAGATTCTTGTGGTTAATACCTATACCTGTAATGGATAAAACCCTTAAGTGGGCATTCATTGCACAATTGGTGGCCAGCTAGAAAGTTTATATGTGTGCTTTCCCAGCATGGACTTGATCAGGGTGGAAGTGAAAGGTGGCAAAATCACCTCCGATCACAACCCGGCCCCCTGGGATTAAATTTCACTCTCCCACCAAACCCCACTGCTGGATAGATTATGACATTTTGTCCACTGGGTTAAAAGTAATAAGTGGAGATAATAATTTAAAAAAGAAGATAAACTGAAACATTAATGAAAATACCTGAGGAAACAAATGTTAAATGATTAAAGTTGGACTTTTGAATCACATATTAACTTATACATTTAGGAAGATAATGGAAACTTATGATATTAATAGACTGTTTGTTATCAATCACTTGGGCAGTTACCATATGATGAGTTACAGAGACTGTATAAATAGAGATTTCTTGACTTGGGATAGACAGCCAAAGGTACTATATAGTAAAGTGCCTTGACTCCAATCTACATGGTCCACTCTGAAATGGTGATGAAACCCCTTCTCCTTTGAACATATAGAAAGCAGGGAAGAAGGAAACTCATGGAAGGGAAGGTGTGAAATTAAAACTAAAAAATGCAAATCAGAGATTTTAATATATTACGAAACAATGAAAATATCTTCAAAGATCTTTTTCTACCATCACGCACAGAACTAAACTATTAAAGTGACCAGCTTTTCAGAAATATTTAGTTACAAAGGGGAATGGAGATTGCTTAATGCTAACTATAAAGTGGCCACAGAGAGAAAGAAAATAGTTTGTCTGTTGGCACCTTTATTTCTGTGTTTAAGTGACTTATTGCATGCTGTAGAATTCAACAGTTTACCCCACGTTACCATGCATACAGTAGCAGTCCACATTCAATGAAACATACCAATTCTGTTCAGTCTGTCGATTGCCACAGTTTCAAATGCCCTTCGCATCATTGGGTATTGCTCCAGCACTTCATTGAAATGATCCACAGAGAGGGAGTAGAGTCGACAGTAGGTGTCAGCTTTCACACTGGCAGTACGCCGTCCTTTAGTGAGTAAGCAGATTTCTGAAGAGGGAGAAACAAGAAATAAAAATTCAGAGGCAGGTATTGAATCTGTCGGGCACTCCAAGAGATTATTTTGTTCAATCCAAAGTGAATGCCATAAATTGATCTGGTTTTTTCACTCCCAGTAATTTTGGTTTGGGTGGTGGACCACAGATTGACTTTTTTTATTTCTCCATGGGGCATTGTGCTTTTGCTGTGTGTAAATTTCATTTTTTTTCCAGTAGAATTCATAATTGTGGTTGTCTAACCTCAACAGGAAGATGACGCAATAGTAAAATTCATCTCAGTGTCCATAAGACCAAAGGATATGAGAGAAACAGGTTACCCAGGCTATTGAGACTGGTCTGCCATTTGATCATAACTGACATGACCTCATGCGAAAGTGGGAAGACATTAGCTGAGATTCACTAATTTGGGACAAGATTTTCATGGATAGCAGGATTTCCCACACTGCCACCTGAAGAGTTGTCAGGGAATGCATCACCACAGGTCTCCATTGCCACATAATTGGTCTGGCACTCTGAAGGGCGTTAATTGGTGACAGGGCTTCTACTTGGCTGGATATCCTGCCGCAGACTGTAATCCCAGCACCACCAATGGCAGCAGCAGCCAGGTTCGAGTCAAGAGTATGATGCTGGAAAAACACAGCAGGTCAGACAGCATCCAAGGAGCAGGAAAATCGACGTTTTGAGCTCAAGTCCTTCATCTAGATTGAGGCTGTGAGCCGAGGGGGTGGTGAGGTAGTTGAGAGTGCACTAGGAAGATGGAGATGGGGATGAAGGTGATAGTTCGGAGAAGAAGGTGGAGGGGACAGGTGGGAAGGAAGATGGAAGGGAGGACAGATCATGAAGGTGGTGCCGAGTTGGAAGATTGGAATTTGGATAAGGTGGGGGGAGGGGAAATGGAGAAACTGGTGAAATTCACATTGATGCCGTGGGGTTGGAGGGTCCCGAGGTGGAAGGTGAGGTGTTCTTCCTCCAGGTGTCAGGTGGTAAGGGTTTGGTGATGGTGGAGGACCAGGACCTGCATGTCCTTGGTGGAGTGGGAGGGGGAGTTGAAGTGTTCAGCCACAGGGCAGTGGGGTTGGTTAGTGTGGGAATATCCACCAGAGATATAGCTCCTTCTCCACCCCTATCCACTTTCTGCGACTACCTCATCAGGTCCACATCCCCTAACAAACCACCCTCCCCTGCCACCGCAGGAATTGCAAAACCTGTGCTCACACCTCCACCCTCATCTCTGTCCAAGGCCCCAAAGAAATCTTCCATGTCCATCAAAGTTTCACCTGCACTTCCACATGTCATTTACTGTATCCGTTGCTACCTTCACTGCGGTGTCCTCTACATTGGGAAGACAGGATGCCTACTCACAGACCACTTCAGAGAACATCTCCAGGACACCCACACCAACCAGTCCCACCGCCCCGTGGCCGAACACTCTACCACTTCGCTGAAGACATCCAGGTCCTGGGCTTCCTCAATTGCCAAACCCTTACCACACGACACCTAGAGGAAGAACACCTCATTTTCCACCTCAGGACCCTCCAACCCCACTGCATCAATGTGGATTCACCAGTTTCTCATTTCCCCTCCCCCCCACCTTATCCCAGTTCCAACCTTCCAACGCAGCACCACCATCATGACCTGTCCATCTTCCTTCCCACCTATTCACTCCACCCTCCCCTCTGACCTTTCACCTTCCCCCCCATCTCCATCCACCTATCGCACTCTCAGCTACCTTCCCCCTCAGCCCCACCCCCTTGAGTCACAGTCTCATTCCCAATGAAGGGCTTTTGCCCAAAACGTCGACTCTCCTGCTTCTCAGATGCACTGACTGGCTATGCTTTTCCAGCACCACACTCTTGACTCTGATCTACAGCATCTGCAGTTTTCACTTTCACATAGCCAGGTTTGAGACTACCCAGAATCTAGGTCCTGAGTCGAGGATCAGGAAAGTCCAGGTGGTCTGGAGGCGAGGCAAGAAAAGGAAGTGAGGCCTGAGGGGGCTGGGAAGGCAGAGGTGGTGGGTTCCAATAGAAAGGGTCATGGTATCCAAAGGGGCAGATGTTGGTAGATTGAGGACAACCTTGAGTGAAATGCCCTTCACCTCATGTTGACCCTCAGCAGGATGACCTGGGATCCTACATGATGGAACTTTGTTCCTGGCAGCCTCAAAATTGATGTGGAGCAGGAAAGGGCTCCTATGTGGCCAATGATTAATCATTCATGGGATTCAACTGGGATGAGGGCAGGCAGATTACCCTCGGTTTTGCCCACACCTTGGAGATCTGAGAACAGATAAGGGGCAGGCAGGAGGGGGAAGGGAAAGCTGTCCAGGCTGTTATAGTTATTCGGCATGCAAACCTGCTGATGGGACATTGTAAAAATCCTGCTTCTAACTTAGAGCAGAGTCCTTGTTGAAAAAAAATGTTTTTCAGTTTTGGAGATGGTTGAACTTGGATGTAACTCCTTTAAAGCTGAAATGAAAGAGTAAAAAGCAGCAAAAATGATGGAATTATTATCCATTACAAGACACCTTTCTCAGGATTAGTGGGATAGTGGTGAACTAAATGGATTAAATGGAATAATAATAATAATTTGGTGAAATAATTTTAATGATTTTTGGGTAATATATGACTTGAGATGCAAGCAGAATAACCCCATGTGCCTACATTTCTTTGGATGACATTCAAATTTACTGCTTAAGTGAATGTAAAAAAAATCCAATGGTACTATTGAAAGAGTAGCAGAGGACTTCTGGCAATTATGTAGTTCTCATACGATATCAATAGATCAGAATATCCAGTTATTATCTCAGTGTTGCTTGTGGGATTCTCTGTGTACCATCTGGCTGTTTGCTATCTTTCCCAATATTAGAACAGTGACTACATTTCCTATCTACTTAATTGGCAGCAGTGTATTTTGAGATACCACCCTGAGGTCACTTAAAGCAAGTTTTTTCTTTACTTATTTGTCACTAGGATCGCTTATGTCTTTCGATTACAGAGAGCAGATACTCTGTAACATCAAGAAACTGGAAGAATCAATTTGACATTGTACAATTTTGGGAAATAGATGGTAACAGGAACTTTCTATGTTTGCTGCTTGTGGAAGTACATTGACATCCTACACCTTTGATTGCTGAGCTGATGATGACAATTTAGTGATACCAAGAGCAAGTAGCCAATACAGTTAAGGTTAAAAATCACATGACAGCAGGTTAGAGTCCAACAGGCTAAGAGTCACTTAATGCACGCTCAACCACTGGTGTAACCCTGTCATTTACCTCAAAGTGGATTTCATATTTAATTGATCAGAGATGGTTAGAGGGAGGAATCATGGATTGAAAAAGCTTAAGTATTGTATCAATGAGGTAATGGGATTATTTGAGGAAGTAACTAACATGGTGAGCCATACAGGAGCAAGTGAGAAGAAGGCCTAAGACATTTCGCAAGCAGCAGGAGCAGGCAAAAGAAGGGATCTGTGACAGGCAATCAGCATCAGTTAGAGGACCAGGCAAGGAAAGGAGCCTGTGACAGGCAGCCAGACATTCCATTCATTGGAATGGAATAGAATTGGTTCTTAAAATTAACAGACAAAGAAGCTAGCATTTTATTGAGTTTCTGGTAAGTGTTTAATCTCCTTTGCTATTCTTAAGTTTGAAAATCATATAAAAATTGGCAGTAAAATTAATAAAATATATAAAATTCAATATAAATAAGGAAATAGTTAATTATTTAAAACTCATGAAGAGTGACAGGATGGGTGATGTGAAAGCTGCATCATATAGAAGCTCCTGGACACCATGTTTGTAATGGACAATTTTCAGAAACTGGCCAAGCACTGTCTCCCAGTATTTCATGGGACATGGATAAACTTACATATTGAGACTGGATGACTCCATCCATATTAGTCCAGAGGCAGTGAACAAAGCCATCAGGCCACACAATATGACTCTACAAACTATCGAACCATCAATATACCTTCAGATTTGGAACCACTGCATCTGAATGTGGACTCTTTGTATTTAAAAGCAAAACCAATCTGTCAACTGATGAGGATCTTCCCTATTGAAACTGCCTTCATATGTGAATAGTTTTCATGGCTAAATCTTATTTTTTGACTTAAGTCTGAGTTGAGTCAGATTTCCTACTGTATTTCTTGCTGCAATGTTCAGCACGTTTTCTCAATGTTTCTTATTAAATTCATCTCATTAATTAACTACCAACAGGCTGATTGTGACTCACTCCTGGTCTATGGAGTCACTGGCTTCCTTCACCAAGATCTCCCCGACAGGATCACTGATCATGGCTGATAACCTTGACTTACCATACTGGGACCCTCTGACTTATGGGTGCAGGCAAGGACTTCAGTGAAGACTACTCCCCTAAGAGTTTGAGACATGGATGCCTGCTTGCTGCACATTCAGCATGTTTGCCATGTCAGGCACATGGAGCAGGTGTGAGATTGACACAGCATACTGCTACACAACAAAATGTGCTCCCCACTCCCTTTGACTGGCAGCTGGTTCACTGCAAAGCAAACTGCCTGTTTGTGTGTTGGTGATCATTAGCATAGCAAGGCAGGGATGCTGTGAATATGTAAACAGCTGCTAAGCAAGTGAGCACTAATGAACAAATAAGATCCTTGGGATGCAACCTGGTCCAGTCTGTGAAATGGGTGCCTGCCCCTGTGTACCAAGTGTCCTTGCTGCAGCCTTTCAATGCTAGTTACTAGTGAGCCATGCAATGCAGGATTGTGCTTCCACTGCCAGTGTATAGTAGATGTGCCAGGATGATTGTGATGCGCTGGCTGATTCTGGATACCACTATCCATGGAGGAGCAGTGCACTGAGCTGGTGCCCGTGGGTTATGTCCTGAGATGTTATTGCAAAGTGTCCAACACAGAGATTGATTGGAGCAAGTAGTGAGCTGAATCCACGTTGGTTTCTTTGTCATGTTTTCCTGATGTCTGGCTTATTTGGCAAATAAGATGGGAATGTTAATATTAGTGAGGTGAGATGTGTTTAAAAAGGCATTTAGTTGGGTTAGTCCCTGTAATTTAGCATTTCGCTGCTGCCTGGCCAGAAGCTCACCATGATCTTGAATTAATTGCCACAGAAGGCCGTGGAAGTCAGGTCACTAAGTGTATTTAAGACTGAGATAGTTGGGTTCTTGAGTATCAAGGGGATTGAGTGTTATGGAGAGAAAGCAGGGGAATGAGGTTGAGAAGCTTATCAGACATGATAGAATGGGAGTGCAGACTCAATGTGCTGAATAGCCTAATATCTGATCCTATGTCTTATGGTCTTATAGGCCCTGCCAAACCTCTCACCCAGTATTGCCGTATATCTTACCAAAGTTCACATCACTCAGTCCTCTATTAGATTCCGGCAATAGAAATCATGAAATTATTACAACAGGTAAGTAGCTACAGATTTGGCCGAGACAATTTGTAACCTTCTTTGTTATGGTATATATGTTTAAATTTTTAACAAACATGTTTTCACTAGAGTGGCAATAATAGCAATTGAAGAGGATAGGTGGAATAAAATACCAACTGACAGCAATGGCAAGTCTAAACATCACAGAACTCTCAGCGATGGTGTATGTGAGTATGATATTGATTTAACAGATGGAAAGAATCACAGTATCATTGTCTGTGTGTTCATTTGTAAGTTGATTTAACTTAAAAACAGGGCCAGGGACAGATGTTTTTAAATTTTTCAATGTTACAATTAACTATTAAGAGTTGTAAGCCTTGACAAATGTCTCCCCTTGGACTTTCTCAGGATGAAGTGAAGAGATAGGAGTATTAGAGGGAAAGTTTCTGTTCACCTACTTACACTTCAAAATATCAAAATGAGATGGATAATATTTTCATTTAAAAAGGTTACTGATGTTTGCATAACCAAGACTGAAAAACTTAGTTAAGACAAAGATCAACCATGATCTAATTGAATGACTTACTCATGTTCTAGTGTCCCTCTATGTATTTGAGATTACATTTTATTTACTGTGCAATATGTAGGTGTGCAAGACATCCCAAAATTGAAATTTCCAAGCATTGACTCAATTAAATAGGTTCTAATAAATCAATGTTTCAAATTTATGATTCTCACTCAATCTGGCACAAATTATATTTGGTTTTGAAATAATGCAACCTGAAAATTAACAGAACAAATCAGAATAATTCTGATCATATAATGAACTACTATGCAGACTTGCACCAGTGGAGCTATGGCTGAATACACTGCTCAATGTCCTGGTGAGGCACACAGACTAGTTTAAGCTGAATTAGCTGATTTCAGCAAAGATGGCAGTAGGAGCCTTACTATTGGCCTCCACATGTATTTCAAAGTAAAGAATTAGTCACTGCTCTTATTGCAGCCTGGAGATGTCTCTTGCTGCTGCTTTCATGTGTCTAAGTATGAAATGCAGACAGAATTCAAAGCAGGACATGCTAGAAGTGAACAGCAGGACAGTCATTTACTGGAGAGATCAAGTGCAGAACGTTCTTTAGAATTGAAAGATATTAGAGATTAACAGCATTTGTAAAGGGGGAGAAAACATGAAAAGGACGAAAAACATAGGAACATTAAACCCTGGAGTCTATACTTCATTCTCTTAGATCATAACGGATCTGTACCTCAGCTCCATTTACCCATCCTCTGCTCTAGAATAATTACTCAACAAATATCTTTCATTTTCGGTTAAGCAGAATGAACAGTATCTTAAATTTATGTTTGGTACTTTACAGGGCTGTTTTGCCTGAATGCTTCATGAATTAAAGACTTTAACTTGGACATATTTTCTTATGTCAGAGTATGCTTGTGATTTGTTTGAGTGAATTAGACTATACATCCCAGCATCAAACAATACTTAAACAGATGAAGGAAGAAATAAAAGAATTAATCAAACATGGGTCTCTTTGTTGCATGTGCCAAGACGTCAGCTATTAAATAGTTAAGTTCCGGAGGTGTATTGTTGAGAAGTAAGGATTCAATCTTAATCAACTGTTCTCCATAGCCCTCTCCTCCTAGCCTGGAAAAAGGTTTACACCACTGCTTTAAGCTTCAACACAGCACCTGAGGCATCATGTTAAAACAGCTGAGCAGTGCTTTCTAAAACTCCAGCTGCAGGAAAGAACATGGTTGAGTGTCATTTCCCTAGGCAATGGAATATTTCTTCCTGTAAACAGACCCATGCTGCAATTGCTCTCAATACAGAAAGAGCCCTGCAAAGGTTCTTAGTTCAATCTGCTGAACAATGGAAAACAATTAGATCTAGAACTGAACTTGTTTCTTTTCTTGTTATTATTTCTTAAAATCTTTAAAATCAGAAACAATCAAAATGCGAGCAATTACATCTTATTGTGCCATCATGGCAAAGTGTAACACCAGTAAAGAAAATGCAGATAATGTCAAAGTACAAGAAGAAACTACTCAAATTGTGCATGTGCGTTATGTGCACACAATTATGTCATTTGTCCAATTGGCCGAGGCAGTATTTAGGCTATACACAAGTCTTTGCCCCCATACCACCTCCCCCACCCAACATCATGGAACTCTGTCAGCATATCCTTCTATTTCATTCTCATTTATGTGCAAATCTAGCTTCCTTTGAATGTATGTATTGCTGTTTTCCCTCAGCTCCTCTTTGTAACAGCATATTCTACATTGTTACCATGCTTTCAATAAGTTAGCTGTTCCTAAATCCACTCTTGTTTGCTAGTAATTATCTTGCATTTAAGGCCTTGATAATGACTACACTGCAAATCATAAAATCATTGAACAATACAATTTTCGCCCATTGTGACTGAACCAATTATTTGGTAGCGCTTCAGAGCTTTGCAACTCATTGCACTTTTGGCTCCTTCCCAATAGCCTTGCAAAAGTTTTCCCTTCAAATATTCATCCAGTTCTTTCAAAAGTTAGTATTGGATTTACTTTGAGGGAGTGTATTCCAGATCACAACAATCTCTGCTCGGGAAAATAAATAAACCTTTTCTCTTTGAACCTCTCGCTTTTTTTTTGCCCATCACCATATTTCTGTGTTCCTGGTTACCAATCCTTCTGCTACAAAGTCTCCTTTTTGCTCAGTCAAAATTCTAAATATTTTGGTAATCTCTATTAAATCTCTTCTTAACCCTATCTGCTCTGAAGAGAACAACCTTAGCTTTTCCAATCCCTCAACATAACTGAATCGTCTCATCCATGATTGTAAATCTCTTATGAAAACTCTCCTTTCTAAACAGTAGTGTTCAGAATACAATGCTAAGTTCCCCCAAAGACCTAAAACTACTGTCTGGGAAACATTTTGTGTTATTTCCTTGTTTTTGCTTTATGCCTCAATGAATAAATATTTTCCATATAATTTTTGAAATTTGTGAGTACCATGTCACCTGAAAGTCCACATAATAGGCAGTTATTGAAAATAGCAAAACTCCAAATACCAACCTTGGGGACCGTTTTTATTTACTTCCCACCAATTCACCATTACTCCACGTTTCCATCTTGTTGCTAATTTTATATCCATAATATGCACCCATTTAATCCCAACAGGCTTTAATTTTGTTAGCACTTCTATTATATGACATTTCATTGAATATTTTGGAAGATCACATCAAATCATCAAAAAACTCAAATAAGTAGGCTAAATATGATTTACCTTTAATAAAGCAGTGCTCATTTTCCTTTGTTAGTCATAATTTTGTCCCTGATTACTGTTATCTATCAAGATTTCCCCATCACCAACATTAAACTGATTAACCTAACATTGCCATGTTTGTCTTTCCCCACAATTTTACAATGGGAAGTAATAATTGCAACCATTCCAATCTGGTGCCAACCTTAATATCTAAGGAAGACTGGAAGGTTTCTACAATTGCCATAATAAAATAAAACCAAAAGCTGCAGCTGTTGAAAATTTGAAACAAAAACAAAAATTGCTGGAGAATCTCCACAGATCTGGCTGCATCTGTAGAGAGAGAAACAGAATAAAAATTTCAGCTCCAGTGACAGTTCATCGGTTCGACTTTAGTTTCTATAATTACCAACCTTACCTGCCTCCAGTAGCCTAGGAGGCAAACTTGTATCCTCGGCAACTTTGGACTACTTGCTGAGCAAAATGTATTATGTAAGCTGTAAGTGACACTGCATTTCTTCAGTTCACTTCACACTATTTTGATCCCCATCCTAATGCAAACAGTGGAAGAATGTCCAGTAAACCAGAGGAAGAGAGAGGGGGAGAAAGAAAGAAAGAAAGTGCAGAAGTGAGGCTTGGTGATTGTTGGTATTGTGAATGTGCAGAACTGAGGGCATTTGTTCTTTACTCATTGTGTCTCTAGTTAAAAATTGAGATCAGTGGCTTTTAAAAGTAAATCAAATTGATCCAAGAGTCTGGCCTGGATTTTGGAGTTAGTGATGGAGGATTGGCACTTGCCATTAAATAGGTTTACAGACTTTTCTTGGTTAGTAACTTCAAATTAAAATAATTTTAATTAATTAATTTACATGATTTGTTTTGCCCCATTTATTCCTATTTTACTATTTCTATTGAACTTTCTATATTAAGCTTGGATTCCCACTGTATTGTACACCTTACTTTCTCAAAAGCCTCTTTTATTGGACTCATTTTAACTACTATGTCTTTTATCATCCCCATTCCCACTTGAGTGCCCGTCCTTTATTCCTTATAGGAATATGGGTCGAGAGTGCAGTGCTGGAAAAATACAGTAGGTCAGGCAGCATCCGAGAAGCAGATGAATCAACATTTCAGGCATAAGCCCTTCAGCAGGAATGAAGCTTGTGAGTCAAGGGGGTGGAGAGATAAATGGGAGGGGGTGGGGCTGGTGAGGAGGTAGCTGAGAGTGCGATAGGTTTATACAGGTTGGGTAATGATGATAGTTTGGAGAGGAGGGTGGAGCAGATAGGTGGGAAGGAAGATGGACAGGTAGGACAGGCCATGAGGGCAGGGACAAGTTGGAAGGTTGGATCTGGGATAAGGTGGGGGGAGGGGAAATGAGGAAACTGGTGAAATTCACATTGATCCCGTGTGGTTAGAGGGTCCTAAAGTAAAAGATGAGGCATTCTTCTTCCAGGCGTCAGGTGGTTAGGGTTTGGTAATGGAGGAGGCTCAGGACCTGCATGTCCTCGGTGGAGTGGGAGGGGGAGTTCAATTGTTTGGCCATGGGGCGGTGGAGTTGCTTTGTGTGTGTGTTCCGGAGATATTCTCTAACTAGAAATATTAAGTTCCTAATCCTTCCTTTCAGCTTGAATCTGTTGTTCCTATCATATTTGATGGCATATGTCCGCATTTCAATATTTATTGTCCTAAATGCATTTATGCAAATGCACTCCAAAATCATCTTAGAAAGTTACATAATGATAGTGCTACTTAACCCTCTCAGTTCTCTTCACATTTTGGCCAAGATTTTCACCTTGATGTATGTCTCTGCTGTAGCAACAAAGTCAGAAGAAGTAAGGAATCCCAGATTATTCCCCAAAACGCAGCCTCTCCCATTTTTGTAGGGTGGGTTTGGAAGGGGATCATAGTTCAAGCATATGTGATTCCCTGAAGCAGCAAATGGCCAGCTGCCTCCACTGAATTCCTATTTTGGTATCCTGTTGTATAGAGGGGTATGGAGATGAGATCAGAGAACAGCAGGTCTTTCCTCAGTGCATTTCTTCTGTATAGCCACAGTACCCCATTGGAAGGATGAGGTTCCCCTGCAAATATGGTCACAGGACACATTACAATGGGGGTTATGAATCCTTTGGGTGGGGTTTTTCCAGATATCTATTGTGGGTGAGATTAATGAATCCTTTTAGAGTAGAATCAGACGACATTTGGGACTGATAACTGTGGACAATATTATAGAACAGAATTTACAGATTTATAGAATCCCTGTAGTGTGGAAACAAGCCTTTTAGTGTAACAAGTCCACATTGACCCTCTGAAGAGTATCCCACTCAGACCCATTCCCCTACCCTATTATTTTACATTTTCCCCTGACTAATGCACCTAACCTACACATTCCTGAACACGGCGCAATTTAGCATGGCCAATTCACCGGACCCGCAAATCTTTGAACTGTGGGACAAAACCGGAGCACCCGGAGGAAACCCACGCAGACGCAGCACATGTGCAAACTCCACACAGACAGTTGCCTGAGGCTGGAAACAAACCTGGGTCCCTGGCACTGTGAGGCAGCAGTGCTAACTACTGAGCCACCATGCCACCCTAATATTGTCTGCATAAGATGCAGAAACCCTTTTGAACTATCTCCCTCATCAAGAACTTTCAAGGAGTGTCAACAGTGTTGACCAGCAAGAACATGGTCCAGTTTAATGTCATTCCCTTTAATCAAGCTTGTTATTCGAAATTATGTATTTACCTATTCACTGTTGCCTCTTGGTATAAAGTATTCAGCATTTTTGTTTGCTCTGTATTAAATTCTCTGTTTGACTAAATTCTCTTCAACAAGCTATTCAGCAAATTATTTCATTTAGTTGATTCTCCCAGCTGTGTGTGGAGTAAACCCATTTTCTTTATATGCCCTACCATTCCCTCTTTACCACTACCCCACCATCTCCTTTCATTATCTCAAAGATAATCTCTCAACTCTCTCCTTTCTAGATACAAAAATTCCTCAATTCCAAAAGCTGTGACTTTAGAAGACCTCTTGAAAATCCAAACACATTACATGTACCACATTATCTTCATCTACACACCTTGTGACTTCTTCAAAGATTTCAATAAGGTTAATCACACATTATGTTCCATTTGAATCCCATGCATCGGCAATATTTTTAGTATCCACTCATGGCTTCAGTTTTTATATTGTACCTTTGAGTAGGTTGCATTATGTTTCCTACCAGTGATTTTAAACTGACTAGTCCAGAGCTCGTGCTTGTGTGTATGCGTGGGTGCATGTCAAAAGTTTAGTTATGCAGTACCTTAGCATTTTCCAAACAATACTTCAGATTTCTTTCTGAAACTCTATTTCCCTTGTTGTCCTTACCTTTGTTGCCAATGTATTTAACTTATGCCGTTCTCCTTATTTTTAGTTTTACCCTTATCTCTTGTTTTAGAACATAGAACAATACAGCACAGAACAGGCCCTTCGGCCCACGATGTTGTGCCGAACTTCTATCCTAGATTAAGCACCCATCCATGTACCTATCCAAATGCCGCTTAAAGGTCGCCAATGAATCTGACTCTACCACTCCCACGGGCAGCGCATTCCATGCCCCCACCACTCTCTGGGTGAAGAACCCACCCCTGACATCTCCCCTATACCTTCCACCCTTCACCTTAAATTTATGTCCCCTTGTAACACTCTGTTGTACCCGGGGAAAAAGTTTCTGACTGTCTACTCTATCTATTCCTCTGATCATCTTATAAACCTCTATCAAGTCACCCCTCATCCTTCGCCGTTCCAACGAGAAAAGGCCGAGAACTCTCAACCTATCCTCGTACGACCTACTCTCCATTCCAGGCAACATCCTGGTAAATCTTCTCTGCACCCTCTCCAAAGCTTCCACATCTTTCCTAAAGTGAGGCGACCTGAACTGCACACAGTACTCCAAGTGTGGCCTAACCAAAGTCCTGTACAGCTGCAACATCACCTCACGACTCTTGAATTCAATCCCTCTGCTAATGAACGATAATACTCCATAGGCCTTCTTAAAAACTCTATCCACCTGAGTGGCAACCTTCAAAGATCTATGTACATAGACCCCAAGATCCCTCTGTTCCTCCACCTGACCAAGAACCCTACCATTAACCCTGTATTCCGCATTCTTATTTGTTCTTCCAAAATGGACAACTTCACACTTGGCAGGGTTGAACTCCATCTGCCACTCCTCAGCCCAGCTCTGCATCATATCTAAGTCCCTCTGCAGCCGACAACAGCCCTCCTCACTGTCCACAACTCCACCTATCTTTGTATCATCTGCAAATTTACTGACCCACCCTTCGACTCCCTCATCTAAGTCATTAATAAAAATTACAAACAGCAGAGGACCCAGAACTGATCCCTGCGGAACTCCACTTGTAACTGGACTCCATGCTGAATATTTACCATCTACTACCACTCTCTGACTTCGACCGGTTAGCCAGTTTTCTATCCAATTGGCCAAATTTCCCTCTATCCCATGCCTCCTGACTTTCCGCATAAGCCTACCATGGGGAACCTTATCAAATGCCTTACTAAAATCCATGTACACTACATCCACTGCTCTACCCTCATCCACATGCTTGGTCACCTCCTCGAAGAATTCAATAAGACTTGTAAGGCAAGACCTACCCTTCACAAATCCGTGCTGGCTGTCCCTAATCAAGCAGTGCCGTTCCAGATACTCGTAAATCCTATCCCTCAGTACCCTTTCCATTACTTTGCCTACCACAGAAGTAAGACTAACTGGCCTGTAATTCCCGGGGTTATCCCTATTCCCTTTTTTGAACAGGGGCACAACATTCGCTACTCTCCAGTCCCCTGGTACCACCCCCGTTGCCAGTGAAGACGAGAAGATCATTGCCAACGGTACTGCAATTTCCTCTCTTGCTTCCCACATAATCCTAGGATATATCCCGTCAGGCCTGGGGGACTTGTCTATCCTCAAGTTGTTCAAAATGTCCAACACATCTTCCTTCCTAACAGATATCTCTTCTAGCTTATCAGTCCGTTTCACACTCTCCTCTTCAACAATACAGTCCCTCTCGTTCGTAAATACTGAAGAGAAGTACTTGTTCAAGACCTCTCCTATCTCTTCCGACTCAATACACAGTCTCCCACCACTGTCCTTGATCGGACCTACCCTCGTTCTCGTCATTCTCAGGTTTCTCACATACGCATAGAATGCCTTGGGGTTATCCTTGATCCTATCCGCCAGGGATTTTTCATGCCCTCTCTTAGCTCTCCTAATCCCTTTCTTCAGGTCCCTTCTGGCTATCCTGTATCCCTCCACTGCTCTGTCTGAACCTTGTTTCCTCAACCTTATGTAAGCCTCCTTCTTCCTCTTTACTAGACATTCAACCTCCCTCGTCAACCAAGGCTCCCTCACACGACCATTTCTTTCCTGCCTGATCGGTACATACATATCAAGGACACGTCGTATCTGCTCCTTGAAAAAGTCCCACATTTCCACCACATCCTTCCCTGACAGCCTATGCTCCCAACGTATGCTCCTCAAATCCTGTCTTACAGCATCGTAATTTCCCTTCCCCCAATTGTAGAAACTTCCTTGTTGTGCGCACCTATCTCTCTCCATAACCAAGGTGAAAGTCACAGAATTGTGGTCGCCATCACCAAAATGTTCACCCACTAACAAGCCCACCACTTGTCCCGGTTCGTTACCGAGTACCAAATCCAATATGGCCTCCCCTCTGGTTGGACAATCTACATACTGCGTTAGAAAAGCTTCCTGGACACACTGCACAAACACCGCCCCATCCAATCTACTTGATCTAAAGAGCTTCCAATCAATATTTGGGAAGTTGAAGTCGCCCATGACTACGACCCTGTGGCTTCTGCACCTTTCCAAAATCTGTTTCCCAATCTGTTTCTCCACATCTCTGCTGCTATTGGGGGGCCTATAATAAACACCCAACAAGGTGACTGCACCTTTCCTATTTCTGACTTCAGCCCATACTACCTCCAGAGGCAGATCCCCCTCAAACTTCCTTTCTGCAGCCGTTATACCATTTCTAATTAGCAATGCCACCCCCCCTCCTTTTTTACCACCCTCCCTAATCTTACTGAAACATCTGTACCCAGGAACCTCCAACAGCCATTCCTGTCCCTCATCTATCCATGTTTCCGTGATGGCTACAACATCGTAGTCCCAGGTACCGATCCATGCCTTAAGTTCACCCACCTTATTTCTGATACTCCTTGCATTGAAGTATACGCACTTGAGCCCATCTCTGTGTCTGTAAGTAGTCCCTGTCAGTGCTACCTTCTCCACAGCCTCCCTACAGTCTTGGACATCCTGACACACAGCTAGCTTACTTGCTGGACTACAAGTCCGGATCCCATCCCCCTGCCAAATTAGTTTAAACCCCCCCGAAGAGTGCTAGCAAACCTACCCCCCAGGATATTGGTGCCCTTCTGGTTCAGGTGCAACCCGTCCTGTTTATACAGGTCCCACCTTCCCCAGAATGCAGTCCAATTGTCCAAATATCTGAAGCCCTCCCTCCTACACCATCCTTGCAGCCACGTGTTCAACTGCACTCTCTCCCTATTCTTTGCCTCTCTGTCACGTGGCACCGGCAACAACCCAGAGATGACGACTCTGTCTGTCCTAGCTTTTAGCTTCCAGCCTAACTCCTTGAGCTCTTGAATGACCTCCCCGCCCCTCTTCCTACCTATGTCGTTGGTGCCAATGTGTACCACGACTTCTGGCTGCACACCCTCCCCCTTAAGGATTCTGAAGACACGGTCCGAGACGTCTCGGACCCTAGCACCCGGGAGGCAACAAACCATCCGAGAGTCTCGCCCATGTCCACAGAACCGCCTGTCCGTCCCTCTAACTAGAGAGTCCCCTATAACTAGCGCTCTCTTCTTCTCCCCCTTTCCCTTCTGAATCTCAGAGCCACAGACCCCTTCACTGCAGCTTACACCTGCAAGGCTGTCCCCCCCAACAGTTTCCAAAGCTGCATACTTATTTTTTAGGGGAACGACCACAGGGGAACCCTGCACTGCCTGCTTCTTCCCCTTTCCACCTCTAACTGTTACCCAGCTACCTCTGTTCTCCGGCGTAACTATGTCCCTGTAGCTTCTATCGATCACCCTCTCAGCCTCTCGAATAATCCTCAGCTCATCCAGTTCCAGTTCCAGTTCCCTAACTCGTTCGGTGAGGATCAGGATCTGACTGCATTTCCTGCACACGAAGTCGGCAGGAGTATCGGTGGTCACCCCTACCTCAAACATCCTGCAGGAGGAACATTCCACCGCCTGTGATGGTTCATTATTGCCCATACTTGTCAATTACTGATATATAATTTTTAACTCAGGTCACTCATAAGATATTTACCGCTGATATTCTCTGACTGCCAATTTTGTTTTGAGTTTTAATTATTTCAGCCTTTCCTATAGAGTCATAGAGATCTACAGCACAGAAAAGACCCTTTGGCCTATCAAGTCTGCACCAGTTAAAAACAACTACCTTATTATTCTAATCCCATTTGCCAGCACTTGGCCCCTAGTCTTGTATGCCTTGCATTGCAAATTCTCATCTAAAAGTTTCTTAAGTGTTACGATGGTTTCTGCCTCTTGTACCCTACAGGCAATGAGTTCCAGATTCCCATCACCTTCTTGTGGAAAAAAGATTTTCCTCACATCTCCTCTAAAACCTTCTTGCATTACATCCACGTCCTGGGCCATTGATCCCTCCACCTTGAGGAAAAGTTCCTTCATGTCTACCTTGTCTATGCCGCTTTTAGTTTTATACATCTCAGTTATGTTCCCACTCAATCACGTCTGCTCTAAGGGAAACAACTTCTGTCTATCAGCCCAGACCACATTCTAGTAAATCTCCTCTGCACTCTCTTCAGTGCAATTACATTCTCCCTATAATGTCGATCCTAGAACTGCACACAATATTCCAGTTGTTGTCTAACCTGCATGTTATACAATTCCAGCATTACTTTGCTGCTCTTAAACTCTATGCCTTGGCTAATAAAGGCATGTATCTCATATACCACCTTATCTACCCATCCTGATAGCTGAAGGGATTGCTGTACATGCATACCAAGTTCCCTCAGATTCTCTATGTTTCCCAGGGTTCTACTATTCATCATGTATGTCCTTGCATTGTTTGTCCTGCTCAAGATTTCATTCCTAACGTTTCGGTCCCCAAAACCTCTGGTTCCTCCAGTTCCCATCACTCAACAGGATTGATTCCTCTCTGGTCTCTTGCACACATGGTGAGAAAATAATTTTGAACAAGGCAAAAATGGAATTTCCATTTCCTCAGCACATTTTCCAGGTAGTTTAGAGATGACTCAAATTTGTCATCATTAATCTCCCATGTCTTTTATTTATTTGATAGATTTTATGGGATGGTTCTTCCTTTAGTCGACTTCTACTGTTACCTGAACGCAGATCACCCATCTTCAAATGAGTGATTCTTTCTTATTATTTGGCAGCACAGTGGCTCAGTGCTGCTTCACAGCACCACGTTCAATTCCAGCATTGAGTGTGGAGTTTGCACATTCCAGCCATGTTTGTGTGGACTTCCTCTGGGTGCTGTAGTTTCCTCTCACAGTCCAAAGATGTGCAGGTTAGGAGGATTAGCCATGCTAAATTGTGCTGTAGTACTCAGGAATGTGCAGGCTTGGTGGATTAGCCATTGTAAATGTTGGGTTACAGTGACAGTGTCAGGGGCTAGGTGTGGGTGGATGCTCTTTGGGTTAGGGGTAGGGGGGAGCGGGAGGCAGTACCGACTCAATATGTGAATGGCATCTTTCCACACTGTAGGGATTCTGTTTCTTAAGGTCACTTAAGTCCCCTTTTTCTATTCAGCTCGTACTGTGGAAATACAAACAGGAGAGATTAAATTCAACAACATGTTCCAGTAAATGTTACCCATTTATTTCTGGATTCTACTTTAGAGCATTTTTTGTTTTATGTTGTGAAAGACTTTGAAGTGTTCTACCTTGGTGGTTATTGATTCTGGATTTATGACTTGAAGCTCGAAAGAGCAATTAACAGCTTTGAACTTTTGTTCCACTGCAGAACGCAACACCAAGATGCGACAAGGAGACACCTCAGCTGTTATTTCCCAAAATGTTTTGGCCATCTTTAATCTGCTTGTATAGCAAATAAAAACATGTTTCGTAACCAAGACTCCTGGTATAGGACTTGAGTTCACAAGCACAAAATTAACAAGCCTTAAATGTGATCAAAGATTAGAAGATGTTTTTGTTTACTGCAGGATTGTAGACATCCCAATTGCCCAGTAAAAGGAGATAATAGTGTATCAATTGATTCCTTCAAGTGGATCTAGCTGAATAATTGGCCAGGAAAGAGACTGAAAGTTTGCAGGATGAGTACTGACAAGCATGGTCAAATATTTGACAGAAAAGCTAGCAAGGCAGCTGTAAAAATGAAATAGTCTAGGTATAACAAATGCGGCTGCAAATTTATATCTGTACAGCAGACTTGTGCTCAACTGTCCTTGGGTTGTTAGGAAAGAAAATACAATGTTTCCCTTAGGAGATTGAGTAAATGGGATGTTCCAATGCACTGTTCCAATTGAGTTGGACAAATGCAAAATTGGCACTGCAACTTCATTCCCCTGATTGAGGCCTTGGCTCAAGTGCCTGTTGCATTGCTGGCACTCAACAGAGAACTAAGCATCATTATTAATATTAAATGGAGCAGCCCATCATCTTGACTGGAAGCTGAATCACATGCTTTTTTGGCTAAGTCTGAGTTGCATTAAGTCTATTGGAGAGATTCTTATTGTGGGGCTAAGTGAGTTCGCTTGCTGTATCTTACTAACTTTGCCTTATTAATTATCTACTCTGTGCCCATTGGCATCATTCGCACCTGAATTCCACCCTAACTCACCAAGAGGAGATTTGAAGAAGGACTAGCATCTCCTGCACCTCCTTCCCTGGACATGGCAAATAGGGAAATCAGTGGGCCAGTTTGTGGGAAAGACGCTGAAGCTTCTGTTGGATGGGCTAATGTAGAGACAGGAGTTCTTCTTTCTCCTGGGACCAACAGCATAGGGTATGGAACCAGACCATGCCAGTCTGGTCCAAGGTTGCCATTCATAATAAAGTAGTCTCAGCCATCTGGGAGAATGCTCAGCAATGTAGGAAGAAGGTCAATGACTTTCTCCACTTTGCCATCTACTCTCTCATACCGTACACTCGCTCTGTTGCTGCTATTGAACTCATCTCCCATCAAGGTTCTGATTGATCACTCTCATTATTGCTTGCAAATCTTCACCAGTCACCCTTATTCACCCCGTACTTCAATTGTTCCAGCCACCTTCGCCCTCTTTGCTGACTACAAACTCACTCATAACACCTCCTATTCTGCACCAGTAGTAACTGTGCAGCCCACTTTTATCTCCTGTTATATCTGCCTCTCTCTCTCTCTGTCTCATTCCATGAAGAGAACAGCTCACAACAGAGCTTGTGACGAAGATGATTTTCTGCAGCACTTGGCTAGCTGCAAGCAAATTGGGAAGGCTGTGGAAGGGGTTGGAGAAAGGGCATGGAACTGACAGATGGCTTGCCATGTGGGAAATTGTGAGGTTATGCATTTTAATAGGAAGAATAGAGGATGAGACTATTTTCTAAATGGGGAAAGGCTTCACAACTCTGAGAGCAAAGGGACTTAGAGGATCCTAATTCAGTCTTCTCCGAAGGTTAAAGTGTTGGCAGTTAGGAAGGCAAATACCACGTTAACATTAATTTCAAGAGGGCCAGAATTCAAGAGCAGGGATATTCTGCTTAGGCATTAGAGGACTTTGGTAAGACCACATTTGAAATATTGTGAACAGTTTTGTGTCCTGTATCCAAGGAAGTATGTGCTGACATTGGAGGGGACCCAGAGGAGGTTTACATGAATGATCCCTGTGGGTGAATGGCTTGAGGAGTGGTTGAAGACTCTGGGTCTGTACTTGATGGAGTTTTGGAGGATGAAGGGTTGATCTGATTTAAACTTACAGAATAGTGAGACACCTGGATAAAGTAGACATGGAGAAGATGCTTCCACTAGTAGGAGAGATTCAGGCCCGTGGGCACAGCATCAGAGTGAAGGGATGACACTTTAGAACTGAGATAAGGAGAAGTTTCTTCAGCCAGAGGCTGGTGACGCTGTGAAACTCATTGTCGCAGAGGGCTGCAGAGGCCAAGTCATTGAGTATATTTAAGACAGAGAGAGAGAGAGAGAGAGAGAGAGAGAGACACACAGACAGGCCCTCTTAATCTTGTGAAGAGGATTAAGGGTTGCAGGAAGGCAACTGTATCATGGGGTTGAGAAACATGTCAACCATGATTGAATAATAGAGCAATCTTGATGGGCTGAATGGTCTAATTCTGCTCCTATATCTTATGGTATGTGCAGAGTGTAGGAGAATGCTAATGGGCATGCACACCAAGATGCTGGATGAATTGGCTGGCCCACTAGACAGCCTCCTATTATTGTTGAAGAGCATGGAGGAAACCAGTACCAGGTTGACGGAAGGTGCTGTGCAGATTCTCCACGGCTTTTGCTCCATCAAGCTGTCATGCTGGAGGCTCAGAGGGAGTTACCATACCAATTGAAGCCTAGTCTGATGAGGCCCTGTAGGTCTTCTGTCCACTTTGAGATCATGCAGCGACACTCTGCCAAATTCACAACAAAAATACACATCTCCAAAACCACCCCAGAATATTTCCAGGCACTTTGCAGCAGCTATCTAAAATTGCTTTATTTTATTATGATCAAGTAAGGAGAGGTAATTTAGCTCTTCTGTTTAATTCCCTCTTGGATAGTCACAATAAATCTATTTATTTCTATTTAAAACACATTTATCATACTTCAATTAAAATATAGTTAATTAGAAAATATTCAGTCAGTCAATTATCAAAGTTGTTTTGTAGTGAAAGAAAGAAGAATTTTGTTATCTAAAAATTCCAAGAAAAAAATAAATAATATGTGACGTAAAACACAGACACAAACAAGGGGAGAGTGCCTGGTACAAAAAGGGGAAAATAAATGTTACACATTCAACACCCTTTGAATTCTTGAGGTGTTAGACTCTTAAGCTGAGACTTGAGTTGTTTAATGGTTGTTTTATATCCTTGGCACTATTGGAATTTATTGATAATTCTGATTACTCAGTGAATGCCTGAATTCCCAATTTTTCACTGAATGCTGTATTCCAAGATAATGAAAGAAATCAGTAGGGGGAGAGAGAGAGAGAGAGAGAGAGAGAGAGAGAGAGAGGTGGGGGGGAGATCTAACACTTGTTGCTTTAAATTAATTTTTCTTTTGCTCTCCTTCCTGTGTTGCTTTTAAAAGCATCTGTTGAAATATAGTTCAGTGTGTTTTCTGGCATCTAGATCCATTGCCTTTCCAGGCTGGCTAACTGACAAATGAGTCTTTCACCCACTGATATGTGAAATTATCACACATAGAATCATAGAGTTGTGTGTGACATAAACAGGAGACACAAATTTCTTAATGCTGACTCAGTTACCTGGTTTTGTTTCTTTATATAAATGGCAATCTCAATGCAGATGGTTCTGCTTATCCCACCTATCTCAAAGAAATTACCTTACTTTTTAGCCATTTTAGGATCATATTTCATCTTTCTTAGAATGTCCATTTTATTCCAGGAATGGCTACAGACATAACAAGCAGATGATAGATGCTAAAATTCAGTAGTCCATGTTTATCTTGATTGTAAGAGGTTCCAACTTCGGAGTTTGGGCCATTAACTAATGCTGGTGCTAATTCCTACATCTGACCAAGCCTTGCAGCAGAATGTTGTGTTGAGTGACAAAAGAATTTACTTACTGGTCCTGTGGAGTCCAAATTTAGCAATTGCGCCATGCATACATTCATAGAGCCACATGATATAATGGGAAGGCAAATACAGAAACTTCCAGCATGTGCACAGAAGGGACATATGAGGGACCTCCTGAAAATTGTGAATGTTACTGGAAATCACTAGCAGTGTAGTGGCCATCCTGAAGAGGGTGATCAGCCTCCTTATTGTCATCCCTTGTACCGCCATTTGATTCATACTTTGAATATCTTTTCTCATTCTATGTGCATGCCCTCCAGTTCTCTGATTACGGTAGCTGGAATACCTTGATTTTTGAATAAAGAAGCTTACATTGGCTTAATTTATGTATTATCTTGGTTTTTCTGTTAATACCAGAATGAAGCAACAACATCAATGACTGTAGTAATACTTTAAATTGGCCATTTAGTTCCCAAGTATATTTTAATTAACATGATAAAATAATTTCTTCCTATGGTGTGTACGTGAATCCGACAGCTGGCTGCATAACTGTGATTCAGCTAGCTGACTTTGCAATTTCTTAAATAATGATGAAACATGCACAAACCTATAATTCCTCCATTTGCAATGAAATTTTCAAACAAAATTATGATATCACACTTACCAGAAAACAATAGCTATCTTATACAACGTAAGAAAGTGTTGAATGAGGCTGGTTGGTCCCCTGGGCTTCTAGTGTCCTCTCTATGTTCAAGGACACTAACTTAATGCAGTTTAAAATTCTTTAAGTGCTGAACTTGCAGGTTTTAAAAGATACTACCTTTTCCCAAATCCAAGTTAATCTTCTCAACATTTGCAATATGATGGCCTGGAAACCGATTGTACCCAATAATGTGAGGGGCAGGACATGTCGTGTACACAGCTGTTCTGCTGATCTCAGGAACTGTGTTAAGTTGGTATTTGAAGGTCATTATCATGAGTCAGATGGGAAGGCTGCATTATTTATTAGCTTTTATCTTTCATTGCTACCACTTAAAGGCAAGAAAACACTCTTAACATTAAGTATGCCCAGAGTTTGGACAGCAGGGGATCGAGGTAATAGGCAGGTGGGAGGCAGAAAGCCTTCCAAGTGACTCTTCTCACACCAGTGGGAAGTGGTTACAAAGGATGTCAATGCTCAGATTTTAGCTGACAGGTCAATGTAATGTTGAATGAAGGCTAATCATATATTCTGCCAAGGTCATCTGTTCTGATATCTCATGTGGTTCGGTTGCAACTTTTATTTGATAATGCTCTTGTGAATCATTTCAAGTAGATCAAAGCAACTTCTTCTCAATGTTGGTATTCTCTACAACGGCATGGCTGCAATGCCATAAGAAATTCAGTACTTTCATTAGAGATACCAAAGTATACTCTTAATCAGTTTTGTTTACATCACATAACCAGACTAGCCCAGGTTCTGCAAATTAGATCGCTCAGGTGGAGTTCTATCTCACTTTTTGCAATCTCAAGTAACTAACTTGAAGGGACTATTGCTTGCCATGGTGTAGCCAGCCTATGACCTGATGGCCTGGTCAGAATGGAGGTGACACAGTGAATTGGTGTAACAGGAACAAATATTACTGCAGCCTGGAAGCTGTATACAGATCTTCATAATGTATTGTTGTAGCCACTTGCAAACACTAACGGAGAAGAATTCCTTTCTAATCAGAAACATGTCAGACTGCTGATGGGGATTATGCAAGGCAGTGTGCATGCAGTCTACAGCAACTGCACCTATAGAACCCTGTGGTGAGGTGAAACTGGATTTCCCCTTCATTGCAGTTTCTCTCTTCATTGGAACAGAGATGCAGATGTTCCTCTTGATGTAAACAGTCTTGATGACCTCATTGATACAGCACTGAGGTTTGACTTGCTGCAGCTTAGGCAGGGTCTAATGCAGTACACTTTAAGGATACAGTGATGCATAAGCCATGTTACCCATGCCATAGATCTTCACACAAATATACTGATCACAACTAGCTCTAGTGCACAACCACCTCTCTTGTCTGCAGCACTTATGCTAACTTATTAGAGTGCATATTGAACATCTGATACTGAGCAGAAATTTCTTTTAATTAAATGTTTAGAAGATCAAAATCAATGTTTTAGTCATCGCTCTGTACTCTGTTCCCTCGATACTGACTTCATTCCTCTCCCATGCAGCAATCTAAGACTAAATAAGTCTATTCATAAATAAGTCACATTTTATCCCAGGAAAGGCTTCCAATCACTCCAACTGTAAACCTCTAATTTCCACTTTTGTGACATAACTTGGCTTTGCTCTAGTCTCTGCCCGTCCACTACTGAAAACCTCCACTCATGTCTTGTCACCTCTAAACTCAAATATTCTAACATAACAACAAATATATCGCTGTTTCCCAGTGTTGCTGGGTTACTTTCCTGGAACTCCCTCCCAAACACCTTTGTGGGTGGACCTACATCAAATGGACTGCTGTAGTTCAAGAAAGCAGCTCACTATCACCTTCTCAATGACAATTAGGAACTGGAAATAAAATACTGGTCCAGGCAGTGATACTCAAATTGCATGAATGAACAAAACATACAACTGGCCAGACTACTAAAATGTCCTGTCTAGAAACATAAAGTAATCCACAATTTTGCTGCCTGTACCTTACCGTATACCAAATCTCATTCAACAATCATCCTTCATTTATTCCACATCAAACAATGACTTAAGCCTGGACTTCCTGCATGATGAAAAGTCCAGGGTGCCTTTTAAGGGAAGCAAGTGCCCTTTGGAGGAAATAAGTTGTTCTTTGGAATAGTTAAAAGTCGGCATGATTGTGTTTAGAAAGTGCATAAGCTCATTAACAGTCAAAATATATGGAAATGTCATTAGATCAGTGTAAGCTCTATGTTCTAGAATTCCCTCTCAATTCTTCTCCGTCTTGCTATCCTCCTTTAAAACATGCTGTAAAGTCTACTTCTTTGATCAAACTATTGGTCATCTGACCTAATATCTCATTATATTGCGCGATGTCATATTTTATTTTATATCGTGCCTGTAATAGGGTTAGGGTTAACCCAGCTCTAACTCTGTGCTCCAAGCAAAAGCCACAATCTAAATATAAGTTTTTGTTGATGTGTATCTTATTATAATCTGGACCAATTCTTGAACATAGATTATTTGTTTAAAAAACCGTCACTCTTCATCTTAGACTTTTTGGTTTAACCAGAAAACTGAGTTGCCCAATTAGTAGTAAACTAAACATGACAAGAAGGGAACCAGCAATGGAAATTAGCATGGTATGAAGTAATGGTAGAGGATGCTTGTGTGGAGCCTAAACACTGGCATAGACCTGTCAGGCCCAATAGTCTGTGGCTGTGCTGTAAATCTTATGCAACCTTGTTTGGTGGCATACTACCTCTATGGCTCACAAGGCATCACATTTGGGTCAGGAAACTTGACACATCAGCAAATTGTCAGAGTAGAATTAATTCAGCTGGGACTCTGTTCAATTCATAAGTGACCTGAGAGTTCTGGAGCCAGGTGCAGTAAAGTGTCATGTGACATTAACTCAGATAAATTCTTTTGAGACTCCCAAGAAATGCTGGCACTGATAATTTAGTACAGAAACATCTGCTTATTGTCATCTCACTGGCTCAAAAGCATTTTAATGTGAAATAACCAAACAGAATATGAAGTCTCTTGCTGAAACTGTCCCACTTCGGTGCAGCAACTTATGCATGACCACTCTAAGCCCCTTTAACTGAAACCAAATTCACTTGAATGACAAAGAAACAATGCAACAATGCAGAAAGCAAATAAAAGTACTGATTGGCCCAAGAGAGATGGCAAGATCATTTCTGCCAATCATAGCTAGTAATCAAATGTACATTATTCAACATATTGTTTGTCATGACAACCTTCCATTATACACTCATGTTAATTTAATCCATATAAGATACAAGTGACACTGACCTCCAAAGTAAGAACCATCTGATAGCTTCATTTCTTTGCTGGATTTGGTGATAACAGTAGCCACGCCATGTTGAATGAAATACATCTTCTTCCCAATTGACCCTTCTCGAACAATGTAGTTTCCAGGCTGAAACACCTCGAATCGCAGTTTGCTCAGCATGCTAGTCACAAAACTTGGGTCAGCATTTGCAAACAGGGGCATTGTTGCAACCAGCTTCCGACAATTGAAGTTGACAATCTCCTGAAACAGAACGAAGTGACCAGACTTTAAGCAAATGCAACAAAGTAGATGACTGACCGCGTGAATATTTCAAATTCTCTAGTAGGCTGAGAAACATGGTAAGTACCTTGTGTACAATGTCTATATAAATGACAAATCAGATGGTAACTGTCAAAGGGTTTAGAATAACTAACTAAATAAGCTAATAATTTATTTGGAAGAATATTGTTGAAATATCCTGAACGGTTAACACATGGACCAGAAAGAATGAACTGGTTAGAATAATTATTTTTTCAGATGTTGCAGAATGCTCAGGCAGTTGACTCATGGCAGTGGGAAGGAAGAAGAACTACCTTGTTTCATAATGCTTCATGCATTTAGAATAGGTTTGCTCATGGGAATCAATTTAAAGACAAAAATGCAGAGAAAGCAATGGCTCAAAGAAGAAAATCAAACTGTCACAGCTTCGGTAAGGTTAATACAGCAACAACAGCAACATATTTAGATCCAATTTATTTTCTGCTCAGTAAATCAAAGCAGTTTAGAAGATTTAGCCTATTTCAACAATGAAATTACAATAATTTTGGTAGGAGGAAAATTTGTGGAAGACTTCAGTTTCCTCTCATTGACCATTCCTTTGTTTAGTTCTGGGGCCATCACATGAGGAGATGGGAATGGTCAGTGTCAGGATTCCTGAGAACTCCTGTCTTTTTCTTCCATCCTTTGACCAGCAGTAAGGGCTGACTGCACGAAGTAGATTTACTTGTTGTACAGAGCAGTAAGCAGGACTCAAAATATCAAAAATGGACATAAATATGAATTGGCAGCAAAAATGGGCCACTTGGTCCATCTCGCCTGCCCTTCCACTCAATAACATCATGGCAATATGTTTTTGTTTTGAATTCCATATTTCCATGTACCCTCAGTAACCTTTGATTCCATTATCTGACAAGGATCAATATACTTCCACATTAAGAATATTTATTGACCTTGCCTCCACTGCCTTCTGAGGCACAGTTGCAAAACAATTTCTCCTCATCTCTGTCCTGAAAGGCAGACCCCTAATTTTTATCCAGTGATAGTAATTCTGGATTCATCCAGAAGAGGCAACATCTTTCCCTTGTTTGCTTTCTCAGTTGGAGCGTATCACCCTTAATTTTACATTCAATCCCTCTAATAATAAAGGTTCTTGTCTCACTTGCCTTTGTAATTACTTGCATTTATCACTAACTTTTTGTGATTCATGCACTAGAACACTATAACTCCTCTGTACCTCAGAATACTGCAATCATCCTCCATTTAAATAATACTGTGCTTTTTTATTCTTTCTGCCAAAATGAATAATTTTGCATATTACCACATGAGACTCCATCTGCCAGATTTTTGCCCACTCACTCAAAGCATGTATATCAGCCTGCAACTTTCTTATGTCCTCTTCACAACATACTTTCCCACCGATCTTTGTAGCATTTGCAGATTTAGCTAACATGCCTTCACTTCCCTTATTTAAATCATTGATAACATTGTAAAAAGTTGAGACCCCAGCACAGACCCCTGTGGGCCACCATTCAACACATTCGGCAATCAGAAGGAGACTCAATTATGCAGTTTCTGCTCCTGTCAGCCAGCCAGAGCTCTTCCCATGATGTTGTTTTGCCCCATTCCGTGAGATCCTACTTTGTGCAATCACCAATCATGTGACACTTTTTCATATGACTTCCAGGAGCCCAGGATATATCCACAAGCTCTTGTTTATCCACAGTGCTTGTCACTGCTTCAAAGAACTCCAATAGTTTGTTAAACATGATTTTCCTTTAATAAACATATGCTGACTCTTACTGACAACCTTGAGATTTCTAAGTGCCTAGTTTTAACTGTCCTAATGATATCCTGCTCTGTGACAGACATCAAGCTAACTTGCTTATAGATTCCAGCCTTCTGCCTCTCCCCTGTCTTGAAAACAGGAGTTAAATCTATTACTTTCCAACCTAACCTGTCAAGAATCTAGCAAATTTCAGAAAATTAAAACTAATGCATCTACTACCTCATTAGCCACATCTTCTAAGTCCATCAAGACCCAGGGATTTGTCAGCCCTCAGCTTCATTCAGTTTTGTTCAGTCGTGCTTACCTAGTGATTACATTTTCATCAAGTTCCTCTGTCCCTTTCACACTTTGATTTAGATCTGTTACTGGAATGTTGTTTGTGTGCTGTATAGTGAAGACAGAAGTGAAATATTTGTTTGTTTAATCCATTTCTTTATTATCTACAATTGAGTCACCTTTCTAATCTCTCGTGGGCTAACATCATTTTGCTTACTCTATTCCTTTTTAAATAACTGTTGAGATTCCTGTTATCCATTATTACATTCAGAGCTAGCTTCTTCTCATACCCCAATTTCTTTCTCCTGATTAATTATTTTGTCATTTTCTGCAATAATTCGTATTCTGCCCAGTCATCTGACCTGCCAATTACCTTTTCACAATTACTGTATATGCTTTTTCCCTTAGCTCCTTATGTCAACCACAGTTGGCAAGTCAAACCCTTACATTCTTTTGTTTCAGGAATGCACTTATTCTTAGTATTTTGAAATATACCCTTCAATATCTGTCACTATATCCCTTAGTTTAGTAAGCCATTTTACTTCAGCTATCTCAACTTTCACGAATTACATAGTTGCCCTTACTTAAGTTAAATAAAATAGTCTTAGACCCATTCTTCTCCCCCTCAAACTGAATGTAAAATTCAATTATATTGTGTTTGCAACTAACAAGGGGCGCTTTTGCTCTGAGATTATTAATTCATCCTGCCACATGAAACAATGCTCAGTCTAATATCATGTGCTCATTGGTTGGGTTTCAGAAGAAGGTGATTTAATAAATTATCTTGTAAGCCAGAACTCTGCAATGACTATCGGGTCATACTTATTTCCATCAATAGGCATAATGAGTTTGGTTACTTAGTTATGAATACCATGCACATTCAGAATCTTACAGGGGTCTGTTCTTGATGGAGATTATAGCAAAATATGTGGTAGCAGTAGACAAGAAATTCGATCTTAACATTGGGAACATCGCATTACGTCTTTTATAGTTCTGCTGAAAGGCAAGGCCGGTTTCTCACGAGGCAGTGGTGAGCTGCCAATTAAGGAGGATTATAGTTTCTGAATTGCCATAATAATACCACAACTCACCTGATTAATATTCAGCTTCCTATCTTTGTAAACATGTCAAACAAGTGAGACATTGAGAAATCTCAACACAGAAGCTCTCTGCTTGCTTCAAAGGACCTCCATGCTGGACTCTGGACACTGACAACTTGGACATACTCCAAGGGCACTGCCACATGCATGTCCCACTCATGGACATTTGCACTTAACATGGTCCAGCCTCTAAGAACATACATGCCACATCTCCAGTGCACTTACTGTACGCTTTTGTATTTCAATGCTGCACATCGGACTGCACAGGGAGCTATCGCTGCAATGCTGCAGCATGGGCACTTGGCTCTCAGAGTCATAGACCCAGCTCATAGACTGGACCAGCCTGCATCTCAGGCTCTTAGCTCACTGTCATAGTGCTGAGTCACACTGAGCCCAATTGGACACTTACAACATCCCCGCCTTGCCTTGCCTTTTTGTGCTTTGCACCCTCAGCAAGAGATATGAGACTCAAATTGCTTCTGTCTTGCTTTGCTGTTTAGCACAGATGCAAAGTCAGGAAGCTTATCATGGCTGACAACAGTCCTCAGTCAAATTAAGTGGGATAGCCTTTGCATTGGGAGTCCAGGCACAGTAAGTCAAGGTTAGCCTCTGATATCAGTCCAGGGGCTTGGATATGGCCAGTCAGCAGCTTGGAGCATTCAATGTAAGGAAGGTTTCCATATAATGTGTGAGGAGCTGAATGATGGGTTGCCCACCACCCATCTTAAGTCTTTCTGTAGACTGTATTCCTCCCAGAATGAGTCATAGGCAGGATATTGTGAGAGATGAAAGTTGGTGGTTGTTATGGACTATGCCAGACCACTCAAAACATTATTAAGCAGGCAGTCCCAGAACATAACTTTGCAATTTGTTTCGGTAAGTGTATAGTGAAAATTACCCGGATTAAACTAGCTTGGTTGACTACTAGATTTTAAAATAGACAAACATTTATTCACAAAAGTACACAATGAAACACAAAGAACAGAATAAAGAACCCCTACAGAACTCAGTCTATCCAACTAGATTTAATTATGCTGTTCCGAATACACACAACATTCCCAAAGAACAAACTCCCTTTAAAAACCAGTATAAATGCTTGCAGGTCAAAGTTAAAGGGCAGAAAAAGAGAGAGTGAGTTTCGACACAGTTCCCTATTGAACTCCTCACCAGGTCAGACTGAACTAAAATTGCTCAGCTCAGCTAGCTAGAAGGCTGACCATTCCCCTTTCTTTAAACATGACCACTTTGGCCTGAAGTCTCATCTGTTTACATGTAAACAAAAGACCTCTCAAAATCCTTTTTATCTCTGTACCAAACCAGACTGATTTATTACCCCTATGAAAAAAATCAAGTACAGAGTATCCTGGAGTCAAGGTACAGCTTTTAGAAAAAAAGGACTAGCTTTGTGACAGTGGTACATGTGCCACTTTTGGTGCAGGTGAAGAGGCGTTCCCAAGGGAGTGGGCAGTGCAGAGGTCATTGAGGTTTAGTGCCATTGGGGTACTGGGGCGAGAGTGAGAGTGAGTATGACCCATGGTGGGAAATGGGGACAGTAGCTACCAATCTCCAGCAACAGCAGAGATACAATGTGTATGAGGTATCGGACACAAGGTGGTAACATTTATATTGTTGGAGTGAAAAGGCAATTGGCTTCTTCCTACATTGCTTGACATTCCTCCAGATGACTGAGACTGCACTGAAATAAGTGACAACCTTAGACAGGTGGGCACAGATGGCTGTCATAGCCTTCACTGCTGGTCCTGGGGAAAGAAGAAGTCTTGTCTCTTCACCACACCATCCAGCATGCCCACTACATCCCTGCCCACAAAGAGGAAGATCTTGTATGGGGGCAGCTCTGGACAGAGCTCGTCTAGATTCACATTAGATTTTGGTGCAAGTGCAACGTATCCTTGTCTTGCTGAGGATATCTGGTTAGTGGGGAGTTGTTCCAGCAGCAGTTTACATGATATAATGGGCATATAATCAGATGTGAAGACACCATAGGGGCAGCATAGATTATCAATGAAATACGTTTACTAAGAAACAAAAACAGAAGCTGCTGGAAAAGCTCAGAATCGGACACCAGATCTAAAATGTTAACTCTGATCTCTCTTCACAGATGCTGCCAGACCTGTTGAGCTTTTCCAGCAGCTTCTGTGTATGTTTCTGATTCACAGTGGCCGCAGTTCTTTTGGTTTTTATTGCGTTTACTAAGTCGTGGCCAGAAATCCCACTGGGTCTTGCGTTCAATAAACTCGATATAACTCAAACTTCACCAAAACAAAAGTATGTTTCAGCCCTCAGACACAGAGCCTTCAGTTTTGCCTTTTTGAGACCTTTGTAGTATTGACATATTTTTGCGTGTATTCTCTCAGTCCCTTCCTGCCTCTCTTAGATCTTCATTTCCCGTATTATTATTTTGCTTTCCTGACTCAACTCTATACTTTGATTTTCAAAATGATCTATGATTGATCCCTCACACCCAGAATTTTATTTAAAACCCTCTCTATTTTCCTAATTATATAATTTGTTAGAAACTGCTCCCCGCATGATTTATATGCGGACCACCCAATATTACAATCCTCACTCTCCCCAGCACTGATGCCAATGCCTCACTTCTCCCATGCCAGACTTTGAACCAAGTATTAATTTCACTAAAATCTTGTGTGCCATCTGCCAATTGGCACTTGTTTCAGGTAATAACTCAGAGGTTATTCCCTTAAGTTTCAGTTTTTCGTTTTGGTGCATAGCTCCTCATACTGTGTACACAGAAAACTTTTCCTCATCTTACCTATGCTGTTGGTACTTGAATAACGATTAGACCCTCCCCTCCCACTCCATGTTTGTATCCAGCCCTGAAGAGATGTCTTGAATCTCCATATTGGACAGCTTTCTAGACTCAGGTCCTTGGCTGCCCAGAACAATGTCAAACCTCCCCACCTAACTTTACTGGCTCCAACTATCAATATATTCCTTCTGACTCCCCCCACTGGAAAGAATTGTGAACCAGAATACCCTGGATAGTCCACTTCTCCTCCTTATAGACGTTAGCTTTCATCCACAGAGGAGAACATCTCCAACATGTTAAATAAACTTAGGAGTGTGGCTCCTGCATGATCGTTTTCTGCCACCACTTATCTGCCCTAAGTGTCATCACACTGATGTGTCCCGACAATAGCTGGATTTATACTGCCCTTTACAGAGGAACTTTGATTATCCGGCTTTCAATTATCCAAATATCGGATTATCCAGCAAGATTGCAAGGTCCTGATGCTTGGCTAAACTATGTAATCCGGCATTCAATTATCCAGAATTCAATTAACCAAATGAAATACACCCCGCCAGTATCCTTCAGATAATCGAGGTTCCTCTTTACTCAGTGGTTTGTCTGCTTCTGAAAAAAACTGCTCCTATGGTTAACACTGCTGCCTCACAGTGCCAGAGAACTGGGTTTGATTCCAGCCCCATGCAAGTGCCTGTGTGGAGTTTGCACATTCTCCCGTGTCCATGTGAGGCAGCACAGAGCAGCTGAGGTGTAGTCTGGCATCGATATGGGACTTGTGGCTCAGTGGTAAGACTTCACTGAGGCTGAAAGCTTGGTGCCCTTGCCTAACTGATCAGTGGACAGCTGGCACTCTGCCAGTCAGCCATCAAAAGTAAAATCATTCCCTTTGAGTCTTGATTTTTCTGAAATTCATTCATTAATTTATACATTCTACCTCATCATTGATCACTGTGGCATTCCACTAGTTACAGGTTGCCATCCTGAAAATGAGCCCCTTATCCCAACTGTCTGTATTTAATTAGTCCATAAGGACATCATTGCTTGCCATTGGCTTAGTTAGTAATGCACTTACTTCCATAGGCAGAGATTGCGGGTTCAAATCTCATTCTGCAGAATATACCCACTGGGCCCTGATGTCCATATAAACCGCAGCTAGCAAACTAGGGAAATCATCGTAAGGCAAAAGTGAGGACCTCAGATGCTGGAAATCAGAGTCTAGATTAGAGTGGTGCTGGAAAAGCACAGCAGGTCAGGCCGCATCCGAGGAGCAGGAAAATTGAATTTCGGGCAAAAGCCCTTCATCAGGCCTTCATTCCTGATGAGGGGCTTTTGCCCGAAATAATCATAAGCCCTTGCTGTGAAACCAAAACTGGAAAAAAAACTTTCATTTTTATTGATTGTGTCAACCTTTTGTATCTGTCTCTTTTTATTCACAAAATTTTCCTCTAGAATGATGAACAGTGCCCTCTTTAAATGAGGGCAGCACAGTGGTTCAGTGTTAGCACTGCTGCCTCACAGCGCCAGGGACCCAGGTTCGATTCCCTCCTCGGGCGACTGTCTGTGTGGCCTTTGCACATTCTCCCCATGTCTGCGTGGGTTTCCTCTGAGTGCTCCGGTTTCCTCCCACAGTCCAAAGATGTGCAGGTTAGGTGAATTGGCCATGCTAAATTGCCCACATTGTTCAGGGGTGTGTAGGCAAGGTGCATTAGCCAGGGGAATTGTTGAATAATAGAGGAGGGGAATGTGTCTGGGAGGGTTACTCTTCGGAGGGTCAGTGTGGACTTGTTGGGCCAAATTGCCTGTTTCCACACTGTAGGGATTCTATAAAAATTCTATGAAAAAAGTGTTCATAAAATATAAGAGCAAAACTAGGCCATTTGGCCCATCAGGTCTGCTCCACCATTCAATTAATACTGATATGTTTCTCAACTCAGTTCTCCTGTCTTGTCCCCATAACCCTTGATCTCTTTACTAATCGAGAATCTATCTCTCTCTGTTTGAAATACACTCAATGACTTGGCCTCCACAGCCTTTTGGAGCAATGAGGTAACAGATTCACCACCCTCTGGCTGAAGAAGTTTCTACTCATCTCAGTTCGAAAGGATTTTCCCCTGCATAATGAGGCTGTGCCCTTGGGTCCTACTCTCTCCTATGAGGGGAAACATCTTCTCCATGTCCACTCGATCCAGGCCTCTCAGTAATCTGTAAGTTTCAATGAAATCACCTCTCATCCTTCTAAACTCAATGGAGTACAGAAATGAAGAGCTCAACTGCTCATCATAGCCTTTCATCCTTGGGATTATTCTTGTGAACACCTTCTGGAACCCCTCCAAGGTCAGTACATCCTTTCTTAGATACAGGACTCAAAATTGCACATGTTATTCCAAATTGGTCTGACCAGAGCCTTATGTAGCCTCAGCAATATATTCCTGCTCTTGTATTCTGGCCCTCTTGAAATGCATGTTAACATTGCATTTGTCTTCCCGGCTGAACCTGCACGTTAACCTTTAAAGAACGCCGAACTAGGAGTCTCAGGAGGCATTGTACTTCAGATTTTCAAAGCCTTTCCCCATTTAGAAAATAGGCTATGCCTCTGTTGTGTTTAAACAAAGTTTATAACTTCCCACTGTCCCACACAATCTGCCACTTCTTTGCCCAATCTCCTAGCCTGTCCAAATCATTCTGCAGCCTTCCCATTTCCTTAACATTACCTGTCCCTCCACCCATCTTTGCATCCAGGTAACTGTCCACCTCCCTGATGCATTGGAATGTTTTTAAGTAAACTTCCAATTCAATCATTCTGAGTTGGAGTTCCTATAGCTTTACACCATTGTTTATGTATTTGTTTATCCTGGATCACTTTCAGACTCAAAATCCCACATCTGCAACTGCAGCACAAATGCCAGTCTTTCTATTGTTTGTGTCTAATTAGTTAAATATATTTTGTCCATTTAATCCATCATGTAAAATTAATTGTTATTCTTTCACTCAATTTTACTATTATCTGTTACATGTTGATACCACTTGAGTTACACATATGCCTTTACTAGCTGATCAGTTTACTAGAATGTGATGATGTTACTCTTGTTTTTCACTGCTTTTCACACTGAGCATGTGCTGGCTCCCAGCAGCTGAGACGGTACAGTGCAAAAAATTTTGTAAAGTACAGGCAAAGATACCTCTCCTTCCCTCACTTCACTGAGCTCTCACAGGACTGAATACCCAAGCTCTTTATTTTGTGCCAACTGCATTTAACTGTGAGTTTAATATCTCGGGGAGCTTGACTGGAATTCGGAAGTGAATACTGACATTGCAGTCATGAAGAATAACATACATTCCTGCTAGGCAACGAAACAGCAAGATCCTGCTCTGGGATCCTCGTGGCCCTGAAAAGCGATAAGACCATAGATAATAAGAAAGAGGAAATGGAGTAGGCCACTCAGCCTCTTGAACCATCTCTGCTATTCAACAGGTTCATACCTGATCCAACATTCCTCCTGTCCACTTTCCTGACATTTTCCCCATAGTCCTTGACGTGTGAAAGCCACCCTGATGAAACATTGAGTTCCATCTTGTTAAATCTCTTGTAATTGAACTGAAATGTAGGTTTCTTACTGATGGATTTAACTTCTTCCAAATTAGGCAGTAAAGAAACAGTTTTGTTTTAAGATAAATGTTACATCTAATTGATCGGATTGTCTATTTAAATTCTGTGCTTCTGTTCTTAATTCTATCCTGACACTCTAATTATAAACACAGAATCTCTACAGTGTGGAAACAGGTCCTTTGGCCCAACAAGTCCACATCAACCCTCTGAAGAGTAACCCACCGCGACCCATTCCCCTACCTTATATTTACCCATGTACACATCCCTGAACACTCTGGACAATTTAGCGTGGCCAATTCATCTAACCTGCACACCTTTGGACTGTGGGAGGAAATCTCTGCATCTTCAGCTTGGCTGACATTAGTAACTCAACACAGACTGAAAATTGAACCAACATTGCTTAGATATGCTTTACTCTTGTAAGAAAACTATCTTACTCTTGAAGCTTTGACCTCAGTATGTCCAATACTTTTTTTATTATTTTACTTTTTTAAAGTTTTATTATTATTATTTTATTTTAAAAATTATTTTACTGCTAATGCCGTTACTAAAGCTATTTTATGCCAGAAGAAATACTGTTCTGTTAGATTAAACAATTTTTAACTAAAAGAAAATCAAGATCATGGTAAAATAAAAGACAATTTTCTGATCATAAGAACTTTTAAAATGCCAATATTTGATGGCATTAGTTAAAAACCAAGTTGCATTAAGCCTCTGAAGAGTGTACTTGTTAGCAATATATTGAAATTTGTTAAGACTGCAAAGCATTAAATAAAGCTTATGCAGTCATCCATAATAGGCATTACTGATTCTTGTTAAGATAGCTGCACAAAATATTTCATACAACCAGCAAAAGTGACCTCTGAAATAAATGCAGTTCTGCAGTGGGAGTAAAATATATTCACATCAGACTATGTGGTGCCAGCAATGCTAAGCAGCATCACAAAGATTACAGAATAAACCCTTTGGTCTCACATATCATACCATTTTTAAACTTTAATAATGTGGGTCTAGGATCCTGGAATAAAAGCTGCGAATGTGTATGTGACATTGATATTGTTTTTGTTCTTCATGTCTAAAGGCTATACTTGGAATATGCATCAATATCTCCTGGCTATTTCCTTCCATTTGATTTTAAATTAGATTTCCATGAGTTAAGCTTCAGCTTTCTTTAAATATTCAGAATAAAAGTGATGTAGTTATTTATAGAAATATTATTTAAAATCAATAATATTTAAAATAAAACTGTGGGCTTTGTTAAGTCTAGGATCTGTAACCTAATCCAATACTTCCTACAGTATTGGCTACAGCTACAAAGAAAACAGTCAACTTTATAATAATTTTTATTGAATGAACTTTGAAATCGGTTTTAACTCTGAATTAATCCAAATTTGCTTGATCTAGAAGTTACTTGTCCCAAGGTATTTCCTAATTTTGCTGTTATTACAAATATCTAAAGCAGGAGGGTTTTGAACCTAGGCCTACCTGATCTAGAGGATCTAGAATGTGAATGGTTTAGATTTGTTGCACCTCTCCCTTTTAAAGAAATAATGTAATCACACTGGGTTAATTTGTTTGTCAAAATTACACAGTGATATTTACATTCCTAAAAATATGTATGGAATCAGTGAACTAAGAACAGCCTTTTAAACAGAACTGCAATGAACGTCATTGGCCTGAATTTTTGCCAAGCAAGACAAAACTTGGAAACCCTTTAAAGATGGCACGTCGATCCTGAACTGGGATCCCTGACCCCTTTATTGTGGTTTCCAGTTTGTCACCAAAGCCATTTTATGGTACAAGGTACTTCAGATCATGAACCTGCATCACGTAATCCCAACCTTGCTGGGCTTGATTTCAGAGTCATAACAATATGACATTACCATAGTCAGTAATGCAAATGACACCCCTCCATTATAATCCTTTTCAACCCTTTCAGACCCATATAAAATAGCATACAAGATTACTAGCAAATCTAGAAGACTAGTTGGATTGTGTAATTCATTCGTAAACAGATATTTAAAAGGTATGGGTACATGAATAAGAAGGGGTTAGAGGAACATGGGCCAAATGCTGGCAAGTAGGATTAGATTAATTTAGGATATCTGGTCTAACTCAGTATAGATGAGTTGGACAGAAGGGTCTGTTTCCATGTTGTACAACTTTATGACATGATGCAAAAAAAAATACAATTGTTAAACCTGACAGAATTTTATGTCAAGATTTTCTGAGGTGTCAATTCTCTTTGGTAGATGCTAACAAGGTCCAAGTGACTGATGAAATGGGTAACCAAAAATACCCTGAGGTTTGCTGGTAAGCTGTTGAATTACCTCATTTTATACATTCTGTTGGCAATCTGTAATATTGTTATTTGAAATAGGTTTTAGGGACAAAGGACAAGACTAAAATGTACAGTCCCTCAAATCTGTTGGATCATTATTGATCAGCACCTCAATTCCAATGAATTATCTTTCCTTGGTACTTCCTGGGTGTCTTTACATAAAAAAAATCAATGAATCTCAGCTATTAAACTTTCAAAGTATCTTGCATCCACTGCCTTTAAGGACAGAGAGTTTCAGATTGTTGCTCCATTTTGTCTCAAGAACAGTTCCTTGATTTTTTTCATGAATTGTCTGGTTTTAAATTTCAGCTTCTAGACTCATCTATTATCAATGTCTTTTATCATCTGAAATATTTGGATTAGATCACCCCCCAGTCTTTTAAAGTCAAGAGAACACACCCCAGGTTTATGGAAGAAAATAAAATACAGTTTTTGTCCCCAGGAATGAAGGGCTTTTGCCCGAACCATCGATTTTCCTGCTTCTCGGATGCTGCCTGACCTGCTGTGCTTTTCCAGCACCACTCGAATCTTGATTCTGATTTCCCGTATCTGCAGTCCTCACTTTCGCCTTCCTGAGGTGCAGTACCTAGTCTGAATTCGGTATTCTAATGGAATTTGACCAAGACTCTGTACAATTGAAGCATCACTTCTTCCCTTTTGTAATCAAAGATTTTTGAATTGCAATCCAACATTCCATTAGATTTTTTAACTTCTCCAATAGCTACTGAGATTTATTTATTTAAAATGTCTTTGTTATTGCAGAGTTCATAAAACGCTCTGATTTGTCTTGGATCCAAACTGGATGAGCTACAGCAACTTCGACCTGAGAAAGTATTGCCTGTTACCAAACACTAAAGGCATTTATATCAATGTCCTTCCCCAGTTTATTTTCAGGATAGCATGAATAATTTATTTGGAAACCTCACTAAGACGTCAGTTAAGGTAAAGGGAGAAAAGAGTTGAAACTTTAAAGAGGGGTCAATCCAGGCTGTTGTCTGGGATGGGTAACCACATATTTATAAAAGAAGAAATTAAACATTAATTGTTTTGAAGAACAGTGCAGACAAATGTGTTTAAAATCATTTTTAAAAAATCAGAGAGTGCAGATAGATCGCAGTAAAGAACTTAGGGCCATAGATATAATGTTAAAAGTATTATGTAAAGTAGATGCCTGGAAACATTTCCTTTTAAAGTTGAGAGTCTGTGTAAGTTACTTCTAAATCTTCAGGATTTATGCATATACTCAAGATTAGATTTGATTGGTAGATGAAGAAAAAGGCAGCTGAAGGGAAATGGGAGAAGTTGGGTCACAGCAATTCAAACTATCCACTCCATGTAGCTGGATAATTAAATAGCAAATGGCTTAAATAGCCCGTGTGCATGCTGGATCCTTTATGGTTTACTGACTGTATGAAAGGATTAGAAATAGGAATTTGATTCAAGCGCTAATGATGCAGTATGAATTTTGACAGGCATGAATTTCAGCCCCTCAGAAGTAGTATCGGTGTAATAGTTGACCCCGTAAATTTAACCTTAAAAAGTAGGCAAAAAAAATTGACTATTACTCGAGTATATATGGTATTTTGATTTCTTGCTTTAATTTCTTTCGGATCATCTGACTCTGTTTGATGA